>NC_140990.1:281989166-282589166 GCF_052327205.1 Somniosus microcephalus | reverse complement strand
TATGACACGAAGGGAGTATTGTGGGCTACAGCACTTTTTTGAGTTGCAGTATAAAGCTCCTGGGAGAATCATGTAGCAATTTTGCAAAGTATAATATTTTTTCAAGTAGATCCAGATGTAGATTAATATATTGTTGAGAACTATCCAGTGGGGAAAAAGAAGTGACAATATAATGTGTGATTTTTAAAAAGTTGATTATGCCATATATACCAAGACACCAGTTCTGACAAAGACTTGGTTTGCAATATAAGTACTTGGAGAGACAAAATAATCTGCTCAGATTTTTAACTTAAACCATGTAAAATAGGATAATTTGATCTAATTTTAATTTAGAGATTTTGTCCCAATGAAAAGTAATTCTAAACTTTTTAAATAATGAGTATGCAAAACCTAATTCATGGAAAGTGTGATATCTTGGGACACAGCATATATATACAACAGCATAACATGGCTTCCGGTAAGAACTGTACTGCACATGGCTTTATCATTACAAGAAACTTTCTGGTATCCGGCACTGACGGGACCGAGCTGGTGCCATTAGATCAAAACTGCCGTATAAAACAACTCCAATGTTAAAACATACAGAGCTTTTCAGCTCCATGTGAATCAATAAACCCTGTTGCTTAGCAACAGCTTCAAAACAGTCGGCTGCAGCTGCAAGCGTCTGTAGCTGAAGCTGTTGCTTAGCTACAGACCTTGCAGAGCCTGACTGGGAAAAAAAAAGCAACGAGCAGTAAAAAAACTTATAGAAAATGGCTCCTGAATTTTGCCGGTAGATAGAGCTTTCCGGGCTTTGGTTAAACGTAACTTTCCTGTATATACATCAGTAGTCCACCAGGTGGCTCTATTACACTTCTCCCTCCTTATTGAAGAAGTTAATCATAGCAAATAATAATTGTACATGACTTTCATGGTATACACAACTCTTGGTATACATTTCTCAAATGGAACCCATTTTATATTTCCAAATTATACTCTAGAATTCTGTAACACAAACAAAAGATATGAACTTATTTTCCATTTTTACAGATTAAACTTAACCACTGGTTTTCTGTTTCAAAGAGGATACTGTAGGGACCTCTGTTCCTTACCAAAAGATGGAGTTTGACTCACAAATTCAAAACAATAAACTTTAATGAACAAACGAAGCAAGTTAACAACTACAGGATGAACTGGAAACGTGTCTGGTCTGCTTGGAAACCTTTCTCCAACTGCCTGGAACTGCTAGAAGGTTCCGAGCTATGACCCTCTCCCCAACTGTCTGGAACTGCTAGAAGGTTCCGAGCTATGACTCTCTCTCCAACTGTCTGGAACTGCTAGAGGGTTCCGAGCTCTGACGTCATGACGTCATCACGCAGAGTACTGGAATGAAGCCTGAGTGCAGTAACAGATACATTTAAAGGTACATCGTCAGACTATATAACAGAGCTGTAAAAAAGGAATTATATACAATGTCCATAGCCCAATGTTGGCTCCGCCACATGCGCCCCCCCAGAATTGCTTTTAACGGTGAAGGTAAGGCGAGGAGGAGGTCTGACGAGCCTGTCCGAACGACTACGGTACTCTGGCGGCTGGAACGAAGAGGTAGAAGATGAAACAGCTGTAGTTTGAGGCTGGAATGACATTGCCGAAGAAGAAGACGATCGCAGGCGACTCGGTGCGATGGACCCTGTTGTCTTGATGGTCGACTGTGGCTGTGGGACACCGGCAGTCAAAGGAGGACGACCGCGACGAGGCGGCTGGGCAGTGACAACTGGTGCGCTGAGGTCAAGATGAGCAGGTTTCAGCCGGTCTACAAAGATGTGGTCATTTTTACCGCCGATGTCGACTATGAAGGTCTTATCGCCCGAGGAGATGACATGAAAAGAACCTGTGTATGGTGGCTTGAGAGGGTCTTTTTGTGCATCCTGCGTTCTTGAGGTCCCCTGGAACGTGGGAACGTTGCCGGTCATGATGTGAAGTAGGAACCGGGATGAAGTTCTTAGCCGCTTCCTGATGGCTGATGAGTTGCTGAGCTGGAGACCAAGGTTCAGTGTGAGGAGGAAGAAAATCACCTGGAACCCTGAGCGGTTGCCCAAAGACTAGCAAGATTGCAGGTCGTCCTTTGGCGCCGTGCGAAGACCTAGTAGCACCCAAGGAAGCTTGTCTATCCACCCCGGCCCAGTAAGACTGGCACGTAGTGCTGCTTTAAGAGACCTGTGAAACCTTTCACAGAGGCCGTTCGCCTGTGGATGGTAGGCGGTGGTACGATGAAGTTTGGCACCGAAACTTTGAGCAACGGCGTTCCAAAGCTCAGAGGTGAACTGAGGTCCTCGGTCCGAAGAGATGTCAGCCGGTACCCCAAAACGTGCCACCCATGACGAGATGAAAGCCCTGGAGATGTCCGCTGCTGTGGTTGCAACCAAAGGAATCGCATCTGGTCATCTAGTAGTGCGGTCAATTATGGTGAGAAGATGAGTGTGCCCACGAGAAGGAGGAAGAGGGCCAACGAGGTCAACTTGTACATGGTCGAAGCGGCGCTCTGGGACCGGAAAAGTGGAGAGTGGGGCTTTAACGTGGCGTTGTATTTTGGCTTTCTGGCAGGTCACGCAGGAATTTGTCCAGTCACGGACATCAAGATGCATGCCCTTCCAAATGAATTTCTTCGCCATTAACCGCTGAGATGCTTTCATGCCAGGATGTGACAACCCGTGGACAGTGTCGAAGATTCTTTTGCGCCATTCGGCCGGGACGATTGGGCGTGGAACACCCATGGAAACGTCACACAGGAGTGTGGTCCCTGCGGACTGGAAAGGCATGTCAGCCACTTGCAAACTGGAAGGTGTGGTGCAGTATGCCTGCACGTCGGGATCCGCCCTCTGGTCTTCCGCCAATCTGACATAGTCGACACCAAGATGTACTGCGTGGAGCTGAGCGCGGGAGAGGCAATCCGCCACCATGTTATCCTTCCCGGAGACATGCTGGATGTCGGTGGTGAACTCAGAGATATATGTGAGATGGCGTTGCTGGCGCGCCGACCATGGTTCTGTTGTCTTAGCCATCGCGAAGGTCAGCGTCTTGTGATCAACAAAAGCCGTAAATGGCCGTCCTTCCAGGAGGAAACGGAAATGGCGGGTGGCCAGGAAGAGTGCCAACAGTTCTCTGTCGAAGGTGCTATACTTCTGTTCATTCTTCCTCAGCTGTCGGCTGAAGAAAGCCAGCGGTTGCCAAGCCCCATTGACCCACTGTTCTTGAACCACCCCGATGGCGTAGTTGGAGGCGTCTGTAGTGAGGGCGATGGTTGCACCTAGGGCGGGGTGAGCCAACATGGTTGCTGCAGCCAGGGCATTTTTGGTATCAACAAAGGCTTGGTTCATGTGAGGTGTCCACTCTATCTGATCTTTGCCTGCTCTGCCTCTGATGGCCTCGTACAATGGTTGCATCAACAAGGCTGCCTTGGGAATGAATCTGTGATAAAAGTTGACCATTCCCAAGAATTCCTGGAGTGACTTCACGGTCTTCGGCAGGGGAAAAGATGTGACGGCCTCCACCATGCAGGCTAGAGGGACTGCACTATCTGCGGTGATTCTGTGGCCCAGGAAGTCGATAGTGCGCAGACCAAACTGTCACTTGGCCGGGTTGATGATTAGGCCATGCTGACTAAGGCAAGAGAACAGGGCACGCAGGTGCGTGATGTGCTCAGTGTGGCTGCTACTGGCGATGAGGATGTCGTCTAAGTAGACGAAGACGAATGTTAGGTCTCGAAAGACGGAATCCATAAGCCGTTGGAAAGCCTGTGCTGCATTTTTTAGCCCAAACGGCACACGGAGAAACTCAAAAAGCCCGAAGGGTGTGATGACGACGGTTTTGGGGACGTCTTGAGGATTAACCGGCACTTGATGCTAGCCGCGTACGAGATCTACTTTAGAGAAAATGCAATTCCCCGCCAGGTAGGTCGAAAAGTCCTGTATATGAGGGATTGGATATCTGTTCGGGGTAGTAGCCTCGTTCAGGCGCCTGTAGTCGCCACATGGTCGCCATCCACCGCCTGGCTTAGGGACTATGTGCAGGGGCGAAGACCAAGGACTATTGGACCATCGGATGATGCATAGACGTTCCATTGTGTGAAACTCTGCCTTGGCTGCCGCAAGTTTGACGGGTTCCAACCTACGTGCTCTTGCGTAAATGGGGGGCCCTGTTGTAGTAATATGGTGCGTCACACCGTGTCTTGCTACTGATGCAGAGAAGGTAGGCCTGGTGAGCTCGGGGAAATCTTTGAGGAGACGAGAGAAATCACTGGTGGCGGGGACTGCAAAAACCACAGACCAATGCGCTGCAGTGCTTCGGTGGCAGGGTACCGAATGAAAAGTCGAGACGTTGATGAGCCGGCAGTGTCGAACGTCGACTAAGAAACCATTAGCGCAGAGGAAATCCGCCCCCAGGATGGCCTGCGAAACCCTTGCAGTGATGAACTCCCATCTAAAACGCTGGCTGCCGAAACTTAATTGGACCCAACGCTTTCCGAACGTGTGGATGGCTGCGCCGTTAGCTGCCTCAAGGGAGGGACCCTGGCCGCCGAACTGCAGATCGAGCTTCGACGCCGGCAGGGTACTGCACTGGGAGCCAGTGTCGCAGAGGAAGCGGCGTCCTGAAAGGGAGTCAGTGATGTACAGGAGTTTTCCTGCAGATCCCACAGCCATTGTGATCCCCGCGTGTGCAGCAGGATTAGAATGGTGTCTCGAACCCCGGCGACTTGAAAAAGGATTTTTTCTTTCTTGGAAGAAACTGCAGGGTGGACGGCAATTCCTGGCTTTCGTGCCAAAACGAGAATGGCAAATGCACCAACCCGTAGGAAGAGGAGGCTGGTTCGCCCTCATGGGGGATGGGCGACTCGTGGTGGCGCAACATGGCTGCAGCTCGGGGTAAATTGGGTCAGTGTCGGCGGGGGTCTCCGGACTGCCTCAGCGTTTTGTGGCTGCGCAGGACTGTTGGGCGACAGAAAAGATGTTATCCGCCTCCGCGGCGAGTTCGGCACAATCCGTGATTGCGGAGTTGGCCAAGGCGGTCTGCACGGGCTCCGGTAGCTGGCAGAGGAAGAGCTCATGGAATAAAAAACACTGGGATTCCGAGCCAAGCAATGTGAGCATCTGGCTCATGAGCTCTGAGGGTTTCGAGTCCCCGAGGTCGGGCATGGCGATTAGGCGTCGGGCACGTTCAGATTTGGACAGACCGAAAATTTGGAGAAGGCATGTTTTTAATGCTTCATACTTGCCGTCGGTAGGCGGACTTTCGAGGAGGCTGACGACTCGCGAGGCCGTGGCACTGTTGAGGGTGGAGACCACGTAGTAGTAACGGGTCGAATCCGCTGTAATTCCCCGGATCTGGAATTGAGCTTCTGCCTGGCAAAACCACACGGCTGGCTGCTGCTCCCAAAAGTGTGGTAGTTTGATCGTGACGGCGTTCGTGTCCATGTTGTTTTTTCAACGAATTCGTTCGAAGAAAAACAGGGTCACCAATGTAGGAACCTCTGTTCCTTACCAAAAGATGGAGTTCGACTCACGAAGTCAAAACAATAAACTTTAATGAACAAACGAAGCAAGTTAACAACTACAGGATGAACTGGAAACGTGTCTGGTCTGCTTGGAAACCTTTCTCCAACTACCTGGAACTGCTAGAAGGTTCCGAGCTATGACCCTCTCCCCAACTGTCTGGAACTGCTAGAAGGTTCCGAGCTATGACCCTCTCTCCAACGGTCTGGAACTGCTTGAGGGTTCCGAGCTCTGACGTCATGACGTCATCACGCATATTACTGGAATGAAGCCTGAGTGCAGTAACAGATACATTTAAAGGTACATCATCAGACTATATAACAGAGCTGTAAAAAGGAATTATATACAATGTCCATAGCCCAATGGTGGCTCCGCCACAATACCTTCTTTCTTGAACAGAACTTTCAGATCTTGTAGGACTTTAACTAATTCTAGGCTGATGTGGAGAATTTTTCTCCAAGGGCTGACCTTGATCTACATTTGGACCCTTTACATTTTAGACTGTTTGTCTACCTGACTCGAGCTCAGACTTAAATTCTGAATCTTCCCAGCTTTCAACTCCTTCCACATCTGTAGGTAAGATATGATCAATGTGAACAAACCTAACCTTTCCATGATCAAACATCTTGACCAAATATGTGCAAGGGCCACATATAGCTTCACTACTTTTCCTGGTAACCGCTTTAACCATTTATGGTGATGGTTCTTCACTCTAATCTTCTGGTTCAACTTCACACTTCTCTCTCTAACTCCACCTTTATCATGACTCTCTTCCTGCCTTGATTGTTTCTCTTCTACGGACTGTGCCAAGTTTGGCTTTAACAATGGGAACCTGGTTTGTGGCTGTCGTTTGAGAAAAAACTCTGCTGGTTTTCTAGCAGTAGTGGTATGAGGAGTATTCTGATAGGTAATCAGAAAATTTGTCAGTTTGTGGTCCAACAACAACTTTTGATGTTTCTTTGGATTTGGATCCAACATTTGGGCAGCACGGTGGCATAGTGGTTAGCACTGTTGTCTCACAGCGCCAGGGACCCGGGTTCGAATCCGGCCTCGGGTGACTGTCTGTGTGGAGTTTGCACATTCTCCCCGTGTTTGCGTGGGTTTTCTCCGGGTGCTCCGGTTTCCTCCCACAGTCCAAAGATGTGCGGGTTAGGTTGATTGGCTATGATAAATTGACCCTTAGTGGTAGGGGGATTAAATACGTGAGGTTACGGGGATAGGGTGGGATATGTGTTGGTGTAGGGGTTACGGGGATCGGGTGGCATATGTGTCGGTGCAGGCTCGATGGGCCGAAATGGCCTCTATCTGCACTGGGGTTTCTATGATCTTCTATGATTTGCTTGATGAGGGCATGTTTGACAATTTGTACTGTGCGCCCTGCTGCACCATTTTGAAGCAGGGTGGTACGGTGGAACTTTGGTATGTTTCACACCATTTCTGCTCATGAACTGTGTGAACTCTTCTGAACAAAATTGCAGCCCATTAACAGACACAATTTTTTCTGGGAATCACAAATTGTCTAGTGTTTTGCTTGTTATTATCCGCATTGGAAACACCTCTCCCCACTTCGAGTGACTATCTATTACTATGAACAATTGCTGTCCTTGTAGCTCAGCAAAATCTACATGTAACCTTTGCCACACTCTGGGAGGCCATTTCCATGGCTGTAATGGTACTGATGGTGGTTTCTTGCTCACCAATTGACATGTTGTACACTGACTGACTATGTACTCTTTTTTATCTAAACCTGGCCACCATAAGTAACTGCATGCAAAGCTCTTGGTCAAGCACATTCCCACGTGCTGGTCATGAAGATCTCCTAACAAATTATACCTGAGTCTATTAGCGATAAACACTCTTGCTCCCCACATGATACAATCTTTATCCACTGATAATTCATTCCTATGAACATTCCTACACAGAAGGACAGAGGAAAGGGAAAAAAGGATAAAAGAAAAAGATAGGAAGGAGAAAAACAAAAGTGGCAGTCAGAGAAATCAACAGTTTAAATCAAACATGGCCACAGTAAATAATAATTCTAATAGGTCCAAGAGCGTTAAAAAAACAAGCCTGAAGGCTTTGTGTCTTAATGCGAGGCGCATTCGTAATAAGGTGGATGAATTAGCTGCGCAAATAGAGGTAAACAATTATGATTTGATTGCGATTACGGAAACATGGCTCCAAGGTGGCCAAGGCTGGGAACTTAACATCCAGGGGTATTCAATATTCAGGAAAGATAGGCAAAAAGGAAAGGGAGGTGGGTAGCATTGCTGGTTAAAGAAGGGATTAACACAATTGTAAAGAAGGACATTAGCTCTGATGATGTGGAATCTGTATGGGTAGAACTGAGAAATACCAAGGGGCAGAAAACGTTAGTGGGAGTGGTATATAGACCTCCAAACAGTAATGTGAAGGTTGGGGATGGCATTAAAAGGGAAATTAGAGAAGCGTGCAATAAGGGCACAGCAGTCATCATGGGTGACTTTAATCTACATATAAATTGGGCTAACCAAATTAGTAACAATATTGTGGAGGAGGAATTCCTGGAGTGTTTATGGGATGGTTTCCTGGAACAATATGTCGAGGAACCAACCAGAGATCAGGCCATCTTAGACTGGGTATTATGTAATGAGAAAGGGTTAATTAACAATCTTGTTGTACGAGGCCCCTTGGGTCGGAGCGATCATAATATGATAGAATTCTTCATTAACATGGAGAATGAAGTTGTTGACTCAGAGACTAGGGTCCTGAATTTAAATAAAGGAAACTACGATGGTCAAAGGCGCGCATTGGGTAGGATTGATTGGGGAATGTCACTCAAAGGGTTGACGGTGGATAGGCAATGGCAAACATTCAAAGACCGCATGGATGAACTACAGAATTTGTTCATCCCAGTTTGGCATAAAAATAAAACAAAAAAGGTGACTCAACCGTAGCTAACAAGGGAAATTAGGGATAGCATAAGATCCAAGGAGAGGACATATAAATTGGCCAGAAAAAGCAGTAAACCTGAGGATTGGGAGCAGTTTAGGATTCAACAAAGGAGGACAAAGGGATTAATTAAGAAGGGGAAAATAGAATATGAGAGTAAGCTTTCAGGGAACATAAAAACTGACTGTAAAAGCTTTTATAGATATGTGAAGAGAAAAAGACTGGTGAAGTCAAGCGTAGGTCCCTTGCAGTCAGAATCAGGGGAATTTATAATGGGGAACAAAGAAATGGCAGACCAATTAAATATATATTTTGTTTCTGTCTTCACAAAGGAGGACACAAATAACCTCCCAGGGATGTCGGGGAACATAGGGTCTGATGAAATGGAGGAACTGAAAGAAACCAGTATTTGTAAGGAAATGGTGTTAAGGAAATTGATGGGATTGAAGGCCGATAAATCCCCAGGGCCTGATAATCTACATCCTAGGGTACTTAAGGAAGTGGCCCTAGAAATAGTAGATGCATTGCTGATCATCTTCCAACATTCGATGGAATCTGGAATATTACCCATGGATTGGAGGGTAGCTAATGTTACCACACTATTCAAAAAAGGTGGTAGAGAAAAAACGGAGAATTACAGACTGGTAAGCCTGACATCGGTAGTGGGGAAAATGCTGGAGTCCATTATAAAAGATGTAATAGCAGATCACTTGGAAAACAGTGACAGGATCTGACAAAGTCAACATGGATTTACAAAGGGTAAATCGTGCTTGACTAATCTACTGGAATTTTTTGAGGATGTAACTGGTAAAATAGATAAGGGAGAACCAGTGGATGTGGTGTATTTGGACTTTCAGAAGGCTTTTGATAATGTCCCGCATAAGAGATTAGCATGTAAAGTTAAGGCACATGGGCCTAGAAATTGAGTTTGCGCTGCGCCAGGGCTTTAGCGCCGGAAGTTAGCGCCGGCGCTAAAGCCCTTTGCGCGCGCCAAAAATTCAGTAGCGCCGCGCCCAAACGGCTGTCGGCGCTACTGAAGGGTTTTAGCGCCTGAACACTGGCGCAACGCGCCGCATTGCGGCGCTATTCCGGCACTGCGGCGCCCGCTGTGGTGCGGCAGGCTCGGGAAGTGCAGGCCTCCTCCTTCCGTTAAGGAGGAGCTGCCTGCACCCGGCCGCGGCCCGCGCAAATCTCATCAGAAATGAGCCCGGCACCTCGGACAAGTGCCGGGCTTGCATCTGTTCCGGGGGGGGGGGGCGGGGGAGAAGTCCGGGGAGGGAGCTGCGGGCAGGCGGCCGGCGGGAAAGCGGCCGGCCGCCGCGCCTCCTTAAAGCGCCGGCGCAGACTCCGGCAACACTCGTTTGCCGGAGTCTTAGTTGCGGCTGCCACTGGCGAGGCGGCCGCAACTGAATTTCGGCTTGGGGCCGGGTTACCACGGCAACCGGGACGCTGCGCACACCGATGACGTCATCGGTGCCGGCGCAGCGCTACCGGTCTACCGCCGCGGAAGGGCGCCAGGCAATTTAGGAACCGGCGCCAATTGCAGCGCTAGGCCCTCTAGCGCCGCAAAATCGGTGCTAAGGGCACTGAATTTCTAGGCCATGGGATTGGGGGCAAGGTACTGACTTGGAGAGAGAACTGGTTGGCAGGCAGAAAGCAATAGAGTTGGAATAAACCGGTCTTTTTCCGAGTTGCAGGCAGTGACTAGTGCGGTACTGCAGGGATTGGTCCTTAGACCCCTGCTTTTCACAATATATATTAATGATCTAGACAAGGGAACTAGATGTAATATCGCCAAATTTGCAGACGACACAAAGCTAGGTGGGCGTGTGTGCTGTGAGGAGGATGCCGAGAAACTCCAGGATGATTTGGACAGGTTGGGTGATTGGGCAGAAGCATGGCAGATGCAATATAACGTGGATAAATGTGAGGTTATCCACTTTGGTGGCAAAAACACGAAGGCAGATTATTATCTGAATGGCAATTGATTGGGAGAAGGGGAAGTGCAACGAGACCTGGGTGTCCTTGTGCACCAGTCGCTGAAGGTAAGCATGCAGGTGCAGCAGGCGGTTAAGAAGGCAAATGGTATGTTGGCCTTCGTAGTGAGAGGGTTTGTGTACAGGAACAAGGATGCCTTGCTGCAGTTGTACAGGGCCTTGCTGAGAACACATCTTGAGTATTGTGTGTAGTTTTGGTCGCCTTATCTGAGGAAGGATGTTCTTGCCATGGAAGGAGTTCAGCGAAGATTCACCAGGCTGATACCTAGGATGGCAGGAATGACATATGAGGAGAGATTGGATCGATTGGGCTTGTACTCGCTAGAGTTTAGAAGAATGAGAGGGGATCTCATCGAAACTTATAAAATTCTAACAGGACTAGACAGACTAGGTACTTGAAGGATGTTCCCAATGGTCAGGGAGTCCAGAACCAGGGGTCACAGTCTAAGGATAAGGGGTAGGCCATTTAGGACAGAAATGAGGAGGAATTTCTTCACCCAGAGAGTGGTGAACCTGTGGAATTCTCTACCACAGAAGGCAGTAGAGGCCAATTCATTAAATATATTCAAGAAGGAGTTGGATATATTTCTCAAGGCTAAAGGGATCAAGCGGTATGGGGAGAAAGCAGGGACCGTGTACTGAATTTGGATGATCAGCCATGATCGCATTGAATGGCGGAGCAGGCTCGAGGGGCTGAATGGCCTACTCCTGCTCCTATCTTCTATGTTTCTATGTTTCTATGGTATGGATGGATATCTTCCTTTGATACCTGGTTTGGCCATCCATTTGCTATGTAATCATACACCTTTGACATAATTGGGTCACATTTGGTTGCCCTACCAATCTCTTCAGCTGTGACTGGCAGCACATCACTTCACTTCCTGTGTCCCTGACGACCATGTGTGCGGGAAGTGTATCCAGCTGCAGCTACTGGCAGACCGCATTGTGGTGCTGGAGTTGCAAATGGATATATACTGGAGCATTTGGGATGCTGAGGACGTCATGGATATCACGTTTAATCAATTGGTCACACTGCAGGTAAAGGCTGCACAGGCAGGAAGGGAATGGGTGACCACCAGGCAGAGTAGTAGGTGCAGGCAGGTAGTGCAGGGGTCCCCTGTGGCCATCCCCCTCTCAAACAGATATACCGCTTTGATGATGTGGAATCTGTATGGGTAGAGCTGAGAAATACCAAGGGGCAGAAAACATTAGTGGGAGTTGTATACAGACCCCCAAACAGTACTGCGGAGGTTGGGGACAGCATTAAACCAGAAATTAGAGATGCGTGCAATAAGGGCACAGTAGTTATCATGGGTGACTTTAATCTACATATAGATTGGTCTAACCAAATTAGTAACAATACTGTGGAAAAGGAATTCCTAGAGTGTATACGGGATGGTTTCCTGAACCAATATGTCGAGGAACCAACTAGAGATCAGGCCATCTTAGACTGAATATTATGTAATGAGAAAGGGTTAATTAGCAATATTGTTGTGCGAGGCTCCTTGGGGAGGAGCGATCATAATATGATAGAATTCTTCATTAAGATGGAGAGTGAAGTAGTTGATTCAGAGACTTGCGTACTGAATTTAAATAAAGGAAACTATGATGGAATGAGGCGCAAGTTGGCTAGGAAGGATTGGGGAATGTTACTTAAAGGGTTGACGGTGAATAGGCAATGGCAAACATTTAAAGATCACATGGATGAACTACAGAATTTGTTCATCCCTGGTTGGCATAAAAATAAAACAAAAAAGGTGACTCAACATTAGCTAACAAGGGAAATTAGGGATAGCATAAGATCCAAGGAGCGGACATATAAATTGGCCAGAAAAAGCAGCAAACCTGAGGATTGGGAGCAGTTTAAGATTCAGCAAAGGAGGACAAAGGGATTAATTAAGAGGGGGAAAATAGAGTATGAGAGTAAGCTTTCAGGGAACATAAAAACTGACTGTAAAAGCTTCTATAGATATGTGAAAAGAAAAAGATTGGTAAAGTCAAGTGTAGGTCCCTTGCAGTCAGAATCAGGGGAATTTATAATGGGGAACAAAGAAATGGCAGACCAATTAATTACATACTTTGGTTCTGTCTTCACAAAGGCGAACACAAATAAACTCCCAGAGATGTCGGGGAACATAGGGCCTAATGGGAGGGAGGAACTGAATGAAATCTGTATTTGTAGGGAAATGGTGTTAGGGAAATTGGTGGGATTGAAGGCCAAAAAATCCCCAGGGCCTGATAATCTACATCCTAGGGTACTTAAGGAGGTGGCCCTAGAACTAATAGATGCATTGCTGGTCATCTTCCAAAATTCTATAGACTCTGGAACAGTTCCCATGGATTAGAGGGTAACTAATGTAACCCCACTACAGGTAGACTACCCTTTATCCGGACTTCCAAAAACCGAAACCCTCTAAAAACCGAAGGTTTTTTCGTTCAGCGTAAGTCGTGTGTACGACTTACGCTGAACGAAAAAACCTTCGGTTTTTAGAGGGTTCCGGTTGCGGAAGTTCGGATAAAGGGTAAGTCGTGCGCACGACCCCCCGCTGACCCCCCCGCCGACCCCGCCAGCCCCGACAACCGCCGACCCCGCCAGCCCCGACAACCGCCGACCCCGCCAGCCCCGACAACCGCCGACCCCCCCGCGGACCCCGCCGGCCCCGACAACCGCCGACCCCGCCAGCCCCGACAACTGCCGACCCCCCTGCGGGCCCCGCCAGCCCCGACAACCGCCGACCCCGCCAGCCGCGACAACCGCGGACCCCCCCGCGGACCCCGCCAGCCCCGACAACCGCCGACCCCCCCGCGTACCCCGCCGGCCCCGACCCCCGCCGACCCCGACTGACTTACGCTGAGCGTCAGCATAAGTCGTGCGCACGACCCCCCACCGACCCCCCCGCGGACCCCCGCCGACCCACCTTCCGAAATCCGAAATTCTCCTTTATCCGAAACTCGGCTGGTCCCGAGGTTTTCGGATAAAGGATAGTCTACCTGTATTTAAAAAGGGTGGTACAGAAAAAACAGGGAATTATAGACCAGTAAGCCTGACATCGGTAGTGGGGAAAATGCTAGAGTCCATTATAAAAGATGTAATAGCAGAGGAAAACAGACGGGATCGGACAAAGTCAACATGGATTTACAAAAGGTAAATCATGCTTGACTAACCTACTGGAATTTTTTGAGGATGTAACTGGTAGAATAGATAAGGGAGAACCAGTGGATGTGGTGTATTTGGACCTTCAGAAGGCTTTTGATAAAGTCCCACATAAGAGACTAGCGTGCAAAGTTAAAGCACATGGGATTGGGGGTAAGCTACTGACTTGAATAAAAAACTGGTTGGCAGACAGGAAGCAAAGAGTTGGAATAAACGGGTCTTTTTCCGAGTGGCAGGCAGTGACTAGTGGGGTACCGCAGTGTTCGTTGCTAGGACCCCAGTTATTCACAATATTTATTAATGATCTAGATGAGGGAACTAGATGTAATATCTCCAAGTTTGCAGACGACACAAAGTTGGGTGGGCGTGTGTGCTGTGACGATGATGCAGAGAAACTCCAGTACGATTTGGACAGGTTGGGCGATTGGGCAGATGCATGGCAGATGCAGTATAATGTGGATAAATGTGAGGTTATCCACTTTGGCCTCAAAACCAGGAAGGCAGATTATTATCTGAACAGCAATAGTTTGGGAAAAGGGGAAGTACAACGAGACCTGGGTGTCCTTGTGCACCAGTCGCTGAAGGTAAGCTGAAGCATGAGTCCGGGAAATTAATGGTGGGAAATATGGAGATGGCAAAAACACTGAATGAATATTTTGTATCAGTCTTTACAGTAGAGGACACCAAGAATATCCCAACACTGGACAAGCAGGGGGCTATAGGGGGGGAGGAGATAAACACGATCAAAATCACTAAGGAAGTGGTACTCGGTAAAATAATGGGACTCAAGGCGGATAAATCACCTGGACCTGATGGCTTACATCCTAGGGCCTTGAGGGAAGTGGCGGTAGGGATTGTGGATGCATTGGTAATAATCTTCTAAAATTCCCTGGACTCAGCAAAGGTCCCGGCAGACTGGAAAACTGCTAAAGTAACACCCTTATTTAAAAAGGGCAGTAGACAGAAGGCTGGAAACTATAGACCGGTTAGCCTAACATCTGTGGTAGGTAAAGTTTTGGAGTCCATTATTAAGGAGACAGTAACAGGACATTTGGATAATCATAATTTAATAAGACAAAGTCAGCATGGTTTTATGAAGGGGAAGTCATGTTTGACAAATTTGCTGGAGTTCTTTGAGGAAGTAACATATAGGGTGGATAAAGGTGAACCAGTGGACGTAGTGTATTTAGACTTCCAAAAGGCATTTGACAAGGTGCCACACAAAAGATTATTGCTTAAGATAAAAAATCACGGGATTGGGGGTAATATTCTGGCATGGATAGAGGATTGGCTATCTAACAGAAGGCAGAGAGTTGGGATAAACGGTTCATTCTCAGACTGGCAATCAGTAACCAGTGGTGTTCCGCAGGGGTCAATGCTGGGTCCCCAACTCTTTACAATCTATATTAACGATTTGGAGGAGGGGACCGAGTGTAACATATCAAAGTTTGGAGATGATACTAAGATGGGAGGGAAAGTAGTGAGTGAGGAGGACATAAAAAACCTGCAAGGGGACATAGACAGGCTAAGTAAGTGGGCAGGGATTTGGCAGATGGAATACAATACTGGAAAGTGTGAGGTTATGCACTTTGGCAGGAAAAATCGTAGAGCAAGTTATTATCTTAATGGCAAGAAACTGGAAAGTACTGAAGTACAAAGGGATCTGGGGGTCCCGGTGCACGAAACTCAAAAGGTTAGTATGCAGGTGCAGCAAGTGATTAAGAAGGCCAATGGAATGTTGGCTTTCATTGCTAGGGGGATAGAATATAAAAATAGGGACGTATTGCTTCAATTGTACAAGGTATTGGTGAGACCGCACCTGGAATACTGCATACAGTTTTGGTGTCCATACTTAAGAAAAGACATACTTGCTCTCGAGTCAGTACAAAGAAGGTTCACTCGGTTAATCCCGGGGATGAGGGGATGGACATATGAGGAGAGGTTGAGTAGATTGGGACTCTACTCATTGGAGTTCAGAAGAATGAGAGGCGATCTTATTGAAACATATAAGATTGTGAAGGGGTTGGATCGGGTGGATGCAGGGAGGATGTTCCAGATGATGGGTGAGGGGCTGTTCTGTCAAAACTGAGATGAGGAGGAACTACTTCACTCAGAGGGTGGTAGGTCCATGGAATATGCTGCCCCAAAAAGCTGTCAAAGCTACATCATTACATAAATTTAAAACAGAAATAGACAGTTTCCTAGAAGAAAAGGGAATTAAGGGTTACGGGGAGCGGGCAGGAATTTGGACATGAGTCTAGGTTCGGATCGGTCATGGCCCTGTGGGTAGCAGAGCGGGCCCAGGGGCCGTGTAGCCTGATCCTGCTCCTGTTTCGTGTGTCTAATTCTGTTAGATTCAGGAGATAGTCCTGTCATAGTGGATTGGCGGTTAGGATCAGATCAGCCATGATCTTATTGAATGGCGGAGCAGGCTCGAGGGGCCAATTGGCCTACTCCTGCTCCTATTTCTTATGTTCTTATGTTCTTATGTGCAGGTGCAGCAGGTGGTTAAGAAGGCAAATGGTATGCTGGCCTTCATAGCGAGAGGATTTGAGTACAGGAGCAAGGATGTCTTGCTGCAGTTGTACAGGGCCTTGGTGAGCCAACACCTTAAGTATTGTGTGCAGTTTTGGTCGCCTTATCTGAGGAAGGATGTGTTATAAATCTCATCATCAAGAAACTACTTATGAAATAATGCTGGATGGCCAGCTGGTGGCGCCGTCCAAGGAGTATAAATACTCGGGTGTGGGCCCAGCTTTAGAGGGACATTTTGTAAGGCAAGGAGCTAGTGAAGTACAACTAGACTTCCATGTTCTGAAACAAGTTGATTAAAGCCTTGCTTTATGCTCAAACCAAGTGCGTAGTGAGTTTTATTACGTCAGGATGTTCTCGCCATGGAGGGAGTGCAGCGAAGATTCACCAGACTGTTACCTGGGATGGCAGGAATGATGCATGAAGAGAGATTGGTTCGATTAGGCTTATATTCGCTGGAATTTAGAAGAATGAGAGGGGATCTCATTGAAACTTATAAAATTCTAACATGACTAGACAGACTAGATGCAGGAAGGCTATTCCCGATGGCAGAGGAGTCCAGAACCAGGGGTCACAGTCTAAGGATAAGGGGTAAGCCATTTAGGACTGAGATGAGGAGGAATTTCTTCACCCAGAGAGTGGTGAACCTGTGGAATTCTCTACCACAGAAGACAGTAGAGGCCAATTCATTAAATATATTCAAGAAGGAGTTAGATATATTTCTTAAGGCTAAGGGGATCAAGGGATATGGGGAGAAAACAGGGACAGCGTACTGAGTTTGGATGATCAGCCATGATCGCATTGAATGGCGGAGCAGGCTTGAGGGGCCGAATGGCCTACTCCTGCTCCTACCTTCTATGTATGAGAAATAGAACACTTCTTCCTTACTGGGTGCAACTTGTGATGGGGAATGCAACCTGGACATAGCATCAGCATTACTGTGATCAACTGATTGTCTGTACTCAATGTCATACATATACGCTGACAAAATCAAAGCCCATCTCTGCATTCGGGCTGCAGCTAAGGTTGGAACTGGGGACTTTGGATGGAGGATTGCTGTCAAGAGCTTATGGTCAGTAAATGTGGTAAACTTATGACCAAACAAGTATTTGTGAATCTTCTTGACCCCAAAAATCAATGACAAAGCTTCCCTTTCAATCTGCGTATAATTCTGCTCACTAGCACTAAGCGTGCATGAAGCAAAAGCAATTGGTCTCCTCTCCCCACTATCTAGTACATGAGAGATCACTGCCCCAACTCCGTACGGAGAGGTGTCACACTCTAGCTTGATCTCCTTAGATACATCACAGTGAACTAACATGGTACTCTCTACTAACTGGCTTTTACACTCTTTGAATTCTGTGTCACATTTTTTTGACCACTTTCAAGGGACCTGTTTTCTCAACAGCTGTAGCCAAGTTTTGGGAGGAACTTTTCGTAATAATTCAAAAGACCCAAAAATGTTCGAAGTTCAGAGACATTCTTGGGAGTGGGTGCATTTCTGATTGCATCCAGCTTTCCCTTGGTTGGATGTAAACCATCTTTGTCTACTTTGCCCTAAGTACCCCACTGAGTTTTGAAACAACTCACACTTGTGAGCTGTCACTCTAGCTGTTTGAGCATTTCATTTAACACCTCATCATGGATTTGCCTGTTTGGTGCTGAAATGAGTATGTCATCCAAATAACATACTACCCCTTCAATCCCTTGCAAAACCTGATTCATTACCCCCTGGAATATGCCGGGGGCAGAAGACACTCCAAATGGTAGCCTCGGTGAGTATTTATCTAACTCAAGTTGTTGGTTGGCGTTTGTTAAATCTAACTTTGAAAATATCTGGCCACCTGTCAGCGTTGTGAACAAATCTTCCACATTTGGCAATGTATGGCACAGGATGTGGCTTGCAGTAAACTGGTCTTGCTTCCTTCCACTCTGCCACTCGCCTTGAAGTCTTGGATTGGACTGCCCGTTTTGCTGAACACCTTCGGATACTGCTTGATATCATCATCTTTGGATGCAAATTTTGTTTCCACACGAAAAATCTCATTCCAATCCAGCTTCAGTGATCCCAACCAATTTCTACCTATCAAGGCAGGCTTGTCTCCTGCCATTACTATGAGAGGCAAGCTCTGACACTGATCCTTGTATGGACACTGGTATGGTGACACTTCCTACTACAGGGATTTGCTCTCCTGAGTAGCCTCGCAGCTCTACCTTCGATTTCTCTAGTCGATAATCACGCAACTTGTCATGATATAGTGATTTTGATACTATGCTCACGGATGCACCAGTGTCGATTTCCATGGGTGTCCTGGTTCCTGTGACAACTACTTGGATGACGATATCTTGCAAATACCTTCATGCTCCTGATGATGTGAATCTCCAGAAACTCCTTGTCCTGATGCTTCTCTTCAATGGTATATAGTGTCTGGCGATTTTTACTTCTAGCATTGCCAGTTGGTTTACTTTTCTGTCAGCACGCCCTCACAAGATGCCCAGTTTTCTTGCAGTAGAAACACTCTGCCTTCACATATGGACAGCTTTGAGTGATGTGTTGTCCCAGGCACCAATAGCATGACTTCAATGCACTGTTACCTTGGCCAGTTGCTGAGGCCTTGGGCCCCAACTGCCTTTTACTTTTAGCCTGCAGCTGATTCACCTCGGTTGTCTGACGACTGGAAATGGCACAGAACTGTCAGGAGTATCGATCGGCCATATCCATCGACATAACTGTTTGACAAGCCAAGTCAAAAGTCAAGTTGGGGTTGTATTGATTTCTTTGTGGGTTCAATGATGAGACATTTATGAAAGAGAATGACTTTTAATCTAAAGCTTGTTCAACTCTTTATACAGCATTTCCAGGAGACATTATGCTGTGATGCATCTAGAACGAAACTGAAACTAAACTCCACTGCCTTGCTTGTCTCGGTCACATGACCTCTGCTGGTCAGGCACAAGCAATCAATACATGCAAACATGCTATTAAGGCATCATAATCGAACAGGCAAATAACATCACTATTTGCTGATATCATTACATCTCCCTTTCTTAAAACAAAAGTATTTTACTTTTAACTAACAACATGTTTTCTTTGTATTAATCTGCATTTTAACTGTAACACTTAATGAACTTACATTATCATTATCATGATCAAGGTTTTTTAACCTTGCTTTGTGTGTTCACATGAAATATGTCAATACACTAGAACTTGAAGAAAGTATAAGATAACACTACTTCCTTCTATAACAATAGTCCTTAAATTTGTTCAATGAGTCTCTCAGGAGGCTTCACATGTCTTGAGGATTTTCTGATTGATTGTCCTTGAATCTGAGTTGTTGCCTCAGATGATTGGTTCTCAGCTGTGTGATCAGGTTGTTCAACAGTATCAGTCTCTTGACCTGCTGTGGCTGGTCCCATGATAAGATCTCGACGATTTCTTCTCAGAACAGCACCCTCATCTGTCTGAATGGTGTATGATCTTGGTTGAACTTCACTCAGGACAGTTCCCTTCTGAGTCCATGTGTTTGTTTTGTCTTTGAACCTTACTTGGTCACCAGTGTGGAGTTCAGGTAGGTTTTGTGTTCCTCTGTCATAGTAGTACTTTTGCTTTTCTTTCTGTTGTTCTTTGAACTTCCTCACTTTCTCCCCCTCTTTTGTTTTCAGGAGGTTCTCCAGGATGGGTAGGTTTGACCTTAGCCGACGTCCCATAAGGAGTTGGGCTGGTGACATACCACACTCAAGCGGTGTTGTGCGGTATACAAGCATGCTCTGGTAGAAGTCAGTTCCACTGTCTTTTGCCTTGTACTTCAGTCTTTTCACTGTGTTTGCGGGCTCTCCTGGGTCAACAGCTCTGGACAACGTGTCTGCTGTATACATCAGCTTACCCGGTGTGTACGCAACATTCAGTTCATCATAGACTGTCTCTCCTTCGCTTTCCACAACGAGGACTCTCTTTACCAGGTTCAGTCTCTCACAGGCTTTTGAACCTAGTATGGCTTGCACATCCTTTGGCACCACGATTAATGCTAGCGTGTGCTCTCTGTCCTTGTGTGTTACTTTGACAATGCATCTTCCTTTCACTGGTATTTCAGTACCTGAGTATCCTGTCACTTTCACTTTGATTCCATGTATCTTTGGTCTGGGTCTAATTTTCTTAAAATCAGTCTCTGATATCACATTAACTTGTGCTCCAGTATCCAATTTAAATGGAATGTGTATGTCATTCACTTTTAGTGTCAACATCCAGTCTCTTTCTTCTTTTTTGTTTTCAGACACAACATCCACATTGAACTCCTCTATCTCGCTTTCATCTACTGCATGGACCTTGCTTTGTTGCGCTTGGTTCTTGCAGCAACGGGCATAATGGTTGTTTTTGTTGCAACTATTGCATGTTTTACCATATGCTGGACACTTTCTTGGTGGATGCTGTGTACCGCATCGACTACATGTCTTTCGATTGTCCCTTTCATTTTCGTTCGCTGGCCACGCCTCTTTTTTCACATTGGCGCTCTTTTTGTTAAACGGTTTATGTCTGTTCATTCTCACTGCATCCACGTTGCCACTATTGTCACTGAACAGCTCCTTTGCCTGCAACTTCACAGTCTCTGTAGCCCTACACAGTGCTATGGCTTTTCCCAGGTTTAGATCTTGCCCTCTTAGCAGTCTTTCCCTTAGACCATTATCTGGAATCCCACACACCAGTCTGTCTTTTATCAGTGAGTCTGTCAGTCCCCCAAATTCACACAATTTGCTTCTGTTTCTCAGTTCAGTCACATACTGATCAATAGTCTCACCCGTTTTCTGTACACGTGAAAAATCTGTGCCTCTCAAACGTCACGTTACATTTAGGTATGCAGTAGGCCTCAAACTGTTCCATTATTTTATCTAGCTTCATTTTGTCTCCATCAACAGCGAATGTGAAGTTATTATACACCTCCAGCGCTTCATCACCCACGACATGTAAGAACAGTGACGATTTCCTTTTATTACTTTTCTCGTCAGCTCCGATTGCTGATAAATACAACCCCACATGTTGTTTGAACCTTCTCCAATTTTCAGCCACATTACCTGTCAACTGAAGCTTCGCCGGTGGGTGTAATCCTTCCATTTTTTACTTCGTTAGCTATTCTCTAATGGTAAGTAACGATGTTCTCTTTTGGCTTGCTAATATGTGGCGAGCTGATTTAACTTCAGATTTTTTCTCTTCATCTCTTTCAGTCACTTCTGACACCATGTATTGATTTCTTTGTGGGTTCAATGACGAGACATTTATGAAAGAGAATGACTTTTAATCTAAAGCTTGTTCAACTCTTTATACAGCATTTCCAGGAGACATTATGCTGTGATGCATCTAGAACAAAACTGAAACTAAACTCCACTGCCTTGCTTGTCTCGGTCACATGACCTCTGCTGGTCAGGCACAAGCAATCAATACATGCAAACATGCTATTAAGGCATCATAATCGAACAGGCAAATAACATCACTATTTGCTGATATCATTACAGGGGTCATCAACAATTTACTTCGGATACATTCATTTGCAACACACAAAGCGGTCACGCAAACCTCGGTCCTGAAAGTTTCCGAAATGACAGTGAATGGATAGCTTTTTTAAAGCTACAATGTACTCACTGATACCCTCATCATTTATTGATCACGTGTTCCCAAACGATAACTTTCAGCAATTTCCAGGGACTCAGGACTGTAGTGCTGTTCTAACTTGGTTAGGATCTCCTTCAGTGGCATGTCCTTCGGCTTGGCAGGAACAAGCACATTTTTCAGGGTTTCATACACCTCGGGGCCTGCTTCAGTCAAAAAAATAGTCCGTTTCATTTCTAAAACCCCTTTATTATGGTTTACATCATCGGGGACTTCGACAATACTATTCGCAGTGAAAAACATTTCTAGCCGCTCCACATACACTCTGAAAGTCTCTCGGTCGCAATGGAACTCACCCAAGCATCCTATTCTTCCCATAGGCATAGCCATCTGGACTCTGGCAATGTCAACAGTTCAGCCACGTGTGCTCAAATTTTACCTCGGATTTTTAAGTTTTTCTGCAAAACGAAGAACCTCTAACAGTCCCTCCATCAGTTGGCAGGATTATCCTCCAACAAAAATTTCAGCTAGGGAGTCCGCAATTGCATCCTCATTGCCAATTCTGTGATATCTTGGGACACAGCATATATATACAATAGTGTGGCGGAGCCACCAAAGGACTCAGAGCGGTTGTGCATAATTCCTTTAACAGCAATGTAGTTACTGTCACTGCCTGTACCTTTAATTACACTGTTTGACTGTACAATGCCTAGTTACCTTTACAGCACGGTTTCAACATGATGACGTCATGCCATTAGTCACGTGATGCCCCAATGGCGGGAAGAACGTGATGACGTCATGACGTCACTCTCCTGATCGGAGGATCAGTCCTCATGGAGCCCTCAAGGAGAGTAGACCTGTTATTGATGTGTTCTAGCAGTTTCCAGTTTAAACTCGTTTGATTTCATTAAAGTTCATTAATTTAATTACCTGAGTCGAACTCAGTCTGTTTGATAGGAACCTCCATTCCTACATTGGTGACCCCGACTTCTACGAACGATTTTCGTGGAAGATTCAAAATGGACACGAACGCCGTCACGCTGAAACTGCCACAGTTCTGGGAGCAACAACCAGACACCTGGTTCATCCAAGCTGAAGCCCAGTTCGCCATTCGGAACATCCTCGCGGATCAGACCCGTTATTATTACGTGGTCTCCACCCTCGACAGCGCAACTGCATCACGTTTCATCAGCCTCATCGGTAGTCCTCCTACTGACAGCAAGTATGGTGCAATTAAGGCGCGGTTGCTTCAGGTTTTCGGGCTATCAAAGTCGGAGCGTGCTCGCCGGCTCATCACGCTGCCCGGCCTCGGGGACTCCAAACCGTCCGAGCTCATGAGCCAAATGCTCACGCTCTTGGGTGCTGAACCGGAATGTTTCATCTTCCGGGAGCTTTCTGCCTGAACTGGTTCAGGCTGCCCTGGCCAGCTCCGACATTACTGACTGCGCCAAGCTTGCGGCTCAAGCCGATAAGATTTTCACGGTTACCCAGCAGTGCTGCACGGCCACGAGGCGCCCACCCCCCACAGACGCGGTCCCGGTTTCTCCTACAGCGGGCTGGTGCTCCTACCACACCCGTTTTGGCGCGAAAACACGATGCTGCCGTTCCCCCTGCAGTTTTTCGCCCAAAAAAACAACAAGGCGCAGGTGGCATCCCTGGCGATGGATGACCAAGTCTAATGGGCGTTCCGCGGTGGCGATGGCTGTCGGTTCTATGGGGAAACTCCTCTATATCACCGATTCCCTCTCGGGCCGCCATTTCCTTTGTGACACCGGGGCGCAGTGTAGCATTCTACCTCCGTCGAAGCTCGACACGCAGACTAGGAACCTCGGTTTTTCCCTCGTAGCGGCTAATGATGCAGCTATTCGAACGTTCCGAAAGTGGCGGGTCAAAGTCTGTTTCGGCGGTCAGCGCTTCTTTTGGGATTTCGTCATGGCTACAGTCTCACAGCCTATCCTAGGGGCAGATTTTCTGTGTGCCAACAGCCTACTAGTCGATGTCCGACACCGCCGGCTGATCAACGCGGCCACCTTCCACTTGATCCCGTGCTTCCACGGTACCTCCGTGGCGCACTCAATTGCCTGTGCTTTCCCTCCTCCAGATGACTTCACGCGGCTCCTCGGGGAGTTTCCGGAGCTGACAAGGTCCACCTTCTCCTCTTCGGCGACGAAACATGGTGTTGAACATCACATCACCACTACCGGCTCCCCGGTTTATGCGCAGGCTAGAAGGCTCGAACCCGGCAAGCTTGCAGCTGCGAAGGTGGAGTTCGCCACAATGGAGTGGCTCGGCATCATTCGGCGATCGAAGAGTCCCTGGTCTTCGCCTCTGCACATCGTGCCGAAACCAGGCGGTGGCTGGCGGCCATGCGGTGACTATCGACATCTCAATGATGCTACCACCCTGTCGTAGTCGCTCAACCACCCAAACGTGGCCGACCGCCCGTTGCCGCCGCACCTGATCAACCAAAGCTGCCTGACAACCCAACTGCGCTCGCCGCACCTGCTCAGCCGCCACCGACTGCCAACTCGTCCACCGGTCGTCAACTTCCTCTACCAGGGTATCGAAGTCGATCGGACAGGCTCATCAGGCCTCCTCCTTGCCTCACCTTTTCTGTTAAAGACAATTCTGGGGGGGCGCATGTGGCGGAGCCACCAAAGGACTCAGAGCGGTTGTACATAATTCCTTTAACAGCAATGTAGTTACTGTCTGTGCCTGTACCTTTAATTACACTGTTTGACTGTACAATGCCTAGTTACCTTTACAGCACGGTTTCAACGTGATGACGTCATGCCGTTAGTCACGTGATGCCCCAATGGCGGGAAGAATGTCATGACGTCATGATGTCACTCTCCTGATCGGAGGATCAGTCCTTGTGGAGCCCTCAAGGAGAGTAGACCTGTTATTGATGTGTTCTAGCAGTTTCCAGTTTAAACTCGTTTGATTTCATTAAAGTTCATTAATTTAATTACCTGAGTCGAACTCAGTCTGTTTGATAGGAACCTCCGTTCCTACAATAGCACAACATGGCTTCCGATAAGAACTGTACTGCATATGGCTTTATTGTTATATACATCAGTAGTCCACCAGGTGGCTCTTTTACAGAAAGTACTCAACATTGTGTTGTACCGGTCATAGTTTACATGTTGAACAGATCATTGTTTACATTAACCAGATCGTGATTGCCAAGTTCTAAAAAAAAAGTTATGATCACTTCAGTTCGCCCTTAACATTTTTATTTATTTTATAACTTGATAAAACTCTTTTATTGCTTGGAATAAAATAAATGCTTCAATACATCAGGTTCACAAAAACAATCTTAAACACTAAAATTTAAGGTGGTAAAAATGTTAAACACAAATTGGTACATTTCATACAAAAAGAAAATACTGCAGATGCTGGAAATCTGAAATGAAAACAGAAAATGCTGGAGAAACTCAGCAGGTCAGGCAGCATCTGTGAAGAGAGAAACAGAGTTAACGTTTCAGGTCGATGACCTTTTGTCAGAACTGGAAAAAAGCAGGAAAAGGAGCAGATTTTTAAGCAAGTGAAAAGGCTTGGAAAGGGGGGAGGGGATGAAAGAACAAAAGGGAAGGTCTGTGATAGGATGGAAGGTGGAAGAGGTTAAGAGACATTAAGAGATATTCAAGGCAAAAGGAGATGGTAATGGGACAGGTTAAGAAACAAAGGATGGCTCTAGATGAAGTGTAAATTGTGCTGGCAGAATGAAAGATAGCTGCCATGTGGGGGAGAAGAAAAAAAAACAGACAAAGAGTGTGGATAAAAAATATATATATATATATGATAGGGGCCGAGGTTATGATCTGAAATTGTTGAACTCTATGTTGAGTCTGGAAGGCTGTTGGGGATGGACTAGGGTGTCGCGGAGGGAGCGGTCCCGATGGAATGCTGAAAGGGGAGGTGAGGGCAAGATGCATTTGGTGGTTTGGTACATTACATTTATTTTAGCTACATGAAAGAATAAAACCATGTGGGGAATTCAATACAGATGCTTTTGTGCAATAGCAATGAAGTAATGATGTAAATAATAAAAAATGAAATCTACTTAACACTATAGACAAATATATACTTAGCCTGAGTGTTGAAGCAAGTTGTTTTACAAGTTAGCTAATTTTCTGTATGGTGGGGTGCATGAATATGTTGGGGGCTGAAATCTTCTTCTGCTTTTGTCCTGAGGAGAAGCAGATTAAACGCACACATTGGCCCAGAAATTCGGGTCAGGGGCTTCCTGCGGGTGCAAGCCCTCGACCTGCACTTACCTTGCGCACCGGCCGTTGAGCTGTGGGCCCGCGTGGAATTCCGATCCGGGGCCTGCTCCAGCTGCCGGTGCACAGTGCTTGCGTATCCCAGGGGCGCAGTTAGTTCGATGCGGCCCCTGGGATCGTGTGGGCCAAGGGGAGCCAATCGGAGCAGGGAATGCTCCATTCATAAGCTTGACAAGAAGAGCTGTCAAAACTTATAAATACTACAGCCCCAAAACATCACTAAATCTTCAAATAAATTTTTTTTAAATCACAATTTTTAAATAAACTATAAATTACATGAATTAACTATTTTAAACAATAATTTAAATTTTTGAAAAAAATAATTTTATTTTCTAACAGGGCTAAAAATAAACTTACCTTGCTTTAAAGTATTTAAAAATAATAAACCTGTGGAAAAAATGTTATAATTTTAATTAATTCACCACTTACCCTGCTTTTTATATGTGTAAATTCTGCAGACTTATCCTCCCGGGAAAACCTGCAAAAAAAAACGAAGTTCGATGCATATGTTCGAACTCTGAACCCCTTGGATCAGGGGAACGGAAGTGCCGGTTTCCCATGCATGCGTAGTGCATGCAGGAAACCGGCACTTCCATTGGGCTTACGGGCGAGTACCCCATGCGTACTCACCCGTGGAGACCTGAATTTCTGGGCCATTAATTAAAACTCTACTAACAATTTCTCTTAGCTTCCTCTTTTCAGACAGCTGTTTTGAATTCTATCCAGACTTTTGGAATTTATAGGGAAAAATTTCCGTGCAATCAAACCTGCCTTGCAACCCATCCTTTTATCCTCTTCTACCTTCTCAAAGTATCACAAAAAAAAGGAGTCTCTAAGGGTATTCCCATATTTCGGCAGTTCCAGTGCAAAACAGTCAGGCAGGGCCAGGATATCCAGCAGAGATGTCTATCGGCAGATCACTGCCTGATAAAACCCTGATCCTTTTCGCCTTTTTAATGGATTGCTCTTTCTGCACTTCTACCTCTAAATATCTTTTCTTTTATGCATTCATGGGATGTGGGCATCGCTGGCATGGCCAGCATTTATTGCCCATCCCTAATTGCCCTTGAGAAGGTGGTGGTGAGCTGCCTTCTTGAACCGCTGCAGTTCGTGTGGTGAAGGTACTCCCACAATGCTGTTAGGGAGGGAGTTCCAGGATTTTGACCCAGCGACAATATGAAGGAACAGCGATATATTTCCAAGTCAGGATGATGTGTGACTTGGAGGGGAACTTGGAGGTGATGGTGTTCCTATGCGCCTGCTGCCCTTGTCCTTCTAGGTGATAGAGATTGTGGGTTTGGGAGGTGCTGTTGAAGAAGCCTTGTCGAGTTGCTGCAGTGCATCTTGTAGATGGTACACACTGCAGCCACGGTCTTTTTCTTAGGCACACCGGTGGTGGAGGGAGTGAATGTTTAAGGTTGGGTATCTATGTGTCTAAACCTCTTGAACTATTTGTTCCTCCACTCTGTTAAGAATCTTGTTATTTATGGTATACTGACTTTCCCGAAAATGTATTACTTCACACGTTCTGGTATTCAGCAGCAATGGCCACCTATTTGCCCATTCCACTAACTTAGCTATGTCTTCCTGCAATCTACTACTTCCTCATTTGCCATGCTCCTAAACTTGGTGTCATCAGCAAACTTTGGTATATTTCCTCTTGTGCCTATGTCTAAACTATTTATGTAAATTAAAAATAAAATATGTCCCAACACCATTCTGTAGGGCAAACCATCACAAAGAGCTCCCCAACCTGAAACACATGCATTTTCCCCTATTGTCTCTTTTTGGCCCCCAAACAACATCCATTTTTCCTTTTTATATGCTTTCAGTTTATCCAAGAAACTACATTCCTTTAACACCATGTCAAGAGTTTGAGGTGGGACATAGGTCCACCAGCTCCCTACCCTTTTTTGGCTATGCTACAAAATTCTGATAGGAGGGCTACAGGGGTCTCTTGTACCTATCCCCTCCACCACAGTGTCTTTGCAAGAGGCACGACTGGTGGGATGACATTCCAGATCAGGGAGCCCACCAGTTCCATCTATCCTGCAGCCAACATATAGTACTCTTGCATGATGCAGGCATACAGAAGCAGAAAAGAGGTCCACATATCCTGTTTCCCAAAGGTAATCAATCTCAGAGCTCTTCGTTACCTGGCTCCCCTGTGGGCCTTTGTGTCCCCTTTGTGTTAAAAGCCCCATCTCCAAGACTTGGAGCAGGCGAACTCTAGGATCAACTGGCAAGTGGAAGTCTCGCCACATTGTATCTCTAGTGGTCTGCCAGGAATGTTGGGGCTTTGAAGTTTACCCATAAGATAAGACTAACTGGTCTATAAATTCCCAGCTTCTCACATTTTCTATTGAAAAATTATGTAATATTTTCCACCTACCAGTACCTTTGGCTCAATGCCTATTCCTATAGAGTATTGGAAAATTATGTTTATTGTCTTTTCTATCCCCTTCCCAACTTCTTCAGTATTCTGGAATGCATACCTTTTGGGGCTGGTGACTTTTCTTCTTTTAGTCCCATTAACTATTTTTTACTACAGTTTCGTTTTGTATATTTGTCTCCAGTGAATGCCCTTCCACATTCTCCTTTAATTTTTCTACAGTCCCACTTTCTCTTTACTCAGAGCTGAAGTAATTCTCAAGTACAAGATGGTTCCCTTTCTCTCAAAGTGTTCCACCCTTTTTTTGAATATGCTTTGACTTTTTATGTGCGTTATTTCCCTTCAAGCCAATCTTCTTTCATAGTTCCTTAATCTTACTTTCTGCTTCCCTTCTATGCTTTATATATTTCTCATTGTTTTCTTCTATATACCCTCTGTATTTCTCATATGTCTCCTTTTTCTGTAATCTGTCTATACATAGAATCCCAGCCTTTCATCCACCCCTTTTATTTCTAGTCCAAATGTATTTAACCTGTACCTTATTCTGCTCATATTTAAATATCATCCATTGCTAGTCTTCTGTTTGATCTGCCATTTTTTCTAACCAATTAATCTGGGCTAGGTCCTATTATTAGCTAAATTCTAGTCTAACACCATTATCTTTGACTTGTGGCAGAGCCACCAAAGGACTCAGAGCGGTTGTACATAATTCCTTTAACAGCAATGTAGTTACTGCCTGTGTCTGTACCTTTAATTACACTGTTTAACTGTACTATGTCTAGTTACCTTTACAGCGTGGTTTCAACATGATGACGTCATGCCGTTAGTCACTTGATTCCCCAATGGCGGGAAGAACGTGATGACGTCATGACGTCAGCTTTCAAACCAGAGGATCAGTCCTCGTGGAGCCTCCAATGAGAGCAGACCTGTATTCGATGTATTCCAGCAGTTTCCAGTTAAAACCTGTTTTGTTCCATTAAAGTTCGTTGTTTTGATTGCCTGAGTCGAACTCAGTCGTTTCGTTAGCAACCTCCGTTCCTACATTGGTGACCCCGGCTTCTACGAACAGTTTTCGTGGAAGATTCGACGTGGACACGAACGCCGTGACTCTGTAAGTGCCACAGTTCTGGGAGCAACAACCAGACGCCTGGTTCATCCAGGCTGAAGCCCAGTTTGCCATCAGGAACATCGTCGCGGATCAGACCCGTTATTACTACGTGGTCTCCACCCTCGACAGCACAACTGCCTCATGGATCATCAGCCTCCTCGGTAGTCCTCCTACTGACAGCAAGTATGACACGATTAAGGCACGGTTGTTACAGGTCTTCGGGCTCTCGAAGTCAGAGCGCGCTCGCCGGCTCATCACGATGCCTGGCCTCGGGGACTCCAAACCATCCGAGCTCATGAGCCAAATGCTCACGGTCTTGGGTGCCGAACTGGAATGCTTCCTCTTCCGGGAGCTTTCCCTCTACCAAATGCCGGAGCAGGTACAAGCTGCCCTAGCCAGATCCGACATTACAGACTGCGCCGAGCTTGCTGCTGAAGCCAATAAGATTTTCACTGTAACCCAGCAGTGCTGCGCGGCCACGAGGCGCCCATCCCCCCCAGACGCGGTTCCAGCTCCTCCTGCAGTGGGCTGGTGCTCCTACCACGCCCATTTTGGCGCGAAAGCACGATGCTGCCGCTCCCCCTGCAGTTTTTCGCCCCCAAATAAAGCAAAGCTCCCGCAGCGTTCCTGGCGCTCCGCGGTTGCGATGGCCGTCGGATCTACGGGGAAACTTCTTTATATCACCGATTCCCTATCGGGTCGACATTTCCTTTGTGACACCAGGGCGCAGTGTAGCATTCTACCTGTGTCGAAGCTCGATATGCAGGCTGGGAACCACGGTTTTTCCCTCGTAGCGGCTAATGGCGCAGCAATTCAAAATTTCCGAAAGTGGCGGGTCCATGTCTGCTTCGGCGGTCAGCGCTTCTGTTGGGAATTCATCACAGCCACAGTCTCACAGGCCATCCTAGGGGCGGATTTTCTGTGTGCCAACAGCTTCCTCGTCGATGTCCGGCACTGCCAGTCGATCAACGCAGCCACCTTCCACTCGATTCTGTGATACCACGGTACCACCGTGGCACGCTCTATTGCCTGCGCTTTCCCTCCTCCGGATGACTTCACTCGGCTCCTCGGAGAGTTTCCGGAGCTGACAAGGCCCACTTTCTCCTCCTCGGCCACGAAGCATGGTGTTGAACATCATATCACCACTACTGGCTCCCCGGTTTATGTGCGGGCTAGAAGCTCGAACCCGGCAAGCTCGCGGCTGCGAAAGCGGAGTTCGACACTGTAGTGTATGTACCTTTAAGAGGAACTATGTTTTTTTTGAAGCCCCTGTGTACTGTAGTACCGGTAGTGACCACTCGGGTATACAAGCCTGTATAGCGTCTTGTATAGTTAGTTCACCTCCAGACTTTGTTCAGTAAACACTTGTTAAATCAACTCCTGCATTCCGTGTCTCCATTAACACATGGATTCAACAGTGGCGACGAGTTAGAAACGAACTTACCTGCAATTCGGCAGCACCTCAAGGATATCGATTCCACAGACGAAGGAAGGAGAAGAAAAAAAAAAAAAAACTGTGGTTTCACCAGCTAAACGGGCTGGTGGCAGGTAGTGCACTGATCCTTCCTGGGCGGCGGGCTGGGGCTCGATCGGGTGGCTCTGCAGTGGGGCCGGGCAGCGAGTCCGAAAGCAGAAGCAAGCAGAGACAGAGGTTGGAACACTCAGGAGACGGCCGGTGCTGCAAAGCAGGTCGGCGTTCAGACCGAGCAGAGGGAGGGGAATGTCTCAGAGGGTCCGACGAGAACGATTCTCCAAGTAACGGAGAAACTATTTAATATATATATAAATTAAAAAAAATTAAAAAATAGAAATACTGCGAAAAGCTGGAGGTCGCAACGGGAACCGCGGAGAACAGCGTTGGCAGCAGCGTCAGCGGCGGGAAAGCGCGGGAAGCGCCATTTTGACTCGGCAGGGAAGAAGGAAAAGCATGGGAGGCGCCATTTTTGATTTTCAGGATGCCTAAGACTGGCAATATTGCTGCTTTCGATAGTGATATAGAGGATTGGACCACATATGTGGAAAGAGTGGAGGTATATTGCAAGGCGAATGAAGTAGCGGATGATAAAAAGGCATCGGTACTTCTAAATCTGATGGGCGCAAGGACATACGGGCTGTTACGAAACTTGATCACTCCAGCCAAACCGATGGACAAGAATTTTAAGGAGATTGTTGATACCCTACAGGAGCACTTAAACCCAACACCGCTGCTGATAGCGGAACGATTCAAATTCTTCAGGAGGAATCAGCACAAGAATGAAAGTAATGCTGATTACCCCACTGAATTACGAAAGCTGTCAAAGCACTGCCAATTCGGAGCAGGACTGGCAGATTCTCTACGAGACAAATTCGTCTGCGGTCTCCTAAGCGAAGGAACACAGAAAAGACTACCTTTTGAGAAAGATTTGACACTGGACAAGGCTTTCAGTGTGGCTGTATCATACGAAGCAGCAGCAAGAGGAGCTGCAGAGATACAGCAAAATCCACAGGACTTCGGCACCCATGAAATGACACGGGATTTCGAGAGATGCTATCGCTGCGGCAGATCCACCCATGACCCGAGGGACTGCTGGTTCAAGGACAAAGCATGCAGGCAATGCGGAAAGATGGGACACATTGCACGTGTATGCAGATCTGGAAAAAAATCTGCTGACAGTAAAAAGGTCAATAAGGAAAAGTACAGAAAGGTACAAATGATGACGGACAGTAGCTCCGAAGACCAGAAGAGTGATAGCGACTCCGGAAACAAGAGACTAAGCTGTCTCAAATGACATAATGTAATTGCCAAAGAAGATTACCAGACCATTTGGGTTACCCTCACGATAGCGGGGTCCCCAGTTAAAATGGAGCTAGATACAGGATCAGCTCTGACCGTCATAAGTCGACGGGATTACAAGCGGCTATTTCCGCATATACCTTTGAAAGACACATCCATTATCTTGAAGACATATACGGGGCAGAAAGTATACCCCAAAGGGAAAATAAGGGTGCCTGTTGTATACAACGGCAAGGAAATACAGAAGTTGTATTTATACGTTCTGCAAGATGGTGGTCCACCGTTGTTGGGACGTGAATGGATCAGAAAGATACGTTTAGACTGGCACTCCATTCAGGCACTGACGGTGACCAGTAAGAAAAAAAATGATGATGACGTCATACCTGAACAATTAAAAGACATCTTGGCCAACGCCAAAGAAGTGTTTCAACAGGAACTAGGAACCTTGAAAGGCGTCACCGCCTCAATAAAAGTGGAAGATGCGGCAATTCCCAAGTTTTTTAAGGCAAGGCCGGTGCCATACGCAATTCGTCCAGCAGTCGAGGCAGAGCTGGAGAATTTGGAAAAGGCAGGCGTGTTATCCAAGATAGATTGGAGCAAGTGGGCAACACCCATCGTCCTGGTCATGAAGAAAACGTTGAATAATGATAAATCTGAAGAACAGAGAAAAATTCACATCTGTGGGGACTTCAAGGTGACTGTAAACCCGGTCCTTCACACGGTACAGTATCCTCTTCCGAGGATAGAAGATATTTTCGCCTCACTATCCGGAGGGAAACGTTTCACCAAAATTGACTTGGCACAGGCATATCTACAGATGGAGGTTGAGGAGGCCTCTAAAAAGTATCTCACGATAAACACACACAAAAGCCTGTACCAGTACAATTGACTGGTTTTCGGAGTAGCATCAGCTCCAGCTATCTGTCAAAGAGCTATGGAGCAAGTCCTGCAAGGGATTCCGGGGACTCAATGCTACCTAGATGACATCCTTGTAACAGGAGAAAACGACAACGAGCACCTTGCCAATTTGGAGCAGGTGCTCACGAGGCTGAGAGAACGGGGCCTACGAGCAAATCGCCCCAAGTGCGAATTTTTCCAGAAACAAATATCATATTGTGGCCATGTCATTAACGAAGAAGGGTTGCATAAGTCACCTGAAAAAATTGAAGCGGTCATAAAAGCCCCCGCGCCTGAAAATGTCTCACAATTAAGGTCGTTCCTGGGATTGATAAATTACTATCATAAATTTTTACCGAACTTGTCAACGGTTCTGCACCCTCTTAACGCACTGCTACAAACGAGAGTAATTTGGAAATGGAGCGAAGACTGTAAACGTGCCTTCCATAAATGCAAAGGCTTGATCATGTCCAAGGAAGTGTTGGCTCATTACAACCCATCACTGCCAATCAGACTGGTGTGCGATGCATCCCCTTACGGCGTGGGATCAGTATTATCGCATAGATTCCCTGATGGCTCGGAGCGGCCGATAGCTTTTGCGTCACGCTCATTGAACTCAGCTGAGCGTAACTATGCCCAGATCGACAGGGAGGCACTCAGCCTGGTGTGGGGGGGTGAAGAAATTCAACCATTACCTACACGGACAAAATTTACCTTGTTGGCTGACCATCAACCCCTCGTCTCCATATTCAACCCTAAAAAGGGCGTTCCCATTATGACAGCGCAAAGGCTACAGAGGTGGTCCCTTTTCCTAGGGGCACACCAATATGATATAGAATACAAAGGAACAAAACAGCATGGGAATGCTGACGGGTTATCGCACCTACCGTTGCCAACGGTAGAAGAGGCGCCTACAGTGGACCCAGTGGAGATGTTCCACTCGACCATAGTGGAATGTCTACCAGTGACAAATTCTGCCATTGAAAAGGAAACGAGAAATGACCCGACTCTCTCACGAGTCTACGATTTAACGGTGAAGGGATGGCCAGCACATGGCGAACCACTGTTGCCAGCATTCTCGCAACGAAGAGAACAGCTGTCAGTGTGCCGAGGAACCTTGATGTGTGGATCCAGAGTGGTGATTCCACCCAAACTCCAGGATAAAGTGCTTAAGGAGCTTCACGAGGGGCATCTGGGTGGAGTGAAAATGAAGAACGTAGCCAGAGCGTTTGTGTGGTGGCCAGGTATCGATGGAGACATCGAAGAAATGACCAAGAGCTGCCTAGGATGCCAGAAAGTCCAAAACGCCCCACCACAAGCCCCTCTACATCCATGGGAGTGGCCCTCATCTCCATGGCAAAGGGTACATATCGACTTTGCTGGTCCATTTATGGACTCAATGTTCTTAATCGCGGTGGATGCACACTCCAAGTGGCCGGAGGTAATAAAGATGTCCTCCACCACCACGGAAAAAACCATCACAGTATTAAGGACCATATTTGCCAGGAATGGGCTGCCTGAACAGATCTGTTCTGATAATGGACCGCAATTTGTATCCGAAGAATTCAGGAAGTTCTTAAAAAACAATGGGGTTAAGCACTACACGTCCGCCCCATACCATCCCGCCACCAATGGATTAGCTGAAAGGTTTGTCCAGACCTTCAAGAAGGCCATAACGGCCATGGGTAATGACGACAAAAATCTACAACATAAGGTAGATAACTTCTTGTTTGCGTACAGGAATGCAACACATGTGGTTACAAACCAAACCCCCACCATGATGTTTTTCAGTAGAAGACTAAGATGCCGGCTGGATTTGATCAAGCCAAACATCAGAAGGGACATAGAGAACCGGCAATTTCAAAGCATGAATGAAAGACCAACTAGAACCTTCCAGATAGGTCAACAAGTTTTGGCCCGGGACTACCGTACCGAGAAATGGCAGCCTGGAACTATTTGCACATGACTAGGACCGCTGATGTATACCGCGGACATTGGAGAAAGCATAATAAGGCGCCATGCTGACCAGATCATAGAGTCATCCGAAAAGGGACAACCTACACCACAACTCTATAAGCCTAGTGATGAAGCAGAGATACCCATAGTATCTACCTCCGATCCGGTGATACTGGAACCAGATGAACCCGCCACTGGCATTCAAGCTGAATCGACCTTGCCAAAAGAACCTACTACACCACCGAAACCTACTACACCACCGAGGCGTTATCCGGACCGAGTCAGGAAGCCTCCAGAGAGACTGAATTTGTAATTGATTAACTTCAGCAAATGTGTAGATTATTGTTCTTGTAAAAATGTTATTTAATGATTAATTAAAATGTTATGTACTATTTATCTAAAAGGGGAGGAATTGTAGTGTATGTACCTTTAAGAGGAACTATGTTTTTTTTGAAGCCCCTGTGTACTGTAGTACCGGTAGTGACCACTCGGGTATTTAAGCCTGTATAGCATCTTGTATAGTTAGTTCACCTCCAGACTTTGTTCAGTAAACACTTGTTAAATCAACTCCTGCATTCCGTGTCTCCATTAACACACGGATTCAACAGACATGATGGAGCGGCTCGGGATCATTCGCCGATCCAATAGTCCCTGGTCTTCGCCTCTCCACATTGTTCCAAAACCGGGCGGCGGCTGGCGGCCATGCGGTGACTACCGATGCCTGAACGACGCCACCACTCCTGATCGGTACCCGATTCCGCATATTCAGGATTTCTCGGCCCGTTTGGCGGGAAATTCTATCTTTTCTAAAGTCGACCTCGTCCGGGGGTATCACCAGGTTCCCGTGCACCCGCAAGACGTCCCGAAAACCGCAGTCATCATCCCTTTCGGCCTCTTTGAGTTCCTGCGGATGCCGTTTGGCTTGAAGAACGCGGCACAGGCGTTCCAGCGCTTAATGGACTCCGTGCTCCGAGGCCTAAGCTTCATCTTCGTCTACCTTGACGACATTCTCATCACCAGTGCTAGCAAGGAAGAGCACATCTCCCATTTGCGTACCCTCTTTACGCGCCTCAGCCAGCATGGTTTAATCATCAACTCGGCCAAGTGCCAGTTCGGCCTGCAGCAGTTCGATTTCTTAGGACACCGCATAACTTCGGACGGCACCGTCCCCTTAATGATGAAGGTGGAAGCGGTTACCTCCTTCCCGTGCCCGCCAACCGTCAAGGCCTTGCAAGAGTTCCTGGGGATGGTCAACTTCTATCACCGTTTTGTCCCTAAGGTGGCTCAGCTTATGCAACCCTTGTACGGGGCCCTCAAGGGCAAGTCCAGTAAGGATCCAATCAGCTGGACAGCCGAGATGGACCAGGCGTTCGTCAACACCAAGAGCGCTTTGGCCAACGCAACCATGCTGGCGCACCCACTTCCAGGTGCCACCATCGCCCTTACCACGGACGTGTCAGACTACGCCATCGGTTCAGTGCAAGAGCAGTGGGTCAACTGCACGTGGCAACCGCTGGCGTTTTTAAGCCGTCAACTACGGAAAAATGAAAAAAAATACAGCACCTTCGATCGGGAGTTACTGGCCCTTTTCCTAGCCATTCGCCATTTCCGGTCCTTATTGGAAGGACGTCCCTTCACGGCTTTTGTCGACCACAAGCCTCTAACGTTCGCCATGGCCAAGACCGCCGAACCGTGGTCCACTCGTCAACAACGTCACTTGACGTTTATATCCGAATTTACCACGGACATTCAACATGTGTCTGGTAAGGACAACCTGGTGGCGGATTGCCTCTCCCGCGCGACGGTCCATGCGGTTCACCTGGGGATCGACTACGCCCTCATGGCTGCAGATCAGGCCTCGGACTCTGAGGTCCAATCATACAGAACCGTCCCCTCTAGTTTCCAAGCGACCGACGTCACTTTCCAGTCCACAGGCGCCACGCTCCTTTGCGACGTCTCCATGGGCGTTCCCTGACCTATCGTGCCGATCGCATGGCGCCGGAAGGTATTTGAAGCCATACATGGGTTGTCGCACCCTGGGATGAAGGCTTCACAACGACTTATGTCGGCGAAGTTCGTCTGGAAAGGTATGCACCTCGATGTCCGTGACTGGGCTAATACCTGCGTAGTCTGCCAGAAGGCCAAGGTTCAGCATCATGTTAAAGCTCCAGTGGCTACGTTCCGGAGCGTCATTTCGACCATGTGCATGTGGACCTTGTGGGGCCGCTTCCACCTTCTCAGGGTTATACTCATCTCCTCACCATGGTTGACCGCACCACTAGGTGGCCAGAGGCAATTCCTTTGGTTTCCACCACTTCGGCAGACGTCGCGAGAGCTTTCATCTCCTGTTGGGTTGCCCGTTTCGGGGTACCGGCGGACATCTCTTCCGGCCGTGGGCCACAACTTTCCTCGGAGCTTTGGCACGCTGTAGCTCAGGGGCTCGGCACCAAACTTCATCGCACTACCGCCTATCATCCACAGGTGAACGGCCTTTGCGAGCGATTCCACAGGTCGCTTAAAGCCGCCCTTTGGGCCAGTCTTCAAAGTGCAGGATGGGTGGACAGACTTCCATGTGTCCTTCTGGGTCTTCGTGCGGCGCCCAAAGAAGACCTGCAATCGTCCTCAGCTGAACTCGTCTACGGCCAGCCTCTCCAAGTACCAGGGGATTTCCTCCCTTCTCCCACAGAGCCATGGTCCGCCTCCCAGCACCTCGTTAGCCACCAGGAAGCGGCCAGATGCTTCCCTCCGGTGCCTACATCAAATCACGGCTTAATGAACTTCCACGTGCCAGCGGAGCTGAAGAATGCTGAGTATGTATTCATCCACCACGATGCTCACCGGGATCCGCTCAAGCCCCCTTACACTGGTCCTTTCCGCGTCATCGAACCAGGAGACAAATCCTTTTCGGTCGACATCGGAGGAAAGCCAGATCACATTTCGGTGGACCGATTGAAGCCGGCTCACCTTGACCTGGACCGCCCAGTCGTCGTCGCTCAACCGCTGAAACGCAGCCGCCGTGCCAGATCAACCAAAGCCGCCCGCCAAATCGACCGCGCTCGCCGCGCCTGCTCAACCACAATCGCCTGCCAGCTCGACCACCGGTCATCAACTTCCTCTGCCAGGTTATCGAAGTCGATCAGACAGACTTGTCAGACCTCCTCCTCGTCTCACTTTTTCTGTTAAAGACAATTCTGGGGGGGCGCATGTGGCGGAGCCACCAAAGGACTCAGAGCGGTTGTACATAATTCCTTTAACTGCAATGTAGTTACTGCCTGTGTCTGTACCTTTAATTACACTGTTTAACTGTACTATGTCTAGTTACCTTTACAGTGCGGTTTCAACGTGATGACATCATGCCGTTAGTCACGTGATTCCCCAATGGCGGGAAGAACGTGATGACGTCATGATGTCAGCTTTCAGACCAGAGGATCAGTCCTCATGGAGCCTTCAAAGAGAGCAGACCTGTATTCGATGTATTCCAGCAGTTTCCAGTTTAAACCTGTTTTGTTCCATTAAAGTTCGTTGTTTTGATTGCCTGAGTCGAACTCAGTCTTTTCGTTAGGAACTTCCGTTCCTACAGACTCCTCTTTTTATTTTTAGATTTTCAATGCATGTCTAATTAGGTTATGGTCACTTTAACCCAAGTTTTCTCCTACCTTCAGGTCACTTTTTGTCTGCTTCATTATGCCGAGCTTCATCGATCTCTACATCCTTCCTCGTTGAACATGCAGCATAATGATTACAGGAACAGTCTGGGTGCATTTTAAAACCTTCCCCAATTTGACTTAAAAACTTTTGTCTTATCCCAATCTTACTAAGGATAGTTAAAGTTCTCCCATTATTACAAATCTTTTATTACTGAAAACCTCTCTATATTGTATTTCTACTGTGGTACCAGATCGATTATTATTCCATAACTCAATGTAGGCAGACTCTGCTTGAGAACCACTATTAAATGCAACATCATCACATGTGGTTTATCAGGTTGAGTTCCACATATAATATAAAAATAATTTCACAACCCCACAGGTATTATTTGCTGTATACATTGTCACAAGCTGTAGAGTTAAGCCATAATTTTAATATTTCTGAAAGATATTAAATTGAATATTTTTAATACTGTATTGTAAGATACAATGCATAGGATAATGGGGGATTTTGTTATCCTCTATGTTCCACAAAATAGTTTCAGTTAACTTTCAATGTTTTTTGAACTGGGCTGAGCTAAAAAGAAAGGTTTTTTTAATACAGTATACTGTACTAATGATTTAATGTGGAGATAGAAGATCTCTATAATGGTGTTATTGTTCCCAAACTTTCCTATTCGAAATACCTAGGCATGCAGTAATTCTCATTTGTGGAATGCATAGTTGGTATTGTAGAGTTTTTGCTTGAGGTGGAGATTTTTCCACATCAAGCAAAATAAGACCTGTGTAAGATCTCACATGGTAGCAATAGAGCAATGTTTAAGGAGTGCTGCAGCAAGGTGTAAGGTTAGAATAACGTCAACAATGGTGTCTTGAAGAGATAGACTGTAATTTCTGCCTTTGAAGTGCTAACTAGATCTGTGGGAACAGAATACATGCCACCATAATCTCAAATAAGATGTTCAATAAAACAGACATTTATTGATTTTGGTACTCTTACTGGGAATAGGCACATAATATGCAGCAGATTTACAGTTCACACCGGGTAGATCATGACATAAAACATGTGCACTATAGTGAGTGTGATTAAAGTGGAGAATAGATTCAAACAAAAGGCAAGAATTTAAAAGGAATATACCTGGAACTCTGCCAATGTACAAGGATCAATTTAGTGTCATAATCCATCAAAGTACGGGTCTCTCTTATTGCACTTTCCACCACTAGCTCTACATAGTAGTATTCACAGTGGTAATGTGCTGGCCTGTTACTTGTCGGGGATAATTACATGTGATCTCAATGACCAATATAATTCCCTAATGTGTCAGTAAATTGCAAAGGAAATTTTTAAATTGTTATAATAATGTAATTATATTGAACATTTTCAAAACACCAATTCCATGGTACATTGCCTATGTAGCAAGCACTTAAACAAAATTCTTGTTGTATGACAAGAGTAATAAGGAAAGGATATTTCGGGCGGGCTTAACAAGCCCAATCAGGGGAAAATCATTCTACAGAGCAGGCTGGAGCCAGGAGCGGGGCCGGGACCCGCCACCGATTTCGCCCGCCACTGACCCACCGAGGTTGGTAAAATCTCGGCCATTGTGTCTCATTCCTGATATCATTCTAGTGAATTTTTATTGTGGCATTTCCATGGTTCAAATATCCTCCTTATAAAGGGTTGCCCAGAACTGGACACAATACTCTAATTGTGGCCTAACTATATCGCTTACAAATATAGCATCACTTCCTTGTTTCAATATTCAATGGTGTTGTAGGAACGGAGGTTCCTAACGAAAAGACTGAGTTCGACTCAGGCAATCAAAACAATGAACTTTAATGGAACAAAACAGGTTTTAACTGGAAACTGCTGGAATACATGGTCTGCTCTCTTTGAAGGCTCCACGAGGACTGATCCTCTGGTCTGAAAGCTGACGTCATGATGTCATCACGTTCTTCCCGCCATTGGGGAATCACATGACTAACGGCATGACGTCATCACGTTGAAACCGCGCTGTAAAGATAACTAGACATAGTATAGGTAAACAGTGTAATTAAAGGTACAGACACAGGCAGTAACTACATTGCTGTTAAAGGAATTATGTACAACCGCTCTGAGTCCTTTGGTGAATCCGCCACATGCGCCACCCCCCCCCCAGAATTGTCTTTAACAGAAAAAGTGAGATGAGGGGGAGGTCTGACAAGTCTGTCTGATCGACTTCAATAACCTGGCAGTGGAAGTTGATGACTGGTGGTCGAGCTGACAGGCGATTGTGGTTGAGCAGGCGCAGCGAGTGCGGTCGAGTTGGCGGGCGGCTTTGGTTGATCTGGCACGGTGGCTGCGGGCGGTCGGCCACGTTTCGGCGGTTGAGCGACGACGACCGGGCGGTCCAGGTCCAGGTGAGCCGGCTTCAATCGGTCCACTGAAATGTGATCTGGCTTTCCTCCAATGTCGACCGAAAAGGATTTCTCTCCCGGTTCGATGACGCGGAAAGGACCAGTGTAAGGGGGCTTGAGCGGATCCCGGTGAGCATCGTGGCGGATGAATACATACTCAGCATTCATCAGTTCCACTGGCACGTGGGAGTTCTGTAAACCGTGATTTGATGTAGGCACCGGAGCGAAGCATCTGGCCACTTCCTGGTGGCTAACGAGTTGCTGGGAGGCGGACCATGGCTCTGTGGGAGAAGGGAGGAAATCCCCTGGTACTCGGAGAGGCTGGCCGTAGACGAGTTCAGCTCAGGACGATTGCAGGTCTTCTTTGGGTGCCGTACGGAGACCCAAAAGGACACATGGAAGTCTGTCCACCCATCCTGCACCTTGAAGACTGGCCCGAAGGGCGGCTTTAAGCGACCTGTGGAATCGCTCGCAAAGGCCATTCGCCTGTGGATGATAGGCGGTGGTGCGCTGAAGTTTGGTGCCGAGCCCCTGAGCTCCAGCATTCCAAAGCTCCGAGAAAAATTGTGGCCCACGGTTGGAAGAGATGTCAGCCGGTACCCCGAAACGGGCAACCCAACAGGAGATGAAAGCTCTCGCGACGTCTGCCGAAGTGGTGGAAACCAAAGGAATTGCCTCTGGCCACCTAGTGGTGCGGTCCACCATGGCAAGGAGATGAGTATAACCCTGAGAAGGCGGAAACGGCCCCACAAGTTCCACATGCACGTGGTCGAAATGACGCTCCGGAACAGCGGATGTAGCCACTGGAGCTTTAACATGACGCTGGACCTTGGCCTTCTGGCAGACTACACAGGTATTAGCCCAGTCACGGACATCGAGGTGCATACCTTTCCAGACGAACTTCACCGACATAAGCCGTTGTGAAGCCTTCATCCCAGGGTGCGACAACCCATGTATGGCATCAAACACCTTCCGGCGCCATGCGACCGGCACGATAGGTCGGGGAACGCCCCTGGAAACGTCGCAAAGGAGTGTGGCGCCTGTGGCCTGGAAAGTGACATCGGTCGCATGGAAACTAGAGGGGACGGTTCTGTATGATTGGACCTCAGATTCCAAAGCCTGATCTGCAGCCATGAGGGCTTAGTCGATCCCCAGGTGAACCGCGTGGACCGTCGCACGGGAGAGGCAATCCGCCACCAGGTTGTCCTTACCAGACACATGTTGAATGTCCGTGGTAAATTCGGAAATAAACGTCAAGTGACGTTGTTGACGAGCGGACCACGGTCCGGCGGTCTTGGCCATGGCGAACGTTAGAGGCTTGTGGTCGACAAAAGCCGTGAAGGGACGTCCTTCCAATAAGAACCGGAAATGGCGAATGGCTAGGAAAAGAGCCAGTAACTCCCGATCAAAGGTGCTGTATTTTTTTTCGTTTTTCTGTAGTTGACGGTTGAAAAACGCCAGCGGTTGCCACGTGCCGTTGACCCACTGCTCTTGCACTGCGCCGATGGCATAGTCTGACGCATCCGTGGTAAGGGCAATGGTGGCACCTGGATATGGGTGCGCCAGCATGGTTGCGTTGGCCAAAGCGCTCTTGGTGTTGACGAACGCTTGGTCCATCTCGGCTATCCAGCTGATTGCATCCTTACCGGACTTGCCCTTGAGGGCCCCATACAAGGGTTGCATAAGCTGAGCCGCCTTAGGGACGAAATGGTGATAGAAGTTGACCATCCCCAGGAACTCTTGCAAGGCCTTGACGGTTGGCGGGCGCGGGAAAGAGGTAACCGCTTCCACCTTCGTCATTAAGGGGACGGCGCCGTCCGATGGTATGCGGTGTCCCAAGAAATCGATCTGCTGCAGGCCGAACTGGCACTTGGCCGGGTTGATGATTAAACCGTGCTGGCTGAGGCGTGTAAAGAGGGTACGCAAATGGGAGATGTGCTCTTCCTTGCTAGCACTGGTGATGAGAATGTTGTCAAGGTAGACGAAGATGAAGCTTAGGTCTCGGAGCACGGAGTCCATTAAGCGCTGGAACGCCTGTGCCGTGTTCTTCAAGCCAAACGGCATCTGCAGGAACTCAAAGAGGCCGAAAGGAATGATGACTGCAGTTTTTGGGACATCTTGCGGGTGCACGGGAACCTGGTGATACCCCCGGACGAGGTCGACTTTAGAAAAGATAGAATTTCCCGCCAAATGGGCCGAGAAATCCTGAATATGTGGAATCGGGTACCGATCAGGAGTGGTGGCGTCATTCAGGCGTCGGTAGTCACCGCATGGCCGCCAGCCGCTGCCCGGTTTCGGAACAATGTGGAGAGGCGAAGACCAGGGACGATTGGATCGGCGAATGATCCCGAGCCGCTCCATCATGTCGAACTGCGCTTTCGTAGCCGCGAGCTTGCCGGGTTTGAGCCTTCTAGCCCGCGCAAAAACCGGGGAGCCAGTAGTGGTGATATGATGTTCAGCACCATGTTTCGTGGCCGAGGAGGAGAAAGTGGGCCTTGTCAGCTCCGGAAACTCTCCGAGGAGCCAAGTGAAGTCATCCGGAGGAGGGAAAGCGCAGGCAATAGAGCGTGCCATGGTGGTACTGTGGTAGCACGGAATCGAGTGGAAGGTGGCTGCGTTGATCAACCGGCGGTGCCGGACATCGACGAGGAGGCTGTTGGCACACAGAAAACCCGCCCCTAGGATGGCCTGTGAGACTGTGGCCGTGACGAATTCCCAACAGAAGCGCTGACCGTCGAAACAGACTTGGACCCGCCACTTTCGGAAAGTTCGAATTGCTGCGCCATTAGCCGCTATGAGGGAAAAACCGTGGTTCCCAGCCTGCAAATCGAGCTTCGACGCAGGTAGAATGCTACACTGCACCCCGGTGTCACAAAGGAAACATCGACCTGATAGAGAATCGGTGATATAAAGAAGTTTCCCCGTAGATCCGATGGCCATTGCAACCGCGGCGCGCCCGTTAGACCCGGTCCTCCGTCGGCAGGAACGCTGCAGGAGCTTTGTTTTTTTATTTGGGCGAAAAACTGCAGGGGGAGCGGCAGCATCGTGCTTTCGCACCAAAACGGGCGTGGTAGGAGCACCAGCCCGCTGTAGGAGGAGCTGGAACCGCGTCTGGGGGGGATGGGCGCCTCGTGGCCGTGCAACACTGCTTGGTTACAGTGAAAATCTTATCGGCTTCGGCAGCAAGCTTGGCGCAGTCTGTAATGTCGGACCTGGCTAGGGCAGCCTGTACCTGCTCCGGCATTTGGTAGAGGAAAATCTCCCGGAAGAGGAAGCATTCCGGTTCGGCACCCAAGAGCGTGAGCATTTGGCTCATGAGCTCGGATGGTTTGGAGTCCCGAGGCCAGGCATCGTGATGAGCTGGCGAGTGCGCTCTGACTTCGAGAGCCCGAAGACCTGTAGCAACCGCGCCTTAATCGTATCATACTTGCTGTCAGTAGGAGGACTACCGAGGAGGCTGATGATCCATGAGGCAGTTGCGCTGTCGAGGGCGGAGACCACGTAGTAATAACGGGTCTGATCCGCGACGATGTTCCTGATGGCGAACTGGGCTTCAGCCTGGATAAACCAGGCGTCTGGTTGTTGCTCCCAGAACTGTGGCAGTTTCAGAGTCACGGCGTTCATGTCCATGATGAATCTTCCACGAAAACTGTTCGTAGAAGTCGGGGTCAACAATGTAGGAACGAATGTTCCTAACGAAAAGACTGAGTTCGACTCAGGCAATCAAAACAATGAACTTTAATGGAACAAAACAGGTTTTAACTGGAAACTGCTGGAATACATCGAATACAGGTCTGCTCTCTTTGAAGGCTCCACGAGGACTGATCCTCTGGTCTGAAAGCTGACATCATGACGTCATCACGTTCTTCCCGCCATTGGGGAATCACGTGACTAACGGCATGACGTCATCACGTTGAAGCCGCGCTGTAAAGGTAACTAGACATAGTACAGTTAAACAGTGTAATTAAAGGTACAGACACAGGCAGTAACTACATTGCTGTTAAAGGAATTATGTACAACCGCTCTGAGTCCTTTGGTGGCTCCGCCACAGTGTATGTGTAAAACCCAGAGGCCCAGAACTTTGAGCATGCTCATTTTTGCGGGTGGGGGTGGGAGGTTGTTGTGGGTGCAGCGTCCATTCCCTGCTCCAGAATGGTGAGGCCTGAGTCTCCACAGGTACCGGCTCGCTGGCCTCATTATAATGGAGCTGGCACAGCACAGCGGCCCGTTGACAAAGAGTAGCGAATAAATGGGCTGCTGTTGTCGGGCGGTGGCAGGGGAATGGTGAGCCCAGCAGGTAACACTGAGCTGGGGATCGGGGGTCCAGGGATTGTTCAATAAGATCATGGCTGATCATTGATCTCAACTCCACTTTCCCGCCCGATCTCCAAATCCCTTGATTCCCCTAGAGTCCAAAAATCTATCTATCTCAGCCTTGAATATACTCAAAGACTCAGCATTCACAGCCCTCTGGGGCAGAGAATTCCAAAGATTCACAACCCTCTGAGTGAAGAAATTCCTCCTCATCTCAGTCTTAAATGGCCTACCCCTTATCCTGAGACTATGCTCCCTAGTCCTAGACACTCCAGCCCAGGGGAAACAGCCTCTCAGCATCTACCCTGTCAATCCCCTTCAGAATCTTGTATGTTTCAATGAGATCACCTCTCATTCTTCTAAACTCCAGAGAGTATCGGCCCATTCTACACAATCTCTCATCATAGGACAGCCCTCTCATCCCAGGAATCAATCTAGTGAACCATCATTGCACCGCCTCCAAGGCAAGTATATCCTTCCTTAGATAAGGAGACCAAGGGGGCAAAATTGGGTCGTGCCCCTTTTGGGGCACTAACTACTTTTAGTACACGTGCCTGAAATTCACTGGTAGCGGCCCGAGAGGGACGCAGGGTGCTACTGGAAGCACCCTGCCTCCCTCTTGGGGTTCTACGAGTGAATATCGTGGCGCTACGTGCTGCAGCACCACGCAATGTGGCACGTAGCGCCGCGGTACTGCAGGCCTTACTCCCCTTATTAAAGGGGAGGGGCTTAGCGCAGCGCGACCCAGGGCCCAGTTGGGCCACCAGGGATCGGAGTGCCAGCAAAAGAGCCCGGCACTCAAGAGAGGCAATAGCGGCGCCGTGCCCGGGTGCTAGTTGCTTTGCGCCCTGTTAGCACCCTCTTAGGAGGTGCAAATCAACCAAATTTTTTCCCCCAAAACTTTGCACAGTACTCTAGGTGTGGTCTCACCAAAGCCCTGTACAATTGTAGCAAGACTTCCTTACTCTTATACTCCAACCCCCTTACAATAAAGGCCAACATTCCATTTGCCTTCCTTATTGCTTGCTGTACCTGCATGCTAGCTTTCTGTGTTTCTTGCACGAAGACACCCAAATCTCTCTGAACACCAACATTTGTAAGTTTCTCACCATTTAACAAATATTCTGTTTTTCTATTCTTCCTAGCAAAGTGAATAACCTCACATTTCCCTACATTATACTCCATCTGCCACTTTGCTGCCCACTCACTTAGTCTATCTATATTCCTTGGGATTTCTGGCATGCTATCCTCTTCCTCTACTGTAAATACTGGCGCAAAGTTATTATTCAACATAAAACATTCGACAGAAAACAGCGCGCTGTGGTAAATGGCTGTTTTTCAGACTGGAGGACGGGGAACAGTGGTATTCCCCAAGGGTCAGTGCTGGAGCCACTGCTTTTTGATATATATAAATGACCTGGATATTGGAATACAGAGTAGAATTTCTAAATTTGCCGATGACACCAAACTTGGGGGTGTGGCAAACAGTGAGGATGATACCAATCGACTGCAGCAGGACATAGAAAGACTAGCAGAATGGGCAGACAAGTGGCAGATGGAATTTAATACAGAGAAGTGTGAGGTGATGCATTTTGGCAGAAGGAACAGGAAGAGGCAATAAACCCTTAATGGCATAGTTTTAAAGAGTGTGCAGTGACAGAGGGACCTGGGGGTTAATGTGCATAGGTCCCTGAAGGTGGCAGGACATATAAATAAAGGTATTGAATACAAAAGTAGAGAAGTTAGCTGAACCTTTATAAAGCACTGGTTAGGCCACAACTGGAGTATTGCATCCAGTTCTGGTCACCACACTTTAGGAAGGATGTGAAGGCCCTTGAGAGGGTGCAGAAGAAATTTACCAGAATGGTTCCGGGGATGGGGGATCTTAGCTGCAAGGGCAGGTTGGAGAAGCTGGATTTGTTTTCATTAGAACAAAGGAGGTTGAGGAATGATTTGATAGAGGTGTACAAGATTATGACGGGTTTGGATAGGCTAGATGGGGAAAGGCTGTTCCCACTCATTGATGGTACAAGGACTAGGGGGCACAAATTTAGGTTTTGGGCAAGAGTAACAGGGGGGATGTGAGAAAAAACTTTTTTATGCAGCGAGTGGTGAGGACCTGGAATTCACTGCCGGTGGAAGTGGAAGAACTCAATGTTTTCAAAGGGAGACTGGATAGGCGCTTAAGGGAAATAAATTGCAGGGCTACGGGGATAGAACGGGGGAATGGAACTGACCGGATTGCTCTGCAGAGAGCTGGCTCGGACTCGATGGGCCAAATGGCGGCCTCCTGTGCCATATGACTCCATGGGGGCTGTTACGTCCGTGTATAATAAGAAACGGACTGCGGAGAACGGGACAATAGGTGTTTACTCAACGTGGCTCAAACTGCAACTGATCTGTACAGATTACTACTCAGCATTATATACAGGTGTGGTCATTGCCAGTACTACAGTATACATGAGCTGTAAAAAGTAGTTCCCCCCCTTAAAGGTACATACATTACAATTCCTCCCCTTTTAGATTAACAGTACCATAACACTCATTTAACAATTAAATATCAAACTAATTACAATTAACATTTATAACATGCAACATTAGCTGAAAATAGTCTATTTATAAATTCAGTCTTTGGGGAGGCTTCCTGATCCTTTCTGGATAGCGCCTTTCCTGAGTGTCTTGCTCTTGGTGCGGAGGCGATTCTGGCACCCTGTCGTCGGTTGGTTCATCAGCTTCCGATGCTACTGTTTCTGGGGTAAATGCTACCTGTACGTCGGGTTCATCACCAGGTATGTATGGGTGAGGCATGGGGTTGACTTGTTCCTGTGAATCTAGGATCTGGTCAGCATGGCCTCTCACGATGCTCTCCCCAACGTCCACTGTGTACATTAGTGGGCCCTGCTGTGTGCATATCGTTCCTGGCTGCCATTGTTCTGTTCGGTAGTCGCAGGCCAAGACTGGTTGCCCTACATTGAAGCTCCTTGTTGGCTTCTCATGGATGTGCTGGAATTGCTTACTCTCAACATCTCTTCGTACGTTTGGTCTGAGCAAATCCAGGCAAGATCTTAACCTTCGGTTAAAGAACATCATGGCTGGGGCCTGGTTGGTGACTGCATGTGTCGCATTCCGGTAGGCGAACAGGAAATTGTCCACCTTGTGCTGCAGCGGAATGTTGTCATTGTACATAGCCTTTATTGCCTTCTTAAAAGTTTGTACGAACCTCTCAGCGAATCCATTTGTGGCTGGATGATACGGGGCGGATGTGTAATGCCTTACCCCATTCTTTTTCAAGAACCTCCGGAACTCTTCGGACATAAACTGTGGTCCGTTGTCGGAGCAAATCTGTTCTGGCAAGCCATTCCTGGCAAAAATGGTCCGTAGGACTGCAATAGTTTTCTCCGTGGTGGTGGAGGACATTTTGATGACCTCAGGCCATTTCGAGTGCGCATCCACGGCTATTAAAAACATTGAGTCCATGAATGGACCAGCAAAATCAATATGCACCCATTGCCATGGAGATGAGGGCCACTCCCATGGGTGTAGAGGGGCCTGTGATGGTGCATTTTGGACTTTCTGTCATCCTGAGCAGCTCTTGGTCAGGCCCTCGATTTGTTTATCGATTCCTGGCCACCACACATAAGCCCTGGCTAGGCTTTTCATTTTTACCCCTCCCAGATGACCCTCATGAAGCTCATTGAGCACTCTATCCCTTAACTTGGGTGGAATTACCACTCGGGATCCACACATTAAGGTCCCCCGGCACACTGACAGCTGTTCTCTCCTTGTCGAGAATGCTGGCAACAGTGAGTCGCCATGTGCTGGCCATCCCTTCACCGTCAAATCATATACCCGAGACAGTGTCGGGTCATTTCGGGTTTCCTTTTCGATACAAGTGTTAGTTACCGGTAGGTATTCAACTATAGTCGAATGGAATATTTTGACAGGATCCACTGCTGGTGCTTCCTCCGCAGTAGGCAGTGGCAGGCGTGATAGCCCATCAGCATTTCCGTGCTGTTTCGTGCCCTTATATTCAATCTCACAGTGGTGCGCCCCTAGAAAAAGTGACCATCTTTGTAGTCGTTGCGCAGTCATCACCAGAACGCCCTTCTTCGGATTAAAAATGGAGACAAGAGGCTGGTGATCAGTCAGCAAGGTGAATTTCTGCCCGTGCAGATAGTGATTGAACTTTTTCACTCCCCACACTAGGCTGAGGGCCTCCCTGTCAATCTGGGCGTAGTTACGCTCGGCTGAGGTTAGTGATCGTGACGCAAATGCTATTGGCCTCTCTGAGCCATCCGAGAATTTGTGCGACAGCACCGCTCCAATGCCATAGGGTGACGCATCACATGCCAACCGAAATGGTAATGCTGGGCTGTAATGGGCCAATACCTCTTTCGATGTGATTAGTGTTTTGCTCTTCTGGAAAGCTCGTCTACATTCGTCACTCCACTTCCATGGCACCCCAGTTTGCAGTAGGGTGTTCAGTGGGTGTAGTATTGTGGACAAATTTGGCAAGAACTTATGGTAGTAATTTACCAGCCCGAGGAACGACCTCAGTTGTGACACATTTTCCAGTGCTGGAGCCTTGACTACTGCCTCAATCTTCTCTGGGGACTTATGTAACCCCTCTTTATCGATAACGTGGCCACAATACGAGATTTGTTTTCTAAAAAACTCGCATTTGGGGCGGTTAGCTCGGAGCCCATATTCCTGCAATCTAGTGAGCACCTGCTCCAGGTTGGCAAGGTGATCACTGTCATTTTCGCCCGTGACCAGGATGTCGTCCAAATAACACTGGGTCCCTGGGATCCCTTGCAGGACTTGTTCCATTGCCCTCTGCCAAATAGCCGGAGCTGATGCTACCTCGAATACAAGCCGGTTGTATTGGTAGAGACCTTTATGGGTGTTGATTGTGAGGTATTTTTTGATGCTTCTTCTACCTCCATTTGCAGATACACCTGGGCCAGATCAATCTTAGTGAAGCGTTTCCCTCCAGATAGCGAGGCGAAAATATCTTCAATCCGCGGAAGTGGATATTGTACAGTGTGAAGGATCGGGTTCACTGTTACCTTAAAGTCCCCACAGATACGAACCTTCCTTGGTTCCCCAGGCGTGCTGCTCAACGGCTTTTTCATCACAGGGATGATGGGTGTAACCCACTCGCTCCAGTCTACCTTGGACAGTACACCTGAACGTTCCAGACGCTCCAGCTCTGCTTCGACGGCTGGGCGGATCGCATAAGGTATCGGTCTGGCCTTAAAAAATTTTGGCCTTGCGTTTTCTTCAATTTTAATCGTCGCTGTCATGCCTTTTCGCATCAGTTAGGATCTTTGACAGCTGTCCAGGTGTGACGTCGTCATCCTTTTTGTCAGCCACAGTCAGTGCCTGTATGGAATGCCAATCCAGTTGTATTTTCCGGATCCATTCATGTCCCAGTAATGGTGGTCGTCCATCTTGCAATACATACAGGTCTAGTTTTGGTGTTTCCTTACCGTTATATATAACAGTCACCCTTATTTTTCCTTTGGGGTAGACTTTTTGCCCCGTGTACGTCTTCAAAATAATTTTTGTGTCTCTCAAGGGTATGTATGAGAATATCCGCTCGTAGTCCCATCGGTTTATGACTGTTAGAGCTGACCCTGTGTCCAATTCCATCTTTACCTGGACTCCTGCTATCTTGAGAGTGACCCAAATGGTTCGGTGATCCTCCGTTGTGATCACATTATGTAGTTTCAGACAACTCAGTTCCCTGCTTTCAGAGTCGTTATCACTCTTTTGTTCGTCTGAACTATTCTCCGTTATCTTATGTACCTTCTTGTTCTTCCCTTTGGTCGGTTTCTTATTGCTGGTTTTCTTTCCCGACCTGCAGACTCGTGCTATGTGTCCTACTTTTCCACACTGTCTGCACACTTTGTCTTTGAACCAGCAATCATTCTGGCCGTGTGTTGTTCTGCCGCAGCGATAGCACTTTTCTGTTCCATATGACATTTCGTTGATGCCATATTCTTGTGGTCTCTGTTTTATCTCTGCAGCGCCCCGTGCTGCTGCTTCATATGATACCGCAATGCTGAAAGCCTTTTCCAGCGTAATGTCCTTTTCAGATAAAAGCCGTTTCTGGGTTCCTTCACTTTGAAGCCCACACACAAACTTGTCCCTTAAGGTATCTGCCAGTCCCGCTCCAAACTGGCAGTGTTTCGATAGTTTGCGCAGTTCTGTTAAATAATCAGCATTGCTTGATTGCAAATCATTGCTCATTGCAAAAAAAATATATTCCACTGAGGAAAAAAGGGTGTATAAGAAAAGATAGCCATCCGTGGCTAAGTAAAGTAATTAAGGATAGTATCCGACTAAAAACAAGGGCATATAAGGTAGCCAAATCTAGTGGGAGGATGGAAGATTGGGAAGTCTTTAAAAGACAGCAAAAAATAACTAAAAGATTGATTAAGAAAGGGAAGATAGATTATGAAAGTAAATTAGCAAAAAATATAAAAACAGACAGTAAAAGTTTCTATAGTTATATAAAAAGAAAAAAGGTGGCTGAAGTAAATGTTGGTCCCTTAGAGGATGAGACCGGGAAATTAATGGTGGGAAACATGGAGATGGCAAAAACACTGAACAATTATTTTGTATCAGTCTTTACAGTAGAGGACACTAAGAATATCCCAACACTGGACAAACAGGGGGCTCTAGGGGGGGAGGAACTAAATACGATTAAAATCACTAAGGAAGTGGTACTTGGTAAAATAATGGGACTCAAGGCGGATAAATCCCCTGGACCTGATGGCTTGCATCCTAGGGTCTTGAGGGAAGTAGCGGTAGGGATTGTGGATGCATTGGTAATAATTTTCCAAAACTCACTGGACTCAGCAAAGGTCCTGGCAGATTGGAAAACTGCTAATGTAACACCCTTATTTAAAAGGGTAGTAGGCAGAAGGCTGGAAACTATAGACCTGTTAGTCTAACATCTGAGGTTGGTAAAATGTTAGAGTCCATTATTAAGGAGACAGTAACGGGACATTTGGATAAACATAATTTAATAGGACAAACTCAGCATGGTTTCATGAAGGGGAAGTCATGTTTGACAAATTTGCTGGAGTTTTTTGAGGAAGTAACATACAGGATGGATAAAGGGGAACCAGTGGATGTAGTGTATTTAGACTTCCAAAAGGCATTTGACAAGGTGCCACACAAAAGATTATTGCTCAAGATAAAATATCACAGGATTGGGGGTAATATTCTGGCGTGGGTGGAGGATTGGCTCGCTAACAGAAAGCAGAGAGTTGGGATAAATGGTTCGTTCTCAGATTGGCAACCAGTAACTAGTGGTGTTCCGCAGGGGTCAGTGCTGGGTCCCCAACTCTTTACAATCTATATTAACGATTTGGAGGAGGGGACCGAGTGTAACATATCAAAGTTTGCAGATGATACAAAGATGGGACGGAAAGTAGTGAGTGAGGAGGACATAAAAAACCTGCAAATGGACATAGACAGGCTAAGTAAGTGGGCAGAGATTTGGCAGATGGAATACAATACTGGAAAGTGTGAGGTTATGCACTTTGGCAGGAAAAATCATAGAGCAAGTTATTATCTTAATGGCAAGAAACTGGAAAGTACTGTAGTACAAAGGGATCTGGGGGTCCTGGTGCACGAAACTCAAAAAATTAGTATGCAGGTGCAGCAAGTGATCAAGAAGGCCAATGGAATGTTGGCTTTTATTGCTAGGGGGATGGAATATAAAAACAGGGAGGTATTGCTGCAGTTGTACAAGGTATTGGTAAGACCGCACCTGGAATACTGCATACAGTTTTGGTGTCCATACTTAAGAAAAGACATACTTGCTCTTGAGTCAGTACAAAGAAGGTTCACTCGGTTAATCCCGGGGATGAGGGGGTGGTCATATGAGGAGAGGTTGAGTAGGTTGGGACTCTACTCATTGGAGTTCAGAAGAATGAGAGGCGATCTTATTGAAACATATAAGATTGTGAAGGGGCTTGATCGGGTGGATGCGGTGAGGATGTTCCCAATGATGGGTGAAACTAGAACTAGGGGGCATAATCTTAAAATAAGGGGCTGCTCTTTCAAAACTGAGATGAGGAGAAACTTCTTCACTCAGAGGGTGGTAGGTTTGTGGAATTTGCTGCCCCAGAAAGCTGTGGAAGCTACATCATTAAATAAATTTAAAACAGAAATAGATAGTTTCCTAGAAGTAAAGGGAATTAAGGGTTACGGGGCGCGGGCAGGAAATTGGACATGAGTCTAGGTTCGGAATGGTCATGGCCCTGTGGGTAGTGGAGTGGGCCCAGGGGCCGTGTAGCCTGGTTCTGCTCCTACTGTGTTCTAATTCTGTGTTAGATTTCAGGAGATGGTTTTATTCCTGTTCCTGGCTGGGGTGGAGATCGCCTTTACAGAAGGTAAGTACTATAGAAAATATAGGGACAGAGTGATCTCCTGGAAGAATTTCGATCGCCTAGATGGGTCGGAGAGGAATTTCCCAGATTTTTTTCTCCCAAATTGGCCATTGGGTCTTTATCTGGTTTTTCGCCTCTCCCGGGAGATCACATGGGTTCGGGTGGATGCACAGTGATAGATGATTTGAGGTTAGGATCAGATCAGCCATGATCTTATTGAATGGTGGAGCAGGCTCGAGGGGCCGATTGGCCTACTCCTGCTCCTATTTCTTATGTTCTTATGTTCTTATGTTCATCCTTATGCTGGTTCCGTTTGTGAAACTTGAATCTTTCTGCTATCAGCCGCGGTGTGGTGTTTAAATGTTCCTTTAGTATCGTTACTATGTCTTCAAAACTCTTTTCCATTGGCTTCGTTGGGGTTACTTGATTTTGTAATAAACCATACGTCTTTGCACCCATTAAATTTAACAATACCGACGCTTTCTTGTCATCTAACACCTCATTTGCCTTGCAGTACACCTCTATTCATTCGACATATGTAGTCCAATCTTCGACTTCATTGTCAAATGCGGTGATACTGCCACACTTCGGCATTTTGGGTGTGGTTTAAAATGGCGTCTCCCAATGGCTTAAAATGGCGTCTCCCGCGCTTTCCTTCCTCCCCCGCTGCTGCCGACGCCGCTCCCGGCGGTCCTCGTGGCAATGGCGGTGCCTCGCGGGTTTCTGCGCGTCTCTCTCTCCCTCTCTCCGACGCTGCTCGGCCCCTGAACACCGCCTGCACCCTGTGCGCTCTGCCCCCTCTCTCTCTCCCCGTCGACGATGCTCGGCCCTTTGCTGTGCCGCTCGGTCGGGCTCTAGCCCGCCGCCGTCTGGGAAGGGTCTGCGCACTACCTGTTGCCAGCCCGTTTCGCTGGCCCACCTCGACTGGAAAGCCAAGCCTCGCTCTCGACAGGCTCCCCCGCAATTCTCGAGTCTCTGCTGGATGACTTGGTGGTTGCCCGTGGTCGACGCCCGAGTCTCTGGCCTTGAACTCCAATGCACTGATCTCCAGGAACGAATCCCCGGGAGGTAATGCAGAGTTGCAGGTAGGTTCGAACCTGCCTTGTCGCCAATGTTACGTCCGTGTATAATAAGAAACGGACTGCGGAGAACGGTACAATAGGTGTTTACTCAATGTGGCTCAAACTGCAACTGATCTGTACAGATTACTACTCAGCGTTATATATAGGTGTGGTCACTGCCGGTACTACAGTATACATGAGCTGTAAAAAGTAGTTCCCCCCCTTAAAGGTACATACATTACAGGGCGATTTTGCCAATCGGGTGCGTTGGAGGCGGGACTGCTGCTTGTTGGGTTTTAGTCCCACCTCCATCGACTTCTGGCTAACCCATGCTATTTTCCCTTGATTGACCTTGTTAAGCCCGCCCAGCGGGCTTAGCAGGCCAGTTAAAGGGAAGCCGGTTACAGAGAACGTCAGCATATGACGTTTCATCTGTCTGAATTGTCATCGTTTGACAGCTCTGTGAAGCTGTCAAACACTGACATTCTATGTTGTTTGATGAGTCCTTGTATTCAAGACTCATCAAACCTCTTTTGTTAGCAGAGATTAGATGGTTGCTGCGTTGGAGAATGCAGCAGCCATCTGTCATCTCTGCCACTGAGATGCGAGATTCTCCGCATCCCCAACTGTTGAAGCCTGCAGGAAGAAACAAAGGTAAGTAAACATTTTCTATCACTTTTCACTCACCTCACATACTTACCTCTCCACACTTGCACCCATCACTTACCTTCACAGCACCCCTCCGACCCCCGCAGACCCACTGCTCGCCTCGGTGACCCTGGTGGGGTTTCCCGACGTCGGGAAGCCCGCACCGCTCCTGGGGATAATCCTCTTAACTACTTGTTAACTACCTGTTAACAGGCAGTTAAGTGCTTGTAACCCCCTTCCCGCCTCCAGGAGACGGGACCCGGTGCGGGTCGGCTACCTGCCTCCTGGGAAGATGGCACGGAGGCGGGTTGGGGGCGGGATGGGCACCCGCCCCCAGATTCTGCCATTTCCCTGGCAGTCCCGCCTCCAAACCCGCCTCCCCAGGGCTGGCAAGATCGCGCCCATAGACTCTATGTCCGCCATTTCCTTATTATCATTGACAATATCACCACTTCCAGTTTTTAAGGGGCCAACATTGCCCCTGACCACCCTTTACTTTCTAATATAATTGTAAAAACTTTTTGTGTTGATTTTGATATCCCTTGCAAGTTTCTTCTCATAATCCCTTTCTTATAGCTCTTACTATCTGTCTTGTGACCCTTTGCTGTTCTTTGTATCTTTCCCATTCGCCAGGATCTGTGCTGTTTTTTGCATTTTTATACACTTTTTCTTTTAGTTTTATGTTGTCCCTTTACCTCTTTAGTCGTCCATGGCTTTTTTTTCCAGCAAGTAGAGCTCTTGCCCCTCAGGGGTGTAAACTGGTTCTGAATCACCTTAAATTCTTTTTTGAACATCTCCCACTGATCTTCTGTCATTTTACCCATTAACAGATTTGCTCAGTTTACTGTGGACAGTCTCTGGGGGAGAAATTCATTATAGCCCCGTTTGGGGCGCTAACTTTTAAAAGTTGGAAAAATTAGTGCCAGGCGCTAATCTCTTTCAACTTTAAAAATGTTGGTTTTGTGCTCCAGGAAGGAAATGGAGCGCTAAATCAAGCTCTCCACTTCCTTCCTGGAGCGCAACAGGCAGCAGGCGGGGCGGTAGGTGAGCAGCGCTGCACACTGGGCCGTGCAGCGCTGCCACGTTTGAAGGCTCCTTCCCTCCCTTAAAGGGAAGGGCCATCGCTGCAGGCTCTGGTAGAAGAAAACTTACCTGGTCTCCAACGGCAGCCACGGTCCGGCCCGATCAGCTTGATGTGCTGCAGCAGAGTGCCAGGCTGATCGAGCGTTGGGGAAAAAAGGATAAAAAACAGAATGAGCATTTGATTATTTTTTTTCCCTACCTCGGCCACCTCGTTTTTAAGAATCGCCCCCGAAGTGCCCGGCCTCCCGATGAATGCCTCCTGCAGCTGCCGGTGTGCTTGCCCAGCAAAGTCCCGCATAGGAGACTGGTCAAGAAGGTAAGAGCCCATGGGATCCAGGGTGCCTTGGCGCGTTGGATCCTAAACTGGCTGAGTGGCAGGAGGCAGAGGGTGATGGTCGAAGGTTGCTTTTGTGACTGGAAGCCTGTGTCCAGTGGGGTACCTCAGGGATCGGTGCTGGGTCCCTTATTGTTTGTGATCTACATAAATGATTTGGATGAAAATGTAAAAGGTATGATCAGTAAGTTCGCAGATGACACGAAAATTGGTGGGGTGGTAAATTGCGAGGAGGAAAGCCTCCGGCTACAGGACGATATAAACGGGTTGGTCAGATGGGCGGAAAAGTGGCAAATGGAATTTAACCCTGAAAAGTGCGAGGTGATGCATTTTGGACGGACAAATAAGGCAAGGGAATACACAATGAGTGGTAGGACCCTAGGAAGTACAGAGGGTCAGAGGGACCTTGGTGTACATGTACATAGATCCCTGAAGGCAGCGGAGCAGGTAGATAAGGTGGTTAAAAAGGCATATGGGATACTTGCCTTCATTAGCCGAGGCATAGAATATAAGAGCAGGGAGGTTATGATGGAGCTGTACAAAACGCTGGTGAGGCCACAGCTGGAGTACTGTGTGCAGTTCTGGTCGCCTCACTATAGGAAGGATGTGATTGCTTTGGAGAGGGTGCAGAGAAGATTCACCAGGATGTTACCTGGGATGGAGCGCCTCAGCTATGAAGAGAGGCTGGACAGGCTGGAGTTGTTTTCCTTGGAGCAGAGAAGGCTGAGGGGGGACCTGATTGAGGTGTACAAAATAATGAGGGGCATAGATAGGGTAGATAAAGAGGAACTTTTCCCCTTAGTGGGGGGGTCAATAACAAGGGGGCATAGATTCAGGGTAAGGGGCAGGAGATTTAGAGGGGATTTGAGGAGGAACTTTTTCACCCAGAGGGTGGTTGGAATGTGGAACTCAATGCCTGAAAGGGTGGTGGAGGCAGGAACCCTCACAACATTCAAGAAGCATTTGGATGAGCACTTGAAATGCCATTGCATACAAGGCTATGGACCAAATGCTGGAAAATGGGATTAGACTGGACAGGGATGGATGGGCGGCGCAGACACGATGGGCCGAAGGGCCTCTTTCTGTGCTGTAAAACTCTATGACTTTATGACTCTATGACAATGCTGTAGAGGACGTAACCGAAGTTAGGGTCTGGGGCGCAACCGGGGCGATGCACACGGTGATGACGTCACGATCTCTGGGCGAAGGAGATCGGGGCACAATGCCATACCGCTACCGCAAACCTCCTGCCGGATTTAGCGGGAGGCGATAGTCTCGCCGCGCAAGGGCGGTAAGTGGTTAGCGCCCTGTTATCGCCCTCTGGAGGCGATAAAGGGAGATGCAAAGGTACCCAATTTCTCCCCCTCGGTCTCATCCCTTTGAAGTCAGCCTTACCCAAATCTAGAATCTTAGTAGCTGTTTTGCGTTTCTCCCTTTCAAAGGCTACGTTGAACATGATCATGTTATGATCGCTATTGGATAGATGTTCACGCACTGCTAGGCTGTTAACTAAATCTGGCTCATTACTCATTACTAAGTCTAATATAGTAATCTAATCTAATAGGGGCCAGGCCGGGAGCGGTGGCAGTGGGAGGTAGGGTCAGGACCAGGGGAGATCGGAGGTCAGGACCGGCAGTGATAGGGGGTGTGGCGACGATCGGTTCATATAATGTGGGGTCGGAAGGAGCACACCTCCCTCATCCCATATTACACTCATTAAAACCTATCTCTTGGACCAAGCTTTTGGTCACTTGTCCTAATGTCTCCTTCTTTAGATCGGTATCAATATTTTTTGCCTGAATCCACTCCTGTGAAGCACTTTGGGATGTTTTACTACTTTCAAGGCACTATATAAATGCAAGTTAATGTTGTTGGTCCTGAATAACTCTCATTTCTCCAAAAGCTCAGTAATTTCATCCCATATTATAAATTCTAGTTTACAAACAAATAAAGTAAGTTTAATTGGTGTGTTATTTCCTGGAATATCCCTGTCTCTGTTTATGAAGTGGGATATCATATTTTACTCCCATCCAGTCCTCTGGTACAATTTTCCTTTCAACAGAATTTTGGAAAATTATAGTTAGAACCTCCCGTATTTCTTGCTAGATTTTCTCAAGAACATAAGAAGATAAACATCAGGTTTCGGTGATTTGTCTGCCTTTAATGGCATAACGTCTTCAATATCATCACTCTTTAAATAATAACCTCCAATAATTGTTCTACAACCGACTTCTGGTGGTTCTAAACTTTCGATATCCACTTCCTCTATGAAAACTAAGGCAAAGTACTTACTAAGTCGTTCTGTCATTCCTTTACTATTTACAACCAACTTTCCTCCTTTGTCTCTTAGTAGCCATGCCCCTACATTGAATATCCTCTTACTATTACTTTACCTAAAGTAAGTCTTTTTATTGCCCTTTATTTCTTTTGCTATTTTCTCTCATGCTCTCATTTAGCCTTTCTATTCGTTTTTGTAACTTTCCTATGTTATTTTCATTTAATGAAAAGCCATTTAATCTGAGCAAGATCTCCTTTATTCCAGCCAAGTACGCTGTACTCAACTTTTCTTTTTTAGTTTTCTATTCTTACATTGACCGTGGTCACAGCTTCCTAGATGTTCCCTTACTTTCAGGCTACCTACTTGCACTGCATCATTACCCAGAAGTAGGACTTTAAAAATTTTTAAAAATTAATTGATGGGATGTGGGCGTCGCTGGCTAGGCCTGCATTTAGTGCCCATCCCTAATTGCCCTTGAGAAGATGGTGGTGAGCCGCCTTCTTGAACCGCTGCAGTCCATATGGTGTAGGTACACCCACAATGCTGTTAGGAAGGGAGTTCCAGGATATTGGCCCAGCGACAGTGAAGGAACGGCGATACAGGTCCAAGTCAGGATGGTGTGTAGCTTGGAGGGGAACTTGTAGGTGGTGATGTTCCCATGCGCCTGCTGCCCTTGTCCTTCTAAGTGGTAGAGGTCGCGGGTTTGGAAGGTGCTGTTGAAGGAGCTTTGGCGAGTTGCTGCAGTGCATCTTGTAGATGGTACACACTGCAGCCACACTGCGCCGGTGGTGGAGGGAGTGAATGTTGAAGGTGGTGGATGGAGTGCCAATCAAGCGGGCTGCTTTATCCTGAATGGTGTCGAGCTTCTTGAGTGTTGTTGGAGCTGCACTCATCCAGGCAAGTGGAGAGTATTCCATCACACTCCTGACTTGTGCCTTGTAGATGGTGGAAAGGCTTTGGGGAGTCAGGAGGTGAGACACTCGCCGCAGAATTCCCAGCCTCTGGCCTGCTCTTGTAGCCACAGTATTTATATGGCTGGTCCAGTTCAGTTTCTGATCAATGGTAACCCCCAGGATGTTGATAGTGGGGGATTCAGCGATGGTAATGCCATTGAATGTCAAGGGGAGATGGTTAGCATCTCGCTTATTGGAGATGGTCATTGCCTGGCACTTGTGTGGTGCGAATGTTACTTACCACTTGTCAGCCCAAGTCTGAATGTTGTCCAGGTCTTGCTGCATATGGACACGGACTGCGTCAGTATCTGACGAGTCTCGAATGGTGCTGAACAGTGTGCAATCATCAGCGGACATCCCCACTTCTGACCTTATGATGGAGGGAAGGTCATTGATGAAACAGCTGAAGATGGTTGGGCCTAGGACACTGCCCTGAGGAACTCCTACAGTGATGTCATGTGATTGAGATGAATGACCTCCAACAACCACAGCCGACTTCCTTTGTGCTAGGTATGATTCCAACCAATGGAGAGTTTTCCCCTTGATTCCCATTGACTTCAGTTTTGCTAGGGCTCCTTGATGCCACACTCGATCAAATGCTGCCTTGATGTCAAGGGCAGTCACTCTCACCTCACCTCTTGAGTTCAGCTCTTTTGTCCATGTTCGGACCAAGGCTGTAATGAGGTCAGGAGCTGAGTGGCCCTGGCGGGACCCAAACTGGGCGTCAGTTAGCAGGTTATTGCTGAGTAAGTGCCGCTTGATAGCACTGTCAACAACACCTTCCATCACTTTGCTGATGATTGAGAGTAGACTGATGGGACGGTAATTGGCCGGGTTAGATTTGTCCTGCTTTTTGTAGACAGGACATACTTGGGCAATTTTCCACATTGCCGGGTAGATGCCAGTGTTGTAGCTGTACTGGAACAGCTTGGCTAGGGGCGCAGCTAGTTCTGGAGCACAAGTCTTCAGTACTATTGCCGGAATGTTGTCAGGGCCCATAGCCTTTGCAGTATCCAGTGTCTTCAGCCATTTCTTGACATCACGTGGGGTGAATTGAATGGGCTGAAGACTGGCATCTATGATGCTGGGGACCTCAGGAGGAGGCTGAGATGGATCATCCACTCAGCACTTCTGGCTGAAGATAGTTGCAAACGCTTCAGCCTTGTCTTTTGCACTCACGTGCTGGGCTCCACCATCATTGAGGATGGGGATATTTTAGGAGCCTCCTCCTCCTGTTAACTGTTTAATTGTCCACCACCACTCACGACTGGATGTGGCAGGACTGCAGAGCTTTGATTTGATCCGATGGTTGTGAGATTGCTTAGCTCTGTCTATCGCATGTTGCTTCTGTTGTTTGGCATGCAAGTAGTCCTACCTTGTTGGAGTAACAACACATTGAAGGCAATTTTCAAGGTGCTCATTGGGCAGGCAGTGGGTGGTGCGAGCCCACGATCTGCCTGATGAAGTTCGCCAGAGGCCTGTCTGAACCGTTTTCACGGTCAGGCCTCACTTGAATAGAGTTGGCAAGCTAAATGAGCGCTGATGGGCAGCTTGCCAATTGGTGGGTCCGGAAATCTGACAGACGAACCTTGGAGCTGAGCCGATAGTTCATCCTTAAAGGGGAGGACCAAGCAGGTCTGACAATGGCTGGTAGGATTTTTGTGGCTCCTCCTGCTTGACAAAATGTCATCATGAACCTGTTTCTTGGCCTTGTCTGAGCAACCTTTAGAAATCCCTTTAAGATATGCTGATTTGGCTACATTCTGTTTAGTGCAAGTAGGTGGGGCTTGATGGACCAGCTGGTCTTTTCCTGCTTGTATTTCGTATGCTCACATGTTTGAATGTTGTCTTGGGCCTATAATCTCTGTTGGGAGGGTAAGGATTCCTATGAGCTCACCTCTTTCTATTATCTCTCCCTCCAGCTGCAGCTCTGTTTGATTCTTCCCCTGCTCACCCATAAAGAAAAAGGTACATTGCCAGAAGCCCCATAAGAGTTCAGAGTGTTCTACCGTAACTACAAGCACTTTGAAAAATAGCAAAAGAAACCACTATGTAATACAAGCAAGATGCCTCCCAAAATTTTCTAGCATTTTACCTGAGACCAGCTGAGGATTCCTTTAAAGCTACCTTTTGATTTGTACTGCCTGTGGTCAGGCCATCCGCAGTCTCCTCCACTTAAAGTCAGCAGCCTTCCACCAGCCATGCTGCAGCCACTGGGGGAGCACTTCATAGGAGCACTAGGACAGGCAAAGGTACACTAAAGACAGGCAATAAGGGAATGCACAAGGGTGATTAGTTGATTTTGCTAGATTATATTGGATGGATTGATGGATAAAGTTAGACTGGAATGTTTCTTTTGTGGTGGCTTTTATTTCAGCATTGTGGCCAAGAGAACACTGTGATGATCAGTAACAGAAGGAAGGTAAGGTGTGGGACTATTGTTGAATGGGGAATTTGGTTGTGCTCACTTGCACTGCAGTCAGATAAGTCGATCATGGACAGCACAGGCAGAAAGGGGCTGTCTGGGTTGCCTCCTCTCTTCTGCTTCCTCCTCTTCTGCTTCCTCCCTTCTGCTTCCTCCTCTTCCACTTCCTCCTCTTCTGCTTCCTCCTCTTCTGCTTCCTCCTCCTCTTCCACTTCCTCCTCCTCTTCCTCCTCCTCCTCAGCTGGTCGCCATATGTCTGGTGGCAAGGGCTGTGCCCTCATGATGGCGAGGTTGCGGAGCATGCAGAAGACCATGACGAATCTTGAGACGCACTCTGATGAGTACTGCAGGGCTCCGCCAGAGCAGCCCAGGCAGTGGAAGCATGGCTTAAGGATGTCAATGGTCTGCTCTATCAGATTCTATGTGACAGCATAGCTTTCACTGCCCACATGCTGCCCACGTGTGATTGGGTTGCAGAGCGGAGTCATGAGCCAGGTGGTCAGCGGATAGCCCTCGTCACCCAGTAGCCACCCTCTGATTTGCCATGGTGGCTCAAAGACTTAAGTGTACAGTGGACTGGCACAGAATGAAAGCATCATGACTGCTACCAGGATACCAGGCATTCGCCATCACGATGTGCTGAGCATGGTCGCACGCCAACTGCACATTCAGCAAGTGGTAACCTTTGCGGTTGTGGTACATCTCAGCATTTCGATGTGGCGCCCGCAAAGCTACGTGTGTGCAGCCGATGGCGTCCTGCACCATGGGGAAGCCCGCTATCCTGGCAAAGTCATGTGTACGCTCCGCCTACTTCTCTCTGGTGAGAAAGAAGACAATGAAGTCCACTCTCCTGGCATAAAGAGCGTCTGTCACCTGTCTTATGCAGCAGTGGACGGTGAACTGGGAGTTGTTACAGATGTTGTCTGCTCCAGCCTGGAGGGATCCCGATGTGAAGAAATTCAGGTCCACGGTCACCTTCACAACTACTGGCAGTGGTGTCCTTGCTCTGGAGTGAGGTTGCAAGTCTGGTTGCAAGAGCTGGCAGAGTTCTGTGAGCACCTCTTTCATAAAGTGCAGATGCCTCACACACTGCTCCTGGCTCAGGTTGAGGTAAGAGAATTGCTCTCGGAAGACCCTAGTTGGGTAAGTCCTCCTGCTGAGAGCCCTTCTCCACCTCCTCCTTCTCCCTCTGCGAGCAGCTTGTCCTCTCTGCTGCCTCTGCTCCATCTCCGTCATGCTGCAGGCCAAGGGGGATGACAACTAGAGCACCCATGACTGACCAGAACCCTTGAAGTCAGAAGCAAGGCCTTCTCCACTTGCAGCGCCACTCCCTGTCACCTCACCAACTTTAAACAACTCTGGATAGCTGTAAACACTTCTACAAACTTACACCAAGCCAGTAGAAATGAATCAGCAACTGACCTGAGAGTGGTTGCTGATCCCTTTAAATATCACTGGTAGGGATCCTTGCAGCTGCTGAATGCATGTTCAGCTGTGCGAGGTTAACACAGCGTTACTTCCAATGTTGAGGTTGAAAATGGCAGCGCTGGCATCAAATCAGTGTTGCACGCTGATTGATGTCACGATCTGCCTACTCTACATACTTCTGGTGCATGCTCCCAACGCTGACGCGAACGCCCTTAGCAAGATAGCGTCCAGTGCGGCCTACACCAGAATTGTGCGCGCGTGGCTCGGAAGCCATTTTCGACCCGAAACAGCACCCATAGCACCCAAGCAACAGGCGCTATGCAATCGAATTTTTAGCCCTTAATGGCCTTATAACGTTGGCCAAGGTAAGTGGAGGCACTATTCCCCATGCACATTCCTGTCAGAATAATACAGGCATGACTCACCTCTTTAGATCTCATGCCCTCTCAGTGTCATTACCTGGGTGACAGGAAAACTGACCTATTTACAGGGAATCTCTGAAAACAATAGTGCACCATGTTAAATCAATACCACTGTGAGAACTCATATTGCCTGCCACAATGGCTTTTGCTAGTTTTGAAAGAGTGGTGTCTAAAGGGAGCCTGCACCTGCAAGTCTGATAAGAATGGTATGCATGTGGACAAGATTGTGTCATTCTCATCATATTCTGTTAACTTTGTTATCTTGTTGTAAAGAAAAAGATGGTGCATAACCAGAGAAAAAGAAGTGCAACTGGAGGAGGAACAGCAAATGTTGCATTTTGGAATATTTGATCATTTTTTAATTTGGGTGAAAAATTTTAGAAATTAGTTAGGATTAAGTATTATGTTTTAATACAAAGTGAATTCAAACAGGTTTTTTTTTAAAGCTGCAAGCATTCAAGATGTGTATTAAAAACAGATGGGCCAATTTGAGAAATGTCATGATTCGCAGTCTACTTCAAACTGATTCAATAAAGTTCAGTTGTCTCATTCCAGGACCATTAGCCAGATGGCTCCCATTCATTTTGAGAGCAGCAGGAGAGGTTTTCCTCCAACCCACACTCCAAAGGAGGAAAAGAGGTAGCCGGGTTTATTGACCGGCCTATTGGCAAATCACTAGCCGGTAGGAAGTCAGCACCATAGCCATCCCCGCACCCACCCCCCCCCCCGATGGGGAATAGAGAGAAAACAGATTCAGGAGCAGGCAGTCAGATTTTGAACAGAAGGCTTTGAAACTTAGAGCTGAAAGCCAAACATGCAGAAGGAGAATTTTTGCAGTTAGAAGTTATCTGAAAGAAAGATAACATGAAAAATAATCAAGTCAACCCAAGTCCAAAGATGTGCGGGTTAGGTTGATTGGCTATGATAAAAATTGACCCTTAGTGTTAGGGGGATTAAATACGTGGGATTACGGGGATCGGGTGGGATATGTGTCGGTGCAGGCTCGATGGGCCGAAATGGCCTTTATCTGCACTGTGGGGTTTCTGTGATTCTGTGATTCTGTGAAAGGGACAACATGTGGTTTATTATTTTTCCCCTGTGTTTAAGAAGAGAAATAAGATTGAGCTAATTAAGTGGAATTTGGTTTGACCATTAGTCGATGGCCTTGAATTTTCTCAATGTCAGTTATGCCATTTACCACCAGAGGGAGTTACATGCAAGTTTCCTGGGGTAAGTTAGTTTAAACATTTTTGGTGCAGCTCTGGTGTAACTAGAGTGTAGAAACTGTGTAAATTGCTGACACATACCCCGCCTCCATCCCCCCCCCACCCACCCCACCCCACACACACACACTGTCTTCAGGAGACTTCACCACACGGACTGCAGCAGTTCAAGACAGCAGGCCACCACCACCTTCTCAAGGGCAATAAATGCTGGCCATTCCAGTGATGCCCACATCCCAGGAACGAATAAAAAAAGAGACTTCATGCATTAACTCTTTAAAAACACTCTCCAGATGCCCAGCTGCAGCAGAACACTGTCCGAAAGAATGGTAAGAAGCAAATCACCTGACAGCATCTCTCACCCACAGCATCAGTCCATATTGGCACCATCATGCCCAGTTAGGTGTCAGCTGTGCCCATTCAGCAACAAGTCAGGTCAACAGGCAGAGGAAGCTTTTCTGATGAAAACCCCCAAGCCCTCCTCCAAGAGCTACAAGTCTGGGAGCCTCACTCTCCTTCTGCACTTTTAGCTTCCAGTACTGGACTGAAGTGTCAGCCTAGTTTTATAGCTTTTATGCTACCACATTGGTGCTAAACTTAGATGTGTACCAGCATATACTAGAGTAAATTTGTTGTATACAATTGGTATATATCCTTAACCCTTCTGTCCTTGCAAACTACTGCCCTATCTCCAATCTCCTTTTCCTCTCAAGTCCTTTAACGTGCTGTCGCCTCCCAAGTCCATGCCCATCTGTCCCAGAACTCCATGTTTGAATCTCTCCAATCAGTTTTCCACTCCTACACAGTACCGAAAAGGCTCTTATCAAAGTCACAAATAACATCCTATGTGACGGTGACAAAGGTAAACTATCTCTCCTGGTCCTTCTTGATCTGTCTGCAGCCTTTGATACGGTTGACCACTCCATCCTCCTCCAATGCCTCTCCACCATCTTCCAGCTGGATGGGACTGCACTCACCTCATTCTATTCTTATCTATCCAGTCGTAGTCAGAGAATCACTTGCAATGGATTCTCTTCCTGCTCCAACACTGTTATCTCTGATGTCCCACAAGGATCTATCCTTGACCCCCTCCTATTTCTCATCTACATGCTGCTCCTCAGCAACATCATCCGAAAGCACAGCATCAGTTTCCACATGTATGCTGACCACACCCAGCTCTACCTCACGACCACCTTTCTTGACCCCTCCACTGTGTAAAAATTATCACACTGCTTGTCCGACATCCAATACTCGATGAGCAGAAATTTCATCCAACTAAATATTGTTTTTGGTCCCCACCACAAACTCCATTCCCTAGCCACCAACGCCATCCCTCTCCCTGGCAATTTTCTGAGGCTGAACCAGACTGTTCGCAACCTTGGTGTCATATTTGACCCCAAGATGAGCTTCCGACCACATATACGCGGCATCACTAAAACCGCCTATTTCCATTTCCATAACATCGCCCAACTCTGCCCCTGCCTCAGCTCACTTGCTGCTAAGCCTTCATCTATGTCTTTGTTACCTCTAAACTTGACTATACCAACACACTCCTGGCTGACCGCCTATTTTCTACCCTCTGTAAATTTGAGGTCATCCAAAACTCTGCTACCTATGTCATAACTTGCATTAAGTCCCATTCACCCATCACCCCAGTGCTCGCTGACCTACATTGGCTCCCGGTTAAGCAACGCCTCGATTTTAAAATTCTCATCCTTGTTTTCAAATCCCTCAGTGGCCTTGCCCCTCCCTATCTCTGTAATCTCCTTCAGCACCGCAACCCTCCGAGATATCTGTGCTCCTCTAATTCTTAGCCTCTTGAGCATCCCTGATTTTAATCGCTCCACCATTGGTGGCCGTGACTTCAGCTGCCAAAGCCATAAGATCTGGGATTCCCTCCCTAAATTTGTCTGCCTTTCTGCCTCTCTTTCCTCCTTTAAGATGTTCCTTAAAACCTGCCTCATTGAACAACCTGCTCTAATATCTCCTTATGTCAAATTTTGTTTGATAACGCTCCTGTGAAGTGCCTTGGGACATTTTACTACGTTAAAGCCACTATATAAATACAAGTTGTTTTTGTAAATAATAACTCTTGCATGCTATGTTATGACCCCTATCAACACAGACAAAGGCACAAATCATTACTGTACCAATAAATCTGATTTCTGGAAACGGTTCTAATGGCTTTTAACTTTTCATGATATTAAAAAATAACTTCTGTGACATTTTTACAGATGTATTTGCTTTGTTTGGAAATGTAAACTTTAGGATAAAGAACAACTAGGCCAGCACTTTTCCTGCATCAAATGTTACCATCCTCCAGATAGCACTTTTAATAAGTTTAGCCAGACTGTAATGTTCCGGAGATTATGAGGGCCCGGAAAACTCCCCCAGAATTCTGCAACGCCTCACCAAAGAGTGTGCAGAGATTGAGTTTGCGAGTTTTTGATACAGAAGTCTTATGTGAGACAATTCTAAAAATATATAGATTTATTAAAGAACCGACATGCAGTTTACAGTTGGTGAGTTAATTGCAACATTAACAGTTCCAAAAAGAGAAAACTTACAATCCTATTATCAGAGAATCTTACTTTCAAATCTTAACTTTGCTACAGTTTTATAGTTCTTAGTGTTCTACAGGATATCCACCAAAATCAAATACCTTTGATCCCCGAGGTACAAAGAGTTGGAGACTTACAGAGCTGCCTCTGAAGCCAAGAATCACTTTGCCCGATTAAAGCGAGTCTACTATCCCATTTGAGAGTTCAATATTTATACCCTTTTCCAGTGGTATTTCCTTTCAGGTTTTCTGCTGATGTAAGCTAATTATCTCTAGTAATTTTTCTGCTGACCCCTGCAATTCTTACAGTCACCTCAGCTGCTAGCATTACAGAATTATGTCTCCTCTCTAGGTGTTCTAAGTTTACCGTAAAAAACGGTGTGACAGCAGGTGTGTTTTTTACTTGTTGTCATTTTTACGATGGCAGATGTTTCTTACTTTTATGTGTTTCTTTACGAAGTGTAAATTAGAACATCTTATCCAGGGTGAACTATTGTTTCATTCCGAAAGGTTCAGCCTGCCGGAGCCTTTAACCTTCTGTTTCAATAAGGTTATTGATTCAGTGTCAACAACTATCTTATCTCAATAGCCAGAATGCTTTCACAGCTTTTTCATCGTCAGGTTTCTAGATTTCCAAACCCAGTTTGTCATGTTTTAATAAGGCCAGAATTCTTTCATAGAATGGTGTCTTTTTCTGCATAGGTTATACGGCTTATTCCTTCACACGGTTAGCCCTTGATAGCTCCGAAACAGGCTGTGCTGTGCCACCACCCCCACAGAGCCGGCAATCTGTGTAATCAGCCAAAGCATTGAAACTGATGAAAATTTCAGCTCTTCCACTTTAATTACGCTGTTAAATTCCCCACTAAAAGTTAGACCCAAAGGGATTAAGTGGTTCGGCCATCATCTGATAGGAAATCCCACTAGGCTGTAACACCTCTCTCTCTCTCTCTCTCTCTCCATTTGCTCATTTTTGTCTTTATTTTATCTGTATTATTACTATGTTCAGTGCGTCGATGAACTTTCCTTCTTGGTCCTTCTAAGCTCCAAACTTGCTGTACTGTATGGTTTTCTTCCTCCCACATTACCACTATGTTGAAATCACACCTCCTGTTCAAACTTATTTTTTCCCTGCACCCCAAAATTGTGGAATTCCTTACATTTCTCACTCTTGGAGGGGATAGTTAATACTGAGGAGGACTGCAACAAATTACAGGAAGACATTAATAAATTTGCAGAATGTGCATTTTTTTATAATTCGTTTATGGGATGTGGGCATCGCTGGCAAGGCTACCATTAATTGCCCATCCCTAATTGCCCTTGAGAAGTTGGTGGTGAGCCACCTCTTGAACCTCTGCAATCCGTGTGGTGAAGGTACTCCCACAATGCTGTTAGGGAGGGAGTTACAGGATTTTGACCCAGCGACGATGAAGGATCGACGATATATTTCCAAGTCACGATGGTGTGTGACTTGGAGGTGGTGGTGTTCCCATGCGCCTGCTGCCCTTGTCCTTCTAGGTGGAAGAGATTGCGGGTTTGGGAGGTGCTGCCGAAGAAGCCTTGGCGAGTTGCTGCAGTGCATCTTGTAGATGGTACACACTGCAGCCATGGTACACCAGTGGTGGAGGGAGTGAATGTTTAAGGTGGTGGATGGGGTGCCAATGAAGCGGGCTGCTTTGTCCTGGATGGTGTTGAGTTGCATTCATCCAGGCAAGTGGAGATTATTCCATCACACTCCTTACTTGTACCTTGTAGATGGTGAAACGGCTTTGGGGAGTCAGGATGTGAAACACTCACCGCAGAATTCCTAGCCTCTGACCTGCTCTTGTTGCCACAGTATTTATGTGGCTGGTCCAGTTAAGTTTCCGGTCAATGGTGACCCCCAGGATGTTGATGGTGGGGGATTCGGCGATGGTAATGCCGTTGAATGTCAAGGGGTGGTGGTTAGACTCTCGCTTGTTAGAGATAGTCATTGCCTGGCACTTCTGTGGCGCAAATGTTACCTGCCACTTATCAGTCCAAGCCTGAATGTCGTCCAGGTCTTGTTGCATGCAGACATGGACTGCTTCATTATCTGAGGAGTTGTGAATGGTGCTGAACACTGTGCTTTCATCAGCGAACATCCCCATTTCTGACCATATGTTGGAGGGAAGGTCGTTGATGAAGCAGCTGAAGATGGTTGAGCCTAGGACACTGCCCTGAGGAACTCCTGCAGTGATGTCCTGGGGCTTTGATGATTGACCTTCAACCACTACAACCATCTTCCATTGTGCTAGGTATGACTCCAGCCAGTGGAGAGTTTTCCCCCTGATTCCCATTGACTTCAGTTATACTAGGGCTCCTTGATGCCACACTTGGTCAAATGCTGCCTTGATATCAAGGGCAGTCGCTCGCACCTTACCTCTGGAATTCAGCTCTTTAGTCCATGTTTGGACCAAGGCTGTAATGAGGTCGGGAGCCGAGTGTTCTTGGCAGAACCCAAACTGGGCAGCAGTGAGCAGGTTATTGGTGAGTATGTGCCACTTGATAGCACTGTCAATGAGACCTTCCATCACTTTGCTGATGATTGTGAGTAGACTGATGGGGTAGTAATTGGCTGGATTGGATTTGTCCTGCTTTTTGTGGACAGGACATACCTGGGCAGTTTTCCACATTGTCGAATAGATGCCAGTGTTGTAGCTGTACTGGAACAGTTTGGCTAGAGGCACGGCTAGTTCTGGAGCACAAGTCTTCAGCCCGATAGCTGGGATGTTATCGGGACCCATAGCCTTTGCTGTATCCAGTGCGCTCAGCTGTTTCTTGATATCACGTGGAGTGAATCAAATTGGCTGAAGACTGGCTTCTGTGATGGTGGGGACCTCAGGAGTAGGCCAATATGAATTATCCACTTGGCACTTCTGGCTGATGATGGTTGCAAACGCTTCAATTGGCAAATGAAATTCAACACAGATAAATGTGAGGTATTACATTTTGGTAGGAAGAATAAGGAGGTCACTTAATACTTGGAGGGTGCGAGTTTGGGTGGGGTAGAGGAGCAAAGGCATCTGGGAGTACAAATCACTAAAAGTAGCGACACAGGTTAACAAGGCCATAACAAAAGCAAACCAGGCACTAGGGTTTACTTTAATATAATTGCAAAATACTGCGGATGCTGGAAATCTGAAATAACAACAGAAAATGCTGGAAATACTCAGCAGGCCAGGCAGCATCCGTGGAGAGAGAAACAGAGTTAACGTTTCAGGTCTGGGACCCTTCATCAGAACTGGAAAAAGCTGGAGATGTAACAGATATTAAGCAGGTGCAGAGACGGGGCGGGGGGGGGGGGCGGTTAGGAGGGGAGGAAGGAGTAGAAAGAACATCCTGTACTTTTGTAAGAGGCAGGAAAGATAAAATGTTGCAAATGGGAATGGCAAAAATCATACTGCATGAAAAATGGGAGCAGGGATAATTATCTGAAATTGTTGAACTCAATGTTGAGTCCGGCAGGCTGCAAAGTGCCCAATTGAAAGATGAGGTGCTGTTCCTCGAGCTTACGTTGAGCTTCATTGGAACAATGCAATAGCCCGAGGACAGAGAGATCAGAGTGGGAGTGAAGCGGTGAATTAAAGTGACAGGCGACCGGAAGCTCAGGGTCACCCGTACGGACTGAATGGAGGTGTTCCGCAAAGCGGTCGCCCAATCTGCGTTTGGTCTTCCCAATGTAGGGGAGACCGCATCGTGAGCTGCGAATACAGTATACTAGGGTTTACTTCTAGGATAGAACTGAAAAATAGTGAAGTTATGCTAAACTTATATCGAACCTTTGTTAGACCACATTTGGAGTACTGCGTACAATTCTGGTCGCCATATTATAAAAAGGATATAGAGGCACTGGAGAGGGTGCAGAGAAGATTTACAAGGATGATACCAGAAATGCGAGGGTATACCTATCAGAAAAGGATGAACAAGCTGGGTCTCTTTTCACTTGAAAAAAGAAGGCTGAGGGGTGACCTAATTGAGGTCTTTAAAATTATGAAAGGTTTTGATAGAGTGAATACAGAGAGAGAGCATTTCCACTTGTGGGGAAGAGCATAACTAGAGGCCATCAATATAAGATAGTCACCAAGAAATCAAATAGGAAATTCAACGGAAACTTCTTTACCCAGAGAGTGGTGAAAATGTGGAACTCGTTACTACAGGGAGTGGTTGAAGCGAATAATATACATGCATTTAAGGAGAAGCTAGACAAGCATGTGAGGGAGAAGGGAATAGAAGGTTATGCTGATAGATTTAGATGAGGAATGACAGGAAGAGGCTTGTGTGGAGCATACATGCCGGCTTGGACTGGTTGGGCCGAATGGCCTGTTTCTGTGCTGTATATCCTATGTAATCCTACATAATCTTACCCTCTTTCTACAATCATTAAGTTTTTAAAACCTAGCTGATCATCATCCAATCACTGCTTCCTGAATTACTCCATCTCTTTATTCTTTTCAACCATCTTTTGTTTCGCATTTTAATAAAAAGTGAAACATGCAGCTTGAGAATTCCAGAAATGTGGCAGGGAAGTTTTTTCTGCTCACTAAATCTAACTGTTTTCTGCCTATATGAACTACATTTGACAATTCCCTACAGCATTCAGTCTGTCAGAATAGGTACATACCTTTTTTAGGGTCAGACACACTGGTGAGTCAGATCAGTATATTCTTCAAAAAGTGTACTGACACAATAAATAATGTCATCCTGACTTAATTTTTATTAACTATATTCAGGAGTCCTCCAAAATGTGTTTCTAATAGATAACAGATAGGAGACTTTGTTATGACTTCTGCAATGTTTTCCAGATTGTGACTAACTTTTCACAATGAGCAAACCATCTTCAAAACGATTTTGAGGCTGAAACAATAGAGTATAGTCTACTTCAAAACAATGGGATGAAGTCATTGTGGCATTTTGTACACTGTTGTCTCTATAATGCACCTGTTAAAACAGCATAACATGCACCAATATGAAAACAAAGAATTAAGCAATGGTGCCTGATTCCCACCTACTGGCTATGTTATTTCTGTCCAGGTAGTGTTTGAATTCTGATGTTATTTTATTCCGATGTGTCTGATACAAATGATGATTGTCCAGTTTTTGCACTCCATTGGGTTAAATTAATTCTATGTCCATGGAAGATCATAAATGCTTACAAATAGCAGCTTCACAGTTGCATATGAGCTTATATCCTGAAAACATTAGCAGTTTTAAACAAAAGCATCTAATACTGCACTGCTTGTTGTTTACGTGACTGAGATGCTTACCTGGAGCACAGACAATGCTGATCTTAAAGTTCTATATAAACAATATTTAATTTTTTTAAATCATACTTTATTGTTAAATGTAATATCCAGATTAAAGTTTCTCAAAATATTACTTGAGTTAAGAGTGTTTTACAAAAATATGCACTAAGAGTTCCTACGATGTTAGAAGCACCAAGAGCACAGCTTGAATGCTGTGTGAATGATATTTGAACCCAGTAATTGTGTTACAGCCTATAACTCACTTTACCTGGGAGTGAGCCTTTGCTTTAGTGGTAGTATTCCCAGCTCTGAGTCAAAAGGTGCTCCAGACAGCCCCAGTGATTGAAGACCCGAGCTCTCCCTCTGAATTCTGGGTTGAAAATATTTGTGTCTGTTGGCTGTGGGTGCCCCCTCTTTAGATGGGTTGTCGGAGCCCATAATATCCTCCTGCCGTATAGGACTAACCACCATATTGGCTCGTATAATGATGGTTGCGGCCATGGAAGGAGTGTTTACATTGCGGCCTGTCAGACTGATAATCGACCAGCGAATCCTTCCACAACTTCACACGATTCTCCAAGGGAAGAGTGTGAAGATACGACAATATCTTCACACTCTTTGTTTTGAAGAAGGGTCAAACCCGAAACGTCAACTCAAATTTCTCTCCACGGATGTTGCCTGACCTGCTGAGTTTTTCCAGCATTTTCTGTTGTTATTTCAGATTTCCAACATCTGCAGTATTTTGCTAAGATACGACAATAACTTGTTTCACCTCAGTTGTTATTTTATACATTACAGTACAGGAAACGTTCTGGTATTCGGCACTGACGGGACCGAGCTGGTGCCATTAGATCAAAACTGCCGTATAAAACAACTCCAATGTTAAAACATACAGAGCTTTTCAGCTCCGTGTGAATCAACAAGCCCTGTTGCTTAGCAACAGCTTCAAAACAGTCGGCTGCAGCTGCAAGCGTCTCTAGCTGAAGCTGTTGCTTAGCTACAGACCTTGCAGAGCCTGACTGGGAAAAAAAGAAGCAACGATAAGTAAAAAAACGTATAGAAAACGGCTCCTGAATTTTGCCGGTAGACAGAGCTTTCCGGACTTTTAACCTCCGGTTAAACGAAAGTTTCCTGTATTTGACTTTTCTAAGGATAGGACTCTTTTCTTTCCTTATCTCTCAAGGCAAGAAATCAAATGTGGCTGAGATGATAATTGGTCAGACATCTGCTCACAGGTTTCTGTCATTGGTGCACTGAAATGGTCTCAGGAGCATTGTGGAGCCTTCCTACAGTAATCTGACCGAGATCAGAAACCCAGCAGAGTGAAAAAATGGAGCCTGCATTCCATCACTGCCATCCAGATAGGGGGGTAGAGTTTCACAGAATCATAGAATGGTTACAGCATGGAAGAAGGCTATTCGGCCTGTCGAGCCCATGCCAGCTCTCTACAAGAGCACTTCAGCTAGTCCCACTTCCCCGCCCTTTCCCCATAGCCCTGCAATTTTTTTCCCGTCACGTACTTAGCCAACTCCCTTTTGAAAGATAAGATTGAGTCTGCCTCCACCACCCTTTCAGGCATTGCATTCAAGATCCTAACCACTTGCTGAGTAAAGAAGTTTTTCCTCATGTCGCCTTTGGTTCTTTTGCCAATCACTTTAAATCTGTGTCCCCTGGTTCTCGACCCTTCTGCCAATGGCAACAGTTTCTCTCTATCTACTCTGTCCAGAAGCCTCATGATTTTGAACACCTCCATCAAATCTCCTCTCAATCTTCTCTGCTCTAAGGGGAACAACCTCAGCTTCTCCAGTCTATCCACGTAACTAAAGTCCCTCATTCCTGGAATCATTCTCGTAAATCTTTTCTGCACCCTCTCCAAGGCCTTCACATCCTTCCTAAAGTGCGGTGCCCAGAATTGGACACAATACTCCAGTTGAGGCCAATCCCGTGTTTTATACAGGTTCATCATAATTTCCATGCTTTTGTATTCTATACCTCTATTCATGAATCCCAGGATCCCGTAGGCTTTTTTAACTGCATTCTCAACCTGCCCTGCCATTTTCAACGATTTGTGCACATATACTCCCAGGTCTCTATGTTTATGCACCCCCTTTATAATTGTACCCTTTAGTTTATATTTCCTCTTTTCATTCTTTCTACCAAAATGTATCACTTCGCACTTTTCTGCATTAAATTTCATCTGCCACGTGTCCGCCCATTCCACCAGCCTGTCTATGTCCTCTTGGTCTATCACTATCCTCCTCACTGTTCACTATACTTCTAAGTTTAGTGTCATCTGCAGATTTTGAAATTGTGCCCTGTACACCCACAGCCAAGTCATTAATATATATCAAGAAAAGCAGTGGTCCTAGTACCGACCCCTGGGGAACACCACTGTATAACTTCCTCCAGTCCGAAAAACAACCGTTCACCACTACTCTCTGTTTCCTGTCACTTAGCCAATTTTGTATCCATGCTGCCACTGATACTATGACCACTGTTCCCTAAATGTTCACCTACTGACACTTGCTCCACTTGACCTACTTCATTCCCCAGAACCAGATCCAGCAATGCCTCCTTCCTCATTGGGCCGGAAACATACTGATCAAGAAAGTTCTCCTGAACACACTTCAGAAATTCTTCCCCTCTCTGCCCTTTACACTATTATAATTCCAGTCTATATTAGAATAGTTGAAGTCCCCCATTATCACTACTCTATAGTTCTTGCTCCTCTCTGTAATTTTTCTGCAAATTTGCTCCTCCATATTTTTCCCACTTTGGTGGCCTATAGAATACACCTACTAGTGTAATGGCACCTCTATTATTTCTTAACTCTAGTCATATAGATTCTGTCCTTGACCCCTCCAGGACATCCTCTCTCTCCAGCACTGTAACATTCTCCTTAACCAATACTGCCACACCACCTCCTATATTTCCTTCCCTATCTTTCCTGAACACGTTATATCCAGGAATATTTAATACCCAATCCTGCTCTTTTTTCAGCCAGGTCTCAGTTATCGCCACAACATCATATTCCCATGTGGCTATTTGCACCTGCAGCTCACCAACCTTGTTTACTATGTTCCGTGCGTTCACATACATATACTGTAAGGAAATGGTATCGGGGCACTTAGAAAATCATAACATGATTAGGCAGAGTCAGCATGGTTTTATGAAAGGAGGGAAATCATGTTTGACAAATTTATTTGAGTTTATTGAGGATGTAAATAGCAGGGTAGATAAAGGGGAACCATTGGATGTCGTATATTTGGATTTCCAAAAGCCATTCGATAAGGTGCCACATAAATGATTATTACACAAGATAAGGGCTCATGGGGTTGGAGGTAATATAGTAGCATGGATAGAGGATTGGTTAACGAACAGAAAGCAGAGAGTAGGGATAAACGGGTCTTTTTCAGGTTGGCAGGCTGTAACTAGTGGGGTGCCGCAAGGATCAGTGCAAGTTCCTCAGCTATTTACAATCTATATTAATTACCTAGATGAAGGGGCCAAGTGTAATGTATCCAAGTTTTCTGATGATACAAAGCTAGATGGGACAGTAAGCTGTGAGGAGAACACAAAGGGCTGGATTTTCTGCAATGAGGCAGGATGGTGGTGTGTCTGCTGTTTGGCGGGTTCTGGTCCCGCTCCTGGTTCCAGCTGCCCTGCAATAATAAATTTCCCTAGATTGGCCTCATTAAGGCTGCCGTGTGCGTTACCCAGCCCAATTGGTGGGTGCGGGTCAGCTGCTCGCGCTTGATGATGTGCTGGGTGCCTCTATATTTAAGGGAACCATGTGTCCTTTGATTAGTACTTTCTTTTTTCTACTCCCGAACGCTGGTTGCTGCAGGCATGGCAGCGCAATGGACCAAGGCTGCTCCCTGGTTTGATGATGACTCCCTCGATCTTGTGGAGGGAGTAAGAGGACGCAAGGAGGTCCTCTTCCCTTCCGATGGATGGAGGAAGCCTCCTCACCACACCAAGGCAGCCTGAGGAGGAGGTAAGTGCAAGGTTGGTGTGTGGGTGCAGTGTAGAAAAAGGTTCAATGACCTGATGCGCTCAGCAAAAGTGAGTATAACATCACACTTACCTTCAATCTGCTTCCCATCTCTTGTCATCCACATCACTCTGCATTAGCAACCTACTCCTGCACATCCCAACTCACCCTAACATCCCTTGCACCCTCACCCATCCCTCTCTCTCTATGTACAAAATCACTTCACCATTCTACTATGCACCCCTCACACTCGCTCTCACTGTTATGCAATGACAACAACTAATAGCACACAGGGAGGAGCCTTGGTAATGGCACTTCACTCCATCATCGCCTACCTCTAAACATCTATGTTATCCATTCTTTACACTCACTCCAACAATCTCTCTGAAACTCCACTTGTGTCCCTCATTGCAGGAAAAGAGAGCCCACAATAGAGGGAGAGGGGGAGGACAGGAGGAGGTCCACCATCCGTGGCACATCTAACGCATGCTGAGAAGGCAGCTCTGGGGACCATGGGAGGTGCAGAGGAGCTGGAAGTGGGGGACGGAGAGACGGGCGCAGTGCACCAAGCTGCTGACAAAATTGATTTCCAACCCTCTGATTTTACATTCATGAGTGACTCATATAGGATCTGATGTTCATAGAAATTGAGTGCTGATCATCTGCACAATGGAATGTGTCTGCAACCTACATATTACATGTCTAACTCATGCCTTTACACCCCCACAGGACCATCGAAAGCCCCCCTCCCCACTGTCCAGGAGGAAGAGCAGGAGGACTCCTCAGAAAAAACTCCAGCCTCTGAGGAAGCAGCTTCAGCAGAAATGAGCATACCCAGCATCAGCGCAGAGACGCACACCTTGGTGGGTTATTTGTGAGATAGATTAGTGTTGTCACCTGGTATATCACAGCTCACAAGTGAGCAGGAGCAGATGGTGGCGACAGGGACAGTAGTGGAGAGTCCTTGGTGGAGGCCGCAGGGCGCTCCTAGCTCTGCTCAGCTGCATGTAGACGCTGAGCCTCTGGGGCAATCCAGAAAGTGAGCGGTGCTGGAGTTTCAGGAACAAGTGCAGGAGGTTCTGACTGGGTTTGCAACCACGGTAACTGCGAGTGTGCAGAGAATGGAGGAGTCCATCTCAAACATGAGCAATGCCGTGGTGCATGCAATGGCGAATGTAGGTGCCGCCATGGAAAGGATGGCAATCTCCATGGAGGACATAAATCGTCAGACACAAACCAACATGGTGACTGTTAAGTCTGTGTGTTCCAGTTGTATTAAGATTAATTACTGACACAGACTACAAGAATAAAGTTCAACAGGTCTTTACTAGTTGGAGGTCAGGACTATACTAAATACAATATCACTACACAGTACTTATATACCGGTGGTCACCACCGGTATTACGTATACAGCAGCCAGAGAAAGTAGTACATCTCTTAAGGTGGAACAGGCTTAAGTTCTCTTAAGGTGGAACAGGTTACATACACCACAATCCTCCCTTTTTAGCTTAACAGTCATATCCCCATTTAACATAACATAATAACATATATACATATATAACTTCAGGTATAAACAGTTCAAAGGTTCAGTCTCTCAGGAGGCCTTCTGATTCGGTTTGGATAACGCCTTTCAGTGGTCTCTGATTCTTGTTGCTGAGGTGACTCTTCTTGTTGGTTTCCTATGTATTGGACGTCATCATCAGGTACAGTCCCTGCCGAGGTAGATGCTTCAGGTTCATTAACGTCTTCCACAGTTGTCTCTGTCGCAACCATGGGTTCGACCCTTGCTCTTGATTCTACCAGTTGATCCGCATGACGCCTTATCACATTGTTACCAATATCTACTGTGTACATCAGAGGTCCATGTCTGGCCCGAATTGTTCCGGACTGCCATTTTTCGTTTCCATAGCCCCTTGCCAACACTGGTTGTCCTACGTCGAAACTTCGAGTGGACTTGTTATTAATATGCCGGAACTGTATGTTTTCCACTTCCCTCCGCACATTTGGTTTTAACAAGTCCAACCTGGACCGCAACCTCCTGTTATAAAACATCATGGCAGGACTTTGGTTAGTCACTGCATGAGCGGCGTTTCGATATGCTATTAGGAAATTGTCCACCTTGTGTTGTAACGGAATCTGATCATCGTTCATGGCCTTTATTGCCTTTTTGAATGTTTGGACAAACCTCTCGGCCAACCCGTTTGTCGCCGGATGATATGGGGCAGAGGTATAATGTTTCACCCCATTCTTCTTTAAGAATTTTTGGAATTCTTCCGACACGAACTGTGGTCCGTTGTCCGAACATATCTGTTCTGGCAATCCGTTCCTTGCGAATATTGTTCTTAACACCGCAATTGCCTTTTCTGAAGTAGTGGTATTCATCTTGATCACTTCTGGCCATTTGGAATGTGCGTCCACCGCAATTAGGAACATGGAGTCCATGAATGGACCAGCAAAGTCAATATGTACGCGTTGCCATGGGGCTGAAGGCCATTCCCATGGGTGTAGCGGTGCGATCGGAGGTGCATTTTGCACTTTTTGGCACCCAGCGCAGCTTTTTGTCAACTCCTCTATCTGTTGGTCAACGCCCGGCCACCATACATAAGCCCTAGCAAGACTTTTCATCTTAACTCCCCCCAGATGACCTTCATGCAGTTCCTTTAGAACTCTTTCCCGTAACTTGGGAGGAATAATCACTCTTGTCCCGTACATCAAAGTACCATGGCAGACAGACAGCTGGTCTCGTCTTGCCGAGAATGCCGGTAACAGAGGATCACCATGTGTTGGCCATCCCTTCACTGTCACCTCGTAAGCTCGGGACAGTGTCGGGTCGTTCCTGGTTTCTCTTTCAATACTTGCATTGGTGACTGGTAAACACTCGATGATGGTCGAATGAAATAACTCAACAGGGTCAACTTTCGTCGTCTCTTCTGCTTCAGGTAGTGGCAGGCGCGACAGCCCATCAGCATTGCCATGCTGCTTTGTACCTTTGAATTCTATTTGATATTGATGTGCCCCTAGGAAAAGGGACCATCTCTGGAGTCGCTGTGCTGTCATCACCGAAACACCCTTCTTAGGGTTAAAAATGGATACCAACGGCTGATGGTCTGTCAGAAGTGTGAATTTTTGGCCCTGCAGGTAATGATTAAACTTCTTCACTCCCCATACAAGGCTGAGAGCCTCCCTATCGATCTGCGCATAGTTGCGCTCAGCGGAGGTCAATGATCTGGATGTAAACGCGACTGGCCTTTCCGTGCCATTTGGCAACTTGTGTGAGAGTACTGCCCCAATACCATATGGAGAAGCATCACAAGCCAACCGAATAGGCAGTGTCGGGTTGAAGTGAGCCAACACTTCCTCTGAGGTGATCAATTCTTTGCTTTTGCGAAATGCCTTCTTACAGTTTTCGCTCCATTCCCATGGTACCCCCTTCTGTAAAAGAGCGTTCAGCGGGTGCAGTACTGTGGATAGATTCGATAGAAACTTATGGTAATAGTTAATCAATCCCAGAAATGACCTCAACTGAGAGACATTATCCGGAGCGGGAGCCTTTACAACTGCCTCTATCTTGTCAGGAGACTTATGAAGCCCCTCCCGGTCAATGACATGACCACAGTACGAGATCCGCTTCTGAAAGAACTCACATTTCTGCCGATTAACTCTAAGTCCATACTCTTTCAGTCTGTTGAGCACCAGTTCCAAGTTTGCGAGGTGTTCTTCATCACCATCACCTGTAATCAGAATATCGTCCAGGTAACATTGTGTGCCTGGAATTCCCTGTAATACCTGCTCCATGGCCCTCTGCCAAATTGCCGGAGCCGATGCCATTCCAAAAACCAGCCTATTATACCGGTACAAACCTCTATGCGTGTTGATCGTGAGGCACTGGCGTGACTCTCCTTCAACCTCCATCTGCAAGTACGCCTGCGCCAGGTCTATCTTGGTGAAGTGTTTCCCGCCAGACAACGAAGCAAAAATATCCTCAATCCGCGGAAGCGAATACTGCACAGTGTGAAGCACCGGATTAACGGTGATCTTGAAATCTCCACAGATGCGAACCTTCCCTGGTTCTCCTGGCTTGTTGCTCGAAGGATGTTTCATAACGGGAACAATGGGCGTAGCCCACTCACTCCAATCTACCTTAGACAGTACACCTGAACGTTCTAGCGCTTCCAGTTCCGCTTCTACAGTAGGTCGTATTGCATAGGGTACCGGTCTGGCTTTGAAAAATTTTGGTTGTGCATGTTCATCAATCTTGATGTTTGCCGTCATTCCTTTCAGTGTTCCCAGTCCTTACTGAAACACCTCTTTAGCATCATCCAATATTTTGGACAATCGTTTAGGTTTGACATCTGTTTCCCCGGAATCTACCGTTAGTGCTTTTAAGGAGTGCCAGTCCATATTCATTTTCCTAATCCACTCCCGTCCCAGTAGTGGTGGACCTCCTTCAGGTAGCACATATAAGTCCATTACTTGGCTTTCTTCGCCCTTGTGGACCACTTTTACCTCTATCTTTCCAATGGGGTACACTCTTTGCCCCGTGTATGTTTTCAATATAATCTCCGTATCCCGTAGGGGAATATGTTGGAATAACCTTTTGTAATCTTTCTTATTCATGACCGTCAATGCCGATCCAGTGTCCAATTCCATCTTTACTTGGACTCCTGCTATCTGAAGAGTGACCCAAATTGTCTGGAGATCTGCATCCTTACCAACGTTGTGTACTCTTAAGCTACCCAGTTCATTACTGCTAGCGTCTGAATCTGACTTCTGTTCGTTCGAACTGGTCTTTGTCACCTTGTGCACCTTTATGTATTTTCCTTGTGGTGACTTTTTGTTGCTGGTCTTCTTTCCTGACCGGCATACTTTAGCTATGTGGCCAAGCCTGCCACACGTTCTGCATTCTTGGTTTTTAAACCAACACTGGTTCTGATCGTGTGTTGTCTTTCCACAACGATAACATTTTACAGTACTCAAACCCAATTTATTTGTACTGAGTTCCGGTGACCGTAGCTGCATTACTGCCGTGCCTCTCGCTGCGGCTTCGTGTGCTGCTGCCATAGTGACCGCTTTCTCAAGCGTCAGCTCATTCTCCTCGAGCAGTCGCTTTTGTGTATCTTCTTTTAATAATCCACACACAAATTTATCTCTTAGCGCTTCTGTTAGTCCCGTTCCAAACTGACAGTACTTTGCTAGCTTACGCAATTCCATTAAATATTCAGCATTGCTTTCATCCTTCCGCTGCCTTCTGCTGTAAAATTTAAATCGTTCCGCTAGCATCAGCGGCGTGGGGTTTAGATGATTTTTCAGGACAGTAACAATCTCCTCGAACGTCTTATCCGCCGGTTCATCTGGTGATAAAAGGTGTTTCAATTGCCCGTATGTCTTCGCACCCATTAAGTTTAATAAAGTTAGTGCTTTCTCTGCATCTGGGATTTTATTTGCTTTACAATAATTTTGTATGCGTTCTACATACATGGCCCAATCTTCGATGTCGCTATCAAAGGTATTAATGTTCCCATGTTTAGGCATCGTTGCAATTTATTTTATCCCAAGATGGCAGCTTCCCGCTCTTGTCTTCGTCCTCCGCCTACAAAATGGCGGTTTTCCCGCACTTGGCGGTCTTCACCCACTGGCTGCAGTGGCGTTTGGCGTGCCGCTGCTGGTCCCCTTTCCCAGCGGTTAGTAACTCCCCCGACGCTGTCTCCGCTTCACCGCGGCTCCCTCGGGCATTCGTGCTTCCCCGATGTCGCACCTCGCAGCCCTTCTTGCAGCCCGGTTATTAGCACCGGCTGCGTTCGCCTTCACCGCGGCTCTCGCGCCTTCAGTCGCCCCAGATGCTGCGCCTTTTTGGCCCGAAAGCGGCCCGGCCCTTATCACCAGCCGCGATCGATGTCCCCGCACTGCGCCTTTCGGCCCGAATGCGGCCTGGCCCTTATCTCCAGTCGCGATCGATCTCACCACCCTTATTCCTCCGTCTTCCTCCCCCCGTCTGTACAGCCAACGCAGCCGACTTTCTGCTCGCGTCACTGACCGGCTTACCCACCACCGAGGTAGAAAGAAGATAGCTGACTGCCGCTGATGGAGGCTTCGAGTTCAGGATGTCTTCTGCACTCCGGGTTCTCGATGCCTGCCGCGCGACGTGTCTTCCAGCAGGGTGATGAGGGTGGATGCCTCTCTTCGACGCCCGTTCTGTGGACGAAGCCGCCGTGGATATAAACTGCCGCAGGGTAAGAATCGGACTCGTCGCCACTGTTAAGTCTGTGTGTTCCAGTTGTATTAAGATTAATTACTGACACAGACTACAAGAATAAAGTTCAACAGGTCTTTACTAGTTGGAGGTCAGGACTATACTAAATACAATATCACTACACAGTACTTATATACCGGTGGTCACCACCGGTATTACGTATACAGCAGCCAGAGAAAGTAGTACATCTCTTAAGGTGGAACAGGCTTAAGTTCTCTTAAGGTGGAACAGGTTACATACACCACAGTGACTCTTCTAGATAGATGGTCAGCTATGGAGGATAGATGGGCATCTATCGTGGAGAGGAACCAGAGTTTCATGGACGTCCCCATTAGGATAGTCAGTACAGAGACGGGTCCACATGGCACCACTGATGTGCAGCAAGGTGCTCTCCAGCTACTTGCTACCAGTGAAGTGCAGGTGACCCATGAGAGGGAGGGTGGTGGTCGAGAACAATGACATGGGGGCTCCTCTCCAAGTGCTCACACTCCTGTGCCACTGCGGTGCCCTCAGTCAGAGCCCCTGAGTCCTCACGCAACTGAGATGGCCGTCTCAGCCTCTACGCAGCTGCAGGAGGAGTAGAGTGTTGTGGAGCCCTCCAAGGCTCCCAAACCCAGAGGACGACTGCCAAAGGCGTCTAAGCAGGTGCAGCAGGGAAGTGAGCAAGGTACCTCTACATCTGCTGAAGCCACAGGGGAAGCACCACGTAGAAACACACGTAAGAGAAAGTTAACACACAAATAGTCACAAGGGTAGTCACTTGGGTGTTTTCATATAAACCAAAGTTACGTTTGTGCTCTTTATTTTTATTGTATTAAAGTAATGCGATGCGAATGTTTGAATGAGTTACCCTATGTGTGCTCAGAATTGGAAGTGGCACAGTGAGGGGTGAGGGTGCCTTTCATCTGCAGTAATGGTGGGGAGAGTGCTAGGAATGCACAGTTCATTGTACAGATGCTGTATGGTGTGGAAGGGAGGTCCTGCCAACCTTCATGTGCGTGTGTCAGCCACATGTCTGTGCTGCTTAAAGTTATGCGAATCTGGCATGGATTAGTCCATCCCTTACGTCACGGCCAGCAATGTGCTCGCGTGCTGCTGGTCTCACTGGAACAGCCGCCTCTGCCAGGTCTTCCTCATCTGCAGCCTCATTTGGCTCTTCCTCCTCTGAGGAGGCTGTGTGTGAGCCACTTGTTTCTCAAGCAGTGGTAAGCCATGCTGCTTTACGATGTTGTGTAGGGCACAGCAGACCACGATGATTCTGGAGATCCTGGCTGGTGCATACTGTAGGGCTCCAGCAGATCTGTCCAGGCATCTGAAGTGCATTTTGAGCAACCCTATGGTTTGCTCTATGATGTTTCTGGTGGAAATGTGGCTCTCATTGTAGCGCTCCTCAGCTTTGTTTGATGGCCTCCTCATCGGTGTCATTAGCCACGTTTCCAAGTAGCCATCCAGAAAGTTGGGTTGGCGGATTGAAGAGCTGAGGCACAGTGGACTGGTGCAGGATGTACGAGTCATGGCAGCTGTCAGGGAACTTTGCGCACACATGCATAACGTTCTTCCTTTGATTACACACCAGCTGGCCATTAAGGGAGTGGAAGTCCTTGCAGTTCACAAATACAGCTGAGTTGTGATGGGGTGTCCTGATGGCCACATGGGTGCAGTCAATGATGCCCTGCACCCATGGGAAGCCTGCCAGATTGGCAAACCCAACCGCCCACGTGGTAACACTTGCTTCATCTGATGAGAAGTGGATGTAATTGGCCGATTTGGCAAACAGGGCATTGGGAACCTACGTGATGCATCTGTGTGCGGCCGACTGAGAGATGCCGCTGATGTCTGCTGCTGACCCCTGGAAGGACCCTGATGCAAAGAAGTTGAGTGCGGTGGTGACTTTGACAGCCACTGGTAAGGAGTCTCCACCCACTCCTCTGGGCTGCAGGTGTTGGTGCAGCATTGTGCAGATGTCAGCGACTACCTCTCAGCCTCCTTTGGCACTGCTGCTCACTCATGTTGAGGAAGCTGATCCTCTGGCTGTAAACCCTGTTGGGGGTCTTTCCTACAGCGTGGTGCGGCTCTGCGCTGACAGCCTCTGCCCTGTGCAGCATCAGGTGGCTGAGGAGAAGGTTGGTGCTTCTGTTGTTGGTGCTGCTGGTGTGCCTGGTTCTGCTGCTGCCGCGGCTGCTCGTCCTCCGAATCGGAGGACCAGGATGAGAGAGTATAAATGGTTTCCATTCTGCTGGTATATATGTCAGTTGAGGATGAGATGTGATAAGCGCTCAGTCAATGTGGAGAGGGGTTATTCCAAAGGAGGTCACAGTGCATATAGATCTCACAACACACGCTTACAACCTCAATAGACCTGAAATATGTCTTCCAAATCCTGAAATCAGAAAGTTCTGGCATTTGAAATTGAACGGATGTGGCAGGTTAGCTCAGCTGTGAACTATTCAGCTTGTTAGAACAGCCGACACAATCAGCTGGCGTGTTTGTCGAACGCGTGGAACACGGTGAAAATGTGGCAAAATTGAAAAACCCTCTCAAGATAGCATTTAACAGCTTAACTACCTCAAGTGCCTCTCCCGCCGCTTGGTGCTGGGTCTGATCTGAAGTCGCAGACCTGACACTTTGGAAAGTCACGTGGAGGCGGGTTCGCAACCCGCCATCAATCATTTTGTATTTAACTCCTGACCCACCTCCAAACCCAACCTCTGAGCGCTGGCAAAATCGCGGCCAAAGAGTCTGCAAAGGGATATAGATAGACTGAGTGAGTGGGCAGTAAGGTGGCAGATGGAGTATAATGTAGGGAAATGTGAGGTTATTCACTCTGGTTGGAAGAATAGAAAAACAGAATATTTTTTAAATGGTGAGAAACTTTCAAATGTTGATGTTCAGAGAGATTTGGGTGTCCTCGTGCAAGAAACATAGAAAGCTAGCATGCAGGTACAGCAAGCAATAAGGAAGGCAAATGGCATGTTGGCCTCTACTGCAAGGGGGTTGGAGTATAAGAGTAAGGAAGTCTTGCTACAATTGTACAGGGCCTTGGTGAGACCACACCTGGAGTACTGGGCACAGTTTTGGTCTCCTTATCTAAGGAAGGATATACTTACCTTGGCGGCGGTGCAACGAAGGTTCACAAGATTGATTCCTGGGATGAGGGGGCTGTCCTATGATGAGAGATTGTGTAGAATGGGCCTATACTCTCTGGAGTTTAGAAGAATGAGAGATGATCTCATTGAAACATACAAGATTCTGAAGGGGATTGACAGGGTAGATGCTGAGAGGTTGTTTCCCCTGGCTGGAGTGTCTAGAACTAGGGGGCGTAGTCTCAGGATAAGGGGTCGGCCATTTAAGACCGAGATGAGGAGGAATTTCTTCACTCAGAGGGTTGTGAATTGTGAATCTTTGGAATTCTCAAGGCTGAGGTAAATAGATTGTTGGACTCTAGGGGAATTAAGGGATCTGGAGATCGGGCAGGAAAGTGGAGTTAAGGTCGATGATCAGCCATGATCTTATAGAATGGTGGAGCAGGCTCGAGGGGCCATATGGCCTACTCCTGATCCTATTTCTTATGTTCTTAAACCTATCTTAGAATCCTGTGTTCTCATTAGTCTGACCCCACCTAGTAACTTACTATTTCTTACTTTAGTGCTATCCGTCTCTCCCAATCCTTTGTGCCCGTTGTTTCTCCTTTCTAATGCTACATCCTGGTGTCCATCCCCCTGCCAACTTAGTTTAAACCCTCCCAACAACACTAGCAAACCTCCCCGCGAGGATATTGGTTCCTCTTGGTTCCGCTAGTAATATCAGCTCAATTAGGGCGGAATCGGCTGAACCAGGGCAAAAGATCGGGGAATTTTAAAGGTAAGTGAGTTACGCCCAAAACCACTTATGCTCGTGTTTTCCGCGATCTTACCAGCTGGTTCAAGATTCAATTCTCCAGGATCAGCCCCACCCACAAAGCTGGCCATGGCCCTAGTTTGAAATTGTGAGATTCCGCTGAGTGCACAGGTTCGGGAAGGCTCTTCAAATTGCACCCATTTTCTTAGGCACGTTTTAAAAGTTTTTTCAGGTCAAAAATATTGAATTTACTAAGAAACTGACTCGCATACACCAATGAAACTATTAAATGGTTCCGTATACATTTTTTTTAAAGTCGTTTTCAGTGATTTTAAATCAGGTTACTCACAGGTAGAGGACTGGACACACTTATTAAAAATGTTTATTTTTGGTGATGAACCCATTTTCAGCCGTATTAATAAAACTGCACCAGGTTACCACTCTTAAATACATCAAGGAATATTTTTTAATGGAAAGGAAAAAAAGAAACAATTACATTCTAGTACACTGCCAGATTGCGCTGGTTCATTGAAGAGTTTACATTTATGATTATGCAAATTCATTTTATCAGAAACTTAAACTGTAATCTAACCAAGTGCAATTTCCCAATTGCACCCAAAGCAGAAATTCTACCCCCATATGTTACTTCTGCACTTACTATTTTCTTTAAAGTCTAACAGAGGTGTGATGTCTGTAATGGTCTAAAGTCAGTGACAATTTTATGACAGAATAGAAACCTGACAGCAGTTGGAAAATTTGGGTAGACTGTGATCATCTGTACAAATATATTGTATTTTATTCAACTCACAATCTCCCATCATAGGAGTGTATTAAATTAACTATGGTAGAATATTGATTACTAACCTGAAGATAAAAATAAACTAAATGTTGTGGTTCTAAGTAACTTGTATTTAGTGTTTGGTAAGACATAGGGGGAAATCGAGCAGGATGTAGAACCGGCGATCGATTCATGACTGCATGTTTCACTCCACTGCCGAAGTTGAAGTTTACCCTCATCCCCTTGTTTGTAAATCATTTTGCCTGAACTTAGCAACATTTTTTGAGAATTTTTCAAGCTTTTATTTTTACAGAAGTCTGGCAACAGGCTATTCTGGTATCTCTTAAGTGCACTTGGGCTTTATCAGGTCAAGATTCTGGGGGAGAAATTCAACTCATTTGGTGCCTAGGCAAAGGGTGGCCAGGAATTGAAAGACAGGGGGAGGGAGGCACATTGGCCACCCAATTGATGCCAATGGCCCGCCTGATGCCATATTCAGGTCGGCCTGTAAACGGGCAAGCAGCCCAACCACCTGAAACAGGCATAAGGAGGCTTTACTATGCAAATCCAGTTCTAGGACCCTCATTGTAGGCGTTACGGTAGCAGAGTGGTTATGTTGCTGAACTAGTAATCCAGAGACATGAGTTCAAATCCCACCATAGCAGCTGCGGAATTTAAATTCAAATAATTGTATAAATCTGGAATATAAATCTAGTATCAATAATGGTGACTGTGACACTACCAGATTGTTGTAAAAACCCATTTGATTCACTAATTACCTGGTCTAGACTATATGTGACACCAAACCCACAGCGAACTTCCTCCTGAAATGGCCTACCAAGCCACTCGGTTGTATTCATTCCTAGCACCTTCTCGAGGGCAATTAGGGATGGGCAATAAATGCTGACCTTGCTGGCGACGTCCATATCCATTAAATAAAAAAAATGCTAAATTCAGGTACAAATTCAGAATGCAAGCTCTGCTAAATTGTACCATTTCTTGATATTCAGCGGTCCTTAAAGTGATAACTTTCTCAAAGTTATGCTTTGTGGAGCCAGAAGAAGTGTTCCTCCTGGTTCTTCAAAAAAAATACTGTGGGCCCACTGCTGGCCTAGGCCTGCCCCCATCAGCATCACCACCAGTTAAAGACTCCTTGCTGACAACAGAGTGATAATTAGTTTAGTAGACATAATTATTGTTTTCTTGATTTGATTTAATTTTTTTTAAGTTTGTTTATAATATTTCAGCTTCTACCTTAATCCTATGTGTATGTCCCAATCTTTATTTTGCTCTCTGTAAAATTTATAAAATGTAAATTATAATCTGTGCATTTTACTTCCTGGTTTGTGTCTGTGCGTATTCTTCAATGTGATTGGCTGCTTAGCCTGCTTGATGACATCACTATTGCCAGACGCTGGAGATTCGCTTGATTTGACGCCAGATTCAAACTAAGGTCGGGAGAGCTGAAATTCACATCACAGAGATCACTAGATCTTTGTGGGCAGCTTTCTTCGAGGTCCACGGTGAGCACCATCGCTTCGCCACTGACCGCAAATTCAGGATGAATTTCTTTGGAGTTGCCATCAAATGTCCTTCAGATTCAGCCTTTTAATGACTTAGGCTTACTAACAGATAAATGCTGGAAATACACAGAAGATTGGTTAAAGAACTATCAGGTTAATGTTTTGGGTGTTAAGACTCTTTCTTAGAACTTTGATGAAAGTTTCAGTGAATAGTGGCTTCTCAGCCACTGGTTAACTTGCAAGGAATTGCAGTATCAGCAGTTTGTGAGTTTAGTATGTTTCAGGTTGTTAAGTCTTCTGAGGGTGCAATGTTTTAAGTTAGTTTCTCCTTTTGATTTTTTTGAATCAAGCATCATACCTGACTAAGAGGATGGATAACTGAACATCTCTCAGGCATCTACCAATGCCACTTTCAAAGTAAACACTACCAGGTATGTGACAACAGCTTTGCGGATTATTTCTTTAGGCATGCAGCTGGCTTTAGCTCAGCATTGTCCCACAGCAGCACAGCTCAGATCAGAAATTCAACACGTAGGCTATCTTGGCCACAAACCTGTGCTCTGTCACTCTATGCTACTTATTTTGATATCTTCTCATCTTCATGTGAATTGATTTTAACAATAGATTTGAGATATTTACTTGAATGAGGAAGAAAAAAAACTTTGGAAACTCTTCTACATAAACTAGCATATGACCTTGAGCATCCTATTTTGAGAAACAAGGCTGATGGATTTTAAATGCTACCTTGGAAAAGAGAAAAACAGATTTGTAAATTGTATTGCAGAGGAATTTGGTGATAATTGCCTCAATGCTCAAAACAGATGGTAAAATTTCTCAACCGTGCCAGGTAAACTCGTGTCATTAGGAGCTGACCGATAGCCCTATAGTGTACATCATCTCCAAAATAAATTCAGATTTATACACATAATTTTTAAATTATTTATGATAAAGAAAATAAAGTCCAGACTATACAGCTGATTATGTTTCAACTTGCAGTAAAAGCAACCACTGAAAACTTTTTTCCTACAACAGACACATTTAATTTCCTCCCATAATTGTTTTGTTTGTGCTTTAAGTGCATTTATCTTAAAAACCTTGGACTTGGAGGCTCTGTTTTCTGAGGTCATGTTGGCATCAGTATGTAGAAAAATCTCAAAAGCCTCAATCCAAATTGAGACAGCAATAAGTTCTGAATTCACCAGGAAGGTAAACATTTTTCTACTTCCTTTCTGGATTGTGCAGCATCATATTGTTGTAATAAAAGCAGAAAATGACAGTAATACACAGCAGGTCAGTCAACGTCGATAAGGAGAACAGACAAGTTAATGTTTCAGATGTGCCTTTCATCAGAATTTTCTTGTTGTATCTATTATCATTGGATCTAAAGTTAAAACTGAGAATGTTTTAATCTATCAATGGTTCCTAATTCTTCACAAAACTGAAAAGCAATAGATCAAACACCAACTTTTTAGCTATTTTTTTGTGTACTGTACCTCCATATTAAGTAAGCCGGTTATAAGTATAGAGGCTGTTCTTGCTGTGAAATATGCCAGTATAGTATTAGCCAAGTCTTGTGTAACTTCCTTAGACAAGACTAATGGAAAAGTTGCCTTTTTTCTGATTGTTTTTATGGACCAAATTAGCAGTCAGGGACTAAACTCAAATTTACATAAGAATGAACCCAAACAACATTACTATACACACCTTTATTAAATATAATAATGCAAACAGAAAATGTGCATGATTAAACTATTTCTCACCATATTTCATAGTCAACTCTGAGGAATCATTAATACTGGATGATTTATCTTACAGTGTGAAGCATCTTTTCTCTATAAACTATAGCAGTTGAATGCATAATGCAAAAGTTAATGCGCCAGTTGAAATTCGTTAGTGGATGAATTTTCCATAGAAAATTGATAAGCAACCTAAATACTTACTTATTGCAGATAGAAAAGAAAGATTACACAAGATACTTGAGAAGGTAGATAAGACAAATTTGAAATAAAGATTGAAAATAAACAATGGGAAAATGAAATCAGTGGTTATTTCAAAGAAAAAGGATCTCTCAAAAATTTGTCTTGCAGTGAACAAAATGGAAAGAGTTTAATTGGGTTTTCTAACAACATCAGATAACTGAAATACCAAGGAAATTAACAGAGTACAATTGCCAAAAAGACAATTAATAATATGGAGATGAAGGGCATGTATATAGGGTCATTTGATATTCACCAGTTGAATCATGGCCCTGAATTTTCAGAGTATGCCGTCATACCGCCTTTGAAACTGACCACAACTTCGGAATTTGATGCATGCGCTTGCGCATGCAGAAATCCCAAAGTTGCGGTCTGTCAATGATAGCTCCAAAACTGGCTGCACTGTGATCCCCTCCCCACAGAGACGGCAATCAGTGAAATCTCGTAAATCATCGAAACTGATGAAAACTTTGGCTCTTCTGCAGTAAGTACGCTGTTAAATTCCCCACTAAAAGTTGGACCCAAAGGGATTAGGTGTAACTGGGGTTTTAATAGCACATTGACTGCTAAACAAATGTTAAGGGCTTAGAAAACTAATTTTAATTTTGTGCTGTGTGAAATTTGTCCATTTTAATAAAAAGGTAATTTTTTAAGAAACTTTTCAAAATAAAGTTTTTTACTTTTTTTTAAGTTTGCTCATCTTTATTTTAGGTTTGCCTTTTCCCCATGTGAGAACCCCAATCTTTCTTTTGCTCTCTCTAACTATTTTAAAAAGTTAGAATTTTAAAAGCTTATCCACTTCCTTGTTCGCTGTCTGTGAGAATTCTGCCTTTTGATTGGCTGCTCAGACAGCCTGTTGATATCACAGCACTTCGCACAAGGGGATTCCCATTAAGTTCCGTTGAATTGAATTCAAGGTTGGAAAAGCCAAAGTTCTCAACACAGGGATTGCGAGATCTCTGTGTGGAGTGTAGTTCGTGGCCAACAGCTAATGCCTTTGCTTCGCTGCTGGCCGCAAATTCCCAGCTATTATATTCTGTTTTGAATACATTATATTAACATGTCCATGCACACTATTTGTGCACAATTGCTTCAGAGTTCATCTAATGAAAGCACAATCACCTGGAATTTCCATAGGGGCTCTCTGGTGGGAGATCAACAGAACCCCCTGAGAAAAAGCGTAATGGCTAAAAATGGCAATTTGTGCCATTACTCTGGGGGCTCTGCTAACCTTTGCTCATTGACCTATATTGGCTCCCGGGTTCACCAATGCCTCGATTTTAAAATTCTCATCCTCATGTTCAAATCCCTCCATGGCCTTGCCCCTTCCTAACTCTGTAGCCTCCTGCAGCCCTATAACTCTCCGAGAACTCTGTGTTCTTCCAATTCTGGCCTCTTGTGCATTCTCAAGTACCTTCGCTCATCCATTAGTGGCTGTGCCTTCAGCTGTCTAGGCCCTAAGCTTTGAAGTTCCCTCCCTAAACCTCTCTGCATCTCTACCTCTCTCTCCTCCTTTAAGTCACTCCTCTCTGAGCAAGCTTTTAATCACCTGTACTTTTTTAAATTATTTGTTCATAGGATGTGGCCTATCCCTAATTTCCCTTGAGAAGATGGCGGTGAGCCACCTTCTTGAACCGCTGCAGTCTGTGTGGTGAAGGTACTCCCACAATGCTGTTGGGGAGGGAGTTCCATGATTTTTGACCCAGCAACAATGAAGGAACGGCGATATATTTCCAAGTCAGGATGGTGTGTGACTTGGAGGGGAACTTGGAGGTGGTGGTGTTCCCATGTGCCTGCTGCCCTTGTCTTTCTAGGTGGTAGAGGTCACGAGTTTGGGAGGTGCTGTCGAAGAAGCCTTGGCGAGTTGCTGCAGTGCATCTTGTAGATGATACACACTGCAGCCACAGTACACTGGTGGTGGAGGGAGTGAACGTTTAAGGTGGTGGATGGGGTGCCAATCAAGCGGGCTAATGTCTCTTTATGTGGCTCGGTGTCAAATTTTATCCTGTGAAGCGCCTTGTGATGTTTTACTATGTTAAAGATGCTATATAAATGCAAGTTGTTGTTGTTATCTATCATGGATCATAGAGAATCCAATGGTTTTCACGGCACAATAACAGAGGAACATTCACTACAGGCATTATCACTTACACTTGCATTATTATTATACTAGGTGACATACTAGAGGTTTTAAGAACATAACAACATAAAAATTTGGAGCAGGAGTAGGCCATACAGCCCTTCAAGCCTGCTCTGGCTTTCAATAAGGTCATGGCTGATCTTCGACCTCAACTCCACTTTCCTGCCTGGTCTCCATATCCCTTGATTCCCCTAGAGTCCAAAAGTCTATCTATCTCAGCTTTCAATTTTCTCAATGACTCCGCATCCACAGCCCTTTCGGGTAGAGAATTCCAAAGATTCACAACCCTCTGAGTGAAGAAATTCTTCCTCATCTCAGTCTTAAATGGCTGACCCCTATCCTGAGACTATGCCCCCCTAGTTCTGGACTCTCCAGATAGGGGAAACAACCTCTCAGCATCTACTCTGTCAATACCTCTCAGAATCGTATATGTTTCAATGAGATCACCTCTCATTCTTCTAAACTCCAGAGACTTTAGGCCCATTCTACACTCTCCTCATAGGACAACCCTCTCATCCTAGGGATCAATCTAGTGAACCTTTGTTGCACTGCCTCTAAGGCATGTTTTCAAGATGATGAGAGGTTTTGATAGAGTAGATAGAGAAAAATGATTCCCCCTAGCGAGTGGGTCAATACCTGGAGGTCATACATTCAAAATCATTGGCAAAAGATCTAGAGGGGAGATTAGGACACATTTTTTCGCTCAGAGTTGTCAGGATTTGGAATGCTCTACCTGAAAAGGTGGTAGAAGCTGATTCCATAAGTAATTTTAAAAGGGAGTTGGGCAGGTACTTGAGGATGAGGAACGTACAGGGTTCCGGACAAAAAGTGGTGATGTGGGACTAACCACGCCTGCTCTTTCAAAGAGCCAGCACAGGTACGACGGGCCAAATGGCCTCCTTCTGTGCTGTAACTTTCTATGATTATGCAGCAGTCCAGTTATGGACACTCTGCATACCTTATTTAGTGAGGAGAATGAAGTAAAACAGGGCAAAGCACAGGTCACTGATGCTGAAAATATGACAGAGATGATGGCTGATGAGTTGCAGCAGGTACAGTGCAGAGGCGTAGCATGCTGAATGTTCCACAAGAGTTGCCTCAATATGCAGACCTTAGTAGGCCTAGTCTACATTAGAGGATGTTGCAACCCTTTTACCATGTTGAGCAAACACTTGGCTCTATACTCAGAACAGCACAGAGAATGAGCAAATGGCTGTCCACAAATTGATATTAAATAGAGAGCAATATTATTTGCAATCACTGTAGTGATAATAGCCATAGAGCCAGAGGTATGACCATTTCTCATGAACTGCAATGAATGATTTTATAGAAAGAAAGACTTGCATTTATATAGCATCTTTTTGACCTCAGGACATCCAAAGGCACTTTACAGCCAATGAAGTACTTTAGAAGTGTAATCACTGTTGTAATGTAGGAAATGTAACAGCCATTTTGTGCACAGCAAGCTCCCACAAACAGCAATGAGATAATAACCAGATTTTTTTTAGCGATGTTAGCTGAAGGATAAATATTGGCTAGGACACCAGGGAGAACTCCCCTGCTCTTTTTCAAAATAGTGCGATGGGTTCTTTTACATCCACCTGAGAGGGCAGACGGGGCCTCGGTTTAACATCTCACCCGACCTTCCCATCCTAAGAAACCTACATTGGCTGCCTGCCGCAATGCACTAACTTTAAAATCTGAGGCCTGGAATTTCAGTATAGCCAGTTTTGGGGCGCTAACCTTAGCGCCCGCCCGAAGTTAGCGCCCGCCCCAAAGTAGCGCCCCGTTGCCGGAAATTCAGTGGCTTCGCCCTAAGAGGTTGTTGGAGCGCTAAAAGAGGCGTTCCACTACTATCTTTAGGCGCTAAGCCGGCGGTCCAGAGGGATAGCGCCCAGGCGGGGCGCAGCGCGGGTGCGGTCATTTTTTGACTGACAGCAGACCCCGTGGCGCCGACCAGCTCTTAAAGGGGGAAGGGACGAATTGGTCTGCTGCCACGCCCTGCACACTGCAGCCTTGCAAAGAGGCCTCAACACTGCTGCTCAGCCCCAGGGAGTCATGGCAACGCCAGAGAAGGCCCGTGAGCGTGCCCTGCGCTTCTCAGAGGGTGATCTGGACATAATGGTCACAGCTCTGGAGCAGAGGCGCAGGATCTTGTTCCCAGAGAGTGGGAGGAATCCGAACCACCACGACTACACCAGAGCCTGGAAGCAGATCGCCCAGAGGGTGGCGTTCACCGGCGATGCCCCCAGGACCCACAAACAATGTCGTAAAAAATACAATGACCTGACCAGGATTGTCAGGGTGAGTACCCTTTCCAGTCTCCTCCTCATTCTTGCATGTACACCTGACATGATGGGCAAAGGGAGCTGAAAGTCCTAATGGCCAGCCCTCAGCCAGCAGCATTGGGACAGTCATGAGCATCAATTGGCCATTCTGCACTCTACACTCTGGCCCAGCTATTCCACCATGGGAGGCAGTGCACACGACATCAGGGCTACACTGCGCACTTACAGCCCGTCCTTTCTCTTGCAGGCTAAAGTTGCGTATAATCGTCAGGCCCGTGCCAGGGCCAGGGGAGGCCGCGCAAAGCTGCAGAAGCTCACTCGGCTGGAGGAGCGCGTGTGTGTGCTCATGGGAGCCAGTCTGATCGTGTGCACAGCGTGCGGAGTAGCCGACCCTCCACTGCCCGGCAATGGTAAGGACCTCGCCTTTTGGCCCTCTCGCGTCGCGCTTGCGCATCCGAGCTACCTCCTTTGCCACTGTCCCACCAATGCGCTGAATGCCACTAGTCCTAACTCCCTCGCTGACGCGTCTCCTCACTCTGAAGCTACTCTTGTGCATTCCTGCTTTCAGCTGGTGACGACCAGGACCCTGAAGCTGCCAGTGACAGCCCCTCCGAGCAGGAGGAGGAGGAGGAGGAGGAGGAGGAGGAGCAAGCCGGACCATCGGGGGAACACTCAGGTCCCGCCGGAGAGGACGAAAGGCTTGACACCTCCTCACTGGACGAGTGCCTGGAGGAACTGTCACAGGGCAATGCAGCTTCTGGGACCAGTGGCGTCCAGCCACCCAGGAGCCGTGCGCATGGCCCGCGGCCTTCCCCCCAAAGGGGGGAAGGATCAGAGGGGAGTGCTGCTGATCGGCACACTCGCCGCCACCAACGTGGCAAGGTTCCCCTAGTTCGGCCCCCTCCTCCCCAGCGGGAGAGTCACGACTCCAGTCCGGACACCTTCACCTCGGAGGAGGTGCGGAAGCTGGATAAGATGGCCGAGGATTCGGACCGGCGCCACACGGAGCTCATGAGCGTGGTGGGGCGCATGCCTGAGGCCATCGAGTCGCTGGCGACCAGTGTGCACGAGTTCGGGGCAGCAACTGCCGCGAGTGGCCGCATGCTGACTGATGCCGTCAAGACCCTGGCGGGTGTGATGCGGGCGCACACCAGGACAACAGGGGCACTCACTGCTGCCACACGCGCTGTCTCAGGCAGGCATCACCAGGGCAGCCGCCGCGCTGGAGCATCCCAGCGAGCCGCCCCTCGGCTGATTGTTGCGGATCCTGCAGTGCGGGCCCGGCCGAGTGCCAGCGCGCCACAGCACCAGCCAGCCCATCCCAGACGCCAGCTGGCCCACATTGCGCCATCCGTCGCTGCCATTCCCCCACTGGGGCGTCAAGGGCAAGTGGCTGGAGCTGATGTTGGCCAGGCTCAGGTGCGCCACTCAGCAGATGGCCCCTCGAGGCCCAAAGGCCGTGTAGGCCGCCCCCCAGCGGCATCTGGCGGAAGGACATCTGAGCCTCAGGCGCCTTCCCCCAGCCTCGCAGCAGCCACTGGGCAGAGCTTGCGAAGGAGCAGCAGGCCGGGCAGGGGAGGCAAAAGGCTGGGCAAGGTCTCGCCCTCGCGGGCCACTCAGTAGAGGGTGTGGCCAGCTTTCGTTTTCTATGGCGGTGGCCATCTTTCTTTTGCCCATGGTTGTTTGGTTCGTGGGCTTTTTTTTTGCGTTAGGCCGAGGTTGAGGCCCGGGTTGTACAAATGTGGAGTGACTCCTCCCCAGTTTGTGGGAGTGAGTCGTTTGTTGGGCTTTTTGTTGGGCCCGTTGATTGTTTTTGGGGATTCATGTGGGAAGGGGTTTTCATTTTTGTGTAATAAAAATTTATCTTTATTCATGCAGTCTCCATGGTTGTTCTTCTTAGTGTTTGTTGGCTTCGCCGGCTGAGGGCTTGCAGAGCGGCTGCATTCATCTTCCCTCATGGCCCCAAGGCATTCCCTGACAGGGGGCTTAGAAGTACCATGTAATAAGGTGGCGTCGCGCGGCCCTTGGCCCTGGTCGCTCCCTCCTGGGAACGTACTCCTGCACCTCCTCCTCCTCCTCATGCTCCTCCTGCTCCTCCTCCTGAGGTGCTGCTCCAACGTCAGGTGGCAGTGCCTGAGTCCTGCGGATAGCCAGGTTGTGTAGCATGCAGCAAACTACCACAAATTGGGAGACCCGGTCCGGCGAATACTGCAGAGCTCCTCCGGAGCGATCAAGGCAGCGGAACCGCTGCTTGAGGACCCCAATAGTTTGCTCGATGATGTTGCGGGTGGTTTGATGGCTCTCGTTGTAGGCCTCTTCAGCAGCGGTCCTGGGCGCGCGGAGCGGGGTCATGAGCCAGGTACACAAAGGATAGCCTTTGTCCCCGAGTAGCCATCCTCTTGGGGGAGGCTGTGCCTCGAACATGTCATGCACAGTACTCTGCCGCAGGATAAAGGCATCGTGGCTGCTGCCTGGGAAGCTGGCATTGACAGCCATGATGCGCTGCTTGTGGTCACACACCAGCTGCACATTCAGAGAATGGTAGCCCTTCCTGTTGCGATACTGCTCGCCATGCTCCAGAGGGGCCCGCAAAGCCACATGCGTACAGTCAATGGCGCCCTGCACCAAGGGGAAGTCCCCGAGTCTGGCAAATCCCAATGCGCGCTGATGCTGGCTCTCCAGGGCCATGAGGAAGGAGATGAATTGGCTTCTCCTTCTGAACAGTGCTTCGGTCACCTGGCGGATGCAGCGATGCGTGCCGTACTGGGAGATGTTTGCTATGTCCCCAGCAGCGGATTGGAAGGAGCCGGTGGCATAGAAGTTCAATGCCACCGTCACCTTCACTTCCACCGACAGAGACGTCCTGCACCTGAGCTTTGGCCACAGATCTCTGCGAAGCAGGTGGCAGATCTCTGCAATCACCTCCTTTCGGAATCGGAGCCTTCTAACACATCGCGCGGCACTCATGTTTAGGTAGGAGCGCTGCTGGCGGTATAGCCTGACTGGGTAAGGCCTACGTGGCCGACGCCTGTAGCCCCCTCTGCCTCTAGCCAGGGCTGCCCCTCTCACAATGCGTCTGCGAGCCCTACGGACATGGCGCTGCAGCTCCGCGTTGGCACCCCATGCAACCCCCATCAAATCCTGGCAAACACTCAAATTTCCAAAAGGCCACTTGCAACGCTCTGGCCTGAGTCCAAAAATACCTGAGCTGTTGCTGCTTGAAACCAGTTAGCTATCCTCCTTGTTGTGTGTCCAGAAATGCGTTGCACTAGAGTGTTTGCTGAAAAATGGCTGGTCTTTATACTGGAGGGCACGTCCCCTTTAATTTGCGCCCCCCGGGGCCCGCGCTGGTTGTGTTGCGTTCCTTTTTTCAAACGCTCCGGCCGCCAGCCGCACAATGGGGCGGTCCGACTGAAGTTTGGAATCGGGGCAGCCAAAGGGCGTTGCACGAGGATGTGACGTCATTTTCTGCGCGCGCATCCGGGCGGGCGCTAAACTTTGCGCCGACGCTAACGGCCAACTTAATGTGGGGCGAGGCGCAAACTGCGCTGCGCCCGGGCGCTACACGCATAGCGCCCGGAAATCACTTCTCTTAAGGCGCTAACTGCTGGCGCAAGCAACTGAAAATCTAGCCCTGAGTCTTCACCTTCAAATCTCTCCAAGGCCTCACTTCACCCCATCCCTGCAACAACCTCTAGCTTTATATCCCCTCCTGCATCCTTCGGTCCTCTGACTCAAGCCTTTTGTGTATCCTTCCCCTTCATTTCACTATCAGTGGCAATGCCTTCAGCTGCCTTGGTCCTATTCTCTACAATTCCTTCTAGAAACTCCTCTGATTCTTCACTTCTCTCTCCACCTTTACAAATCATCTCAAAACTCAAATATATTTCTCACTTTTAGTCCAACACTTTCCTTTCTACAATGAGCTCACGTCTGAACGTGAGCAATAAACTCCATTTTCATTTTTATCCTATTTGGCCGAATTCTTCAGAGGTGAAGAATTGAATCCTGGATGAGGTACTGGAGGATTGCTGGCATGTATGGAACTGTACCTCAGTATGAGTTGCTAGTTTCAGGAGAGGAGAAGTAGAGTGGCAAAATTTGAGCAAAAGAACCATGTATAATGTATACTTTAAAATTTGATTATGCCTTTCTATTGCCATAATACCATCTTAGGGACAGCCCCTGCCCCAATACTAAGGATGGGATGCTTCATCATAAATAGCAATTCCTAAAAGAAGCACCGAGGCACTAAGCTAAAACCACAGCTAAGGCTTATTCAGCAGTAAGAAAAGTTAAATGGATTAAAATAGATTGATGCAGCCTGTTAGTTTATTGAACATAAACAACAACCATATGTGAACGACCACTAATTCTAACTGCTAACACGCATCTGGATAAGAATCTTACTGCATTCCTTACTGCATGGTTTCCAGCCTCCAAACAGAGATTTTGGATTTGAAGAAGCCAGTCTGTTAACCTATTCAACTCCAGGATTGTAGCCTTCTCTTCATTATTCTCTTCTCCCTTGTCTGTCTGCATGTATTTATAACATTTTCCTGACTTTCATGCTTTTAGCTAGAATGATGATAGAATAAACAATGTCCATCAATACATGAAGACTATGTCAGCCTATCAATGCTAGAGATGAAATCCACCTGAAGAAAGTGTACAGCATTGTCTACGTTCAGACCTGTCAACATCAGAGAGATATTGAGTGTGAGATTTATGATCAAAAAGAGTGAGACAGCTTGCAACCCCAGTTAAACATATGGAGCTGTATTTATTTTTATGAGTGACATACATCAAAGTGTTTTCTTTTACTTTTCTCAATTTTCTTTCCTAGATATTTTTAAACCAAAATAAGTGACTGTCACTCTCAACTAGTGAGACTTGACAGTTCTGTGTACTTTATAACAGAGCGAAGTGTACAGCACCTGCAAAAAGAAAAGAAAACGATTGTTTTGCTGATTATACAAGGTAATAAACATCTTTTGGCCAATTTTAACAACCGTTGGGGAACAGACAGATGGCGGACAGAGCACGGCCGCCGCCTATTCTTGCCAGCGAAGTGTGAACTGTGGCACAAAGTGGGTGTCCTACTGCAGCTTGCTGGTTCTGGCAGCTGGTCGACTGTCAGGCCCACTGGGGGTGGGGTGGCGGGGGTGGGAGTTGCTCTCAGGGGGTCCTTGGAGGGGTTGGCAGTAGCTCATTTTGCCTTCACCAAAAAAAAAGTTATTTCCTGGGCTGTTATGTGAGCTGGTTAGATTGCTCAAGGCTTGGCACACACTCTATCCATTTGTTCCTCAAAATTGCAATCGGGATCCTATGTCACCATAGGATCCCAATTTGACATAATTTATTGAGGCAGTCACCTGATTCAGGTGGGTGCCTGGGCCACACATGTAAAAGCCCGGGACAAAATGGACAAAAGGAGACAGCTAGGTCCATCAATACTCACCCCATCACCCTGGACGGTGCAAGTGGCATGATGTTAGGGTGCTTGGCCGAGGTTTTCTCCCCCCACCCCTCGTTAATTGGGGCACATATACTGTACATGGAGACAGGCAGAGAAAAGCGTCTGACCTTTGACAGCTCCGTGTGCAGATATCCTTGCATATGGATGTGTAAATATCTTTGCTTGTGTACATGGGTGATGGTGTAAGGGTGGCTCAGTCTTAAGCCTAAGATGTAAAGACACCTGCCTTGAATACCTCCACTGATACTTCTTCCCGCCCCCCCGAATCTGCAGATGGAAAGGGTTGCCCAAAGGGATACCAATAGGTGCTATATAAGCTTTGTCCAATTGCAGTTCCTTTGGCAAAAATCTCAGATGGGAGAGGGCTTGCAGTTTTAAGGGAGTGTGTATAGTTTTAGTATTGAAAGGAGAAAATAAACTGCAAAGAGGCAGAGCAATGGCTGGGTTAAAATACAGCAGCTTGGCAAAATACAATACAGACTTAGTTTTAAGAAAGAGGAGCCAACATGACTGACTTCAGGGCCTCCAGTGCCTTTTTGAAATGGCATTGATTTGAATGCAACATTGCTTACATATTGAGAATTAATTTTGGAGCCACTGGAAAATTAACATCATTTCTGGAGCTTTAATGAGGCTAATGCATGATGGGTTGCCAGCAGCCCTCAGCGTTCAGGCATATTAGTGGTCCACTAGCACACCAGCTCATTATTGGTCCCATGAGATCAATCTTGAAGGCATTTTTCTAAGGCATTATACTTCCATCTATTGTTTGTTTGTGTGCCTAATTCTAATTGTTTATTTAGCTAAGCAAGTAGCAGTGGTGGTTCACTGCTCAGCCAACAGGCAAGCTGCCTGGGATTCAGAATGCTGGCTACCTCTAATGTATCTGCATCAGTGCCATGGATGCCCTGTGCTGTAGTCACTGGAGGTTCTCAGCTTTTTCAAGCTATGCCTGCATTACTTGTGCAGAGCTGCCTGATGGCCCTGAAGTGCCACTGACATTACTGTCACCCAACTACTCCGAACCTTCTCCAGACCTGGAGGTCATCTCTCACAAGTACCAAAAATTTGTCTGAACATAGATCAACAAGTCTATGTGAGGTCTTTGAACTCCTCTTGATGGCTATTCATAAGCATTGTCCAAGTAAGTCAAAGATGGGCTTACTTACTTCTTAGGTCCCATCGTTTATAGTGGCACTGGATGCATTCATGAGAAATTCTTCTACTGCTGTATCTATGGCCTGCATAACTACTGCCACCACTATATTTGCCACAGGTGCTGCTCCCTGCTCAATGGTAGACTATTTGTCCATCTTTTGAACTGCCATTATTATGGAGACAATTGTCTGCTCAACTTGGTGTATATGTCCCAACATCCTTAATTGGAAATCAGATTTCTAGTCATCACCACTGACTGTATCTCCCCTGTCACCTGCCAATTCCCTGCCCCTCCCCCCTGCCCCACCCTTTTTCTGGCTGCATTTCCTTTACCAACCCACCCGCTGGCTGGCTATCCCATGCCTCAATCCCCTTATCCACACTGATCTAAATTCCATTTCCTCAGTTTCTCCCTCCCTAATACTTGCACTAAGAGGATTTCCCAGGCAAAGACACAGCACCGCCCATGTTCTTATCCCCCTCTCACCTTCCCCCTCCCCTCCCCACCTCTCCTCTCTGCCATTCTTTCCTTTCCCCCCCATCTCTTTCTAACCTCCACCTCCCCCACCCTCTCCCCATCCCCTCCCCACCCTCTCCCCATCCCCTCCCCTCCCTCTCCCCATCCCCTTCCCACCCTCTCCCCATCCACTCGCCACCCTCTTCACATCCCCTCCCCACTCTCTCCACATCCCCTCACCACCCTCTTCACATCCCCTCCCCACCCTCTCCCCATCCCCTCACCACCCTCTTCACATCCCCTCCCCACCCTCTCCCCATCCCCTCCCCACTCTCTCCACATCCCCTCACCACCCTCTTCACATCCCATCCCCACCCTCTCCCCATCCCCTCCCCACTCTCTCCACATCCCCTCACCACCCTCTTCACATCCCCTCCCTACTCTCTCCCCATCCCCTCACCACCCTCTTCACATCCCCTCCCCACTCTCTCCACATCCCCTCACCACCCTCTTCACATCCCCTCCCCACCCTCTCCCCATCCCCTCACCACCCTCTCCCCACCACCCTCTCCCCATCCCCTCCCCACCCCCTTCCCACCCTCTCCCCATCCACTCACCACCCTCTTCACATCCCCTCTGCACTCTCTCCCCATCCCCTCACCACCCTCTTCACATCCCCTCCCCACTCTATCCCCACCCCCTCACCACCCTCTTCACATCCCCTCCCCACTCTCTCCACATCCCCTCACCACCCTCTTCACATCCCCTCCCCACTCTCTCCCCATCCTCTCACCACCCTCTTCACATCCCCTCCCCACTCTATCCCCATCCCCTCACCACCCTCTCCCCATCCCCTCCCAATCTCTCCCCATCCCCTCCCCACTCTATCCCCATCCCCTCACCACCTCCTTCCCATACCCTCCCCACTCTCTCACTATCCCCTCACCACCCTTTTCCCATCCCCTCCGCACTCTCTCCCCATCCCCTCATCACCCTCTTCCCATCCCCTCACCACTCTCTCACCATCCCCTCACCACCTTCTTCCCATCCCCTCCCCACTCTCTCACCATCCCCTCATTACCCTCTTCCCATCCCCTCCGCACTCTCTCCCCATCCCCTCATCACCCTCTTCCCATCCCCTCACCACTCTCTCACCATTCCCTCATCACCCTCTTCCCATTCCCTCACCACTCTCTCACCATCCACTCACCACCTTCTTCCCATCCCCTCCGCACTCTCTCCCCATCCCCTCACCACTCTCTCCCCATCCCCTCACCACCCTCTTCCCATTCCCTCATCACTCTCTTCCCATCCCTTCACCACCCTTTTCCCATCCCTTCTCTACTCCTTCTCACTTTTCTCTCACTACTTCCTCCCTTTCCTCCTCCCCGCCATTCTCTCACTTTCTCACCCTCCTTCCCTCTGCAGCTTCCTCCTTCTTCCATGCTTCCTTCTCCTCCCTCCTCTTTCCTTTGTATCCCTCCTTGCTCTTCATCTCCACTACCATCCTCTCCCTCTCACCTTCTCTCACTTTCCTTCCAGCACTCTTCCCCTCTACCTCGCATCCTCTTCCTCCCTCCTCTTGTACTATTCGCTCCCTAGTCCTTTCCCTCACCATATTCCTCTCCCTCTTTCGTCCTCCTTCCTCTCCATCTCTCCCTTCGCTTCTCCCCCTCTCTCCTGCCTCACAGCCTGATGTGCCAAATAACTGCCTGAATCCATGAGGTTAAAGCTTAAAACTAAAGGCTTTTATTAAGTAAGAACATGGCATCAAGTTAACACAGTCATCACCGACCCAGCCCTTGGTAGAACATTCCAGAAGAGGGGCGGGGCTAGGCAGGAGCATTAGTGGCTACACCGGTGGAACATTCCAGACATTAACAAGTACAACAACAACAACAACAATACAAATGCCAGAACACAGAGTTATTTGATCACATTCACCCCCTGCTATAGATTCAGTCTGTCAGGAGGTCTGATAATCCTCTGGGAACGATGTAACTCTTGCTGAGGCTCCTCCCGGAGTACTAACTCCGGTTCATTCAAATTCCCAGAATCATCAGTATTTTCCACACTGAGGGTTTGTGTCTCTGAAGGTCCAATACCACGATTGAAAACTCTACTCTCAGAGTCGAACTCTTTTCGAGCTCCAGCAGGTGCAAGATCTTTAATAGAGACCGTATCCTCTCGCCCATCCGGATATTGAATATACGCATACTGGGGATTAGCATGGAGGAGTTGTACTTCCTCCACCAGTGGATCAGTCTTGTGGCCTCTCACATGTCTGCGCAACAACACAGGGCCCGTGGTCGTCAACCATGTGGGTAACATTACTCCATTAGTAGCTTTTCTTGGAAAACTAAACATCCTTTCATGAGGGGTGGCATTCGTCGCTGTACACAAAAGAGACCTTATGGAATGCAGCACGTCTGGCAGGACATCCTGCCAGCGAGAGGTCGGCAGGCCTCGCAACTTCAGAGACAGTATGATAGCCTTCCACGCTGTCGCATTTTCTTTCTCGACCTGCCCATTACCACGAGGGTTATAGCTGGTAGTTCTACTCATTGCAATCCCTTTCGATAGCAAAAACTGTCGCAATTCTTCGCTCATAAAGGTAGAACCCCTATCACTATGTATATAGTTAGGCATGCCAAACAAGGAAAACAGTTGGCAGAGGCATTTAATTACAACAGCACTAGTCACATCCGGACAGGGGATAACAAAAGGGAACCAAGAGTACTCGTCTATAATATTAAGAAAATAGACATTACAGTCGCTTGATGGAAGGAGACCTTTAAAATCGAGACTCAAACGCTCAAATGGTCGATTTGCTTCAATAAGATGAGCTGGCTCGGACGGCTTATAGAAGCGGGGTTTGCATTCAGCACAAACACGACAGGTTCTGGTCATTGTCCGGACCTCCTCAATAGAGTAGGGTAGATTGTGGGACTTAATGAAGAGGTTCATTCTGGTAACCCCAGGGTGGCAGAGTGCGTCGTGGAGACTTTGAAGCTTATCTATACCTAGACTAGCACATACTCCTCATGACAAAGCATCCGATGGCTCATTAAATACTCCAGACCTGTACTGAATATCATAGTCATATGTTGACAGTTCTATTCGCCATCTTAAAATCTTATCATTTTTGATCTTGCCTCTCTGCTTAGTGTTGAACATAAAGGCCACGGACCGCTGGTCAGTAATGAGCATAAAACGTTGGCCAGCGAGATAATGTCTCCAATACCTGACTGCTTCGATAATCGCCTGTGCCTCCTTTTCCACTGAAGAATGTCGAACTTCTGGTCCTTGCAATGTACGAGAGAAGAAAGCTACTGGTCTACCAGCTTGGTTAAGAGTTGCTGCCAACGCAAAATCAGATGCATCACTTTCCACTTGAAAAGGGATCTTCTCATCCACGGCACATACCACTGCCTTCTCAATGTCCCATTTGATATTAAGGAAAGCCTCCTGAGCTTCCGCCGATAGCGGAAAAGACGTCGACTTAATAAGAGGTCGGACTTTATCTGAGTAGTTAGCCACCTACTGGGCATAGTACGAGAAGAATCCCAGACACCTTCTTAAAGATTTTACAGTGTGAGGTAAAGGTAATTCCTTAAGTGGGTGTAATCTTATAGGATCTGGCCCGATTACCCCATTCTCCACAACGCAACCAAGAATACACAAACGTGTAGTATTGAAGGTACACTTGTTTTCGTTGTAGGTCAGGTTTAACCTCTTTGCAGTCTCTAGGAACTTCGTGAGTTTTTGATCATGCTCCCGTTGGTCGCGCCCACAGATAGTAACATTGTCCAGGTACGGGAATGTTGCTTCCAACGTGTATTCATCCACCATACGATCCATCTCCCGTTGGAAGACGGATACCCCATTTGTCACTCCAAAGGGCACCCTAAGGAATTGGTACAGGCGCCCATTAGCTTCGAAGGCCATATAAGGTCGGTCTTCTATTTTAATGGGGAGTTGATGGTAGGCAGACTTTAAATCAATGGTGGAGAACACGCAGTACTGAGCTATCCGGTTCACCATCTCAGAAATACGAGGCAAAGGATAGGCGTCTAATTGGGTATTCAAGTTTATAGTCTGGCTATAATCGACCACAAGTCTTTTCTTTTCATTAGTTTTAACCACCACCACCTGGGCACGCCACGGGCTATTACTGTGTTCGATCATTCCCTCCCGTTGAAGCCTGTCCACTTCCTCTTTTATAAATGTTTTATCTTCTGAACTATACCATCGACTCTTAGTCGCTATAGGTCTACAATTAGGAGCAAGGTTCGCGAACAAAGAAGGCGCACTTACTTTTAAAGTAGAAAGGCCGCAGACTGTGAGTGGAGGCTGAGATCCACCATACTTAAGGGTAACGCTCTCATGCTGACACTGGAAGTCCAAGCCTAAAATTAAGTTCACACACAACTGAGGTAATATGAGGAGTTTAAAGTCCTTATACCCCGTATCCTTAACGGTCAATGTGACTTTACAATATCCAGTTACCTCCGAAGTAAGGGACTTGGACGCCATCACAATTTCACTTCGAGTAGGATACACCTTCAATGAACAGGAGTTAACAAGGTTGGGGTGTATAAAACTTTCAGTACTGCCACAGTCTATCAAACACCCAGTAGGACGACCATTAATCTTGATGTCCATCATAGATTTCGACAAGAAACACGGTATGGTCTGGTCAACCGTAGCCGAGGCTAGAGTAAAACGATGGGCGGCAGCAGAGAAGACATCGGGTACAGGATTACCCTTACATGCTTTACTAAAATGTCCCCGTTTCTTACATTTAAAACAGGTAGCCTCTCTGGCTGGGCATCTTTGCCTGGGGTGTTTAGATTGGCCACAAAAATAACACTTAGACCCATTGGGTACAGCCGCAACAATAGGATTAAGTGGAGGCTCCATTGGTGTTATGGATGCCTCCATACTCAGAACACACGAGGCTGAGAGAGACGCATGGGCTGATGCATACACTTCTAAATTCTTTTGGGCTACATCTAACGATCGAGCAGTAGCGATGACCGTTTTTAAAACTAACGAGTCGTTCTCGAGGAGTCTCTGTCTAATATAATTAGATCGGAGGCCAGATATGAAAGAATCGCGGATGGCTTCTTCCTGATACACTATGGCAGAGACAGCCTTGTAGTTGCAATCCTTAGCCAAAGCCTTAAGGTCCTGCAGGAAATCGTCCAGAGATTCCTCGGGTAATTGCCTGCGAGTAGACAAAAGATACCTGGCGTATACTTCGTTAACCGACTTAAGGTACTGGGCCGTAAGGGCTGCGAGGGCCTCTTCATATGTAGTAATATCTTCAATTATCGAGTAAGTTTGATGACTTACCAAGTTGGTTAGAAGACCCAACTTGTTAACCGTTGAATCGACCGATGCGATGAAGTGTTAAAAACATCGAAGCCAATGCATAAATTTCTTCGACGCGTCTGCCGAATGGGGATCGATATCCAGACGCTCTGGTTTCAAAAATCGATCCATCTTCCAAAAGTTGTTACTTAATAAAATTGATGTGCCAAATAACTGCCTGACTCCATGAGGTTAAAGCTTAAAACTAAAGGCTTTTATTAAGTAAGAACATGGCATCAAGTTAACACAGTCATCACCGACCTAGCCCTTGGTAGAACATTCCAGAAGAGGGGCGGGGCTAGGGAGGAGCATTAGTGGTTACACCGGTGGAACATTCCAGACATTAACAAGTACAACAACAACAACAACAATACAAATGCCAGAACACAGAGTTATTTCATCACACAGCCCCCTTTACCCTCTCCTATCCCTTCATCCCCTCTTCCTCCATTCCTGCTTCCTTCCTCTTCTCCCCTTCCCACTCTCTACCCCCTCCCTATCCTTTCTCCCTTTCCCCACCCCTTCCTCCCCATCCCTTCTCCCGTCCCTACCTTCCTTCTGTCTCCCCTCCCTCCTATCCTGTTCCCTTTTTCTCTCCCTGCCTCATCCCTCTTCCTGCCTCTTGCATCCTCCCTCCTCTTCCCTCCCTCGCCTTCCCTAGTTCCTGCATTCTACTCCTCCCTGCTCTCTTACACCCTCCTTTCTCTCCATCTCCCTCTTCCCCTTCCTTCATCTCCCCCTCTCCTTGGCCTCCTCCCTCTCCATCCTCTTTATCCTTCCCTGCTGTTCCTCTCAACCTTACTTCTCTCTGTTTCTCTGCTTTTTCCTTTCCCATTCTCCCCCTTTCACTCTATTTCCCCCTCTCCTCTCCCTTTCATCCTCCATCCTTCCCCTCTTTTCCCCTCTCCCTCTCCCTACTCTCCTACTGGCTATTGCTCCTTTCCTTTCTCCTACTCTTTTCCCTGCTCTCTCATACCTCTTCCTCTCCCTCTCCTCCCTCCTCTTCCTCTCCCTCCTGCCTCCCATCTCTGTTTCTCCTCTCACCTCTTCCTAAGTTCCCCCTCCTCCTCTCCCTATTCTATCTATCTTCTCCCCTCTCCCATCACTCCACTCCTACAGTTCTCCCCCTCTTCCACTTTCCCTCTTCCTCTCCTCTCCCACCCTTTCCACTCTTCTCCCTCTTTCCGCTGCTCCTCACTCCTGAGCGGATATTCACTAAAGCTGCTCTAATCGTGATTTTCACTGATCAGAAAAATAAGAATTTCACTTTTACTACGGTTAAATCTAACTTCTGTGATTTATTATATTACACTTTCTGTAAATCGAGAAAAATATTTCTACAGTCACGCTTAGGATATATTTTTATGAATAGTTTTAGTGCAGTAGAAAGAATGGAATCTTGAATTGAGCTAATTGCCAAATTGCTTGGCATTAATAATTTACAAGTGCCGATGCCAATGCCAACAAAACGCCCTGATCCAGAAGTGTGTAACACGACAAGAGTTACAACATAGCAACAGACTCGTTTTTTTTTTTAAATTGCTGCTGCAAAAGCTGCGTTAGCAAAATATATAACTGTATTTATATTTAAACCAGCGTAAACATTTGAGAAAAAAATTCAAGTTTGATAGAATGATAATTAATGAAGTCAGATACTGAAAACAGGATCATTTTTGTGAGAACCAACAACAACTTTGAATGGCTTTAATGCTGTAACTGGCCACCTTTAATTGCATTTATCGTAAAACTGTGAAACATTTGTTATGGTTTAATTTTTGTGGCAAAATCCACTAAAGTAAACCCAAGTGAAATTCTGCAGTGAATTAATGTCTGTACATAAATTAGATCACCTTTTTCATGTATTTCTTGGTAGTAAACCCATTCATAATGTTTTCTTTAAGCCTGGCTTAAAACTTGAATTTCACAAATACTTAACTTCCCTGGGTAATGAAAAGTAGATTGATTGATCAGTAGCAATGATTGACATAGATAATTTCTAAAGTGAGAACCAACAATGATTTTGACTATCTAGCAATAACTAAAGACGGACTGTCTCTGGAGCAGTTTCAGGACACACTCGATGTTTCTAATTTTGCCTGCACCTGAATTTTTAGATTTTTTTAAGATGTTGAACTCAGAGATCAGTCAGTGTTCACTACAGATGCCAAAAATGAGCCATCTAAGGTATTAAATGGATTCATCTGCACAGACGTTGAATATTGCAGAACTATCCTGATAATTGAGACCAGATTACTAAAATGGATAAACAGAGAGTGCTTTTAAAAATTATATTTGGAACAATTGTGGAAATAATTCAAGCAAATAAACCACATAATGTTGAAAAATGTAACATGCTAAACCATTTATTTCATGCATACAGTGTTTGTTGGGAATTTAAAAAAAAGAAATGATCAATATACTAGTCTAGAAATTGAAACAATCCTTGTGTCCAAGCAGGTAGGCCCAAGACACACTCGATATTGGGCCTTGGGCCTCATTTACATGAGCTGCCGATGCCCCCAGGGCATCACAGACAGCTCGCCAGTGAAGAGGATTTCAACTTTGGGCTGCTGTGTTACCAGCAGTGGCTCTCAGGTAAGTCCTTTGAGAGGGGGGAAGTGATCGGGAGGGAAGGTGATGACGGGGAAGGGGGGTGGGGTGTGGGTAGCAATTGGGAGGGATGGGGAGTTTGGGAAGGGGGAGGAAGTGACCGGGAGGGAGGCGAACGGGAGGGGGTGGGGTGAGGCGATCGGGTGAGGGCTGATCAAAGGCCAGCACGGTCTTCAGGACTGTAGTAGCGCTGGGAAGAGCATTCCTGCTCCTCCCAATTCCACATTCAGGTAAGTGTTTTTAAAAAAACATACCTTTTTGGTGGCGGCCTGTAGAGGGCACCATGCCGTTTGGATCTCTCCCTTCCAGCAATTTGCCATGCAAAAGCTCATGGAAATTAAATGTGGATCCTAGAGGTCTCTTTTTCTGCCTTTACCAATATGGTGAGCCGCACACTTCTGACATGTATTGAGCCCCACCCATCATATTGGACACTTCGGTGCACATTTTGTGCATGAAAAATGGGCGCATAGACATTGAATTTCTAGGCCACTGTATTTATTCAGCAACTGTCTGGGACCAACCCACACTATTTATCAAAAACATACAAGGAACTATGACTTACAGAGGTGATGAAAGAGAAAATAAATATAGAAGATAGTATGAGAAATAAACATGCTTTGCAGCAGCTTTATGAACTTTGGCTGAACCCAGCTGTTTGGCAGTCTGCAGTAAGTATAGAATAAGAGGAGGCATTTGGGTTTCGATCTGTGCAGCTGACATCAAACAGACAGCAGACATGATATCTTATTTTCTTGAGCCATATTGACACAAATTCAAATATATTTATTATTTTCTTATGCAAGTGAAACTTGCACTTGAAATTTTAGCATTTTTGATGAGAATAATGAACTGGTTCTTTTTAGTGTAAATAACTTGCAAAATACTCACTGCGGGAAGGTTGAGCAAATGTTTGTATACTTTTCTATAACTCTAAAGAAAATCAAAGAAAAAGAAAATTGGTGTGACTGTTTAGCAGTTCATGTATTATATCAAACTGCACCTTCCAGTGCTTAACATTCATTCACTGCAGAACACATTTGTTTAAATCTACATTTAAGTATCTGAGTTCAGAGGAGAAGAGAGAGACATAAAAACATAAAAACATAAGAAATAGGAGCAGGAGTAGGCCATTCGGCCCCTCGAGCCTGCTCCGCCATTCAATAAGATCATGGCTGATCTTCTACCTCATCGCCACTTTACTGCCCTATCCCCATATCCCTTGATTCCCTTAATATCAAAAATCTATCGATCTCAGTCTTGAATATACTCAACGACTGAGCCTCCACAGCCCTCTGGGGTAGAGAATTCCAAAGATTCATCACCCTCTGAGTGAAGAAATTTCTCCTCATCAGTCCTAAATGACCGACCCCTTATTCTGAGACTGTGACCCTTGGTTCTAGACTCCCCAGCCAGGGGAAACATCCTCCCTGCATCTACCCTGTCAAGCCCTGTAAGAATTTTGTATGTTTCAATGAGGTCACCTCTCATTCTTCTAAACTCTAGAGAATATAGGCCTAGTCTACTCAATCTCTCCTCATAGGACAATCACCCCATCCCAGGAATCAGTCTAGTGAACCTTCGTTGCACTCCCTCTATGGCAAGTATATCCTTCCTTAGGTAAGGAGACCAAAACTGTACACAATTCTCCAGGTGTGGCCTCACCAAGGCCCTATATAATTACAATAAGGTGTCTTTACTCTTGTGCTCAAATCCTCTTGTAATAAAGGCCAACATACCATTTGCTTTCCTAATTGCTTGCTGTACCTGCATGTTAACTTTCAGTGATTTGTGTACAAGGACACCCAGGTCCCTCTGAATGCCAACATTTCCCAATCTCTCACCATTTAAAAAACACTCTGCTTTTTTATTTTTCCTACCAAAGTGGATAACTTCACATTTCTCCACATTATATTCCATTTGCCATGTTCTTGCCCACTCACTTAGCCTTTCTATATCCCCTTGAAGCCTCCTTGCATCCTCCTCACAACTTACATTCCTACCTAACTTTGTATCATCAGCAAACTTGGATATATTTTAAAAGGGCCAGAACTTCGGGTCCCCACGGGTGAGTACGCACTGGGTACTCACGCGTAGACCCAACGAAAGTGCCGGTTTCGTGCATGCACTGCGCATGCGCGGGAAACCGGAACTTCCATTCCCTTAAAGGAAGGGGTTCACAGGTCGAATGCGTGCATGGAGAGGCAGTGCATACGCCTGGAACTTCCATTTTTTTTGCAGGTTTCTCCGGGAACTACGCTTTTAAAAAGCAGCCGCAAGGCCTGCTTTTAACAAGGTAAGTGGTGAATTAAGTAAAATTAAAACATTTTTTCCACAGGTTTATTATTTTTAAATACTTTAAAGAAAGGTAAGTTTATTTTTAGCCCCGTTAGAAGCTGTAACTAATTTTTTCAAAAATTTAAATTATTGTTTAAAATAGTTATTTTATGTAATTTATAGTTATTTTAAAAATGTGATTAAAAAAAAATTATTTGAAGTTTTAGTTATGTTTTGGGGCTGAATTGCATTCATAGATTTGACAAGTCTTCCTGTCAAATCTATGAATAGAGATTCCCTGCTACGATTGGCTCTCCATGGCCCACGTGATCCCAGGGGACACTTCGAACTAACTGCGCCCCTGGGATACGCAAGCACTGCGCGCTGGCAGTTGGAGCAGGCCCAGGATCAGAATCCCACGCAGGCCCACAGCACAACGGCCGGTGCGCTAGGTAAGTGCAGGTCAGAGGTTTGCACCCGCGGGAAGCCTCCGACCCGAATTTCTGGGCCATTACATTTGGTCCCCTCATCCAAATCATTGATATAGATTGTGAATAGCTGAGACCCAAGCACTGATTCCTACTTTCTGTTTTCTGTCCATTAACCAATCCTCAATCCATGCTAGTATATTACCCCCAATCCCATAAGTCTTAATTTTGTTTAATAACCTCTTGTATGGCACCGTATCGAATGCCTTCTGAAAATCCAAATACACCACATTCACTGGTTCCCCCTTATCTATTCAGCTAGAGAGAAAGAGAGAAAGAGAGACTGACTGACTGACTTACAGACTGACTTACAGGCTGACTTACAGGCTGACTTACAGGCTGACTTACAGACTGACTTACAGGCTGACTTACTGACTGACTGACTGACAGACTGACTTACAGACTTACTGACTGACTGACTTACAGACTGACTTACAGACTGGCAGACTGACTTACAGACTTACAGACATGGACGTCCCAATGCGCTTTACAGCCAATTAAGTACTTTTTGAAGTGTAGTCACTTTTGTAATGTTAGCACTATTATTGTGTTGTTTTATGCTATATTTTTACACTTTCTAATAATTCAAAGTTGAATGATAAAGGAAAAATAATTCAATTTAATGAGCCAGAATTTACTGTAAAAATAACGGCGAGGCTAACGCCGCTCACCGTTATTTATGCACAAATCAAACAGCAACTTCAGGCGAGGGCAGATGCGCAGTTAAACGCAAAAATTCAGAGTTGCTGTCTGAGATGCGTCGCTCCTCCATAAGCTGCACAAATACGGCATCTCGCCATCTGATTCACAATTCAATTGTATTGAACGGCGTGAAGTTCCTGTACTTGCACGGTAGATACAAACTAAACTCACCACAGAAAGTTAGGGCCTGTCCATTTCAGCCTAAGTATCCTTTTTAGTGGTGTGATAAGTCTTAAATACTGCAAAACAACCTTTCTGACACTGAAAATTAACTTTTACAAGTGTAGAGTCTCATTCCTTCAGCTTTTAATTGCTTTTGGATATTTAAAAAAAAGTAAATTAATTTTTTTTAACTTTTTCTTTCTGTCTCTTTTTTCTCTCTTAATCCAATCTTTCTTTCCCTCTCTATTTCACTTTCTGCACCTGCTTTGACACTGAAGTCACTGTTCTAACTTACTGATACTTCCTGGTTCAGACTCTGCGCTGGTCATTAACAATTCTTCAATCTGATTGGTTAAGGAGATTCACAGTTTCTTGTCCTGTTCACACAGATCCCAGATGGCCTGTAGAGGGTGCCGCGCCGTTTGGATCTCTCCCTTCCAGCAATTTGCCATGGAAATTAAATGGGCAAGGGCAAGTCTAACGAACTGTAGGTGCTGTAAAGTCTGTGGGTTGTGCAGTTAATAAATACACAGACTTCAGAAGTAACAAACAAAACAGGTCTTTACTATTCGAAGGTCCGGGCGAATCTGCCCAATAACTCCTGGCACAACACTTATATACTGGTGTGGTCACTATCGGTATTACAGTCTACAGAAGCCAAACAAATAGTGCCACACCTAAAGTAGTTCCCTTAAAGGTGAACGGTTACATTCAATAGTTCCCTTAAAGATAGACGGGTACACACACTACAATCCTCCCTTTTTAGCTTATTACTTACAGAGTCCCCGTTAAACATACATATCTTCAACTTCCTATAAAACAAATTACAGATATAATCTTGGTGGAGTCAATGTCATATAAAACAATTTACAAATATAATCTCGGTGGAAACAGTTCACAGGTTCAGTCTCTGCGGAAACAGTTCATAGATTCAGTCTCTGATCTTGACTCGTTCCGAACAACATTTCTTTGGTGTAGCCGGATTACCTGGCTAGCGTGACTCCTCCATAGCCTTTTTCTTGACGTAACAGCTTGAACCTTCGTCCTGTTGAGCCAGCAGTGCGGACTTTTACAACCAACTGGCTGTCTTGACATTTTCCAGTTTTTCAACTAATTTAGCTCCTTTCGTAATGTCCCGCCTGGAATGGTAGAAGTGCTAATATTTTAGACAGTTATTATCTTCTACTTCTTCTTTTTCTTTTCTGCCTTTTTGAAACTCTCAGAGCTCCTTTCTCGGCTGCCAGCTGTAGCGCCACCAACTCTCTATGTTCCTTAGACCTTAAGTGCTTCCTCCGGATTTCAGCACTTTGAGAGTTCTCATCACAAGCTGGGCAGACCACATCCTCGTAATATTCAGTGTCACTCAACAGGTCATGGTAATATTCGGGTTCGTCCTGAGTTAGGCCAGCGAGAGAGACTTCTTCTTCCTCCTCACCCATCTGGACGTTAGCTGACGGTGGTTCCTTCCCTAAACATCTTTCTTGAAAAGCCTTCTTCATGCATTCATATTCATCCCGCTCTTCCTGGGTTATCTGCCATTCCTTCACGACGGACCTCATTTGTGAGTTCAATACCTTCCTTTCCATCGGTAATTGCGTTATCAGGCTATTTAACCCTTCTACTGAAGTAACGGTTTCCACATTCTTCTGTTCACCTTGACGTGATTCAACGTACTTTTGGCATCCTTGTAAAATTTGTGTTGCCACCTCAGCTATCTCCGTGACTTTTGAGAGCTCCGAACTCGTTCCCCCTGAAGATTGAAGCTCGTGTTCAGATTGTTCCCCTTGCAGAGTCTTGTCCTTCAGCATATGAAGGAGTTGGCTGACCGTTAACTCTTCCCTGGGAACACGGTGGATCAGAGTCTTCTCCATTTCCTCCACCTCTTTCTCCAATACTTCCACCTTACGTTCCTCTTGAACTTTGGCTTTCAGCGCTCGGAAAAGTTGCGCCCTGATGCTCTCTAGTTCATGTTCAGGGACCATTCTTACAGTGTCCTGTTCTTCCACTGAAAGGATTCCCAGTTGAATCTGTTCTTCAAGTTGTTGAACCTCGGTCATTGCCGCCTCATATTTGTCTTGGGTGTCCTTCAATGTTTTTATAAGTTCTTGGACATCCTGTCTTTCATGCTCTGCCATGATTTTCACCTCTAATTTCTCATCTATGGATGGATCTCCTACCGATGAGTCTGTCTTGGCCTTGAGCTCATCAAGAATTTCCTGCAGCCTTTGGACTTCTTGCTCATGTTCAACCTTTAGTTGTTCATATGCTTCTACTGAAACTAGCTTTTCGGAGGCTGCCGAGTTAACCCCCTCCAGAATTGTAGCCTGGGCCTGTTCATACTGTTCTTTCAACTTCTCACACTCTGCTTGTAAGGAGTCGTAGAGAAGAACTGAAATAAAATCCTGGCTCCCTGAAGATTCCTCTTCCTTTGGTTCATTCTGTAAATATTCTAGTTCCTGAACAGCATCAGGGGAATGTGATTGGTATTTGACCACGATGGCTCTATGGTCGCTCTCTGCTTGAGCTAGCTGTCTCTGTAGTCTTTCCAGGTTCTCCCATTCGGTGTCCCAGAACCTTTCCATATTTTTCATCTCTTGTACGAGACGGTCACTCAACTGTTCTAATTGTTGTCGTACTTTGACATAAGTTTGCGTCCGAGCTCGGTGTTCTTCCGTCATGGATGAATCCTTTGCTTGAACAGGCTCAGAATTCTCTGTCAACCTGGAGTTCTGCTCTGCAGCTTTATTCTTCTTGGTACCATAAGTCCTTCTGCATGTCTTCGTTTTCTTTCCCATCGTCGGCAAGTCCCTTTTAGCCTTGTCTTCCATATTCGACTTGGTCTTATCATCATCCATTTCAGAATCTGAGCTAATAGCTTGCACCGAGTCCTCCCTCATTATGGCTTTTAGGTAATGCCGTTCCATGTCTATTTTCTTAATCCACTCCTGTCCTAGAAATGGTGGTCCTCCCTCAGGTAATACGTACAAGTTCATTCTTGGGTGTTCTTTACCCCTATCTCTCACCTTGACTCTTATTTTCCCCACGGGGTATACGTTATGCCCCGTGTATGTCTGTAATATGAACTTGGTATTTCTTAAAGGTATGTGAGAGAATAGCTGGTGGTAGTCCCTTCGGTTGATGACTGATAGAGCTGATCCAGTGTCCAGCTCCATTCTTACTTGGACTCCAGCTATTTTTAGTATGACCCAGATGGGCTGTAGATCCGTTTCTTTACCCACATTGTGGATTCTCAGCCTACCCAGCTCCTGGTTGTTTGGGTCTGAGTCTGAATTCTGTTCATCTGAACTCTTCTCAGCCACCTTGTGTACCTTGTTGTACTTTTCTTGTGGTGGCTTCCTTTGATTATTGGTCTTTTTCCCGGACCGGCATACCTTCGCGATGTGACCCAGTTTGCCACATTTCCTACACTCTTGGTTCTTAAACCAGCATTGATTCTGGTAATGCGTGGTCTTCCCACAACGGTAGCATTTTGTTGTGCTTGAAGTAATTTGGTCCACCCCAAGTGCCGCCGCCTTTAGTTGCATTTCCGCCGTTCCTTTCGCTGCGGCTTCGTGCGATGCAGCTATAAGGACAGCCCTGTCCAGTGTGAGGTCGTTCTCTTCCAGTAGTCGCTTCTGCGTCCCTTCTTTGGACAATCCGCATACGAACTTGTCCCGCAGCGCTTCTGTCAGATTCCCTCCGAACTGGCAGTATTTCGCTAGCCTACGCAGTTCGACCAAGTATTCCGCATTGCTTTCGTCTTTCTTCTGCGTTCTTGCGTAGAATTTGAATCGTTCAGCCAGCATCAGTGGTGTGGGGTTCAAATGGTCCTTCAGCACAGCCACAATCTCTTCGAAGGTCTGATCCGCTGGTTTATTTGGTGCTATTAGATGCTTCAAGAGCCCGTATGTTTTTGCCCCCATCGAGTTTAGCAATGTTATCGCCTTGTCGTCTTCCTCTATTTTGTTGGCTTCGCAATAGATCTCTATGCGTTCCACGTACGTGGCCCAGTCTTCTATTTCCGAATTAAAGTCGTTAATATTCCCTCGCTTAGGCATTTTTCTTCCCTTGGGAGCAGCACCAGTATTTCTTTAAGTATTCTTATTTATTTGTTTGTTTCTAAGATGGCGGTTTTCCCGCGAAATCGGCGGTTTCCCGCTCTTTCCTTTTCTCCCCGCCCACTTCAATGGCGGTATGTCAATCAAGATGGCGGTTTTCCCGCGAAAATGGCGGTTTCCCGCTCTTCCTTTCTCGCCCCGCCCACTTCAATGGCGGTTTCCCGCTTCTGGCGTCTTCTCCGCCTAATGGCGGCTTCCCGCGTTTCTTCCCGGTGGAAGGGGCACGCTTCCCCCACAGCGGACAGGTTCAGCCGCTGGCTGGCTTCCGCACAGCTCCCCTTACTCGGCTATGTCTTTTCCTCCCGCCCGCACGGCCCAACCGGCGCTGGGTACACCCCGTTAACGGAGGACAGTTCAGCCGCTGGACTGGCTCTCGCGCAGTCTCTCTCTCTGTACCCGGCTCTGACGCTCTCTCACCCGCACATTCGGTGCTACCGGCCCTGGGTACCCCGTTGGTGGAGAACAGTTCAGCCGCTGGACTGGCTCTCGCGCAGTCTCTCACCCCGTTTTCGGCTGTGTCTCTCACCCACTCCCGCATGTTCGGTTTTGCCGGCTCTGAGTACCCCGTTGGTGGAGAACAGCTCAGCCGCTGGACTGGCTCCTCGCAGTCTCTCTCTCCGCACCCGGCTCTCACCCGCACGGTTCCCGTTCGCCTCCCCAGCCCTCTCGCAGACCGGTGTTTCCCTCCCCGGCTGCGGCTGGGTTTCTCTTCCCGCGCCTACTCGCAGGCTCAGCGGTTCGTGGCTGCGGTCGCTGCCCGGATTTTTCCCACCGATCGCGGTCCGGCTGTCACCCGACGCCGTTGGACCCGACTTTTGGCCGGCACAGCTCCCCCTCGACCGAGGTCGAGTGCTCTGCCCTTATCCTCCGGATACTTCTACACCTTCCCCTACTCACAGTCCCTTCGGCCGCCTTGTTCCCTGCTGATCGGCTCACTCCGCACCGTGGTAGAAGGGTAGTCAGTGCCTGTTGCTAATGGAAGCTTTTGTTGCTAAAGTCTTCCACCTTTCTCCTGCTGCAGCCTCGTGTTTTCTTCCAGCAGCACGACGAGGGCGGTTGCCTCTCTTCGACGCTCTTCTTGCTTTGGTAATCTTGCCGCAGGGTACGATCGGACTCGTCGCCACTGTAAAGTCTGTGGGTTGTGCAGTTAATAAATACACAGACTTCAGAAGTAACAAACAAAACAGGTCTTTACTATTCGAAGGTCCGGGCGAATCTGCCCAATAACTCCTGGCACAACACTTATATACTGGTGTGGTCACTATCGGTATTACAGTATACAGAAGCCAAACAAATAGTGCCACACCTAAAGTAGTTCCCTTAAAGGTGAACGGTTACATTCAATAGTTCCCTTAAAGATAGACGGGTACATACACTACAGGTGCCGTTCGTTCGACGCCTACATTAAATTCTGTCTCATTATGAGCTTTACATTAAAGGGCTCCCTGCTGGTTTATGAATTCAGATCTAGCCAGTTGCTTAATTGAAACGTCAACACATAAGGGAACATTTCAATGTTTATGCTCAAACTGACATCATTACAGTCATTGTTATGTCTACTTTTTATTCTCATTGCTATGTCTATTTTTCATTTGCATTGCATGCCACATGCATAGATTTGAAACAACAATATGTAGCTGTGCAATATTTTTGATAGTTACTTCAATAGTCAAGCTGCTGACAGTTTAAAGTCAGTTTACCTCCTCCAGATTCATCTGGAATGAAAGCTACCCTGGAAGGCAGTGTTCACTTATATCAAGATTATTTCAGACCACAGTATTTGTAGTGTCTACGTTCATCTAAAAATAACTTGGTTTTGCAAATAATGGCTTCATCTGAAAAAAAAATAGACTTTGCAAATAATGGTTTCTATTCCGACAGCAAACGTACAGCGTACTAAAGTGTAAACTGATCCAAGAGATCGTGAATCGGTTCTACTGTTGTTTCAGTCATTAAATTTGGTGCCTGAGAGTAATAGCACTGTCATAAAATAATGAGCCAGGAATTGCAAAAAAAATTCAAAATATTTTACATCCTCAGAAATGTATAATGGAATATTTAATATAATGGAACTTAATTCCGATTAATTGATGAAAACTTAACCTGAAATTACTACTGCAAATTTTATAGAGGTTACTTTCAAAGTTTTGTAATTGTCTACTCCAACATGTTGCCAAATTGAAAATGTGGCAAAATAATTGATAAATTGGCTGATTTTATACCAGTTAAAATTGTCCACTCTATGCTTATTTGGCCAGGAAATCTTTCCTGAAACGTGTTGATTTAATGAAATTAGCTAATTAGTAGCCGGCAGATGCAATCAACTTCAAACTAGTGTGATTATCCGTCATCACCTTAGCCTTCTGCTGTAGGCAAAATGTAAACTCCTCAGATCAGGTTTAAAATGTAGCCTGTAGACAGAAGGCAAAATTTCTTTTACCAAAATGTAATGCTAGAATAAAGTGCACGCTGCAACATTTTTCTAATACAAACATTTATCGCAATAAATGTTTGTATATATTATTGGCCCTTAAAATTTTACAATATAATAAATCTTGCCAGTATTATATCATTGCATTTAATAAAAGATGTGCTTCGAAAATGCATGGTAGAGAGAAATAATCTTTTTATGATGCAATACAAGCCACATGCTTGTATTACAAATGTTTTGCAATGCACTTATAGCTTGGAAATTTCCGTGAGCAATGTTATAATAAAAACACTTAATTCGCTTGTAGCATTTCCTGTCTTCATTATTTTAACAAAGCGTTTAATCCATGTATTTTACATGAATTAATCACAGCTAAAATAGCAGACAAAAGAATTTATTACAGGCATATTACGCATCTTTACAGTAACATTGCTCACAGTAATTTAAGGGTTTATGTCTCTGTGCACATAACTAAATCCACATTGCATGCATGGAACTGAGAAATCCCTCCTGTGCTTTCTGTGGTTGCGGTAGGGAAGATGAAGGGATGGCACCTGTGAACTCTGGCTGATGTGCCTTCTTACCCGTGTTGACCCTATGGAGAATACCTCCATATGAGAGATTGCCTACCATCACCTGGCCATAAACTCTCGGGTCTGTTTCCCACATGGTCTTTGTTGCACCTCTTTTGTTTTCACACATTCCTCAGCAACACCAGGTTTCTCATGGTTGACACATATGTCCCCTGAAATCATGATGACCTGCTGCTGGTTTAAACTTAATGATGTAAGAATCATCTGTGAAGACAGGAATGGAATTGCACTTAATTCCTGAAATAAACTGAATGATTGTATTACAATGAGACTGAAAGATGATTCTGTAGATATTACACATAAATAAATGACCATAATCTAAGGCAATTTAAAATAGCTTGATAAACATGCATAAATATTATTGCAAAGCATATTACACAATGCACTGTTGACAGTGGTCAGTGTTCAAATTACTTTAGAAATGTTATTTAATTATTTTTCAATGATGATCCAAATAACTGTTGATAACCCTTAATCAGAGTTATTTTGTTTTGGTGCCTTAAAAGTAAATTCTGAAACTTTACTGAATGATTTAACAGTACTCTTAAAGCTGGTGTGCAGAATCTATGGTCGGAATTTTCCGTACCTGGGCGGGTCAGGCTCGGGCGGTTGCCGTGGTGGGTCGTGACACCGCTGCTCATTCCATTCCGCTCCCGAGATCGACTTGCCATTAATGGCGCCTATTAAGGCAGCCCTGCGTGTTACCCAGCCCTATTAAATGGTGTGGGTCTGATGATGTCATCAATGATGCGTTTTCAACCGGGATATTTAAAGGGGCCATGGCCACATTGCATTTGAAGGTTCATCTAGGATTGTGCAGGCAGTGTACACCATTTAAGTGTTTGAAACACTTGAAAACATGACTACACAGAGGCAGAGGGCTGCACCCAGGTTCTCCTATGACTCTCTCCATATGCTTGTGGAGGGAGTGAGTCCATACAGGGAGGTCCTCTTCCCTTCGGATGGGTGCAAGAGACCTCCCCAGCAGACCAAAGGAGCCTGCCTCCAAATAGCAGAGGAGGTCAACAGCCGGGATGTGTTCAGGAGGGCCTGGGTGCAGTGCCGCAAATGCTTCACTAATCTCATTAGATCAGGAAAGATGAGTGCAAAGCCACATTCAACTTCACCCTGCTATGCCTTTCATCACATCCCCACCACTCTGCCTTCCCAAGCCCGCTCCTGCACATCCTTACTCACACCAACATACCTTGCATGTCCACCCATCCCTCTCTCTCTCTACATTATCACATCCCCATCTAACTAACCACCACTCACATGCACCCTCATCCAAATGCAATCATACCAACTAACAACACACAAGGAGGCCACTAGGCTTTGGCACGACACTCCCTCATAGTCACCCTCTAATGATGTTACCCATCCATTCCTTACACTCATTCCAACACTCTCATTCAAACTTCTCTTCTTTGCCCCCTTGCATGAGAAGAGACCCCACAATAAGAGGGAGAGGGAGAGAACCGGAGGTGGAACTCCATCATTGGCCACCTTAACTGCAGCAGAGCGGTCACCCTAGACATCTCAGGAGTTGCAGAGCAGCTGGAGGTGGGAGATGAAGAGAGGAGGACATCTCAGCAACCTGGTGACAGAATTACATCTCATACAACCACATGGCATACAGCAGTCACTCATATGGGGACTGATGTCAGCAGCCAGTGAATGTTCATCATGTGCATAATGGTATGGTTCCCCATTTTTGATATGACATTTCTAAATCATCTCTTTGCTCTCCCACAGGTACCACCACCCACTGTCCAGGAGGAAGAGGAAGACAACTCCTCAAAGGAGCCTCCAGCCTCTGAGGGTACACCATCGCCAGACAAACGCACCCAGCACCAGCGCAGAGATGCACACCTCGATGGGTCCCATGCGACATAGAGTAGTGTTGTCACCTGGTGGCTCACAAGTCACAAGTGAGCTAGAGGAGATGGTGGAGACAGGGACGGCAGTGGAGGCTCCTCATCAGAGGGCGCAGGACGCTCCCAGCTCTGCTCAGCTGCATGCAGATGCTCAGCCTCAAGGGTCATCCGGAAAGAGGGTAATCCTGGAGGTGCAGCAAGAAGTACAGGAGGCTGTGACAGGTTTTGCGACCGCGATGTCTGCAAATGTCCAGAGAATGGAGGAGTCCATCTTCAACATGAGCACCACCGTGTCACAGGCAATGACGACTGTAGGCTCTTCCATGGAAAGGATGACCACCTGCATGGAGCAGCTAATGCGCCACTCACAGGAGCACATGTAATCTACGGAGAACAGATGGCTATCTATGGAGAGTAGATGGCAGATGCTCATAGACCTCCTCGCTAAGAGGGATGTAAACATAGACTTAGGTGCTCATGGTTCCACTGCTGTGCAGCAAGGCGTTCTCCAGCTCCTTTCAAGCAGGGAAGTGCAGGTGGCCCATGAGAGTGATGATGTTGAGAGGGGACATGGAAGTGGGGGCTCCTCTCAAAGTGCTCACACTTCTCCCCATTGCATCCTCCTCAGTCAGAGACCCACATGCCTCCTGGAATCGCGATGGCTGAATCTGCCTCTGCACAGTCGCAGGAGGAGGGTCATCACAGTTTCCAAGACCCAGAGGATGTCTGACAAATGTGTCTATGCAGTGAAGTGAGCAGGCTGCCTCTGCCTCTGCTGAAGCCACAAGGGTAGCACCTCGTAGAAGTATGCGTAAGAGAAAGATGACACACAAGTAGATGCACAAAGGTAAGCACTTGAGTGTTTTAATAACTGTTTGTGTGAAGTTCCGTTAATGTGATGTCACAGATAAAAACTCTGATTTTCACCACTTTACGGTCATGCCAATTCTGTCTGCAACTTTGGAAGTGGCCTAGTGAGTTGAAGTGAATGGTGAGACTAACGTTACCTCCAGCAATGGTAGTCAGTGTGAAAGGAATGGCCTGGTCATTGTAGGGATGCTTTATGGTGTTGCTGTGGGATGTTGGGGGCCTGGCGCAGCGTATGGCAGCCATATGGGTGTAATGTCTGAAATAAAGTAAATCTGGCCATGATGAGGCCACCCCCTGGCCTCCCAGGCAGCAATGTGCTCGGGTGATGCTGGCATCTGTACTGCAGATTCCTCCTGATCATCCTCCTCCTTGTCTTCCAGCTGATGCTCCTCCTCTGAAGAGGCTGTGCGCTCAGAGCCTTGCTCCTCATGCAGCGTTAATCCTCACTGCTGTGCTATGTTGTGCAGGGCACAGCAGACCACAATGATTCTGGAGACCCTGGCTGATGCGTACTGAAGGGCTCCTCCAGGTCTGTCACAGCATCTGAAGCACATTTTCAGCATATCTATTGTCTGCTCGATGACACATCTGGTGGAAATGTGGCTTTCATTATACCTCTCCTGGGCCTCAGTACTTGGCCTCCTCAAGGGTGTCTTCAGTGGATGCACCTCGTCTCCAAGCAGCCAGCCAGAAAATCTGTTTGGAGGAGCAAAGAGCTGAGGGGGGGTGGACTGATGCAGGAGGAAAGAGTCATGACAGCTGCCGGGGAATTTGGTGCACACATGCATAATGATCTTCCTATGGTTGAAGAAGTGCTGCACGTTGAGGGAGTGGAAGCCCTTGCAGTTGACAAAGACTCCTGGGTGATGATGAGTGCCCTGATGGCCACATGTGTGCAGTCAATGATGCCCTGCACCTGTAGGAAGTCAGCCAGAGCGGCAAAGCCGAGTGCCCACTCAGTAACACTGGCTTCATCAGTGGCAAAGTTGTTATAATTGGCTGACTTGTCAAACAGGGCATCGGTGACCTGTGTGATGCATCTGCGGGCAGCCGACTGCGAGATCCCGCTCCAAGTTATTTCAAATTTCCCTCCCGATCCGCCTCCATTCCCGCCCACATGGACGTCAGAAAATTCCAGCCTATGTTTTCACCATAGTTTTTCTATACCATTCATTTTCTGTTCTATAACACCTGCACAACATGGGAAAAAATATAATTTGCATAGGTGAAGTCTTTGGTTAGATAATGCAGGAATTTTCAATAATGACAGCTGACTTTTGATTGCACTATTTTCTCTAGCAGGAAATATTTTCTCTCTTTTATTCCTATCCGTGCCTATCATCTTTTTGGATGAGACATTTAACCGAAGCCCTGTCTGCCCTCTCAGGTGGATGAAAAAGATCCCATGGCACTATTCGAAGAAGAGCAGGGGAGCCCTGGCCAGTAGTTATCCCTCAACCATCATCGCTAAAAGCAGATTATCTGGTCATTATCACATTGCTGTTTGTGGGATCTTGCTATGTGCAAATTGGCTGCCGTGTTTCCTATATTACAATAGTGACTACAGTTCAAAAGTACTTCCTTGGCTGTAAAGCGCTTTGAGACATTCTGCCCATATTCTAGCTCCCTCTCACTTGTTCCCTAAAATGGTAATCCCTCTATCTCCAGCTTAAGTTGGGCTGCACTCCTACCACACTGGTGAAATTGTTGACTGACACCGTGCTTTACAATTTCAGAAATATTGTCAACTCCTAGTTTCATAGTATGACAGTCAGCCTAATATTACAGGGGCAGGAATTTTCAACAACAGTATCTTGAAAAATTCAGAAAGATTAGAATAACAACTAGCTGCAAGATCAGGAGTTGGTGCTATTGGACAGACCAGCTGGTCTTGCTTGTCATTTCCCTAGTCAATGATAGCGAATTATCCATTCAGGGAACCAAGAGAAAATAAACACAGAATGGACAGAATTTGACCTTCAAAATCAAATTTACAGAGCTCTTCACTAATTTTTTCATTAAAACATGTCAGTTTCAAAACTTTTTCAAAGATTCCTTTGGCCTACAGAAACTTCACTATGGTCGCGATTTTGCCTACCGAGGTGGGTCCGGGGCGGCTGGGGTCCGTAGCGCAGTCCGAGCCCGCTGCCTACTCCAGCCCGCTCTGTTGAAATGATTTTACGATGATTGGGTTTGTTAAGCCCGCCCAGTGAGCTTCCCGGCCAATTAAAAGGAAACGGGTCTGATGAGGTCATTTTATGGCACGTCATCAGCCGGTTTCCTTAAAGAGGCCATGTCCAAATTTATTTTGACAGTTGTGCTGTCAGTATTCTACAGCATTGAGGTGCTGCAAATACTGACAAGCAATGCACAAAGGTGCACGGCTGTACCCAGGCTCTCCCATGACTACCTCCATATGCTTATGGAGGGGGTCACAGCACACAGGGAGGTTCTCTTCCCTTCCAATGGGTGGAAGAGATCTCCCCAGGAGATCAACGCAGCCTGGTTGCACATTGCATAGGAGGACACAAGCAGGGATGTCGTCAGGAGGACCAGGCTGCAGTGGTGCAAACCTTTCAGTAGATCACAAAATGTTACTGCCAAGCCACACTTGGTTATCCCCCATCATCAACATCTTGGAGGGGGGGGTGGTCACCATTGACCAGAAACTTAACTGGACCAGCCACATAAATATTGTGGCAACAAGAGCAGGTCAGAGGCTAGGTATTCTGTGGCAAATATCTCACCTCCTGACTCCCCAAAACCTTTCCACCATCTACAAGGCACAAGTAAGGAGTGTGATGGAATACTGGATGAGTGCAGTTCCAACAACACTCAAGAAGTTGGACACCATCCAGGACAAAGCAGCCCGCTTGATTGGCATCCCATCCACCACCTTAAACATTCATTCCCTCCATCACCGGCGTACCGTGGCTGCAGTGTGTACCATCTACAAGATGCACTGCAGCAACTCGCCAAGGCTTCTTCGACAGCACCCCCCAAACTCGCGACCTCTTCCACCTAGAAGGACAAAGGCAGCAGGTGCATGGGAACACCACCACCTCCAAGTTCCCCTCCAAGTCACACACCATCCTGACTTAGAAGTATATCGCTGATCCTTCATCGTCGTTGGGTCAAAATCCTGGAACTCCCTCCCTAACATCACTGTGGGAGTACCTTCACCACACGGACTGCAGCGGTTCAAGAAGGCAGCTCACCACCACCTTCTCAAGGGCATTTAGCGATGGGCAATAAATGCTGGCCTTGCCAGCGACGCCCACATCCCATAAATGATAAAAAACATTCAACCTCATCCTGCTGTGCCACTCATCACATCCCCGACACGCTGCCTTCTCTACCCTACTCCTGCACATCCTTACTCACACCAACTTACCTTGCACCTCCACCCATCCCTCTCTATCTGCATTATCACTTCCCCAACTCAGTAGACATCCCTCACACTCACCCTCATCCTAGTCCAATCATAGCAATTAACAAGGGTAGGCACTTGTGTGCTTTAGCCAATGTTCATGTGAAGTTTCTGTTAATGTGCTGTCAAACATTGAAACCTTTATTTTCAACACTTTGCGTTCTTGGACAGATTTGTATGCACCTTTGGAAGTGGCTTAGTGAGTTTTTTTTAAATTCATTGATGGGATGTGGGTGTCGCTGGCTGGCTAGGCCTGCATTTAGTGCCCATCCCTAATTGCCCTTGAGAAGATGGTGCTGAGCTGCCTTCTTGAACCGCTGCAGTCCATATGGTGTAGGTACACCCACAATGCTGTTTGGAAGGGAGTTCCAGGATTTTGGCCCAGCGACAGTGAAGGAACGGCGATACAGGTCCAAGTCAGGATGGTGTGTGGCTTGGAGGGGAACTTGTAGGTGGTGATGTTCCCATGCGCCTGCTGCCCTTGTCCTTCTAAGTGGTGGAGGTCGCGGGTTTCGAAGGTGCTGTTGAAGGAGCTTTGGCAAGTTGCTGCAGTGCATCTTGTAGATGGTACACACTGCAGCCACAGTGCGCCAGTGGTGGAGGGAGTGAATGTTGAAGGTGGTAGAGTGCCAATCAAGCGGGCTGCTTTATCCTGAATGGTGTCGAGCTTCTTGAGTGTTGTTGGAGCTGCACTCATCCAGGCAAGTGGAAAGTATTCCATCACACTCCTGACTTGTGCCTTGTAGATGGTGGAAAGGCTTTGGGGAGTCAGGAGGTGAGACACTCGCCGCAGAATTCCCAGCCTCTGGCCTGCTCTTGTAGCCACAGTATTTATATGGCTGGTCCAGTTCAGTTTCTGATCAATGGTAACCCCCAGGATGTTGATAGTGGGGGATTCAGCGATGGTAATGCTATTGAATGTCAAGGGGAGATGGTTAGAGTCTCGCTTGTTGGAGATGGTCATTGCCTGGCACTTGTGTGGTGCGAATGTTACTTGCCACTTGTCAGCCCAAGTCTGAATGTTGTCCAGGTCTTGCTGCATATGGACACGGACTGCGTCAGTATCTGACGAGTCTCGAATGGTGCTGAACAGTGTGCAATCATCAGCGAACATCCCCACTTCTGACCTTATGATGGAGGGAAGTTCATTAATGAAACAGCTGAAGATGGTTGGGCCTAGGACACTGCCCTGAGGAACTCCTGCAGTGATGTCATGTGATTGAGATGAATGACCTCCAACAACCACAGCCAACTTCCTTTGTGCTAGGTATGATTCCAACCAATGGAGAGTTTTCCCCTTGATTCCCATTGACTTCAGTTTTGCTAGAGCTCCTTGATGCCGCACTCGATCAAATGCTGCCTTGATGTCAAGAGCAGTCACTCTCACCTCAGCTCTTGAGTTCAGCTCTTTTGTCCATGTTTGGACCAAGGCTGTAATGAGGTCAGGAGCTGAGTGGCCCTGGTGGAACCCAATCTGGGCGTCAGTTAGCAGGTTATTGCTGAGTAAGTGCCACTTGATAGCACTGTCGACGACACCTTCCATCACTTTGCTGATGATTGAGAGTAGACTGATGGGATGGTAATTTTCCGAGTCGGATTTGTCCTGCTTTTTGTAGACAGGACATACTTGGGCAATTTTCCACATTGCCGGGTAGATGCCAGTGTTGTAGCTGTACTGGAACAGCTTGGCTAGGGGCGCAGCTAGTTCTGGAGCACAAGTCTTCAGTACTATTGCCGGAATGTTGTCAGAGCCCATAGCCTTTGCAGTATCCAGTGTCTTCAGCCGTTGCAGTGAATGGTGAGACATAACGGTAGCCCCCCCCCCGCCCCCCTCCCTCATCCCCGCACTAGCGATGAGTGTGAAAGAAATGGCTTGGTCATTGTAGGGATGCCTTATGGGGTGGTGCCAACCTGGTGAATCATGTGGCAGCCAGGGTGTGCAGCGTCAAGTGAAGTAAATGTGATCATGGTGAGACCATCCCTGGGCAGCAATGTGGTCGAGTGCTGATGCTCTGTGTCCTATGCAGCATCAGTTGATTGTAGAGAAGGTTGGTGCTGCTGGTGTGCCTGGTGATGCTGGTGTTGGGGCTGATCATGGTGGGATTCTAAGGACCAAGGTGAGATTTTTTCAAGGGCACTGATGCTGATGGAATAGATGGCAAGTAAGGTTGAGATGACAGAAGCGATCTGTTGTGAATCATTTCAAATTTCACAGCTGACCCGCCTCCAATCCCATCCTCTCAGCACTGGCAAAATTATGGCCTATGTGTTTGTGATAGATAATCCAGTGAACGAAAGCAGGTACATTATTACAATTTCAGGTTCCCCATCCCATCAAACTGAGAAATACATCTTGCATCAGTATTCAACAGCAGGAAGTAAATGTGCTTGTCTATTATCTATTGTCAGCAGCAAATTATCTATGAGAAAGCCACAGCAAAGATCCAATATATAGGAAAGGAAGATAGAGACCATCTTAGCCCATCCTCCATTTCTTTAGATCAGGCTAAGCAATCCTTCAGGTGAAATGTAGCTCTATATGAGAGATTTTCAGGCTGCCCACCAGCAGAAATGGAGCGTAGTGCCCCAAAAATGGTGGGATGTGACTTACCACCCCTTTCCCACTGATGCAATCTTCCCAAGGGCCTACCTCTAGGTGGCCAGAGTGCCAGCCTGATTTATTCTGGACCTGGAGGTTGGCCGGGCCTCTCAATATTGGGGCAGCCCAGAGCCAATGGGTTTCTCTGTGGTGCTCGTTTTCTGCTTGCAGCCCGCTGGCCCTATGTTAATGAGGCCCAGACATCAAAATGAACTGCGCTTCCTATGGTACTATCATCCCGCCTGAAAACCACATGGTGAAAATTTAACCCATACTGTTGCTGCGGGCCTTTAACTTGAAAATCATCTTTGAGGAAGAATCTGGTATCTCAGAGAAAGATAAGCCTCAATGACTTCACATTGATGACCAGTGGAAATGCTGTCAAGGGCTGTGTCCTGGAATTGAGTACTTTCTATAAAGGAGGAATTTGAGCTCTGAGGCGGGAAGCCAGCAGGATGCATGGGCCACCCGTTTGGGAGCTGCAGTGAGAGGCCCAGTTTATTTTAATGGCCAGGCCTGATTAACACCCTGCCGGAAAGCTGCCCTCCCAAAACGGGCATCCAAAGACAGCTCACTGGCTCTGGGCCTATGAAGATCATGCAGCCCTGACCACCAGGCCGGCAGTCGGGCAAGTAACGGGGTGGATTTCGGGAGGGTTTTGGGGTGCGAAGAGGGTGATCATCGGGAGCAGCTGCCCAATCTTTCTATGTGTGTGTGGGTGTCCACCAGGTTTAATGAGCAAGGCATCCACAGCAGGCGCTCAGTAGGCTGTTAAAATTGCATTAGGGTCGCATTATGTGATAGGACCTTAAGTTGCATATATTTGTGAGGCTCCCGCCTGAGTCAGAGGTGTTCAAATAGCCATGCAGCAGGAAACAAGTGGTAAATGTACCACTGGGATTTAACCTCCTGTTCCGCCCAGTTTTAAACACCTCAGAATGTTTTAATATGTTAAAGGCCCGACATAACTGCAAGTTGTTGTTGCCGTTTCTGCCGGCGAAAAGAGTTCAAATTCCCCTCATGTATCTACTGAGCACTATCGTTGCTTTTTTTTTATGGTTATGCCCATTACAATGTTGTACATGTACATAACTGTGTAATGCTATCTCTGATGGTTGCAAGAATGAATTGCTTCTATAATTTATTCACTAATATTTTATCCAGGTTGATTCCGGAATAAAACCTTGCCACAGGTGGCTGTATTACAGCAATATTAATTGAAAAGACTGAACACAACAGTTGTTTATATATTAAAAAAAAGCAGGGTAATGAAAATAGAGGATTCAATTATCTGCCCATTGTTGACTATAAATGGGTAAATACATAGCTTTATACTGTAGGTGTGGTGGGAAGTTCATATAAAGTTTAATGAAAATAATGCTATGTTGCATATCAGCATTAGCAGAACTGATGGAAATTTAAACTCTGAACATTAGGAAGCAAACAATTTGGAAACAAAACATATTGGCCCAGATTTTACGCACAGCGAACGCGGTCATAAGCACCTGCAAGTTCCAGGTTTCTGCATGCACTGCGCATGTGCGAAAACCTGGAATTTGCGATCTGTCAATTTTCAAGCTTGACAGATCATCCGCATGCGCAGAAAATGGACATTTGCTGGCGGAGAGTTGGATTATTTGCCCAGCTACTGCCCAGCGAATACCCACAAAACTAAGGATTAAACTAAATATTAAAATAAAACTTTTTAAATCATATAAACATTCAAAAACCTTTAAAATTAGTTTAAGTTATTTTGGCCCCTTGAAAAATGTTTCAATTTATTTTTTTTTAAATTAAATTTTTGTTTTAAATGTTTAATTAAACTGTATTTTAATTAATTTTAAACATGTGAGGATTTATTTTTATTTAGGTTGTGTGAAAATGTATTTTTTAGGGGATTCCTATTATACTTATGTGGATTCCATACGTAAATGGAATCCCCATAAGCATAATGGGAATTCCCCCTTTTTGATTGGTTGGGCCAGCCCACGTGATCCCAGCGATGCTTGCGAACTGCATGTGACCCGGGATACATGGGCCTTTACCCAGGCGAATGCCTGCAGGCCCAGGAGTGCGAGTCTTCGTAGGTTCGGAGGCAGCAGGTAAGTGCGGATTTTACTTGCAGTTCAGAGGCATTCGCCAGCAGGAAGCCTCCGACCACAATTTTAGGTCCAATACTTTGGAACTTGAAGACAAGGATAAAAATACTGGAAGGAGAAAATTGCAAGCCTAGCAAACTTCACCCGATAGCAAAACTGGGACCTAAAAAATGGAAATCATTTCAACAGTTTTCTTACACATCAGTCAAGGGTTGTATCCAGTTTATGCAGATATTGTTCAGTTCTGCCTTGTTTAAACATTCTTCTCTGGCAATCAGTCACAAATATGTGATGCTTGTGTGTTAACTTTCTGCTTCTTTAATGCTAAGAGAATATTCTTTTCGGACTTACAATTCATATTTGTTTTTACATGCTTATACACAATGGCCCAGAAATTCGGGTCCCAACGCGTGAGTACGCACAGGGTGCTCATGCGTAGGGCCAACGAAAGTGCCGGTTTTGTGCATGTACTGCGCATGCGCGGGAAACCGGCACTTCCGTTCCCCTGAAAGAAGGGGTTGACAGGTGGAACGCGTGCGCCGGAGAGGCAGCATGTGCACATCGAACTTACGTTTTTTTTGCAGCTTTCTCCGGGAGGGTAAGTCTCCAGCAGTTACACTTTTAAAAAGCAGGCGCAAGGCCTGCTTTTAACAAGGTAAGTGGTGAATTAATTAAAATTAAAACATTTTTTCCACAGGTTTATTATTTTTAAATACTTTAAAGAAAGTTAAGTTTATTTTTAGCCCCGTTAGAAAATGTAATTAATTTTTTCAAAAATTTAAATTATTGTTTAAAATAGTTATTTCATGTAATTTATAGTTATTTTTTAAATGTGATTTTTTAAAAATTTATTTGAAGTTTTAGTGATTTTTGGGGCTTATAGTATTTATAGGTTTGACAGCTCTTCCTGTCAAACTTATGAATGGAGCATTCCCTGCTACCATTGGCTCTCCATGACCCACGTGATCCCAGGGGACGCATCAAACTAACTGCGCCCCTGGGATACACAAGCACTGCGCGCCGGCAGTTGGAGGAGGCCCAGGATCGGAATCCCATGCGGGCCCACAGCACAACGGCCGACGCGCTAGGTAAGTGCAGGTCGGGGGCTTGCACCCGCGGGAAGCCCCCGACTCAAATTTCTGGGCCAATATGGTGATGTTTCAGTTTTGATTTTATACCAGCAGATCCTAACATCCCTGTTTTGCTGTATTTCCTGATGTGAATTCCATATCACTTCCAGTTTGCATCAGTATAATTCCTAAATCTATCTAGAGCATGCTACATTAACTATTAAAATAATAATTTTAATGCATATGTCATTCCAGTAAAGAACAAACATGTCTAATTAGATCAAGGTAAGCCTTTATTTTTAACAACTAAAATGATGTAATTGCATGCAATGTCTAAGTATACAAAGTGTGCATTGGACCAAGCATTTCAAAAAAAGTTTTTGAATTCATTTATGGGATGTGGGCGTCACTGGCAAGGCCAGCATTTATTGCCCATTCCTAATTGCCCTGGAGAAGGTGGTGGCCTTCATGAACTGCTGCAGTCTGTGTGGTGAAGGTATTCCCACAGTGCTGTTAGGTAGAGAGTTCCAGGGTTTTGACCCAGCGACGATGAAGGATCAGCGATATACTTCTAAGTCAGGATGGTGTAGGACTTGGAGGGGAACTTGGAGGTGATGGTGTTCCCATGTGTCTGCTGCCCTTTTCCTTCCAGGTGGAAGAGGTCCCGGGTTTGGGAGGTGCTGCTGAAGAAGCCTTGGCGAGTTGCTGTAGATGGTACATGTTAGGTCCGTGATTCTGAGAGTATGATGTTTTTTCAATAACCACACGGATGCTGTAACTTAACAATCAACAGGTATTTACTGGAGTAGGGTAGTCTCAAGACTGGGGTACAGAGGCATGCTCAAGGCTTATATACAGGTGTGGTCACTGCCGGTATTACAGTATACAGGAGCTGTAAAAGTAGTTCACTCTTAAAGGTACATACACTACAATTCCTCCCCTTTTAGATTAGTAGTACCCATAATATTCAAATAACAATTAACACTTTAACATGTACATTAAACAACAATAGTCCATTTATAGATTCAGTCTTTGGGGCGGCTTCCTGATCCTTTCAGGATAGCGCCTTTCCTGAGGTTCTTGTTCTTGGTGCGGAGGCGATTCTGGCCCCTTTTCGTCGGTTATTTCATCCGTTTCCACTGCTACTGTTTCTGAGGTAGATGCTACCGGTATGTCGGGTTCATCCCCAGGGACGCGAGACATGGGGTTGACTCGTTCCTGTGACGCTAAGATCTGATCGACATGGCGTCTCACAATGTTCTCCCCGACATCCACTGTGTACATTAATGGCCCCTGCCTTGTGCATATCGTTCCGGGTTGCCATTTCTCTGTTCGGTAGTCACGGGCCAAGACTGGTTGTCCTACGTTGAAGCTCCTTGTCGGCTTCTCATTGATGTGCTGGAATTGTTTATCTTCAACATTTCTTCGCACATTTGGTCTGAGCAAGTCCAGACGAGATCTCAACCTTCGGTTAAAGAACATCATGGCCGGGGTCTGGTTGGTAACTGCATGTGTCGCGTTTCGGTTGGCTAATAAGAAATTGTCCACCTTATGCTGTAGTGGAATTTCATCATTGCACATGGCCTTTATCGCCTTCTTAAAGGTTTGTACAAACCTCTCAGCCAATCCATTGGTAGCTGGATGATACGGGGCGAATGTATAATGCCTTACCCCATTCCTTCTCATAAATTTTTGAAACTCTTCGGACACAAACTGTGGTCCATTATCAGAGCAAATCTGCTCTGGCAAGCCGTTCCTGGCAAATATGGTCCGTAGGACTGCAATCGTCTTCTCTGTAGTGGTTGAGGACATTTTTATCACCTCAGGCCATTTCGAATGAGCATCCACTGCTATTAAGAACATTGAGTCCATGAATGGACCAGCGAAATCAATATGCACCCGTTGTCATGGAGAGGAGGGCCACTCCCATGGGTGTAGAGGGGCATGTGGCGGTGCATTTTGGACCTTCTGGCATCCTGAGCAGCTCTTGGTTAGGTCTTCGATCTGTTGATCGATTCCCGGCCACCACACATAAGCCCTAGCAAGGCTTTTCATTTTCCCGCACCCCAGATGACCTTCATGAAGCTCATTTAGCACTCTCTCCCTTAACTTAGGTGGAATCACCACTCTGGATCCACACATCACTGTCCCCTGGCATACTGACAGCTGTTCTCTTCTGGATGAGAATGCTGGCAACAGTGAGTCGCCATGTGTTGGCCATCCCCTCACCGTCAAATCATATACCCGAGACAGCGTCGGATCATTGCGGGTCTCCTTCTCTATATCCGCGTTCGTTACTGGCAATCGTTCAATTATTGATGAATAAAATATCTTGATAGGATCCACTGCTGGTGCTTCCTCCACAGTAGGCAGTGGCAGGCGCGATAGCCCATCAGCGTTTCCATGCTGTTTCGTGCCTTTATATTCTATTTCATATTGATTCGCCCCTAGAAACAGGGACCATCTTTGTAACCGTTGTGCAGTCATCACTGGAACGCCCTTCTTAGGATTAAAGATGGAGACAAGTGGTTGGTGGTCAGTCAGCAAGGTGAACTTCTGCCCATGCAGATAGTGGTTGAATTTTTTTACTCCCCATACTAGGCTGAGGGCCTCCCTGTCAATCTGGGCATAGTTGCGCTCGGCTGAGGTTAGTGACCGAGACGCAAAGGCTACTGGCCTCTCCAACCCGTCTGGGAATTTGTGTGACAGCACCGCTCCAATACCATAGGGTGATGCATCACATGCCAAATGAATTGGTAGTGCTGGGTTGAAATGGGCCAACACCTCTTTTGATGTGTGTAGTAACCTGGGAGGTTATGAGTAACCTGATCCACCAGGTGGTGCTGTGGCAATTGCTCTCCTGAGTTAAGTCTGATCTGTACTGTTGTACTCTTTGTTTTTGCTGCCTCATGGCAGAAGTTTTTATGTGCAAGGGTTGATTAAACCATGTTACGGAGTTAACCTGTGTCTGTCTCCATTTATGGCCAGCTCAAGATACCATATATGGCGATGAGAATAAAGGACGGAAGAGTTTGAGTATTCGGAAGAGGTGCTCAGGTTGGTTAGCAAACTAGTCGGAAAAGCACGAGGCTAGGCCGCGGAAGTCGAAACGGAGTTTGACTTTTTGGCTGAAGTGACCGGACTCCAAGGATGGCAGGAACGGTAGGCTCCGTGGCACCTTTTGACAGCAAGTCGCAGTCTTGGGAGGAGTATATTGAAATACTGAGCCATTTCTTTATGGCAAACGAGGTGGACAGTGCTGAAAAGAAAAGGGCCATTTTACTGAGTTGTGTGGGAGCGCAAACCTATACACGGATGAGGAATCTGCTGAGCCCGGAGCAGCCAGGAGAAAAATCTTTTGACGAGTTGGTGAGTCTACTAAAGAATCATTTCAATCCGAAACCTAGTGAAATAGTACAGAGATGGAAATTCAATTCGAGGATTAGGAGGCCGGAAGAAAGCATTACCGAGTATGTGGAGGAGCTTCGGAAGCTCGCACAGGACTGTAATTTTGGAAATGCGCTCACAGTCATGTTAAGGGACAGACTAGTATGCGGAGTTAACGACGACAGTATACAGCAAAGGTTGCTGTCAGAAGAAGGATTAACGTTTGAGACGGCACTTAAAAAAGCACAAGCCATGGAGACGGCTAACAAGGACATTAAGGACTTAAACAGTATGAGCAAGGAGAAATGGAGTAAACCAGGGGGAGGAGCTGTTTTCAAGATGGAAGCTGGTGCAAAAGGTCCACCAGTCGGGGTTGGGGATTGCTACCGATGTGGCGGGATGAGCCATTATGCAAAGGACTGCAGGTTTGCAAAGGCAAAGTGCCACAATTGTGGAAAAATAGGGCACTTAAAGAAAGTCTGTAAAAGGGCAGTGAGTGAGAGAAGCAGTGCTAAAGGGGCAAAGCATGCAAAAGGGGGGAGGGAGAAGTATACAAAGCAGGCAAATTACATACAAGAGGAGGAAGAGTCTAGTGAGTCTAGTGAGGAGGTTTTCACTGTATACAGTATAGCCACTTCAAGGCCCAACGTACCCCCTCTCACTCAGTATTTGATAGTGAACGGAGGTCAAGTAAAGTTTGAGATTGACACCGGATGTAGTGTAACCATAATGCCGCAGACTGAGTACGCCAAGCTATGGGGGGAAGCAAAAGTACCAGAGCTAGATACATGCCCCATTAGTCTAAAAACCTACACAGGACAGAAGGTGGACATTTTGGGGGCGGCCGAAGTACAAGTGGAACACAAAGGAGTCACCAAAGAGCTTACGGTGGTAGTGGTAGCAGGGTCAGGGCCAAACCTGTTAGGGCGAGGGTGGATCAGTGAGTTGAGTGTGTACTGGCAGGCAATGAATAAAATGGAGGGCAGTACAGAGGCACTGCAAGAAGCTGCAAGAAGTGCTGATGAAGCATGAGTTAGTGTTCAAGGACGAACTGGGCACCTTAAGGGGAGCCACAGCCAAGATTCATGTAGCCAGTGATGCCACGCCTCGTTTCTTTAAATCAAGGTCGGTACCTTTTGCAATGAAAACCAAGGTTGAGGCAGAACTAGATCGCCTGCTAAGGGGCAAAGTAATAGAACCAGTGAAATTTTCAGACTGGGCGGCACCAATAGTCCCGGTATTGAAGCCCGACAGTAACGTAAGGGTGTGTGGTGACTATAAGTTAACAGTGAACAGAGTATCATCACTGGAACAGTACCCCATTCCGAGAATGGAGGACATATTAACATCGCTCGCTGGGGGAGAAAGATTCAGCAAACTGGACATGAGTCATGCGTATCAGCAGATATTGCTAGATGAAGAATCAAAAAAGTTTGTCACAGTGAACACGCACAAGGGGCTGTTCACGTATGCCAGGTTACCATTTGGTGTCAGTTCTAGCCCAGCAATATTCCAACGGACTATGGAGGGCATTCTGCAGGGCATTCCAAAGGTGGCCGTGTACTTAGATGATATTCTGCTAACAGGAAGTGACGATCAGGATCACGTAAAAACACTGGACAAAGTGCTACAGCGGCTGGAAGAGGCGGGGCTACGCCTGAAACGGAGTAAGTGTAGCTTCATGGAGAAGGAAGTTACATTCCTGGGACATCGGGTGGATGCCACAGGCCTCCATCCATTACCAGGGAAAGTGCGGGCAGTGCAGGATGCACCTGCACCCACCTCAGTGACTGAACTGAAAGCCTATCTAGGGCTCCTGAATTATTATAACCGGTTTCTTCCAAACTTATCGATGCTGCTGGCACCCCTGCACAAACTGCTGAGAAAGGAGGAGCCATGGCGTTGGGGGCCAGAGCAAGCGAAAGCGTTTCAGCAGTCAAAGGAGCTACTTCAGTCCAGCTGGATGTCGGTGCATTACGACAAGAAGAAGGAGCTGATAATGTCCTGCGACGCATCACCCTATGGAGTGGGGGCAGTGTTGGCCCACTGCATGCCAGATGGATCAGAAAGGCCCATCGGGTTTGTTTCACGCACGCTCACAGCTGCGGAAAAAACTATTCACAGCTTGATAAAGAGGGGTTGGCCATTATATTTGGAGTAAAGAAATTCCATAAGTACATATATGGGAGGAAGTTTGTAATCAGTACTGACCACAAGCCTCTTATTAGCTTACTGAATGAGATGAAAGCGGTGCCTCAAATGGCATCACAGAGAATAATGAGATGGGCAGTAATACTAGGAGCCTATGAATATGTGATCACGTACAGAGCCGGCAAAGAAAACGGGAACGCGGATGCTCTCAGCCGCCTGCCCCTCTCAAAATCTCCTCGCAGTACTTCCCCTGAGGAGCACGTCCTGATGCTGGATCAGGAGATCAGTCCCCTGATGACTTCAGCGCAAATCCAGGGCTGGACAGCCAAGGACCCCGTTCTGTCAAGGGTCCGTGAGTATGTGTTGAAAGGCTGGTCAGATCACCGTGAGGGACCGGAGTTCGCGCCGTACAGACAGAGACAGCACGAGCTCAGTGTCTAAGATGGATGTGTGCTATGGGGAGCACGCATCATAGTCCCAGAGCGGGGACGCTCTACTTTGATGGAACAGTTGCATCAATCGCACCCAGGAATGACTAGAATGAAAGGACTGGCTAGGAGCTACCTGTGGTGGCCTAACTTGGATGCTGAAATTGAGTCAAAGGTAAAGTCATGCATTATATGTCAGTAACAGAGGAAAGCACCTGCCGGGGCACCACTCCATCCCTGGGAGTGGCCCAGCAAACCCTGGAGGAGAATTCACATAGACTATGCGGGACCTTTTATGGGCAAAATGTTTTTGGTGCTGGTTGATGCTCACTCAAAGTGGATCGACGTTTATCCAGTGAGCTGATGCCACACTGAATTGTCTCAGGAACAGCTTCAGCACGCATGGTATTCCAGAAATGATTGTATCCGACAATGCACAGTGTTTTGTTAGTGAAGGGAGCAAATAATTCATGGTAAGGAATGGAATCACACATGTCACCTCGGCTCCATATCACCCAGCCTCAAATGGGTTAGCCGAGCGAGCCGTGCAGACTTTTAAGGAGCTCATGAGGAAGAGCTCAGGTGACACCCTGGAGACCAAGCTCAATAGAGCCTTGTTTAGTTATCGTATAACACCCCAAGCTACCACGGGGCTTTCTCCGGCTGAGTTGATGATGGGGAGAAAGTTGCGGTGCACGTTAGGCCTGATACACCCAGATCTCAAAAGCAAGGTTGAGACAAAACAAACAAACCAAAAAGCGTACCATGACAAACATACTAAAGCTCACCATTTCACCATAGGGGACTCTGTGTACACCCGAAACTTCGGTTATGGACCTAAATGGATACCAGGACTAATCCAGGACATTACAGAACCTGTGTCGTACTCCGTGTTACTAGGGGATGGTCGAGGGGTTTGTCGGCATGTGGATCAGCTTTTCAGCCGGCAGCAGGGGGAACTGCCTCAGATGGAAATTAGGGCAGTAGAGGAGGCTGTTCCAGGACCCAGCACGGCTTATAAGGTGCCAGTGGACACTGGTACTGCCAGGCCACAGCGGGACAGAGTAAAACCAACATCAGAGACTACTCCAATCTCAAGTGCGAATGAATCTGAGAATCCACCACAAGTGGAATTAAGACGTTCACAAAGGATTCGCAAGCAACCAGAAAGACTTATACAAACCTGTTAAATTAGTCAGGGGTTAACCATGGTTAGAGCATACTGGTTAATTAAAACGTAGTACCTAGTAAGGGTTATTGTTTAAGAATTGCATACGGCAATCTTAAGGGGGGAGGAGTGTAGTAACCTGGGAGGTTATGAGTAACCTGATCCACCAGGTGGTGCTGTGGCAATTGCTCTCCTGAGTTAAGTCTGATCTGTACTGTTGTACTCTTTGTTTTTTCTGCCTCATGGCAGAAGCTTTTATGTGCAAGGGTTGATTAAACCATGTTACGGAGTTAACCTGTGTCTGTCTCCATCTATGGCCAGCTCAAGATACCACAATGTGATCAATTCTTTACACTTCTGGAAAGCTCATCTACGTTCATCATTCTACTTCCATGGTTCCCCTGTTTGCAGTAGGGTGTTCAGTGGGTGTAATACCGTGGACAAATTTGGTAAGAACTTGTGGTAGTAGTTTACCAGCCCGAGGAACGACCTCAGTTGTGACACATTTTCCGGTGCTGGAGCCTTGACTACTGCCTGAATCTTTTCAGGGGACTTATGTAACCCCTCTTCATCGATGACGTGGCCACAATACGAGATCTGCTTCTGGAAAAACTCGCACTTGTGGCGATTAGCTCGTAGCCCATATTCCTTTAATCTGGTGAGCACCTTCTCCAAGTTGGCGAGGTGATCACTGTCATTTTCGCCCGTGACCAGGATGTCGTCCAAATAACACTGGGTCCCTGGAATCCCTTGCAGGACTTGATCCATCACCCTTTGCCAAATAGCCAGAGCCGATGCTACCCTGAACACCAGCCGGTTGTATTGATAGAGACCTTTATGAGTGTTAATCGCAAGGTATTATTTCGAGGCTTCTTCTACCTCCATTTGCAAGTACGCCTGGGCTAGATCAATTTTGGTGAAGCGTTTACCTCCAGATAGCGAGGCGAAAATATCCTCAATTCGTGGAAGCAGATATTGTACCGTGTGAAGGACTGGGTTCACTGTCACCTTAAAATCCCCACAGATGCAGACCTTCTTTGGTTCCCCAGGCGTATTACTCAATGACCTCTTCATTACAGGAATGATGGGTGTAGCCCACTCACTCCAGTCTACTTTGGACAGTACTCCTGAACGTTCGAACCCTTCCAGCTCTGCTTCGACAGCTGGTCTGATCGCATAAGGCACTGGTCTGGCCTTAAGAAACTTTGGGCTTGCATTTTCCTCTATTTTAATTGTTGCTGTTATGCCTTTTAGTGTTCCGAGTCCCTCCTGGAACACTTCTTTTGCATCAGTTAGCATTTTTGACAGTCGGCCAGGTGTGACGTCATCATCCTTTTTGGCCTCAACCTTCAGTGCCTGTATGGAATGCCAATCTAATTGTATCTTCCGGATCTATTCACGTCCTAATAGTGGTGGTCCTCCATCTGGCAATACATATATGTCCATTTTAGGTATTTCCTGGCCTTTATATATCACTTTCACCCTTATTTTTCCTTCGGGGTAGACTTTTTGCCCCGTGTACGTCTTCAAGACAATCTCTGTAGCTTTCAAGGGTATATGTGAAAATAGCCGCTTGTAGTCCCTTTGGTTTATGACTGTTAGGGCTGATCCTGTGTCCAATTCCATTTTCACTTGGACTCCGTCTATCTTGAGTGTAACCCAGATAGTCTGGTGATCCTCCATTTTGGTTACCTTATGTAGCTTCAGACAACCCAGCTCCTTGCTTCCGGAGTCTGTGTCACTTTTCTGTTCGTCTGAACTACTGTCCATCACCTTGTGTACCTTTTTGTACTTCCCCTGTGGAGATTTCATACTGTTGGTTTTCTTCCCAGACCTGCAGACTCTTGCTATGTGTCCTGCTTTCCCACAATGTCTGCACACTTGGTCCTTGAACCAACAATCCTTCTGGTCGTGTGCAGTTCTGCCGCAGCGATAGCACTTCCCTGTCCCATAGGACATTTCATTGGTGCCATATTCTTGCGGTCTCCATTGTATCTCTGCAGTGCCCCTTGCGGCTGCTTCGTGTGATACTGCCATACTGAAAGCCTTGTCCAGCTTAAGATCCTTTTCTGATAGAAGCCGTTTCTGGGTTCCTTCACTTTGCAGCCCACACACAAACTTGTCCCTTAACGTATCTGCTAGCCCCGCTCCAAACTGGCAGTGTTTCAATAGCTTGCGCAGTTCCGTTAGGTACTCAGCATTGCTTTCATCTTTGTGTTGGTTCCTTTTATGGAACTTAAATAGTTCTGCTATCAGCAGCGGTGTGGGGTTTAAATGGTCCTGTAAGATTTCTACTATGCTTTCAAAATTCTTGTTCACAGGCTTCTCTGGGGTTATTAGGTTTCGCAGTAACCCATAAGTTTTTGCACCCATGGAATTTAACAAAACCAGTGCTTTCCTAGCATCTGGCACTTCATTCGCCCTGCAGTACACCTCAATCCGTTCCACATATGTCGCCCAATCTTCGACTTCATTGTCGAACATAGAGATACTGCCACTCTTCGGCATCCCTGGGTGTGATTTACCTGTCAAAAATGGCGTATCCCATGCTTCCCCTTCTTCTCCGCTGGCACAAAATGGCGTCTCCCGCGCTTTCCTTCCTTCCTGCGCTCGCTCTTCTTCTCTGCTGCGGCTTCTAAAAATGGCGTCTCCCGCGCTCTTCCTTCTTCTCCGCAGCTCAATGGCGTCTCCCGCGCTCTCCCTTCTTCTCCCCATGGACACTGTTCAGCCCTTGAGCCCTGGCTGTGCTCTGCGCATTCTTTTTTTTGTGCGCCTTTCCCGTTTCCGCCGCTCGGTCCTGAACCTGGCTGCTGCTTTACCCTCTCTCCGTTTTGTTTTTCCTCGACGCCGCTCGGTTTTCAACCCCTGGCTGTGCCCTGTGCGCTTCACCCTCTGTGTTACCCCATCGACGCTGCTCGGCTTTCTCTCCGCCGTCGGTCGGCTCCAGCCACCACTGTCCGGGAAGGGTCTGCGCTGTACCTGTCGTCAGTCTATTGCTGATCGTCGTGGCTGGGGAACCAAGCCTGGCTCTCCACAGCCTCCCCTGCGATGTTCACTCTCTGCTGGACGACTGGGCGGTTGCTCGTGGTCAACGCCCGTGCTTCTGGCCTCGACTTTCTTCCCCCGCCCTCCCGGAGCGAATCCTCGAAGGGAAATGCAGAGTTGCAGGTAGATTCGAATTGACACTCATCGCCACTGTTAGATCCGTGATTCTGAGAGTATGATGTTTTTCAATAACCACACGGATGCTGTAACTTAACAATCAACAGGTATTTACTGGAGTAGGGTAGTCTCAAGACTGGGGTACAGAGGCATGCTCAAGGCTTATATACAGGTGTGGTCACTGCCAGTACTACAGTATACAGGAGCTGTAAAAGTAGTTCTCTCTTAAAGTTACATACACTACAGTACACACTGCAGCCACGGTACGCCGGTAGTGGAGGGGGTGAATGTTTAAGGTGGTGGATGGGGTGCCAGTTAAGCGGGCTGCTTTGTCCTGGATGGTGTCTAGCTTCTTGAGTGCTGTTGGAGCTGCACTCATCCAGGCAAGTGGAGAGTATTCCATCACACTCCTTACTCGTGCCTTGTAGATGCTGGAAAGGCTTTGGGGAGTCAGGAGGTGAGACACTCACCACAGAATACTTAGCCACTGACCTGCTCTTGTTGCCACAGTATTTATGTGGCTGGCCCAGTTACGTTTCTGGTCAATGGTGACCCCCAGGATGTTGATGGTGGGAGATTCAGTGATGATAATGCCGTTGAATGACAAGGGGTGTAAGAATTCGCAATAATTTACAGCTCCGAAGATTAATTTTTTTGAGTAAAGAATCCCTGGGTGATACACCTTTAAAAATTTCAGGGCTCAAAAATGGCCATCAGACCGCATGGCTGAAGACAAAGGACCTGGAAAACAGTTTTCTGTGTCTGTGAAGAAAGGTTCAATGGCAGTCAAATCTGTCAATCAAAGGGGTGTTTCCCTCGCCCTGCAGCAGGACAATCGATGCCTGTTTACAGAACGTTCTACAATGTTGACTCTAAGATCAAGTGCTTGAAACTGCCAGCATGAACAAAGGAACTTTGTTTGCTAAGCACTCAAGACTGTCAATCAATTGCGGTTCCAGATGACCACAGGACAATGCTTTGTTTACAAAGAAATTGAATGTTATTAGCATTTGTTTGTATATCAAGTGGACACATCCAAACTGAGGAGAAACTGTTTAAATGAATGGGAGAAAACATTCAAACCCATTACTGGACAATGGGGCAGTTGGATCCCTTTTGTTTTAGCCCAGAAACATCAGGATCTGGGCGGGCCCCAAATGGGGGTATAAAAGATAGCTTCCCAGAAGCATCTCTCTCTCTCTGGCCTTGCCTCCGTGTCCCTCTACAGTGTGGGAGTCTTCCTGTAGAAGCGAAACACCAGCAGTTTACTTTTAAACACTGGGGTGTTTTCCACTTCGGGGCAGTGAAGATCTAAGTTCGCAGGACATGGAGCAGGCATTTCCAGTGGTGAGCATATATTTTTCTGGCCTTCCACAAGGCAACTTAGAATAGGTATAGGCGTGGGAGTAAAGTGGGAATTTTGTTAGAATTGTGATTTTAGTCAATTTCCTTCGTTGTGTCCATTTCTCCTCCCCTATTTAAGCAAGACAGTGTTGCACCTAGCAGAGAAGTGCTATAGTGAACATTGAATTCGGTATTTAAAACTGTATTAAAAAGGAGTAACTGTTTTAAAGTACTGTATGTAAAACTGTATTAAAAGGGGGTGTTGCATCAAGCTGAAGTTGCTGTGGTGAACGCTGGTAGCTATTTTTTTAAAGTCTATATTAAAGTACTGTATTTAAAATAAAGTAGTGTTGCACTGAGCAGGGAGTGCTCTAGTGGACACTGAGGGTATTGCATTAAGCAAAAGTGTTGTACCAGGCATAAGAGCTATATCGATTTTTCTAAGTTGTTTCTTTCTTTTGTTTTCAATAAATGCTGGTCTGTTTTGCACCCAAACCATGAGTCACGTTGTTTTCTGTCTACATCGCTACCGAATAGGTCCGGCGGTCAGTACTCAGGAATAGGGGAGCGCTTCGAAACCGCAAGGTGGTCCCTGGAGCAGCTCAGAGGCTTCTGACTGGCCAGAGACAAATAACCCCAACCCTGCTTGTAATGTATATACCTTTAAGTGGGGAACTATCTTTTACAGCTCATGTATACTGCAGTACCGGCAGTGACCACACCTGTAAATAGCCCTGAGTAGTAATCTGTACAGATCAGTTGCAGTGTGAGCCACGTTGAGTAAACACCTGTTGTACCGTTCTCCACAGTCTGTGTCTTATTATACACGGACGCAACATTGGCAACGAGGCAGGTTCAAACCTACCTGCAACTCTGCATCACCTCCCGGGGATTCGTTCCTGGAGGTCAGTGGATTGGAGGTCAAGGCCAGGGACTCGGGCGTCGACCACGGGCAACCGCCTAGTCATCCAGCAGAGACTCGAGAATTGCAGGGGAGGCTGTCGAGAGCCAGGCTTGGCTTTCCAGTCGAGGTGGTCCAGCGAAACGGGCTGGCAACAGGTAGTGTGCAGACACTTCCCGGACAGCGGTGGGCTAGAGCCCAACCGAGCGGCACAGCAAAGGGCTGAGCAGCATCGACGGGGGAGAGAGAGAGAGGGCAGAGTGCACAGGGCGCAGCCGGTGTTCAGGGGCCGAGCAGCGTCGGAGAGAGGGAGAGAGAGACGCGCAGAAACTTGCGAGGCGCCGCCATTGCCATGAGGACCGCTGAGAGCGGCGTTGGCAGCAGCGCAGGAGAAGCGCGCAAAACCTACAGGGTGCCGCCATTGCCACGAGAACCGCCGGGAGCGGCGTTGGCAGCAGCGGGGGTGGAAGGAAAGCGCGGGAGACGCCATTTTAAGCCATTGGGAGACGCCATTTTAAACCACACCCAAAATGCCGAAGAGTGGCAGTATCACTGCATTTGACATTGAAGTCGAAGATTGGACTACACATGTCGAACGAATAGAGGTGTACTGCAAGGCAAATGAGGTGTCAGATGACAAGAAAGCATTGGTATTGTTAAATTTAATGGGTGCAAAGACGTATGGTTTATTACAAAATCTAGTAACCACAATGAAGCCAATGGAAAACAGTTTTGAAGACATAGTAACGATACTAAAGGAACATTTAAACCCCACACCGCTGCTGATAGCAGAAAGATTCAAGTTTCACAAACGGAACCAGCATAAGGATGAAAGCAATGCTGATTATTTAACAGAACTGCGCAAACTTTCGAAACACTGCCAGTTTGGAGCGGGACTGGCAGATACCTTAAGGGACAAGTTTCTGTGTGGGCTTCAAAGTGAAGGAACCCAGAAACGGCTTTTATCTGAAAAGGACCTTACGCTGGAAAAGGCTTTCAGCATTGCGGTATCATATGAAGCAGCAGCACGGGGCGCTGCAGAGATACAAAAGAGACTGCAAGAATATGGCACAAACTAAATGTCATATGGAACAGAGAAGTGCTATCGCTGCGGCAGAACAACACACGACCAGAATGATTGCTGGTTCAAAGACAAAGTGTGCAGACAGTGTGGAAAAGTAGGACACATAGCATGAGTCTGCAGGTCAGGAAAGAAAACCAGGAATAAGAAACTTATCAAAGAAAAGTACAAGAAGGTACATAAGATGACGGAGAATAGTTCAGACTAACAAAAGAATGATAACGACTCCGAAAGCAGGGAACTGAGTTGTCTGAAACTACATAATGTGATCACAACGGAGGATCACCGAAGCATTTGGGTCACTCTCAAGATAGCAGGAGTCCAGGTAAAGATGGAATTGGACACAGGATCAGCCCTAACAGTCATAAACCAACGGGACTACGAGCGGCTATTCTCACACATACCCTTGAGAGAAACAAAAATTATTTTGAAGACGTACACGGGGCAAAAAGTCTACCCCAAAGGAAAAATAAGTGTGACCGTTATATATAACGGTAAGGAAACACCAAAACTAGACCTGTATGTATTGCAAGATGGAGGACCACCATTACTGGGACGTGAATGGATCCGGAAAATACAACTGGATTGGCATTCCATACAGGCACTGACTGTGGCTGACAAAAAGGATGATGACGTCACACCTGGGCGACTGTCAAAGATCCTAACTGACGCGAAAGAAGTGTTCCAGCAAGGACTCGGAACACTAAAAGGCATGACAGCGACGATTAAAATTGAAGAAAACGCAAGCCCAACATTTTTTAAGGCCAGACCGGAACCTTATGCGATCCTCCCAGCCGTCGAAGCAGAGCTGGAGAGTCTGGAATGTTCAGGTGTACTGTCCAAGGTAGACTGGAGCGAGTGGGCTACACCCATCGTCCCTGTGATGAAAAAGTTGTTGAGCAGCACGCCTGGGGAACCAAGGAAGGTTCGCATCTGTGGGGACTTTAAGGTAACAGTGAACCCGATCCTTCACACCGTACAATATCCACTTCCGCGGATTGAAGATATTTTCGCCTCGCTATCTGGAGGGAAACGCTTCACTAAGATTGATCTGGCCCAGGCGTATCTGCAAATGGAGGTAGAAGAAGCATCAAAAAAATACCTCACAATCAACACCCATAAAGGTCTCTACCAATACAACCGGCTGGTATTCGGGGTAGCATCAGCTCCGGCTATTTGGCAGAGGGCAATGGAACAAGTCCTGCAAGGGATCCCAGGGACCCAGTGTCATTTGGACGACATCCTGGTCACGGGCAAAAATGACAGTGATCACCTTGCCAACCTGGAGCACTAGATTGCAGGAATATTGGCTCCGAGCTAACCGCCCCAAATGCGAGTTTTTTAGAAAACAGATCTCGTATTGTGGCCACGTTATCGATAAAGAGGGGTTACATAAGTCCCCAGAGAAGATTGAGGCAGTCGTCAAGGCTCCAGCACCGGAAAATGTGTCACAACTGAGGTCGTTCCTTGGGCTGGTAAATTACTACCATAAGTTCTTGCCAAATTTGTCTACAATACTACACCCACTGAACACCCTACTGCAAACTGGGGTGCCATGGAAGTGGAGTGACGAATGTAGATGAGCTTTCCAGAAGAGCAAAACACTAATCACATCGAAAGAGGTATTGGCCCATTACAACGCAGCATTACCAATTCGGTTGGCATGTGATGCGTCACCCTACAGCATTGGAGCGGTGCTGTCGCACAAATTCTGAGACGGCTCAGAGAGACCAATAGTCTTTGCGTAACGATCACTAACCTCAGCCAAGCGTAACTACGCCCAGATTGACAGGGAGGCCCTCAGCCTAGTGTGGGGAGTGAAAAAGTTCAATCACTATCTGCACGGGCAGAAATTCACCTTGCTGACTGATCACCAGCCTCATGTCTCCATTTTTAATCCGAAGAAGGACGTTCCGGTGATGACTGCGCAACGACTACAAAGATGGTCACTTTTTCTAGGGGTGCACCACTATGAGATTGAATATAAGGGCACGAAACAGCATGGGAATGCTGATGGGCTATCACGCCTGCCACTGCCTACTGCAGAGGAAGCACCAGCAGTGGATCCTGTCGAAATATTCCATTCGACTATAGTTGAATACCTACCGGTAACTAACGCTTGTATCGAAAAGGAAACCCGAAATGACCCGACACTGTCTCGGGTATATGATTTAACGGTGAAGGGATGGCCAGCACATGGCGACTCACTGTTGCCAGCATTCTCGACAAGAAGAGAACAGCTGTCAGTGTGCCGGGGGACCTTGATGTGTGGATCCCGAGTGGTAATTCCACCCAAGTTAAGGGATAGAGTGCTCAATGAGCTTCATGAGGGTCATCTGGGAGGGGTAAAAATTAAAAGCCTAGCCAGGGCTTATGTATGGTGGCCGGGAATCGATAAACAAATCAAGGACCTGACCAAGAGCTGCTCAGGATGCCAGAAAGTCCAAAATGCACCACCACAGGCCCCTCTACACCCATGGGAGTGGCCCTCATCTCCATGGCAATGGGTGCATATTGATTTTGCTGGTCCATTCATGGACTCAATGTTTTTAATGGCCGCGGATGCGCACTCGAAATGGCCTGAGGTCATCAAAATGTCCTCCACCACCATGGAGAAAACTATTGCAGTCTTACGGACCATTTTTGCCAGGAATGGCTTGCCAGAACTGATTTGCTCCAACAACGGACCACAGTTTGTGTCCGAAGAGTTCCGGAGGTTCTTGAAAAAGAATGGGGTAAGGCATTACACATCCGCCCCGTATCATCCAGCCACAAATGCATTGGCTGAGAGGTTCGTACAAACCTTTAAGAAGGCAATAAAGGCTATGTACAATGACAACATTCCGCTGCAGCAGAAGGTGGACAATTTCCTGTTCGCCTACCGGAATGTGACACATGCAGTCACCAACCAGGCCCCAGCCATGATGTTCTTTAACCGAAGATTAAGATCTCGCCTGGATTTGCTCAGACCAAACGTACGAAGAGATGTTGAGAGTAAGCAATTCCAGCACATCCATGAGAAGCCAACAAGGAGCTTCAATGTAGGGCAACCAGTCTTGGCCCGCGACTACCGAACAGAAAAATGGCAGCCAGGAACGATATGCACACGGCAGGGCCCACTAATGTACACAGTGGGCGTTGGGGAGAGCATCGTGAGACGCCATGCTGACCAGATTCTAGAGTCACCGGAACAAGTCAACCCCATGCCTCGCCCATATGTACCTGGTGATGAACCCGACGTACAAGTAGCATCTACCCCAGAAACAATAGCATCGGAAGCTGATGAACCAACCGACGACAGGGGGCCAGAATCGCCTCCGCACCAAGAGCAAGACACTCGGGAAAGGCGCTATCCAGAAAGGATCAGGAAGCCTCCCCAAAGACTGAATATATAAATGGACTATTTTCAGCTAATGTTGCATGTTAAAAGTGTTAATTGTAATTAGTTTGATATTTAATTGTTAAATGAGTGTTATGGTACTGTTAATCTAAAAGGGGAGGAATTGTAATGTATATACCTTTAAGGGGGGAACTATCTTTTACAGCTCATGTATACTGTAGTACCGGCAGTGACCACACCTGTATATAGCCCTGAGTAGTAATCTGTACAGATCAGTTCCCGTGTGAGCCACATTGAGTAAACACCTGTGGTACCGTTCTCCGCAGTCTGTGTCTTATTATACACGGACACAACACCGCTAGCATGTGCTAATTCCGTACAGGGGAGGTGGTTAGATTCTCGCTTGTTGGAGATAGTCATTGCCTAGCACTTCGGTGGCACGAATATTACCTGCCACATATCAGCCCAAGTCTGAATGTCGTCCAGGTCTTGTTACATGTGGGCATGGACTGCTTCATTATCTGAGGAGTTGTGAATGGCGTTGAACACTGTGCAGTCATCAGTGAACATCCCCATTTCTGACCTTATGTTGGAGGGGAGCTCATTGATGAAGCAGCTGAAGATGGTTGGGCCTTGGATACTGCCCTGAGGAACTCCTGCAGCGAAGTCCTGGGGCTGTGATGATTGACCTTCAATCACCACAACCATCTTCCTTTGTGCTAGGTATGACTCCAGCCAGTGGAGAGTTTTACCCCTGATTCCCATTGACTTCAGTTTTACTGGGGCTCCTTGATGCCACACTCGGTTAAATGCTGCCTTGCTGTCAAGGGCAGTCACTCTCACCTCACCTCTGGAATTCAGCTTCTTTGTCCATGTTTGGACCAAGGCTGTAATGAGGTTGGGAGCCGAGTGGTCTTGGCGGAACCCAAACTGGGCATCAATGAGTGAGTAAGTGCCGCTTCATAGCACTGTTGATGACACCTTCCATCACTTTGCTGATGATTGAGAGTAGACTGATGGGGCAGTAATTGGCTGAATTGGATTTGTCCTGCTGTTTTATTTATATAATAACGAATGAATACATCTGCATTTTAAATGTAAGGCTTTAGAGGTAAGTATTTTTAAATTAAGGTTATGAAAGTAAAATTTAATGCCCTGAAAATAATGTAAATATAAGGATGATTTTCTTGGGCCACAGAACGTTAGAGCCAAGCAGTGCACCCGAAGTGTGATGCCCCTGATCACTGGGAATTCCTGCTCCGAGCTGGGGACTTCAGGACCATGGTGAGAGGTTAAAATCAACACTGGAGGTCCTTCAGCCTGCCTCTATGACCCCACCCCTCCCCTACTTGGCAGGGGCTCAGGGGCAGGTCACTGCGACACCTTTTCTGGGCACCTCTGCATTCAGAGTCCACCAAGTATTGAAGATGGAAAATGAGGTAGGAGGCTAAGAACATGCTTGCCTGTTTATTAAGTGGATTCATCCGGTGCAGGCCAAGCTCCACACCCCCAGGATAGCCCCATGGTCAGCTGGCAATCCGAGACGCAGCCCCCTTTTTTCTGATGTTTGCTCTGGGGAACTGAACATTCCCTGGCCGCAAGGACCAGGAAAATTGGCCCTTATACGTCAACAGGTAAAAGATGTAGGAAACAATTTGTTAAATCAAACCTAAAAAAATTATAGTGAAAATGCAAGTTTCCAATAAAAAGGTTTACAAATGTACATACTAAATATGTTGAAATATTTTCCATTTGGTTGTAAATTTTGATTTTACAATTGACATCTTAGTTCTCTGTCATATCCAACACGTTTTAATCAATAGATAGGGGTTTCTGTGGTCGCGACCGAGACTCCAGGATGGTATGTTGCCTCCCTGGTGCAAGGGTCAAGGATGTCTCGGCGCGGGTGCAGAACATTCTGGAGGGGGAGGGGGAACAGCCAGTTGTCGTGATACATGTTGGTACCAACGACGTAGCTAAAAAAAGGGAAGAGGTCCTACAAGTAGAATTTAGGGAGTTAGGAGCCAAGCTAAAAAGTAGGACCTCGAAGGTAGTAATCTCTGGATTACTACCAGTGCCACGTGCTAGTAAGAGTACAGAGAACAGGATAGTTAGGCTAAATACGTGGCTTGAGCAGTGGTGTAAGAGGGAGGGTTTTAAATTTTTGAGGCATTGGAACCAGTTTTGTGGTAGGTGTGACCTATACAAAAGGGACGGTCTACACCTGTGCAGAGATGGAACTGATGTTCTCGGGGTAATTTTTGATAAAGCAGTTCGGGAGCATTTAAACTAGTATGGCAGGGGGCTAGAAACCTATGTAGTGAAATAGAGGAAAGTGAAAGGCAGACAGAAATAAATGGTAAAAGGGTGAGGAACAAAAAACAAAGGGCCAAACTAATTCATAAAAAATGTGAGCATAAAAAAAGCCTGAGGGTTTTATACCTTAATGCGAGAAGCATCAGGAACAAGGTAGATGAATTAGCTGTGGAAATAGAGGTTAATAATTATGATCTAATTGGGATTACGGAAACATGGTTGCAGGGTGAGCAGGGCTGGGAGCTTAACATACAGGGGTATTCAGTATTTAGGAAGGATCGACAAAAAAGAAAGGGAGGAGGGGTAGCATTGCTAGTAAAAGAGGGGATAAATGCAATTGAAAGGAAGGATATTAACACAGTTAATACAGAATCTATATGGGTGGAGCTAAGAAATAGCGAGGGGCGAAAAACATTAATAGGAGTGGTATATAGGCCTCCAAATAGTAAAATAGAGGTTAGGGAGGGCATCACGAGGGAAATTAGAGAAGCGTGCAATAAGAGCACAGCTGTCATCATAGGTGACTTTAACTTACATATAGATTGGACTAGCCTAATCAGTAAAAATAATGAGGAGGAGGAATTCCTTGAGTGTTTAAGGGATGGTTATCTGGATCAATATGTCGAGGAACCAACTCGGGAACAGGCTATATTGGACTGGGTACTGTGCAATGAGAAGGGACTAATCAGTAATCTTGTTGTACGGGGACCCTTGGGTCAGAGCGATCATAACATGATCGATTTCTCACTCGAAATGGAGAGCGAAGAAATTGACTCAGAGACTAAGGTCCTGAATTTAAACAAGGGGAATTATGATGCCATGAGACGGGAACTGAGTAGGTCTGATTGGACAACGTTCCTGAGAGGACTGGAGGTAGATAAACAATGGCAAACATTTAAAGATAGAATGACAAAATTGCAAAAATTGTGTATACCAATCTGGCATAAAAGGAAATCTAAAAAGGTGACTCAACCGTGGATAACAGGGGAAATTAGAGACAGCATAAAATCCAAAGATAGGGCGTATAAAATAGCCAAAAAAAGCGCCAGAGCGGAAGATTGGGAACAGTTTAAGATAGAGCAAAGGAGGGCAAAGGGCATGATCAAGAGGGGCAAAATAGCTTACGAAAACAAGCTGGCGGAAAATATAAAAACTAACTCCAAAAGCTTTTATAAATATATCAAAAGGAAAAGACTGGTGAAAACCAAAGTTGGTCCATTGCAGTCAGATACGGGGGAATATATAATGGGAAATAAGGAAATGGCAGATCAACTAAATGCATACTTTGGGTCAGTCTTTACGAAGGAAGACACAAAAAACCTCCCTGGGATATCGGGAAAAATAGGGACATTGGCAAAGGAGGAACTGACGCAAATCAATATCTCTAAGGATATGGTGTTAAGGAAGCTAAAGGGATTGAAGGTGGACAAATCCCCAGGGCCTGATAACATGCATCCTAGGGTACTGAAGGAGGTGGCCCTAGAGATAGCGGATGCACTAAGGATGATTTTTCAGAATTCATTAGACTCGGGAACAGTGCCGATGGATTGGAGGGTAGCTAACGTTACCCCACTATTCAAAAAGGGGGGTAGGGAAAAAGCAGGTAATTACAGACCTGTAAGCCTTACATCAGTTGTGGGCAAAATGCTGGAGTCCATCATTAAGGATGAAATAGCGGAGCACTTAGCAAATGGGGACAGGATAGGACAGAGTCAACATGGATTTACAAAGGGTAAATCGTGCTTGACTAATCTATTGGAATTTTTTGAGGGAGTAACTGGTAGAATAGATGGGGGAGAGCCAGTAGATGTGGTGTACCTGGACTTCCAAAAGGCCTTCGATAAGGTCCCACATAAAAGATTAGCATGGAAAATTGAGGCTCATGGGATAAAGGGGAAAGTTTTGGCGTGGATAGGGAACTGGCTGTCAGATAGAAAACAGAGAGTTGGAATAAACGGCTCATTTTCTGAATGGCAGGCAGTAACAAGTGGGGTACCACAGGGATCTGTCCTGGGCCCCCAGCTGTTCACAATTTACATTAATGACCTGGATCAGGGAGTCGGATGCAGCATTTCCAAATTTGCAGACGACACTAAACTAGGAGGTGGGGTGGGCTCAGAGGAAGAGACCAGGAAGCTCCAGAGCGATTTGGACAGACTGGGCGATTGGGCGGATAAATGGCAGATGCACTATAATGTGGACAAGTGCGAAGTTATCCACCTTGGGTGCAGGAACGGGAGGGCAAATTATTATTTAAATGGCAATAGATTGGGAGAGGGGGAAGTACAGAGAGACCTGGGTGTTCTTGTACACCAGTCACTGAAGGCGAGCATGCAGGTGCAACAGGCGGTCAAGAAGGCAAACGGTATGCTGGCCTTCATAGCAAAAGGGTTAGAATACAGGAACAGGGATACCTTGCTGCAGCTGTACAGGGCACTGGTGAGACCACACCTCGAGTACTGTGTACAGTTTTGGTCGCCTCATCTGAGGAAGGATGTTCTTGCCATGGAGGGGGTGCAGCGGCGATTCACCAGGCTGATACCAGGAATGGCGGGAATGACCTATGAGGAGAGACTATGTAGTTTAGGGATGTACACACTGGAGTTTAGAAGATTGAGAGGGGACCTCATAGAAGTGTATAAAATTCTGACAGGTCTAGACAGACTGGATGCAGAAGGAATGTTTCCCTTGGCGGGTGAGAACAGAACTAGAGGACATAATTTAAGGATAAGGGCTAAACCATTTAGGACAGAGATGAGGGGGAATTTCTTCACTCAGAGAGTGGTGAACCTGTGGAACTCATTGCCACAGAGGGCAGTGTACGCCAGCTCATTAAATATATTTAAGAGGGAATTAGATATATTTCTACGGGCAAAAGGGGTTAAGGGTTACGGAGAGAAGGCGGGGACGGGATACTGAATTAAAGGATCAGCCATGATCTCATTAAATGGCGGAGCAGGCACGAAGGGCCGAATGGCCTACTCCTGCTCCTATCTTCTATGTATCTATGTATCTATGTATCAATGTCCGATAACACTGCAGCAAAAGAGAGTGTCAATTGCAGAGTGCAGTGACAATTAGTAATGTGAAATTGTAATTATAAAGGTGATTAAATTAATGTGAATTAATCTATATTCTTGCTAGTTCTGTTTGTCAAATAAGCTATTACTCTGTGGTCTGTACACGGGCATAATTCAAGTTGCGCATGTAAAAAAAGAGAAGGCTACATTATGATGTGATTACAAAGAGATGGACATAGTGACTGTGTTCAAATAGGACATGTAGGGACAGGCCTCACTATGAAGTGGCATCACTCCAGTTTGTTTATTTTGTGCACCTGCCACATGCAAACTGCCACGGTGGTGGTGTGACCATTATCACCAAATCACACCATGTTCTCTCCACCTACTCCTCTGGCACCTCCACCTCTGTTGAGCTCCTCACCTTGCTCTACCCCCTCCCAGTCAGCAGGGGAAGTAAAGAAGGAGGAACCACAGAAACTAGTCCTGTCCAACAGGCATGATATACAGTACTTTCTCCTGTGGAGTTAAGGAGGAAAGCTGTGGGGACGATGACCAGAATGTTAACCAAGGCAGCATGAAGCAAGAGAAAATTCAAGAGGGGGAGTAGAATAGAAATGTTGTCATTTTAGGGAATTTTATAATTGGAGGGATAGAGGGAATCCTTTGCAGTCACAATGGAGGGAGTGGAGGCAGTCAGAGGAGCAGGTTGTGTTGCCAGCTGCTCCTGCTGCTGTGGGGAGAGAGAATTGCAGACGGAGTGAATACACATGCTGAAGATGGGCTGCTGAGATTTTAGTGTTTTTAGTGTCTAAAGTGGGGGAAAAAAAGTTTCATTTCATTTCAATTTTTAAAAAGGTTTTAAAATTAAATTTAGTTCTAGTTAAGTTAGTTTAGTTTAGGTTAGTTTAAGTTTAGATTAGTCTAGACAAAGTAGAGAAGGAAAAGACCGCCAGAAAGACTACCAAAGAAAAAAAAAACCCAGAGGAAAATAGAGGAAAAAAAAAAGCCAAAGCAAAAAAAAAAAAAAAGAAACAAGAGAAGAACTACACAAACCAGTGAACGGCAGCCACACGGGGCTTCAGCAGCGGTGGTTGAGTCGGCGGCATCGGGACCGAGTTCGAGGAGGCGAGGTGACTCGGGCCGCAGCCCAGCGGTCCAGCAACCGGCACAGCCGAGGGGACTCGGGCCGCATCCCAGAAATCAGAACGCAGCCCGGCAACGGGCACAGCGGAGAGGACTCGGGCCGCATCCCAGAAATCGGCACAGCCGAGGAGATCCGGAACGCAGCCCGGCAATCGGCACAGCGGAGAGGACTCGGGCCGCATCGCAGAAATCGGCACAGCCGAGGAGATTCGGAACGCAGCCCGGAAATCCAGCAATCAGCACAGCCGAGGGGACTCGGGCCACAGCCCAACAATCCAGCACGGGAAAGGCCCGAGGAGCCAGGCCAGCAGGCACAGAGACCTCTGAGGAGAAGGAGAGCAACCAGAAGGCTCGCAACCAAGACCGTGAGTACAGGGCCCAGGGAGGGAGGCCCAGGGAAAGGCCCGAGGAGCCAGGCCGAAACAGAGGCCCAGAGACCTCTGAGGGGGAGGGGAACAGCCCGAAGGCACCGGGAAACAGTGGCTCACAGACTCAGACCTGAGAAGGGTGAACCCAGGAGCCGAGGCCCAGGGACCACGGGGTCGGAGAGGGGGACCGGGAAAGTTCGCGAACAGGGAGAGGGTAACACCAAACCCGGGGCCCCAGAAAAGCTTATTCTAAGATCAACAATACTTTACCAAAAATGAGCGAATCAGAAGATCCACAACAGCCCCGCTTCCAGATTCCCCCCAACACCACAAAAAAAGCTATAAAAACGATCAAGCATGCTCAGATGAGAGAAAAACCAGAAACTCTCTTTACTGACTGTTACAACAATGGGACAAAAAATAACCTCATATTCTACTCAGATCAGCCAGCGGCTTGGATCAGAGCAATAAAATCACACTATACCAGTGTTAAGCTAAAAAATACCGCAAATGGGTCCATAATGAAAATTAACACACCAGGAGACAGTTCAATCACGACTGTCAACGCGTACAATACCGGAACAATATTAGTGCAAGGCAACCTCGACAAATTTGCAACGGCCTTCAGGACACTGAAAAGATCAACTACGAGGGGAATGAACAGCCCCAGAGTGGCCCGCACTCCCCCCAACATTGACAACTTACCAGGAGAAAATCTGCATGGTCAAGGGATGAACGAGCCACACAGTTCAAACCAGACACTAACCCCGGGGAACCACAGCCACACGATACAACTGACAAACCCCAGCATAACTACCACGGAGGAAGCCACACATAGTTCCCCTACCATTCCCAGCCCACCAAGAGAAGAGCAGCATAGCCAGGAAGTGAGTGAGCCTTCCAGGGCCGACCAGCTTAGCCAGGAAGTGAGTGAGCCTTCCAGGGCCGACCAGACACATACCCCGGGATCACACAGCCAGATACAACCAAAAGATAAATTTTTTCAATTAGAGATAGAGATGGTTAAACTTAGAGAGGAGGTCCTCAAATTGAATGACAAACAAAAGCAGGAGAGGGAGAGACACAAGAGAGAGCTGAATAGACTTGATAACCAGGTGAATCTACTTAAGAATCAGGTGAAAGAGCTGCAGGAAAAAGAAGAGAGCCATAGAGGAGAGAAAACACCATTAGACCAGCAACCAGAGACTAGAGATAAGACAAGACAGAGCCGGACGGAACGGCTGCACTCCCACACGGAACAAAAGCAACAGACACACAATACAAGGGGTGCCACACAGACCGACCAGCATGCTGACTCGCAATCTTCCCCCACCACCATGGAACCACAAGCGAGCCGCTCACAAGAGGTACGCACACACCAGACACCCCAGCCCAGCACACACACTATGAGTCCAGGCGAAAGCCACCAGACAGTAAACACAAACAAGGCTGACGTCGTAATACTCATAGACTCAAATGGGAAATTTCTATGGGAGAAAAAGCTCTTCCCTAGAAGTAAAGTAGAAAAGATTTGGTGCCCAACAACAGACAGAGCCATGGGATGGCTGACCAAAGCCAGATTAGGCTCCCCCCAACACATAATAATACACACGGGCACAAATGACCTAAAGGCCAAACAGAAAGAGGTAGCAACATCGCTCAGAGCAATGATTAGGAAGGCAAGCAGTACATTTCCAAACACTAGAATCACTGTTTCCACAATATTGCCGAGAACAGACTTCAACAACAACACAATTCATGAGATAAATGCCAGCATAGCAACAGAATGTGAATCAAACCACAACGTACACCTGGCCCAACACCCCACCCTCGATGAAGAATGTCATTACGACCACGTCCACATCCAAAGGCAAAAAATATCGATCTTTGCTAAAGCCCTGAAGGACGTCGCTTTTAACCGGGTCCATACCCAGACTCCAAGAGGACCCCCCCCCGACCACCAGAGATCAGCGGGGTACATATCAGGAACACTACAAAGACCACCACCACACCAACCGAGACCGGAGAGGATCCCCATGCAAAACAACATTATCAGACCTGCACCACTCCTGTCCCACAGGGGAATAGGACCGCTACCAGCCAGACAGAGGGAGAGATGCACAGGACGTACGCAATACCTCAGACAGAAACAATCCATTAAGAGACAATAAGCAGATGTGCAGCAGCATCTACTTCCGCCTTATGGATCAAGGACTAATTAATAGAAAGAACTGTAACCAAATTGTATTAACTTTTGTAGACAACTGGGGTGATCTTTTTTTTCCCCACACTTAGACACGACAAACACGTACCACTCTTTAACCTATCATAGAAAAAGATAAAACTTAACATGAAATCCTTATATATTTCGACCTGGAATATCCAAGGTCTACGCTCTTCACTGCGAGAAGTGAAGAGTAGGACCCCAGAGTTCATAGAGGAAACTAAAGATCTAGATATTATCATTTTACAGGAAACTTGGTATAAAGGAAAAGGACACACCGGCTGTCCCCAAGGGTACACTGAGCTAGTGGTCCCCTCCAATAAATTACCAAGTGTAACCCAAGGCAGAGACTCCGGAGGCATACTGATCTGGTTTAAAACAGAACTTAAGAATTACATCAAATTTATAAAAAAGGGCGAAAACCATATGTGGCTCAAACTTGAGAGGGAGATTATCTCAAACACCCAAGATGTTTACATTTGCGCACTTTATATCCCTCCAATCGATTCCCCGTACTACAAAGAGGACACCTTCTCCAACATGGAGGGGGAAATTATCCAATACCAGGCCCAGGGGAACGTGTTGATCTGTGGGGACCTCAATTCAAGAACGGGCGAAGAACCAGACTTCACCAATAATCAGGGAAACAATTACGTATTCGGGAATAACCACTTTGACATCCCTTCCCTTCCATACAGGCATAACTGCGACAAGCAGTCAAATACCAACGGTAAACAGCTACTACAGCTCTGTCGAAACCTGGGTCTGTACATTGTCAATGGTAGGTTCATAGGAGACCTCCTAGGAAGATCGACCTACTGCTCACCTCTTGGCTGCAGCACAGTAGACTATATGATTACAGACTTGGACCCATCCTCTTTCAGAGCATTCACAGTCAAACCACAAACAACACTGTCAGATCACAGTCAAATTACTATGTTTCTCAAAAAGACAGAAACAAACAACATAGAAACACAACCCAGTAAACTGTACAACACCAAAAAATCGTACAGATGGGCCAAAAACGACACGGAAAAATACCAGAAAACAATTAGCAATGCATCAACTCAAGCTCTCTTAGACACCTTTCTGGATAACATATACACTCACAATAAAGAAGGCGTAAACCGGGCAGTTAGTAAACTAAACAATATTTTTGATAATTTGGCAACAAATGCAAACTTGAAAGCTCGCAAGAACAAACCCAAAACAAAAAACTATGAAAAATGGTTTGACCATGATTGCCATAACATGAGGAAAAAACTTAGAAAACTATCAAACCAAAAACACAGACATCCAGAAAACGAGGAATTACGCCTTACTTATTGTCAGACGCTAACACAATACAGAAACACACTCAGGACCAAAAAAGAGCAATTTATTAAGAATACACTCAGCTCCATGGAGGAATCCATTGAGTCGAATTGTTTCTGGGACAACTTGAAAACACTACACAAAAAACAACACGACGATTTGTCCATTCAAAATGGGGACACATGGGTAAACCACTTTGAAAAATTATACCAGAAAAACACACTAGGACCAGAGCAACACCAAATACGCAAAAAACTTGAAAAGCTTGAAATGGCCATAAAAGATAACCAAAACCCGCTAGACGCCATAATAACAGAAAAAGAACTTCTTGAAAAACTCAAGGACCTGCGACCAGGAAAAGCTTGCGGGACAGACGGCATACTAAACGAGATGATTAAACACGCAGACGACAAACTGAAACTGGCTATCCTAAAACTCTTCAACTTGGTTCTGAGTGTCGGTTATTTCCCTGACATCTGGAACAAAGGACTCATAACACCCATATACAAAAGTGGGGACAAAATCGACCCAAACAACTATCGAGGCATCTGTGTAAACAGTAACCTGGGGAAGGTATTCTGTAGCATCATAAACAAAAGACTTATAAACTTCCTTGAAGAGCACAATGTCTTGAGTAAAAGCCAAATTGGATTCCTGCCAAACTATAGAACATCCGATCATATCTTCACCCTACAGACCCTAATTGACAAACACGTTCACCATAACAAAAGCAAAATCTACGCATGCTTTGTAGATTTCCAGAAGGCTTTCGACTCCATCTGGCATGACGGTTTATTCCTGAAACTTATCGAAAGCGGGGTAGGAGGTAAAACATATGATGTAATTAAATCAATGTATACAAACAATAAATGTGCAGTTAAAATTGGAGACAAACAAACAAAATACTTCCCACAGGGGCGGGGGGTGACGCAGGGCTCGCCAATCTCACCGACACTCTTTAATATTTACATTAATGGATTGGCAAAACTACTTGAACAATCTACAGCACCCGGCCTCACCCTATATGAATCCAAGGTTAAATTCCTCCTCTATGCCGACGACCTGGTTCTGCTGTCACCAACTAAGGAGGGTCTACAGCAGAACCTGGACCTGCTGGAGTCGTACTGCCAGACTTGGGCCCTGACAATAAATCCCCAAAAAACCAAAGTCCTTGTGTTCCAGCAAAGATCCAAACAACATGGACCCACAATAAATTTCACAGTAGGAACAACCAAAATTGAACAAACCACTCACTACACATACTTGGGCTTAAAAATCAGTTCTACGGGAAACTTCAAACTGGCTGTGAATGAACTGAAAGAGAAAGCAAGAAGGGCTTTCTATGCCATCAAAAAATCAATCCAAATAGAAATCCCAATTATCATTTGGCTCAAAATTTTCAAATCAGTAATTGAACCAATTGCACTCTATGGCAGTGAGGTCTGGGGACCACTAACACAACAAGATTTTGCAAAATGGGACAAACACCCAATTGAGATCCTACATGCGGAATTCTGTAAAAGTATCCTCCGGACTCAAAGGAAAACAGTAAACAACGCATGCAGGGCGGAACTAGTCCAATACCCATTAATAATCACTATCCAAAAAAGAGCCACCAAATTTTGGAATCACCTACAAATGAGCAACCCCCAATGCTATCACTACGACGCCCTGAAATGCCAAGAGCTGACCATAAAGAAGAATACCCTCAGTCAACTAGTCCTGGGACTCAATAAAGTAACTAATAACAATACTAACAATAACCAGCCCCAGGACAGTGACAGGGTAACACAAAGAATTCGACCCAACACAATCGTCGCTAAGCAAAAGGAAAAATATCTGTCATATTGGGCAGAAACAACAAAAACCCAAAGCAAACTCAATTGCTACTTGGCCCTAAACAGACAATACAACATAGCTGATTACCTGACCATGGTAAAGGATAACAAACTGAGAAGAACCTTGACAAGGTACAGACTTAGCGAACATAGCCTAGCGATCGAAAAAGGCAGACACAGGCAGACCAGGCTGCCAAGAGAAGACAGGATATGCTCTCACTGCAGTCAGGGAGTAGTTGAGACAGAGATGCACTTCCTCACAGCCTGTGGAAAATATCAGGGCATCAGAGAGAATTTCTATCAAAAATTCTCACAAATATGCCCTGAATTCAGAAATCTGACTGACAACCAAAAACTCCCATTCCTACTGGGGGAGGAGAGAAGCTGTGTAACACTGGCGGCACACTATGTTACAGCTTGCCATGAACAGAGGGACAACCAGTAAACTAAGACAAGAGTATATATAAACAAGGCGAAAATATATTTATAAACTCAGGGATATACCTGTTTATACACTGTATGAATGGAACCGCGTTTATGTGTTCAACCATAAATGTATTTTGATGCTTTGGCAACATAAGATGTACCTTATCATGCCAATAAAGCGATTTGTATTATTGTATTGTATTGAGAGTCCATGAGGGATATTTCAAATCGGTTGGAAAGTAAGTTGAAAGGGAGGAGGAAGAACCAGTTGTTGTGGTCCAAGTTGAAACCAATAACAAAGGAAAGAACAGGGATGAGCTCCTGCTAAGGGAGTATCAGGAGCTAGGAGTTAAATTAAAAAGCATAATTTTCTACTAAAATTAGTGCATGTGGCTAAATATGTGTTCTATTGGACAACACTGAACTAGGAAGGAGGTAGCAGAGGCACTATTATTAATATATAGTAATAAAATAAAAAAGGAATAGTGTCAGAGGATTGACAGATAACAAATGTAATTGCTTTCTTGAAAAAGGGAACTTTTGACCAGTTAGCTTAATACTAGTGATAGGAAAGATACTAAACGCTTTGCTAAAAGATCAGATAACAAAGAATCTAGAGGCAGAGAATATAATAAAAAAGCATGGATCTCTAAAAGGAAGGTCTTGTTTAACGAACCATTGAATTCTTTGAAGAAGTAACAGAAAGAGTACACAAAGGCAATGCTTTGGATGTGGTGTACATGGACTTTCAGAGGTCTTCAATAAGATGCCACATAACAGACTCATGACAAAGGTCAGGGCATGTGAAGCCAGTGGCCATGTCACAGAATGGATTGAAAGATGGCTACAAAACAAAAAACTGAGGGTAGGAGTGAAGGGAAGTTTCCCGGTCTGGCAGAAAGTGGTGTCACATAGGATCCGTACTGGGACCACTGTTGTTGACCATATGCAAAATGATTTGGACTCAGGAATTAGAGGCATGGTGTCAAAATTTGCAGATGATTCTAAATTGGGGGGTATAGCTAATAATGTGTAAGATTATCCCACACCAAGTTCTGCTCAGCCATCATTACTGTCATTGCTGATCCACGTTGTCTCCCAGTGCCCTGGTGCTGGAAACTTTTCTATGTTTATGATGCTGTATAATTGCAAGCTGTTGTTGCTTTGAAGAGATAAAAAGTTAATTACACAAAATAATTTACAGTTTCATAACCATTGTCTTTTGAAATATTGTCATTTGCGTCTGGGTTTTATATTCTGAGAAATATGCCAACAGTTTGATCACATATACGTATAAACAGAGTGACCGCATAGTCCTCCTGCTGTACCTATAACAGGATACTGTGATTGTTTCTCATTTTGATTTCAGTCACCAGCAGTGGAATACTGACCATGTGGATCGTCAACAAAAGTAATGATTGTACTCTTCCAAAACAACATCTTCGAAAGATTAATTTATAAGATTGCTCAGAGCAACTAAAAGACAAGTGTACACAATGGACCATGAATGTAATTTGCAACAGATTTAGATAGCTCATTAAGTCCACTTGTACCAATCCCCAACTGCAGGGTCCACCTCAGCTACAAACATAAGTTTCCAGATGGCATAGAAGCAAACCAAGTGGTAGATGATGTATCACAGTATAACTGAAGATATGAGATTACTGTATTACTCCTCACTCAGAGTTTTTGCTGTACTTCAAGGTATTATCATCACAAATGTATTGAATTTTCTCTGCGCCATCTCACATCCATTTTCTTTCCCTATTATCTAGAAGACTGGTGATTTGCTAATTTAATGAAGCACAGAAAAATCCGCAATAACAGTGTAATACAAATGCCATTCTTTTCTCTTTTTATTTTGTATTATAAATAATATTAGTCATTTAATAAATGGTGCAGCTTTTATTGAAATTATCCATTCAAATTATGCCACTAGTACATTTGGTGTGTTATCATGGCTATTATCATAAGTTGTGGTTTGCCATGTAGCTTCACACCATGTGACAAAATGAGGACGTTTTGCTGGACAATAATGGTCATTTTACGTGAGAGAAGGGATATCCTACTGAAAGTAATATATTATGATTATCCTGATAGTCACTTTTCTGTACATATTATTTGATCTTCTAGAACTGATTCTTTGTATTAGAAACTGCATTGCTGTAAGCTGGAATGGTTTTGTTTATGGTAGTTATTTGTAAGCCAGATTTGAATTTGACTGGACTTTTCTGTGTATCAATTATCTATATTAATTTTATTTGTACTGCGGGTCTCCCTAAAATCCACATCCACTTGGCAATGTGTCTCAACTATTATTTTAAAATTTAGTCCCTGGTAAATGTGATGATTTCATTAAAGAAAGAGATCTAAATATATTATATATATATCCTTATCTTTTCTTTCTGATGAAATCTCAAAGTACTTCTCAAAACATGCTTCAGCTTATACGTTACCCTATATATGGCAACATATATGATGTACAGTACCGTGTGAGAGGGAATGAAATGGGGATTTACTGGATTTTTTTAATGATAATAAATAGTTTCCAGATGTGGTAAATTGGGCTTTATTTTCTTTCTTTTAAAAATGACAAAATCCGATAGGAATAATTTAACGAGTGAAGATTTTTATTTTAGTTTAAAATTGGAACAGATTCAACATGTTACAATTACGTCACATTCATGCTATGTTTCAACATGGATAGCCAGCATTGAAGGGAGGATGAAAGATTATGCTCCAAGTAATATCTCTCACCAAGCTACTGAGGAAAATACCAAGTGCAACTAATACATTTCCCCAGAGGGAAATCTGAAGGAGAATGACTTAAATTACTCTTGTTCACCTTGCAGCAGTTGACTGCACAACAGATCACCTTGTCCAGCCTCTTATATGGGGAAGCTGAGTAAACTCATCTAAGGCGTGACTGGGGATAGCAGCAAACTTTCCTAAATTAATTTTTTACAGTGTCATAATAATAATAAAAAATACTAATAATTAAAAATTGTGTTCACAGAGATTTGTTTTATTTTTGAAACTTCTGCCATATTAAAATTCAGGGAAGATTTTACATTAGTAGATTGATATTATAAGAAGTGCACAATCTAATAAAGCAGTTCGCAATTCCTTCTTTCGACAAATAAACCCTCATTATGAGCATGATGAGTATGGAGGCTCTACATTTTTTAAATTGTAAGATTATTACTTTAAAGGTGAGTTCCTGCATTTTCTAATATAATTTTACATTCATGTTTACAATAGAACATATTTCAAATGACGTAAACAGAACATGTGTGAATGAATATTTTTAATTCTAACACTATCCCTTGTAAATAGTGAAATATTTAACCAGAATATTTCTCACATTTGTGACAAGCAGTGAAGCACCTCGGTTATCTCTGTATTTAAATGTTAACTTCTATCCATAGTAAGTATGTGTTTTGGTGTTTTACGATGTTAAAGGTGCGATATAAATGCAAGTTGGTGTTGCTGTTGTTGAAACAGGATTATGTAGGTGATCAAAGAAACATACAATTTACAACTTTGGCATTTTTTTTCTCCATTAAAATGACAAGTAATATAGTTATATCATCTAGGTGTTGTAATTATTACCACTGCATATAGATCATACTGTGATTTTCTAACTTCCATCATGTATATTCTTACTTGTTGTAAGATCTTACTTTTTTCAAGACAATAAGGTTGAATGTAAAATTATTTTTTATGGATATAGTGCATTGTATAATAAACATAATCAAATCCAGACATCATTTGCATTGGAAAATATTTGGCAAATAACTAACAGCTGTGTTTTTACAAAAAACTAACACGATTCTACCAATTAAAAAAAGACAATAAGAAAAGCTGTACTTTGTTCTTTTCTGGAGAAATTATATACACACTGAAATATAATTTAAAGCAAAACTTTCCAAGAAATCTCATTGTGAAGCAAAACACCTGCAGCTTTGCAGAAAGTCTACGTCAACACTTCAATTTAACATGCCATCCACAGCAGTGAGCTAAGCCTGACCCTCTAACCTCTTGTGACTTTCTGTCCACCTGGCAAAGTGCTCAGCTCAGCCCACAGAGTACAACATAATCTGCAAGCATCCAGTACAGTTGACATTTCAGAAAGTGCCTGCTTCATCACATCACACTTTCCCTTGCACTCAACATGTGGTTTAACTTTGCACCCAATTTTCCTCTTGAGGACTTAGTTAGCACAAAGCAGCACCTGTCTTACATTAGCATACTGGCAGCCCAGAAAACCTGATAGAATTGTTCAATGCTACTTGTAGCTGATCAAGCAATTCCAGCTGTCATCATTTTTGCTCAAAAAGTTCAAGGTATTATATCTTCCAAAAAAAAGGTTTGGGTACAATAAGGATGCAATCCGCTTTCGACATATATGGCATTGCTAATAGCATTGCTATCTCAAAGCACCTGAAAGACGTTTATCCTTATGACAAACAGATTTTTGCCATTCCTCAGTGACAAAACAAATGTGAAAACTTGAGTGGTCTGCAGAAATGGCCTTGGAGGGCATGCAAGGTTTTCTGGGGTTGCCCTTTTTTAGCCTGGTTAAATCTCGTGGTTCCAGTTGTCGGAATGATTTGTAGACTTGTCTAATGTTAGGGAGATACCTGCTGTGCATCCTGTTCCCAGTGGAGTGAGTATAAGCATCTGCCTACATACCCATCAGTAAGATTTTTGTTAAAAGTAAAAGCAATTCCTTACCAAACTGGACACCAGAAACACATTACAATAGCAAAATACTAATTGCATCACTCAGCCTCAGCTTTAGCCTCTTAGTTAAAATACAGACATTTTGATTATTTTATTATGCCATAACTCCTTCCAATAAACACCTCTAAAATATCTGGTCTTGAAACACCTGCTTTTGATCCATGTGTTTGGGTTCTTAAAGAAATAGCTTAGGATTACAAAAAATGTTCAGAAACTGGGTGCAATAGTGATTAATGCTCTGTGCTAGGAATATGCTAGTGTTATTGCAGTATGTGATTAGAACAGATAAATACAAGTTTGTGGGTTGCAAGGATCTAATCTATTCCACTGAACTAATTAAGAGGAAACCAAAAGGTTACAGTGCTAGAAATTCGATGGCGATGCGCCTGTTTATCAAGATCAAAAGAGGCACCAAAGCATCTACAATGTCATCTGGATACACACTCATTATGTGCTGGACGTGCGCCGCCCGCCATATCGGTGACAGCAGGCAAAGAGGCGACCAGGGCCTGTGCCTGGAACAGGCGTTAGGCCCTTTGGGTTTGTAATGCCTATGCAAAATTGGGCTGCCCTGATGCAGCCAGTGCCGGGCTGTCTGCATTCAGGAAAATCTGGTCGACATGTGGCCTAACCAGCGGTCCTTAAAGGGACTGCTGCAAGCTGCCATGAAAGAAGTAAACTTTTTTTTAAAACACTTACCTGAATGGTGCAGGAGTTCTCCTCCAGCCTCCACTGCAGCATTCAAGACCGTTGCCAGTCACCTCCCTCCCTCTTGATTGATGCCCTCCCTCCCTCCATCCCTTCCCATCCACCCCCTCCCTCCCCCCTGGTCATCCCCTCCCTCCCCGATCACTTCCCCCTCTCCCCCTTTCCTCCTGATCGCTTCCCCTTCTCCCAGGATCTACCTGAGGGCCGCTGCCAGCATCTCAGTGACGCGAATTTGAAATCCTCTTTGCTGGCAAGCTGCCTGGGGTCGCCCAACAGAATTTGTAATCCAGTGCAAAGGGTGCAAAACTCTGGTATGACTGGGTTCCGCCTTATTTGCCAAATTCTGCAGCGTTTGCACAACAGAAAAATGCAATTTCTACCCTCAGTTACCCAACTCCATCTGGTACATCTTGCAAAACATCTTGTCCTGCATATAATTAAATAAATAAGTAAAGGAATATATAGAAGAATATTTAGCACCCCTGCTGTTTCAAAGCAGCGGATGCTATAACTCACTGTGAGACATGCCATCAGAGATCTGCAAGTGAACATTGTTTTTCTATACAAAATTTGAGCTTCCCATGTTATTGAACAAATCACAATAGGTATTCACTTGTACACAGTGACATCATACTCAAGTTGAAGTGCCATTAATAATATTTCAATGGATAAGTGTTTGATAGCTGAATATTTGAAAGTTACAAGGACATATTTGACTGAAAACCTGTATAAGTATTCCCAGCTCTATTGATGATGTGTTCTGTTTATTAAAATTGAATTCATATTTATGCTTTAATAAGATAGCCAACAACAATGGCAACTATCTAACACCTGATTTGCAATAGCCTCATAATATTCTAAATCCCCTTAATCATTTCAGACATTTACCTGTTGGCATCTCACTGCATGCACCAGGCTTGAAATTAAAAGAAAATGAGAGACTGAATATTACAGTGAAACATTACATTGGCCTTTCATCTTTGAAGCTGGATTAGAATCTATTGATGGGTTACAAGTTTTCTCTGGCTGTTAACTGTCGGGAAGTGAAATGCATTTAGGCAGTCTCAATTCAAATACTAGTGGACATAACACAAAACTGCCTCTAAATAGAAAATCAAAGAACCCACAGAAGGCTAATGTGGGAAGTTAGAAAATGTCAAACTGGTGCAGAAGGAGATGTTCTTCTAAGGTTGAGATGGGGTAGAGAGAGCATTACTCTGCATCTAATAGAGCTGCATTGAACATTGGTTAGACCACACTTGGAGTACTGTGCACAGGTCTGGTCTCCATATTATGAAAAGGATACAGAGGCACTGGAGAAGGTGCAAAAAAGATTTACAAGTATACTAGGATCAAAAAAGATGGAACAGGTTGGGGCTCTTTCCCTCGAGACGCGAAGGCTGAGAGGTGACCTAATAGAGGTCTTTAAATTATGAAGGGACTTGATAGGGTAGACAAGGAGAAGATGTTTCCACTTGTGGAGGGATCCAAAACTAGGGGTCATAAATCATGGAATCATAGAATGGTTACAGCACAGAAGGAGGTCATTCGGCCCGTCAAGCTTGTGCCGGCTCTCTGCAAGAGCACTTCAGCTAGTCCCACTCCCCTGCCCTTTCCCCATAGCCCTGCAAATGTTTTCCATCAGGTACTTATCCAATTCCCTTTTGAAAGCCACAATTGAGTTTGCCTCCACCACCCTTTCAGGCAGTGCATTCCAGATCCTAACCACTCACTGCGTAAAAAAGTTTTTCCTCATGTCGCCTTTGGTTCTTTTGCCAATCACCTTAAATCTGTGTCATAAGAACATAAGAAATAAGAGCAGGAGTAGGCCATTTGGCCCCTCGAGCCTGCTCCACCATTCAATAAGATCATGGTTGATCTTCTACCTCATCTCCACTTTCCTGCACTATCCCCATACCCCTTGATTCCCTTAATAACCAAAAATCTATCGATCTCTGTCATGAATATAATCAACAACTAAGCCTCCACAGCCCTCTGGGGTAGAGAATTCCAAAGATTCACCACCCTCTGAGTGAAGAAATTTCTCCTCATCTCAGTCCTAAATGGCTGACTCCTTATTCTGAGACTGTGACCCCTGGTTCTAGACTCCCCAGCCAGGGGAAACATCCTCCCTGCATCTACCCTGTCAAGCCCTGTAAGAATTTTGTATGTTTTAATGAGATCACCTCTCATTCTTCTAAACTCTAGAGAATATAGGCCTAGTCTACTCAACCTCTCCGTGTAGGACAATCCCTCCATCCCAGGAATCAGCCTGGTGAACCTTCATTGCACTTCCTCTATGACAAGTATATCCTTCCTTAGGTAAGGAGACCAAAACTGTACACAATACTCCAGGTATGGTCTCACCAGGGCCCTATATAATGGCAATAAAACATCTAGGCCTAGAAATTAGGTTTGCCTCCGCCAGGGCTTTTGCGCCCGAAATTTTGCGCCCGCGATAATTGCCGCTGCGCCCGCCAAAAATTCAGCTGCCCCGCGCCCAGATGGCTGCGGGCGCTAATGGAGGGTTTCAGCGCCTCGCTATGGGCGCTGAATGCAGGTTTGCGGCGCTAATCCCCCGCTGCGGCACCCGATGTGGTGCGGCAGGCTGGGGTACTGCAGGCCTCCTCCTTCTGTTAAGGAGGAGCTGCCTGCAGCCGACCGCTGACCGGTCGATTCGCCCGACAAATGAGCCCGGCACCTCGGAGAAGTGCCGGGCTCGCGGGCCACACACATCAGTGCCGCGGGGGGGTGGTGGAGGAGTCCGGGGAGGGAGGTGCTGGCAGGCGGCCGCCGGGAAAGCGGCTGGCCGCCGCTCCACCTTAATGCGCCGGCGCTACGTGCTGCAACATCCCGTTGAACAATCGTTGGTTGCGGCTGCCACGGGCGAGGCGGCCGCAACTGAATTTGGGCGTCCGGCCGCGTTACCACGGCAACCGGGACGCTGCGCACACCGATGACGTCATCGGTGCCGGCGAAGCGCTACCGGCTAACGCCGATGGTAGGGCCCAACGCAATTTCGATCGCGGCTATAATTCCGGCGCAAGGCCCTCTAACGCCTCTAATTGGGCGCTAACCCCACCGAATTTCTAGGCCCTATACTTTTATACTCAAATCCTCTTGTAATAAAGGCCAACATATCATTTGCTTTCCTAATTGCTTGCTGTACTTGCATGTTAACTTTCAGTGATTCGTGTACAAGGACACCCAGGTCCCGCTGAACACCGACATTTCCCAGTCTCTCACCATTTAAAAAATACTCTGTTTTTCTATTTTTCCTACCAAAGTGGATAACTTCACATTTCTCCACATTATATTCCATTTGCTATGTTCTTGCCCACGCACTTAGCCTGTCTATATCCTCTGGAAGCCTCCTTGCATCCTCCTCACAACTTACATTCCCACCCAGCTTTGTGTGCTCTGGTTCTCGACCCTTCCACCAATGGGACCAGTTTCTCTCTATCTACTCTGTCTAGACCCATCATGATTTTGAACGCCTCTATCAAATCTCCTCTCCACCTTCTCTGCTCTAAGGAGAAAAACCCCAGCTTCTCCAGTCTATCCACGTAACTGAAGTCTCTCATCCCTGGAACCATTCTCATAAATCTTTTCTGCACCCTCCCTAAGATATAAGATAGTCATTAATAAATCCAATACGGAATTCAAGAGAAACTTCTTTACTGAGAGAGTGGTTAGAATGTGGAACTTGCTACCACATGGAGTAGTTAAGCCAAATAGCATAGATAAGTTTAAGGGGTAGCTAGGTAAGTACATGAGGGAGAAAGGAATAGAAGGATGTGCAAATAGGTTTAGATGAAGTAGGATGTGAGGCGGCTCGTGTGAAGCATAAACAATGGTATAGTCCAGTTGGGCTGAATGGTGCTGTAAATTCTATGTAATTCTATGTAATATCTAATATCGGAGTGTTTGTTACTGACACTGAATGCTAACATCCCTCACCTTGAGCACAAAAGAGAAAATATCACGTTACTTTCATGTGCCTTTATTCTGAATGATTTTCTCATTGAATTCACCCAGACAGTTCATCAGCAAAAAGACAGAACTTGTTGTTAAATCTCAATGTACGTAAGGACTGTACCTTTAGCTAAATCTCACTGTGCAATCCAATGTAAATCACTCTGAACCACATCTTGGATATCTTATTGCTAATATCTTAAGGATTACAAGCAATCCAAATCAACGGTAAATTGGGCTGCCCCTGAAATCATCTGAAGCACACAAGAGTAAGCATAACTGGTGGCTTTTCTTCCAAGGAATGAACATTTGTGTTTCATAAAGTTCTTACTTTGCTCTGTTTTTTCAAATTCAGCAAACTGCTATCTATAAAGAAATAGCAAATGCACAGGCCAGTTCTGTTAATTATGTTGCATCCCCAGTATAACGTTGGCTTCAAGTTTAAAAAGACAGTTGTTTAACATACCATCTGCTGCAGGATAACCAGCAGACTACAGGAACAGCTTTCCCCATAGGAGGGAAAGCTATCATAGCATGAAGCTTTCATGCCACTGCAATGTTCCAGTTCACCATATGGTACATCAGGTAGTTTGCAGTCCATACCTATATAAAGCAAGTGATGAGCCCTGTGTTTGCAAAGAGCAACACCTTCATCACATTTCCTGTGGCGAGGAGGTGCCAGCTCAACAGGGCACACAGCTTTCACTGAATGGCAGAGTTATCTCAAGTGCAGAGTATTGTGGAAGGCACCCGTGTGGGCATTTGGATCTCATCATATCAAGTCCATGGCCTGCATGAACATTTGCACTCAATTAATCTTCAGGCAGTATCTGTTCACAGAAACATCATAATGCACATCAGTGTTGTTTTCCAGGAAGCTGTCTTCATCTTACCACAGTTCATGGTGCCTGCATTATTTGAAGAGAAGAAACAAGGGGGTTAATTATAACTTTTGGGCGGCAGACTGGTGAAACGCGCTATCACCTCCTACCCCCATTCTGATAGCGAAGAGGCCAGAGCCATTTTGAGGCCCGGGCCTCATTTAAATAAAACTGGCGAGCTGCCTGTCCCAAACAGCTCACCATATTCAGGTCGGTTAAATATCCAGAGGCTGTCCAGCCAGCAGCAAGTTAACTTCAGGAGGTGGGGTCGCAATCACAGTGGCAAGTGGTGGGGGGAAGCCCGGGCCAGCAGCGGCCCAGATTATTTTTGGGTGACCTGCTCCTCCTGGCACCAGAAAAATAATTTAAAACTCAATTTTTGGTGGCCTCTTCAGCAGTATTGTCAGTGTTACATAGTTATGTTGGGACTACATTGTACAAGTGTACTAACACTCAAATCAAGTGTAGCAGCACTACGATGCTGGGAAAGTAGTGCACAGGCGCCACACAGGGCACTTGGAAATATCACCCCGCACCATGCGGCAGGCAGCCATTAGAACTCAAATAAAACAGTAGTTTATAATTACAAACTACCAAGTCCAGAGGTGTCTTTACAAAGCACTACGAGCGCTAGAAGACATGACATGGTGGCAGCGGTATAAGTGAGTAAAACTTACGCAAATAAAAACGATATCAGATTGAAGAAAGAAATTTAAAAGTAAACTCTGCAGTGTTTTAACCGCGAATCGTACGGGCAGCTAAAATGGCGGCGTCCAATGCACTGACCGCGAATATGCTCCCCATCATGAACTGGGAAGCCGACGATATCGTGGAAGCTTTCCGGAAATTTAAGCAAAAATGCGAGCTTACATTTAAAAGTTTCCTGAAAGGCTCCTCCGATGAGGAAAAAGTCAGCTACATTCTACTGTGGGCGGGAGAAAAAGGCTTAGATCTCTATAACAGCTGGAGTTTATCCGAAGAGGATAAAACGAACCCTATGGAGATTTATGATAAGTTCAGTAACCATCTCGAGCCTAAATCAAACCACCGCATACACAGGTATAAATTCCAAAGCTTAAGGCAGGAACCTGGTGAAACGGCTGACAATTTCCTGACGAGATTAAAAAACGAAGCCAGCAAATGCAAGTTTATGGAACTAGAAGAAAGGCTGGTAGACCAACTAATATGGGGATCAGCACATACAGAAGTGCAAAAAGAACTAATAGGAAAAGAAAAGCTCGGAATATCAGAAGCCATAGATACAGCGAGGGCTCACGAAGCCACAAAACAACAGATGAAAACACTGAATACTCATACAGCTGACGTGCGGACAACTCCCGAACCGGATCACAGAGTAGATGCAGTGCGCGAAAAGCACAGCACACAAAAACAAGTATATGACAGCGGGAAGAATACGTGTAGAAAATGCGGAAGACAACACGACTACACAGACAGAAGAAAATGACCAGCGTATGGAACAAGCTGCAACACGTGTGGTAAAGCAAACCACTGGCAAAAGATGTGCAGAGCTAAAAGAGAGGGGCTACACACCAAAAGCAGAGGTGGACAGCAGAACCAACAAAAGAAAAACAAAATCCATACAATGGGTGAGCAAGATGACGAAGACTGTGGGTACGACAAAGCTCTGAACATTGAAACCATAAAGGTTCTCTTACACAAAACGTCCAGAGCGGAAAGCACCCCAAAGAAAGAATGGCACATTATCATCCAGATTAAAAAGAGGATCGAAGGACAGCCCACAGCCGTCAATCTAAAAGTAAAGTTGGACACAGGAGCTCAGAGCAACATCCTTCCACTGAGGCTATACCAGAGGATCTTCCCCGAAAACTTGGGCAAAGATAGATACCCAAAAAGAGGATGTTTAAAAGCAAACAACGTCACGCTGACAGCGTATGGGGGGAGCGAGATCAGGCAACTCGGAACAACCTATATAAAAGGAACACACAAAAGCAGAAACATCAACTGCATGTTCTATGTGACCGACTCCGAGGGACCTGCGATCCTGGGATTAAACAGCTGCGAGAAGCTGGGGTTAATCTCAGTAAAGCACGAACTAACAAAAACATCACTGAAAGTCGACAGCAACACCCCACTGGAAAATCGTCCACAAATCATGGACACAAAACATTTGATGGACATGCATCCAGAGTGTTTTGATGACACTGTAGGATGCTTCGGGGAGTTCAAGTACCATATAACAATAAATCCAGAGGTAAAACCCATCATCCACGCTCCAAGAAAAATACCCATCGAGCTAAAAGAAAAATTATACACCGAATTAAAAGAAATGGAAGAGAAAGAAATAATCGCAAAGGTCACTGAACCCACAGACTGGGTAAACTCGAGTGTGGTACGGGAAAAGCCGAACGGGCAGCTCAGAATCTGTCTGGACCCCAAGGACTTAAATCAGGCAATAAAGCGGGACCACTACCCCACACCAACATTAGAAGAAATCACACCAGTACTGGCAGGAGCCAAAGTCTTCTCCAAACTGGATGCCAGAAACGGCTACTGGAACGTAAAACTGGACGAAGAATCAACTAACCTGACGACTTTTAATACACCATTGGGGCGTTATAAATTCCTGTGGCTGCCATTCGGGTTGAAAGTCAGCCAAGACATCTTCCAACAAAAGATCGATGAAACATACAAAGGCTGTGAAGGAGCCATTGGAATCGCTGATGACATCCAAGTTTACGGAACAAATGAAAGAGACCACGACGTGCACTTGCATGAGGCCATGGAGCACACCAGAACGGCTGGCATCAAGCTGAACACCGAGAAGTGCATCGTTAAAAGTACGAAATGCAAATTTTTTGGCATGATCTACACACCGGAGGGTGTCAAGCCTAATCCCGAAAAGGTCGAGGCGATAGCAGAGATGAACCCTCCAAACGACAAGAAGGAGCTGAGAAGCTACCTCGGCTTGGTCCAGTATATGAGCTCTTTCATCCCGAACATGTCAGACTACACAGCGAACCTAAGAGAATTACTAAAAGAAGATACCGAATACCAATGGTCAAAATCCCATGAGAGGAACTTCAAACACCTAAAGGAATTTTTATGTAAAGAAACCAGCCTGTCTTATTACGATAGAAAAAAACCTGTCACCCTACAGGTAGATGCCTCTACCAGGGGGCTAGGGGCAGCCCTCGTGCAGGAAGGAAAACCAATAGCTTTCGCATCGAAGGCATTGACATCAACAGAGACAAGATACGCAAACATCGAAAGAGAGCTATTGGCAGTAGTATACGGATGCGAAAAGTTCCACACCTACTTATACGGAAGAAAATTCGAGGTAGAGAGTGACCATCGTCCACTCGAACAAATTTACAAGAAAAACCTAAGCAAGGCCCCAGCAAGACTGCAAAGGTTACTGTTAAGACTCCAAAGTTACGACTTTGAATTAAAATACCGGCCAGGAAAAGAAATGGCACTGGCAGGTGCATTGTCTCGATTGTCACCACATGAAAAACACGAGATGAAGGGCCTGACAGTAAAAATACACCACCTCGTAAATGTTACTCCCACAAAGCTTAGCCAAATTCAAGAGGAGACTGGTAAGGAGGAGTTGCTACTACTCATGCAACAGGTAATACAGGGGTGGCCGGAGAAGATCCAGCAGGTCCAAAACCAAATCCAACAGTACTGGACAATCAGAGTCGACATCTCGGTGGAGGACGGTGTTCTCCTTGCTGGTTCAAGAATCATAATACCAAAAACGATGCAAACGGAACTTCTCCGCTTAATACACCAAGGCCATATGGGGATGGAGAAATGTAAACTAAGAGCCAGATCAGCTGTGTACTGGATAGGCATGTACAAAAGCATAGAACAAATGGTCTCCACATGCTGCATATGCCAGAAATACTGAAACACACAGCAGAAGGAGGAGATGATTCAAATGGAAGTACCCCCGAGACCATGGCACACGGTCGGAACAGATCTGTTCCTGTGCAACCAGGAGTGGTACATCATAGTAGCAGACTACTACTCAAAATTTCCTTTTGTCAGAAGGATAAACGACATGAGAGCCACAACAATCACAAAAATTGCGAAAAACGTATTCGCAGAACAGGGCATCCCAGAGAAGGTCATCTGCGACAATGGGACACAATTCACCTCCAGCGAATTCAGAGCACTGGCTGGAAAATACGGATTTAAAATAATTACCTCATCCCCACATTACCCAAGGGAACACGGATTTATTGAAAGACAGATCCAAACAGTCAAAAGAGCTCTCATTAAAAGCAAGGAGATGGGAGAAGACCAAGACCTCGCCCTTTTGGCAATCAGATCGACACCTTTGAGAGCAGACTCGAAATCACCAGTAGAACTACTAAATGGTAGAAAATACAAAACAACTCTACCAGCAAAGATATATCCTCCCCAGGACCAAGAGGACGTTCGGCAGAAGCTGATGGAAACACAAGCTACGGGGAGCACACACTATAACAAGCATGCAAAACCACTACCGGAGCTGCTAAATGGGCAATCAGTGCATATACAAGATCCGTTGTTGAGAACATGGAGTCCAGCCAAGGTTATTGGAAAAGCTGATACTCCAAGATCTTACTTGGTAGAGACAGAACCTGGAAACCAATACAGGCGAAACAGGATCCATATCAGACCCTCACCTGAAGCTGTCAAACAGCAGACAACATTAACAGCAGTAACGGTACCAGACACGGAAAACAATATAACGCCAGAAACAAACACTTCAAATACAACAACTGCAAACATGCACTCTCCAGAGCCAAACATGACAGCACTGGCAACAAGAAATGAACACACCAAAACACCGCAGAAAGGAATAGTTACAGCCAAGTCCACAAGATGGAGGAGTAACATACAACCACCTGAGCGGTATCGTGAATAATTATAAAGACAATTATAATTCGCACAGAACAGTAAAACAACATGGACAAATATCTGTATATAAATTGAGCAAAGAAAGCTCATGTTCACAGAATCACACAGAATCACAGAAGCCCCACAGTGCAGATAGAGGCCATTTTGGCCCATCGAGCCTGCACCGACACATATCCCACCCGATCCCCGTAACCCCTACGCCAACACATATCCCACTCTATCCCCGTATCCCCACGTATTTAATCCCCCCTAACACTAAGGGTCAATTTATCATAGCCAATCAACCTAACCCGCACATCTTTGGACTGTGGGAGGAAACCGGAGCACCCGGAGGAAACCCACGCAAACACGGGGAGAATGTGCAAACTCCACACAGACAGTCGCCCGAGGCCAGATTCGAACCCGGGTCCCTGGCGCTGTGAGGCAACAGTGCTAACCACTATGCCACCGTGCTGCATAGTGGTTAGCACTGTTGCCTCACAGCGCCAGGGACCCGGGTTCGAATTCTGTATTTTGTTAACGTTATTCAACTGGAAACATTGTAAAATAGAAAAATTGATGTAATTAGTTTTGTTGGGAAAGAGGGATGTTACATAGTTATGTTGGTACTACATTGTACAAGTGTACTAACACTCAAATCAAGTGTAGCAGCACTACAATGCTGGGAAAGTAGTGCGCAGGCGCCGCACAGGGCACTTGGAAATATCACCCCGCACCATGCGGCAGGCAGCCATTACAACTCAAATAAAACAGTAGTTTATAATTACAAACTATCGAGTCCAGAGGCGTCTTTACAAAGCACTACGAGCGCTAGAAGACATAACAGTCAGTAAATCTGATCTGAGAGTGAATGACATATGCTCCGTTAAGTTCTATCCTAAAATGTCAAGATTCATGATCAGTTGCTGCATGCTGCACAATCTTGCTATCCAAAGGAGAGTTGGCTTGGCATGCCTGAGGAGGAAGAAGTGCAGAAGAAGATGAAAGCTGGGTTGAGGAACTGAATGGTACAGAGGATGTACATCGAACCCTCTGAACCCTTCAGTTCCTCACTGTAGCTTTCCGCTTCCTCCTGCACTTTTTCCTCCTCATGCACGCCAAGGCAACTCTCCTTTGGATAGCAAGATTGTGCAGCATGCATCAACCAGTTATGAATCTTGACACTCGCACTGGACTAGACTGAAGGACATCTCCCAAGCTATCCAGACAGGAGAACTGTTGGTTCAGGACGCCAATGGTTTGCTCAATCAGAACCCTTATTGCTGCATGGCTCTCATTATATTGGCACCCCGTATCTGGGAAGAACTTGTGTTCATATACAGGAAACTTTCAATTTACCAGCACCTAAATAACTGGAAATCTCGGTTAACCGGCAAAATTCAGGAGTAGGTTCAGGTAAGTTTTATTACTTGCCTTCCTCCATCTGTTGCTGTGCAAGGGTGTGGCTGCAGCTGTTGCTAAGCTACAGAGACGTTTGGAACTTTTGGCCATTGTTCTGAACCTATTGCTAAGATACAGGGTTTGTTGCTTTATACGGAGCTCTCAGCTCCGTATCTTTTACTATAGCTTTCGGTTATCCGGAATTTTTGATGAACCGGCACCACATCGGTCCCATCGGTGCTGGATAAAAAAAAGTTTCCTGTAGCGCTTTTTACAACCTCAGGATGACCCAAAGCACCTTTTGTTAATGAAATACTTTTAAAATGTAGTCATTGTTGCAGTGTAGGAGTCATGAGTCAGTAGGTGAGGGATAAACCCCCTTGTCCCCAGCCTGGTCTGGGTGGAATATAGGGGAAATTGAGCCCTAGCACAATATGAAAAAGTCACTACTACTGCCAGGAAACTGGCCACAGACCGGCAGGACCTGCTGCCTGTGGTCACACACAAGTTGAACATTGAGAGAATGGAGGCTCTTCCTTTTGAGAAACAGAGCTGGTTCGTGATACGGAGCACACAGGGCTAGGTGTGTGCAGTCTATGATGCCCTGCACCTGCAGGAATCCAGCAACGTGGGAAATCCCAGTGTTCTTTCTTCCTGCTTGTCAGCCTCCATAGAGAAAGTAATGAACTGTTAATGCCTTGTAAACAGTACATCGGTGACCTGCTGTGTTGCCGCGTGCACAGGAGCCTGATGTTGCTGATGTCACCAGAAGCAGTTCGGAAGGAGCCTTAGGCATAAAAGTTTAAAGCCACAGTGACCTTCACTGCCGTAAGCAGTGCAGTGCATGTCCTGGTGTTGGCCTCCAATTTTGCTCCAACAGGTGGCACAGGTAAGTGACTGTCTCCCTGTTGAAATACAACCACCTAACATACTGCTCCTCTGTGACGTCCAGGTATGATGTTCTGTTCCTGAATACTCACATGCTGTAATGCCTCCTGTGCCCTTGTCTCCTTCAACCTCTTCTTGCAGACCATGCAGGTCTTTGCTGCCTTCCTTGCTGCTGCTCCTTCTCCTGATTTGGGAGCCTCAACGGTAAACCCAGTGGCATTCCCATGTTCAGTGATTGAGAACACGAAAATCCTCCCCAAAGTCACAGTATCATAAACACTTGCCAAAACAGCAAACAACTTGGGTGAAAAGCACCCTAGCAGCCTAAAATGACTAACCAGAGACTTACCATAATAAAGGTTGTTAATTGTTCCCACCATGAGTTGCTGTGTGGGTTAAGGAAGTGATGTTTCAGGCAAGCACAGTCACCAATTTAACAAAAGGGCCCTGATTCAGGCGCAGGGCCCTTATTAACATATTTAAATGATCTTGCATTTGTTGCGAAATAATTTTGAGTGGCCAAAACAATATGGCATTATGCGCATGTCTACTGCGGGTTCAGCACGGAACATCGCACAGCAAAATTCGACTTCTTAGCACCCATTTTGGACCCGGAAAAGTGCAAGCTGCATAGCAATTTCTAATCTCCTGTCTCACCAGAATTTGCACTCCCCAGCCAAGTGTTCTAGAGGCCAATCTCTCTAGGCAAGCTTTCCAAGTGCCAGAAGCCTATTTAAAATTAGGGGGGGAGGGAATCTTGTCTGCAAATTCAGTGCACCTGCAAGCAGTATATCAGTAAGAGTCAATGGGATAGATTTTTGGAACCTAGTGCTTGGATGGTGATGTCCCTGCCTGCAATCTGTATGCCTGATCAAGCTGGAACTTCACCTATGTACAGTGTGAACAATACATGAAGCATTGAACAGTTCCAGTTTATATGGCTCAGTACCATACCACGCAATAGACTTATCCAGAAAGCAAATGAGGGAGAAAGAGTGAATTGTTTTATTTAATTTGAAAGTATCATTGCTGCGTCTAACATAAAGTTATTCAAATTTATTGCACAATTTTTTATGAAATGGAATGCATTGTGCTCTGCTTTATTGATGTTATTATGGCTTTAATGAATATAAATGTTTATGAAATGCATTTGATTTATTTTCCTCCGCTCCCCCTTTCCCTGCCTCTGTACTTGCTTAAAACCTGTTACACCTCTAACTTCTTCCCATTCTGACAAAAGGTCATCGACCTGAAACGTTAACTCTGTTTCTCTCTCCACAGATTCTGCCTGACCTGCTGAGTATTTCCAGCATTTTCTGATTTATTTTGTGACTTGTAATTGTGACTGAATACTGGACAGTCCCATTTGAGATTACTTAATGTTTGTTCAGTATAGGAGAGTAACAGAGAATGTCGCTGGAAGTTTTTAGGCAATAGTTACTGTGGCTGTGAGCTAGTGATTCTACAATACAGTCGTTCTGTTATTAAAGCTTCATGGTACAAGACCTAGTTCCTCATTTTGAAGCTCTGTTGAAGCAAATCTATAATGCTGCCATATATTCTATAGCAAATACTAATTGTGTTACCGGCTCAAAAACAATTTCTGGGCTCTGATAGCTATTTAAACCACTTAGTTCTTTTAGCTTATAATGTTATCAGAACTCTTCAGTTGTAACATTGTAATATACTCCAATCCAACTGTTATTCCACTGATTAGTGATAGTGGCTTAGTTTCTAATTATACATTCATAGTTCAATCTTTCAGGCAGTTCTGTTGGCTGCTGCTTCATCTTAGCTGATTGCTAAAGTAAACTTCAATTTAATGGGTTTAATTCTATTTTATCTCATCTGATTACTGTGTCATTCGTTGGCTATCTGTTGAAGTAACCAGAGTATCAATATAATCTGCCGTAGCTGAATGAACACAGACCATGGGATGAGATTCAGCTGCTGCAACTGGCGTAGGAAGTCTAGTCACAGACATTCTTTAGCCAAAACCATTAACCTAAATGCGTCTCCAACAGATGCAGTTCTCCTTCAAATGTCACTGATCAGGCTGAGAATTTCCTAGATGTTCCACTTACTGCTCAGATGAATAGTATAGATTCTTCGTATTTACAGTTTTTCATGTGTTTTTCTCTCATTTAACTTCCATTTTGTCCACTTTATTTGTTTCAGGTCTGTTTTTAGTCCCTCTTTGCATTCTTCAGGTAAAGAACATACTGCTGAAATGAACATTCAAATAGAACATTGCTTCAACAACTTCGAAAAGGCAAGTACAACTATTTTAGTTTGGATATTAGGGGGAGAAAACATTTATTTTTCTTTGCCACTGAAGACCATTTTTCACAACATTTTTGCTATTTACAGTCACTATCTTGCATTCGCTAGTTTGTGCAATATTTAGAATCTAATCACAAGGTGCTGCTTTTAATTTATTTTTCTGCAAATTCATGTAGCACAAATTTAGAAGCAACATGATCTCTCTCTGGAGCCTTTGATATCTTGGTGTACAGCTGAAAGTCATATGGAAGGGCAATGTAACACCGCTCAAGGCAGTTGTATAGCTCAGCGCTAAAGCTACAAGGGGATGTGATTGACCAGTTCTCATTGTAAGTGCATCTATCCTGACTGAAGAGTGTTCAAAATTCTTCAAACTTCTGCTGTAACATTAACAGAAAATGGTACAGGGAGTAATTCTGAAACTATGAAAATATCACACTAACACACCTAGGGCTTGATATTAATTCCCGGGCGGGAACCTGGCAAAGTTAATGTCCAGGACATCTGGGAGTTCCAGCAGGGCGTTTCAGCCAATTGTAATGGCCGAGCCTCGTTAAAATGCTGCTTGCCAACTTCCCGACTAAAACGGGATGTCAGTGGGAAGCAGTCAGTGCCCGGCTGTCGAATTCGGGTGGCCGACTGCTGGGGACCAGCGGCAGGTTTACCGGCACTGGGTAAGTGCTCCAGGGCATAGGAGATGGGGGTGGGGGGCGGAAGCTCAGGGCAGGGGAGGCCCAAGGATTACTTGTGGGCCCCAGAGGAGGACCTCTCCTCCTCCTGGCCCATAAGGAACCAAAAAATAAAACTTACCTTACTGTGCCTTCTAGCCCTGGCTCCTGTTCCCTGCAGGTTTGGCCTGGTGGGGAAGACATCGCTGCTCCCCCACTCAAGCCTCAGGCTAGAATAGCAGATCAGGCCCCGATGACGTCATTGGAATCAGCTCTGCATATTTGAAGAGGGCCCTGCCAGTTTGGGCCGGGTTTCCTTGCTGCCTGCAGTTTAAATTTGCAGTCGGCCAGCTCAGGATAGGAAAGCAGCGGGTAAGTCCCCTACTCCATTTCAGCTGCCACCCCCAGCCTGGCAAAAACCAGGCAGTGTCACCCAATAAGCTGTTCACCATTGCATGCACCAGATAACTGATGTATTTGTTTCTGTAAGCATCCCATTTCATCTCCTTTCCTATGGACCTTGCACCTCAGCAGGAAAGGGTCGCCAGTTTTTACACTGGCTGGTTTCATCCATGCTCCAGGTACCATTTGACAGGACCCATTTCCGCATACATGCCCCTTTCAAGAATGCAAGGAGGGTCAACTGAGGAAGAACATGTGTATGAAGACATTTTACCAGCTGCAGACAGTGGCACACAGAACTTACAACAGATACCTTCAGTTAAATAAGATATGAGCCCACTGTAAAATCAATCCTGCCATCAAGAATCCCCTTTGGCATCTTGGTCAATTGATTCTGTTACTGACATGTGACGTAAGAAAACTACTAGGCACTTGGTCTAAGTATTAAACAAGGCTTTAATCAGCTGTTTTTCAACATGGAAATCTAGTTGTGTCCTTCACTAGTTCCTGTTAAAGAATGTCCTGAGCAAGCTTGGCCCATGCCCGAGTATTTATACTCTCCCTGGACAGCGTCACCAGCAGGCCGTCCAGTATCATTTCATAAGTCATTTCCACATGAATGACAAGATTTATGTCAATATGTATCTCTCCTCCACAACTACCAAGGTTCCATTATCTTCGGTCACCACCACAAACTCCGTTCCCTCACCACCAACTCCATCCTTCTCCCTGACAAGTGTCTCAGGCTGAACCAGACCATTTGCAACCTTAGTGTCGTATTTGACCCCGAGATGAGCTTCCGACCACATATCTGTGCCATCACTAAGACCGCCTACTTCCACCTCCATAACAGTCTGACACTGCCCCTGCCACAGTTCATCTGCTGCTGAAACCCTCATCCTTGCCTTTGTTACCTCTAGACTTGACTTTTCCAATGATCTCCTCACCAGCATCCCATCTTCCACCCTACATAAATTTGAGCTCATCCAAAACTCTGCTGCCCATATCCTAACTTGCACCAAGTCACATTCACCCATCACCCCTGTGCTCACTGACCTACATTGGCTTCTGGTCCGGCAACACCTCGATGTTAAAATTCTCATCCTTGTTTTCAAATCCCTCCATGGCTTCGCTCCTCCCTATCTCTGTAACCTTCTTCAGCCCTACAACCCTCTGAGATGTCTGCTCCTCCAATTCTGGCCTCTTGCGCATCCCCGGTTTAATCACTCCACCATTGGTGGCAGTGCCTTCCATTGCCTAGGCCTCAAGCTCTGGAATTCCCTCCCTAAACCTTTCTGCCTCTCTCTCCTCCATTAAGGTGCTCCTTAAAACCTACCTCATCTGTCCTAATATCTCCCTTATGTGGCTTGTGTCAAATTTTATTTGATATTGCTCCTGTGAAGCGCCTTGGGACGTTAAACTACATTAAAGGTGCTATATAAATGCAAGTTGTTATTGTGGTTCCATATAGAAAATATTCTGCTACTCAATCTTGCAGCCATTCCCCACTTTGCACCACTCACTGCCAAGCTACCACCTCCTGCTGAACTTGGATCATAGCCTTTACAGGCCTCCTTCCCTCGGAGCCAAAAAGATGTGTCCTTTTCTGCCAGAGTTCAGCCAATAGCACTTTAACTGATGAGTGTAAATTTGGGAACTCAATGCCTTAAAGGATTACCAGCCTGAGATATTGTAATGATAGAAATTGTTGCGGGCAGAAAGTGGCTCGCCCACTTCTTCCAACTGCCGCAGCCACTTTAATAATGCATTAGCACTTCAGTTTCCTCTCCCTTCCCTCAGGCATGTTCCCTATAGATGACACTAATAGTCCTCTCTGATTATATAATGACGGGGCACCCAGGAAAATGTAACTTAGATCTGACGGTGTAACACTGGCGGTTAGAAGTTCAGTCTTGACACACTTCTGGCAACTTTTACATCCATTTCAGATGAACAGTACCAAGGGTATTTGTTCCAAATTTGTCCCCTTGTCCCATCATTCCAGTGGATTGAGTTTGCATTGCTGGATTGCAGTTATTCCTGTTTTACCAGAAGACCTTATACAGTCTGCTTTAGCATCAAGGGTCTTAGTAGGATGTCCTTACATTTATTGAAGTGATTGAAGCAATCATCATCTATCTAAAGGAGAAAGTAGTTACAAAAGATTTGTGTAGATGAGATGAGAATCCTAAAAATTAGTCACAGACAGGAATCATTTGGCTAATTATTTTAAAGTTGTGACTGTGAATTAAGGTGAGATAAGCTGATTAAATGCTTTAATAATACTTTTCAAAGTATTTTCGATCAGTAAAAGAGCTTAATTGTTCCTCCTACTGGAACAAACCTTTCATCTATATATTTCCCTCCTAGCTGTGTTAAACTAGGATTTGATTTTCTGATTTTTTTCCCCTTTTCTTTTAATACCCCTACTAGTAATAGTCTCGTCCCAATATAATTCAAGTATTGAGCTGACTTCTACAATTGTTGCCCTCAACTGAGAAGGCAAAATATGTGTGCAGACCACATGAGGATATGGGCTTTACTATTATTTTTAAAACAGGATATTTGTACTTATCAAGAATTTATATCCAACTGCTTTCAGATTTTGATTTGAACATTCTTATTGTTTGCTTGGTACAATATCAGATACTGTAGTCTAACATTTCAATATTTGTGTAGAATCTTTGTCAATCATGGTTTGCGTTATGATGTTTAATTTGTCCCAAGGAACCAGTAGAGGTAATGCACTTGAACAAAATGTATGTTTGAAGTTATTTTATTTGATGTTGATGTCATGCATGTATATTCAGCAGCGCATTCTTAAAGATTATATTTAGTAAATATTCACGTTATGATTTGCAAGTAGCTATTTAAAATATCTACTTTGATGTTTATTTTTCACCAATCAGTGCAAAACTACACTGCAAAGACTTTTGCCTTCCCACTGAGATGAATGCAATACATTACAAAATTGAATTCTAGAATCATAGAATCATACAAGACAGAGGAGGCCATTCAGCCCATTGTGCCTGTGCCAGCTCTTTGAAAGCGCTATTCAATTAGTCCCACTCCCCTGTTCTTTCCCCATAACCCTGCAAATGTTTCCTTTTCAAGTATTTATCCAATTCTCTTTTGAAAGTTACTATTGAATCTGCTTCCACCTTTCAGGCAGTGCATTCCAGATCATAACAACTCGTTGCATAAAAAAATTCTCTTCATCTCGCCTCTGGTTCTTTTGCTAATTACCTTAAATCTGACTCCTCTGGTTACCGACTCCTGCCAGAGGAAACAGTTTCTCACTATCTGCTCTATCAAAACCTCTCAAAATTTTGAACACCTCTATTAAATCTCCCCTTAACCTTCACTGCTCTAAAGAGAACAATCCCAGTTTTTCGAATTTCTTCACATAGCTGGAGTACCTCAGCCCTGGTACCATTCTAGTAAATCTCCTCTGCACCCCTCCAAGACCTTGACATCCTTCCTAAAGGATCGCATATGCTTTTTTAACTTGTCCTGCTCTAAAGATTTGTGTACGTAAACCCCTAGGGGTATCTCTCTTCCTGCACCCCAATTAATATTGTACCATTTCATTTATAATGCGTCTCCTTGTTTTCCTCCCAAAATTCATAATTAAATAGATTTATTTATTACATTTTTTCTACCAAAATATAAAATGAAACTTCACTAACATAGAGTTTAAATAGGTGAAGAGCGCTACCAGACAACTCCTGATTTTTAAGTTATATTATCATTCTACTAGCTTTGATTATTTGAATATTTCCAATAATGAATCCATTGTAGGTAGAATTATGATTAAGTTCTGTCAAATGCAGATTTCACAGTTGATTGCGTGGTCAATTAGGTTCGAGAGAGAAAAGCAAAAGTCACAAACCAAGATTTAAAATTTAAGTAAGTCTTCGAAGGGATGAGAAATGAATTGACTGCAGTAAACTGGACTGCGCTGTTAATAGGTAAACCTAAGGAAAAACAGTGGGAAGTATTCAAAGAAGTATTTGGTACAATACAAAACCAGTACATATGGATGCACATAAGGATGTCAAGGCTTTAGAGTGGGTGCAGAAGATATTTACTAGAATGGTACCAAGGATGAAGTACTCCAGTTATGTGGATAGACTGGAGAAGCAGAGAAGGTAACGAGTAGATTTGATAGAGTTGTTCAAAATCATGAATGGTTTTGATAGAGAAACTGTTTCCAGTTGCAGAAAGGTCAGTAACCAGAGGACACAGGTTTATGTTAATTGGCAAAAGAACCAAAGGCTACATGAGGAATTATTTTTTTACACAGCGCGTTGTTGTGATCTGGAATGCACTGATTGAAAGGGCGGTGGAAGCAGATTCAATAGTAACTTTCAAAGGGGAATTGGATAAATACTTAAAGGGGGAAACATTTGCAGGGCTATGGGGCAAGAGTGGGGGAGTGGGACTAGTTAGATAGCTCTACCAAAGAGCCGGCACAGGCATGATAAGCTGAATGGCCTCCTTCTATGCTGTGTCATTCTATGATTCTATGGGCTAAAAATTGAGTACCGCTAACTTTGCCGGGGCGCTAAAAGCGTCCCCGCGCCGGAAATTGAGTGGTTGCACCCCAAGAGGGAAGCAGGGTGCTACTGGAAGCGCCCCGCATCCCTCTTGGGGCGCTGTGAGTCAATATTGCGGCGTTATGTGCCACAGCGCCACACGCTGCGGCACGTCGCACTGCGGTATTGCAGGCCTTCTTCCCCTTCTTAAAGGGGAGGGGCCTTGTGCAGCGCGACCTCGAGCCCAGCTGGGCCACCGGGGATCGGGAGTGCAGGCAAAAGAGCCCGGCACTCAAGAGAAGTGCCGGGCTCTTGGAGCACAGCCAGCACTCTGCGGGGGGGGGGGGGGCGATTCAGGAGGTCTGGGACGGGAGTGCAGGCAGGTGTTGGCAGGCGGCCAGCAACAAAAATGGCCGCCCCGCACCTCGCCTTTAAATTGTGCCTCCCCGGCCGCCGGTATGCCCCCCTGACCCCGTCGGACATAGTGTCCGGCGGTAAGTCAGGGGGCGCTCCCGAAGATCGTGGCCGGGGCGTCAGCGGGGCGCTGCGCACACCAATGATGTCATCGCCAGTGGCGCAGCACCACAGGGCGCTACCGGTTAGCGCCACCACTAACCTCCCACTGAATTTTGTGGGAGGCGTGGGCAGTGCCGCGTCCAGGTGCTAGCTGCATTGCGTCCCGTTAGCGCCCTCTTAAGGCGCTAACGGGAGGCACAACCAACTGAATTTTCCCCCCTATATCCCTAAAAGGCAAAGTGCCCACTTGTGCATTTAAGCAACCATGGTCAACAAACGAGGTAAGAAACAGTATTAAGCTAAAAAAAAGGTTTAGACAAATGCAAGGAAAAGTGGAAATCCAGCAGACTGGGATAACTTTAAAAAAAAGCAAAAGGACACAAAGAAAGTAATAAGGGGTGCAAAAATGGAGTTTAACCAAATACCTTCAAGCGATATCAAAGCTAACAATATATTTATAAAAACACTTTTACTAAGAGAAAGAGAGCTGTTAAGGGGAATGTGGGTCCATTAAAGACAGATACAGGTGAGACTATGATAGATAATAAGGAAATGGCAGACTTGTTAAATGAATACGTTGTACCTATTTTCACAGTAAAGAAAGAGGAAAAATTACCAGCAGTACAAGGGAGCCTAAAAATAAATCAATCGGAGGAATTTAGTGGATTTAATATAAATCAAAAATGGTAATGAAGAAAATAATGGGACTTAAGGTATATAAAGCTCCAAGACCTGATGGTTTCCACCAATGTTCCCTCTAATTTTGTTTGGCCCTGCATGGCCCCTTTAAGTGACTGTGTGGGCCATTCAAAATATAGCACATGCACGGTTTTTGTATTGAAAGGCCAGCAAGCCGGCTGCACGGGTTCCCTGGAGCGCTCCGTGCAGCTTACAAGGAGCATTGGTTTCCACCCTAAGGTATTAAAAAAAACAAATGGGGAAATTGCAGATGTGTTTGCAATCATTTTCCAAAGCTCATTAGATTTGGGAATTGTGCCTTTGTATTGGAAAATTGCGAATGTCACTCCATTATTTAAGTCAGGTGGGAGGAAAAAACTAGAAAACTACAGACCTGTCCGTTTAACATCAGTTGTAGCAAAGTTACTAACATCATCGACAGAGTGACTGAGCATTTGAGTAAGTACGAGCTGATCAAAGAGAGTCAGCATGGATTTGATTTGGGTAGGTCATGTCTGATTAATCTAGTTGAATATTTTGAGGAGGTCACTAAGAGGGTGGGCAGGGCAGTGTATATGGATGTTGTCTATATAGACTTCCAGAATGCATTTGATAAGGTTCCACACAAGAAAATATTATTAAAAATGAAAGTGCATATAATTGGAGGTAACCTTAGGAAATGGGTTGATAACTGATTGGGAAGTAGGAGACAGAGTGGGGATAAATGGAATGTGCTCTGTTTAACAATATGTGACAAGTGGTGTTTCCCAGGGATCTGTACTGGGGCCTCAGCTTTTCACCATTTATATCAATGACTTGGATTAAGGAATAGAGAGTTGTATATCGAAGTTTAAGATTACACAAACTTAGGTGGAACAGCAGGTTTGGGGATGGAAACAGAAAAATACAAAGGGACATAGAAAGATTAAGGACAGAATTTTCATTACCTGGGCGGGTCGGGTGTGGCAGGTTGGAACCGTGTTCTTCTTATCATCCCGTTCCTCAGAGCGACTTTCCCTTAATGGCATCTATTAAGGCAGGCCTATGTGCTTCCCAGCCCTATGGTGTGGGTCTGATGACATCATCGATGACTCATTTCCAGCGGGGATATTTAAAGCAGCCTTGGCCACATTGCATTTAAAGGTTCATCTAGGAGTGTGCAGGGAGGATATATCACCATCTGGTTATTGCTTAGCCTGTCAGAAATGGCTTCACAAAGACAGAGGGCTGCACCCAGGTTTTCAGATGACTCCCTACATATTCTTGTGGAGGGAGTCAGAGCATGTAGGGAGGTCCACTTCCCTGCGGATGGGCACAAGAGACCTCCCCAGGAGACTAAAAGAGCCTGGCTCCAAATGGCAGAGGAGGTGAACAGCAGGGATGTGGTGAGGAGGACCTGGGTGCAGTGCCAGAAACGCTTCAATGATCTCATGAGATCAGGAAAGGTGAGTGCAAAGCCACACTCAACTTCATCCTGCTGTGCCTGTCACCACATCCCCATCACTCTGCCTTCCCAAGCCTACTCCTGCACATCCTTACTCACACCAACATACCTTGCACGTCCACCCATCCCTCTCTTTCTATCTATATACTCACATCCCCCTCTGAGCAACCACCCTTCACACTTGCCCTCATCCTAATGCAATCATACCAACTAACACCACACAAAGAGGCCATTTGGCATTGGCACTTTGGCATTGGCACCACACTCCCTCCTAGTAATCCTCTACAGATGTAACCCAAACATTCCTTCATCCCATCATTCCCAATCAAACATCTCTTCTTTCCCTCCTTGCAGGAGAAACGAGTGCACAGTAACAGGTAGAGGAAAAGAACCGGAGGTGGCCCTCCATCCTTCGCCACTTTGACAGCAGCAGAGGAGGTCGCCCTGGAGGTGTCAGGAGTTGCGGAGCAGCTGGAGGTGGGAGACAGAGAGCGGGGGACCTCTCAGCAACCTGGTGACAGAATTACTTCTCATACAGCCACATGGCATACAGCAGTCACTCATATGGGGACTGATGTCAGCAGCCAGTGAATGTTCATCATGTGTGTTAAGTCTGTGTGTTATATTGCGAATTAATACACAGACCACAAGAGTAAACTTTAACAGGACTTTACTATTCGAAGGTCAGGGCGGAACTGCCCAATAAATCATTACACAGCACTTATATACTGGTGTGGTCACCGCCAGTATTACAGTATACAGCAGCCAAGATAAAGTAGTGCAACCCTTAAAATAGTTCTCTTAAAGGTGGACGGTTACATACAATAGTTCTCTTAAAGGTGGAATGGTTACATACACTACAATCCTCCCTTTTTAGCTTACAATATACCTATTCCCCATTAAACATAACATCATAACATATATACCCAACTTCATGTAAAAACAGTTCACAGATTCAGTCTCTGCGGGAAACAGTTCACAGATTCAGTCTCTGCGGGAAACAGTTCACAGATTCAGCCTCTGCGGAGGCGCCTCCTGCGCTTCCTGACTCAGTCCGGATAACGCCTCGGTGGTGTAGTAGTTCTCGGTGGTGTAGTAGGTTCACGTTGCTGGGGTGACTCATCCAATAGTCCTTCACTGGACTTAACAGCTGGAACTTTCGTAACTTCAGAACCAGCCTTGCTGACTTCTAAAGGCTCGAGTGCCTTGGGAAGTTTTCCTACTTCCAGACTGATTTGGCTCAGTTCAGAGGGACCACGTGCGTGACCTGGAAGGGGTGATAATGGTTCAGATGAGTCATCATCTTCATCATCATGGGACAACTCACATGAATATACTAGATTGCTGTCCTCCTCAGTATCTACGTCCTCCAAATGGTTTATTATTTCTATTTTTGGAGCTTCAACTGTGAGTGTGGCTGCGGTCTGTGCATTACTTGATTTGCAGCTATATTCACCAGAGTCTTTGGGTGTGAGATTTGTAATGGTAAGTTCTATCACATTCTTATTTTGTTTAAATTTGTAACGGTCAGAAGATTCGATTAAGCTCTGGTCTTTGTACCATCTGACCATCTTGGGAGTAAGTGTAAACTCACAGCTCAAAGTAGCAGAATGCTTCTCTTCCACTGTAATGTTCTGTAGTTCTTTGACTACCTTTGACGGAGGCTCTTTAATAGTCAGCCTTGCCTCAGATTTTGATTTCCCTGCAATAAATTGCAGCAAGCCGGTCATCTTACAAGTTGTTTGTTTCAGAGTGAGACGATGAATAGTGCCACGATGCTCAATGTCCACATCTTCAGAAGCATGAAGAATTTCACCATTTAGTATCCATTTTGGAGACTTCACGTCAGCAACTGAAAGCTCACACTCAAAAATGGCGTCACTTGGCTCTGACACTTCCACATCACATATGGGTTTACTGATGGCAATTGATTGCTCTTCTACATATAACTTTGCTGTGCTTTGGTCATCTATGGCGTCGCACATGTAGTTGCCTTCATCTTCAAAAGCGACATTATTAATAACGAGCTTCCTGTACACATCTTCACTCACAATCTCATATTTATTACTGGGATGAATCTCTTTGTCTTTGTAATACCACTTGACAGCAGCATTTGACCTGGATACCTTGCATTCGAAAATGACACGATGTTTCTCCATGTTAATCTTCTCTCTCAAGGGTTTCACAATTTTAACTGGCAATTCTTTAATTCGAAGCAAAGCTCTGGAAGTAGCGCCTTCAGCAACAAACTTGATCTCTGCAGCATCTTCAGTTTTTGCCTCTGCCCCCAATTCCCTGAGTGGCTTATTACTGCTGACACTGCTCACAAAAGGGTGCTCTTTCTTCTTAGCTTTCAACTGATCGATGAAGTCGACATATTCCCTTTCTTGCTCAGCTTTGATTCGTTTGGCCTCCTCGCGCAGACGGTTTGTGTGTTCCTGCTCCATTTTCTCAATCAGCTGCTTCAGCTGTCTTTCCAGATTCTCCCACTCTGTGTCAAAGAACTTTTTCTTTGCATTCATCTCTTGCTCAAAACGGTGAATCATTTGTTCCAATTGCTGTTGTAGTTTGAAATTGAGTTGAGTTCGAGCCCGGTGTTCCTCAGAAATGTGCATGTCTGTAGACTGGACAGACTCAGAATTCTCTGTCAAACTATGTTGTTGTTGTTCAGTGGGAATCTGTTCTGATACTTCGTTCTCTTCTGAAGCATTTATGCACTCCTTCGTTTTTCCATCATTAGTCTGCAAGTCCATTTTAGACTTGTCTTTTGCACATGGGCTGGTCTTACCATCATCAGTTCCAGAGTCTGAGCTGATTGTCTTCACCGAGTTCTCACTCTCTGCTTTGTCCCTGTCACTGTTGCATATGCCCTCATCCAATATTCTGGACAATCGTGCAGGTTTGACATTTTTCTTTCCGGAATCTACCGTTATTGCTTTTAGGGAGTGCCAGTCCATATTTATTTTCCTGATCCACTCCCGTCCCAGAAGTGGTGGACCTCCCTCAGGTAGTACATATAAGTCCATTCCTTGGTGTTCTTTGCCCTTGTGTCTCACCTTGACTTTTATCTTTCCGATGGGGTATACTCTTTGCCCCGTGTATGTTTGCAATACTATCTTCGTATCCCGTAGGGGAATATGTGTGAATAACTTTTTGTAATCTTGTTTATTCATGACCGTCAACGCCGATCCGGTGTCCAAGTCCATCTTCACGTGGACTCCTGCTATCTGCAGTGTGACCCAGATAGTTTGTCGGTCAGCTTCCTTACTCACATTGTGAATTCTCAGACTACCCAGTTCCTCTCGCAGTCCGGTCCTTTCCCCCCCCCGGCTGCGGCTGAGTTCTCCACGTTTTTTTTTTTTTTTTTATTACCTCCCGCGCCTTACGATCCCGGTCGCAGCGCCTCGCGGCCTCGGTAGCTGCCCGGCCTTTTTCACCGGTCGCGGTCGAGCTGTCTCTCGGCGCTGTTGCGTCTCCCAGCCTGCTTGTAGCCCGGTCTCTCACACCGGCTGCGTTCCCGCTTGTAGCCCGGTCTCTCACACCGGCTGCGTTCCCGCTTGTAGCCCGGTCCCTCACACCGGCTGCGTTCCCGCTTGTAGCCCGGTCTCTCACACCAGCTGCGTTTGCCTGCACCGCGGCTTCCGTGCCCTACGCTGCCCCAGTCTCAGCGCCTCTGGCCCCGACTTCTGTCCGGCTCCTTTCCCCGGCCGTGGTCGAGTTCTCCGCCCTTACATCCTCCGTTTTTTTTTTTCTCCCCTACTCACAGTCAACGTGGCCGACTTGCTTCTCGTCGCTGATCGGCTCACTCACCACCGTGATAGAAGGAACGATCACTGCCTGTTGCTGTTGGAAGGCTTCGTGTCAGAATTCTTCCTTCTTCCTTTGCTCTGCAGACTCGAGTCTTCTCTCAGCAGAATGACGAGGGCGGATGCCTCTTCTCGACGCCCGTTAAACTGCCTTGGATGTATCGCTGCCGCAGGGTAAGATCGAACTCGTCGCCACTGTTAAGTCTGTGTGTTATATTGCGAATTAATACACAGACCACAAGAGTAAACTTTAACAGGACTTTACTATTCGAAGGTCAGGGCGGAACTGCCCAATAAATCATTACACAGCACTTATATACCGGTGTGGTCACCGCCGGTATTACAGTATACAGCAGCCAAGATAAAGTAGTGCAACCCTTAAAATAGTTCTCTTAAAGGTGGACGGTTACATACAATAGTTCTCTTAAAGGTGGAACGGTTACATACACTACAATGTGCATAATGGTAACATTACCCATTCTTGATATAACATTTCTAACTCATCTCTTTGCTCTCCCACAGGTCCATCAAGAGCCCCCCAACAATGCCCCCCCCCACACTGCCCAGCCAGAAGAGGAAGCCGACACCTCAGAGGAGCCTTCAGCCTCTGAGGGTGCACCGTCAACAACGCAGATACACAAACCTCGCGACATTGGTGGCTCACATGTCACAAGTGAACAAGAGAGATGGTGGAGACAAGGACAGAGTGGAGACTCCTCGCTGGAGGGCGCACGACACTCCCAGCTCTGCTCAGCTGCATGCAGATGCTCAGCCTCGGGGGCCATTGAGAAAGCGGGCAATCCTGGAGATGCAGGAAGAAGTGTGGGAGGCTCTGATAGGTTTTGCGGCAGCAATGTCTGCAAATGTGCAGAGAATGGAGAAGTCCATCTCCAACATAAACACCACCATGTCGCAGGCGATGGTGACTGTAGGCTCTTCCATGGAAAGGATAGCCACCTGCATGGAGCAGCTAATGCACCACTTACATGAGCACATGCCATCTATGGAGAACAGATGGCAGAGGCTCATAAACCTCCTCTCTAGGAGGATGTTAATGTAGGCTTGGGTCCTCATAGCCCCACTGATGTGCAGCAAGGTGCTCTTTAGCGGGTGGCCCGTGAGAGGGGTGATCACACTTCTCCCCTGTTGCCTCCCCCTCAGCCAGAGCCCCAGGTGTCTCCTCAGATCATGATGGCCGAGTCTGCCCCTGCACAGTCGCAGGAGCAGCAGACTTTTGTGGGGCCATCACTGGCTCCAAAACCCAAAGGACATCCGCCTAAAGTGTCTACACAGTCGCAACAGGGAAGTGAGCAGGCTGCCTCAACCTCTGCCGAAGCCACAGGGGTTGCACTTCATAGAAGCACGCATAAACAAAAAATGACACAGAAGTAGATGCACAAGGGTAAGCACATGGGTGTTTAAAGAAGTGTATTTGTTAAGGTTCCGTTACTGTTATGTTACATATAAAAATATTTATTTTTACCACTTTCTGGTCATGCCCATTTTTGTATGCTACTTTGGAAGTGGTTTAGTGAGTTGGAGTGAATGGTCATCCATAATGTTACCTAAAGCAATAGGGGTCAGTGGGAAAGGAATGGCTTGGTCATTGTAGGGATGCTTTATAGTGTTGCTGGGGGTGGGGGTGGGGGGAACCTGACACAGCATGTGGCAGCCATATCAGTGTAATGCAGGAAGTTAAGTAAATCTGGCCATGATGAGGCCATCCCTGGCCTCCCGGGCAGCCATGTGCTCCAGTGCTGATCTAGACCGCAGGTTCCTCCTGCTCTTCCTCCTTCTTTGAAGAGACTGTGCACTCTGCACCTTGCTTCTCATGCAGCACTGATCCTTGTCTCCAAGCAGCCAGCCAGAAAGTCTGTTTGGCGGAGCAAAGAGCTGAGGGAGGGTGGACTGACGCAGGATGAAAGAGTCACGGCAGCTGTTGGGGAACTTAGTGCACACATGCATGATGATCTTCCTATGGTTGGAGACGAGCTGCACATTGAGGGAATGGAAGCTCTTGCAGATGACAAAGACTCCTGGGCGATGATGGGGTGCCCTGATGGCCACATGTGTGCAGTAGATGATGCCCTGCACCCGTGGGAAGCCAGCCAGAGCAGCAAAGCCCAGCGTGCACTCACTAGCACTGGCTTCATCAGTGGTAAAGTTGATATAATTGGCTGACTTGTCAAACGTGGCTTCAGTGACCTGTGTGATGCATCTGTGGGCGGCCGACTGCGAGATGCCACAAATGTCTGCTGCAGGTCCCTGGAAAGAGCCTGAGGCGAAGAAGTTGAGGGCGCTGGTGACTTTGACAGCTACTGGTAAGGCAAATCCGCCAGGTCCTCTGGCCAGCAGGTCTTGGTCCAGCAAGCTGCAAATGTTTGCGGTGACCTGACGCGATAGCCTGAGCCTCCTTTGTCACTGCTGCTCAGTCATGTTGAGGAAGCTCACCCTCTGCCTGTATACCCTGTGTTTAGGGTATCGCCTCCGGTGCAGTGCAGCCTTGCGCTGATACCCTCTGTCCTGTGGATCACCAGGTCATTTAGGAGAAGGTTATTGGTATTGCTGCTGCTGCTGGTGTGCCTGCTGCTGCTGGTGTTGGGGCTCATCCTGGTCCGACTCTGAGGACCAAGGTGAGACAGTATAAACAGCACCTATGCTGATGTAATAGATGGCAGGTCAAGTAGAGATCAGAGAAGCAATCTGTCAATGTTGTAATAGTTAGTAGCAATGTGGTGAGAGTGGCTTCCGAAGTTGCAGAAAAGACTTGCAAACTGTAGACGCCTAAATCTGCGCTCAAAATTCACTCAGCAAGAGCCTTTCCCTTAGCCAAGTAAGTAGGTTTCATGTGAGAATATTTATTGTGCTTTCCATGCTCTGCGGTAATGAACTCGATCAATGGCCACTGAGCTTCCGCATCAGCTTGGCAGATGTGGTTTCCGAGCTGCATGATTCCCATGGTTATCCAGTGAATTCAAAAAGTCTGGTTAAAAAACTGTTAAGGATCTGAAAACCAGGTATTAATGAGCTAAATTAGGTCACCAGCTTCCACTGTTCGGGTCTGTGCTGTGCTAGCAAACGCGCCCAAGTTAAAGGAGTGAAATCCGGAAGCATTTTTTTACGCAAAGGCTAGGGGAAATCTGGAACTCTCTTCCCCAAAAGGCTGTGAATGCTGGGTCAATTTAAATTTTCAAGACTGAGACAGATGGATTTTTGTGGTGTAAGGGTATCAAGGGATATGGAACAAAGGCAGGCAAATGGAGTTGAGGTACAAATCAGCTATGCTGTAATTGAATGGGCGACTAGTCTTGAAAGGCTGAATTCCTTATTCCAGTTCATAGGTTCTTGTGAATCTATGCTGAATGCTCTCCATGGCATTAATATTCTTTCTATAATGAGGCACCCAAAACTACGCACAGTACTCGAATTGTGGCCTAAACAATGTTTTGTATAAGTTCATTATTACTTCTTTATTCTTGTACTCTATGCTCCTATTTATGTCTGATGTTCCCTCATGGGCAGACATTTAGGCAGGGGGTATAAAGATGCAGGCTTATTAGGAGTGACATTCCTATCATTATCACTTGATTTAGCGCTCCACTTCCCTCTTGGAGCAAAAAATGGGAATTTCTCAAATGTTTGAAAGGTTAGCCTGGTGCTAACTTTTCAAACATTTTTGACTTAGCGCCCTAAATGGCCCTCATGAGGAATTTCTCCCCCATTATCTTTCTCTGGAGAGATAGCAACATCTGTGACCACTCCTCGGAGCCTAATGATGCAGGGCATAGGCTCAATGATTTCATTATAGACTGAATAGTTCCAAACAGATCTTGTAAGCCCTGTGCACATGTGGCATTCAAGCCACTCAATCTATTTATTGATGCAGTGGCAGCTGGCACCCTAGATTTCACCACTGTCCTTACTACCTACTCCTGACATCTTGCTGCTACAGAAATAACCTGGACTGTCACTTTCTCCATGGTGTTCTGCATTTCGTGATGAACCTTCTGCACTGTGTTGCTGTTGCAGATGTGTGTAACAGAATCCTCTCACTTCTCCATCGTCTCAACCATATGTTTGGAAACTATCTCTTATGCCAGCACATGAGATTGATGTTCCTGAATCATTGTTCTTTTGAAGATTGGGCCCCTAAGATCTAGGTTCCTCGGCTCCTTAGCTGAGGGTGACCTTTTTTCCACCTTTCTTGGAAAAATGGCACTCTCCTTTTCTTCCACTCCCAGATTGGATCTGGTTGTGGCAGGAGTTGTGGATCTAAAACTACCCAGGTGATCCTCGGAGTAGCTGGATTCTTCCTCCAAGGCTCTGATGTGAAAAACGGAAAAGCTTGTTTAGCTGTTCACATAGTGACATTTGTCCTTGAAATAGTGGCTCAGTGCAAAGGCATGGTAATACTTTTAGAAAGCACATGATGATCCTTGCCCAGCCTTTACCAAGCTCTTGCCAGCTTGCCTCATACCTCAATGTCTCCCACAGTCTCTCCTGTCTGTCTGCCAATTATCTGCAGAGCGTCTCCTATGTGCTGACTCAGGGCTTTCAGTATTGGTGTTTCATCCATCACTGCGGTTCTCTGTCTTTGGTTATGAGCAACCTTTTCCTTTGCAGAGAGTGAACACAACAGTAATGGAATGCGAGTGATATTGACACTTTTTCCCCATATGTGAGATGCAACCCATGAAAATGAGAGTTGCATTGTCCCTTTAAATGACCTGTCCTTCAAGACTAGGAGGAGGAAAATCTAGCCTATATAATATGGGTAATTTTCCAACTGTGCTCTTGCCAGAAGTGCATATTGGAAATTCAGGCACATGCTGCACACAGTTTTCCAATGATTTAAAATATTGTTTGGAAAATCATGCACAACAGTTATTCAGATTTCCAATATGCAGTCTCAGTGGAGGAGAGTGAAGTTGGAAAATTGTCGCTACTAAGTCTTAAAGGGGTAAGATCACTTCAGTATGTAAATTTAAACTAATTGGATAGCTTATCAGAGAGCTGGAACAAACATTATAGGTCAAATGGCTTTCTTCTAAGGTGTAAAAAATTCTGATTCTATGAAACTGGAATTTTCTTCATTTATTTAAGGTACAGTCACATTTTGTTGTAAGCTGTGTTGCTCACCATGCCATTTGTGAGGAGTTTGTTGTAGCTACTGTGATTTAGCAAGGGCCTGAAACCCGTGCTCATCAGTTATCTAACAGCCAATTTGGGACTATGTTCCTTGGGGGAGGTGGTGATTGGGATATTTGTAAGGTTGAGTTGGCTCAAAGATGATGTGGTTACTGATGGTAGATTGGAAAAGTCAGCCGCTCCATGCCAGACTCTGTTAACCTGAGCCAGGTATATTGGGCAAACATACATCAACTTGTATGGATTTCTCAGTAGCTCAGATGGAGCATGTTAATCAGTTTGTGCTGTAGAGTTTCCGCTTTGGGTGCAAATTGCAGCCAAAATTGCACTAGTTTTCAGAAGTGATATTTTTTTGCTCAAATTCATTTGCATATCGACAAATGTAAACTCTGCCCTGAACCAGTGCAATCGGGCAGTGTTTTAAAACATAATGGGGGAGAAATTCGGTATCGCCCCGTTTGGAACGCTAGTATTGGCGGTGCGCAAAGTTTAGCGCTAGGCGCAATTTATCGCCACCTCGAGCGATATTGGGTAGCTACACCCCTGAAGGTGATTGCGGCGCTAAATCAGGCACTGCACGATAGTCTTAAGGTGCTAACCCGGCGGCGCGACGCAATTTCTCCGCGGGCGGGCGCAGCGCAGGTGCTGTCAATTATCGATTTCAGCCAGACACGCTGGCGCCGGCCAGCTCTTAAAGGGGCAGATCGATTATCATCTCCAGCCGCACCCTGCGCCTCGTAGGCCTCAAACTCGGCGGTAACCTACCTGTGGCGTCGACAACTGCATCAATATGGAGAGGACCAGGGAGAGAGCGCAGCATTTCAGCGAGGGGGCATTGGATGCTCTGGTTGGCGCGGTGGAGCGCAGGTGATCTGTGCTCTACCCAGAGAATGGCAGGAGGCCTCAACACAGCGACTACCGCAGAGCTTGGAGGGAGGTTTCCCATAGAGTCACCTCCAGCAGCACGGTTCCCAGGACTCCTCTGCAATGCAGGAAGAAGTTCAACGACCTCACTCGGGTCGTCAGGGTGAGTGCCTTTTTCAGAATCATCTTCATCCCTCCATCTGCACCTCACGTTATGGCCAGAGGGTGTGCAAAGCCCCAATGGCCAGCTGTCATCCAGCACCCATGGCCCTTTCTGGAAACACACATGCACATTCAGCCCTGTGTATAATGTAAGGGCTAATCGACCATGGGAGGTATGTCATGCCAGATCAGGGCTGCATAATGTAAGGGCTAATCGACCATGGGAGGCATGTCATGCCAGATCAGGGCTGCAGGTTTCATCACACCCCGTCATTTCTCTTGCAGGCCAAGCTGGCGAATAATAGAAGGCAACAGCATCGGACCGGAGGAGGCCGGCCTCACCTGCAGACCCTTACAGACCTGGAGGAGCGAGTCCACCGGATTGTGGCAAGCCGGATGATTGGCCCCGTCACCTCTGGAGATGCCGACCCCATTGTGGACAGCAATGGTAAGGTCATCACCTTTTTGACCTCTCTCCTTCCATTTGTTCCCCACACCAGCATGCTTTTTCACTCTCGAGCCAACTCAGAGCATTGCAGCACTCATGCATCCCTTGCTGCCACCCTGTCCTTTCGCTAAAGCCACTCTTGAACCTCCCTGCTTTAAGATGCTGCATCACCAGCTCGGGAGGCGGGCCCTCAAGCTGCCAGTGCGAGTGACTCTGGAGGCGACGACAAGGAGGAAGCCGGACCATCCGTACCACCCTCAGGCGAGCCAGCCCATGTCCAGACTGGGGAGACGCTTTCCCTGGAGGGGAGCAGGGGGGAATGGTCTGAGGAGGATGCAGCTCCAGGACCCAGCGGCCTGCAGCAACGCGAGAGGGGTAGGGAAGCTCGGGTCTCCACGGAGGGCAAGTCGGGCCGCGAGTGCTGTTGCACAGAGCGCAGAAGAGGTGCGTGCCCTCGCAGAAACAAGCGTCCAGGCTGGGCTGAGGCACACTGAGCTAATGGCTGCAGTGGCAAGGATGCCAGACTCCATTGAGACACTGGCAAGGAGTGTCCAGGGCTTCGGCGCAGCACAGGCAAGGAGTGTGCAGGACTTTGTCGCAGCACTGGCAAGGATTCTCCAGGACTTCGGCGAAGCACTGGCACCTGCCATGCAAGTGCTGAGTGCTGCCACGCAGTCAGTGGCTGGGCTCATGCAGATGAAGATTGAGGCCACACGAGCACTGACTGCTGCCACCCTCGCTGGATCGGGCAGGATTCCCCGGGGCCCTCGCCGCACCACAGCAGGCCAGCAATCTGTGCACCAGCTGATTGCTGCGCATGCTGCGGTGCTGCCCCGTCAGAGTGCCAGTGTGTCGGCCGACCAGGGAGCTGCTGTCCGCTCTCAGGATGACAGCATTCCTGATGCCACCACTGGCACTTTTCCACTGCAGCAGCCACCACCTGTAGGACAGACTGCTTCTGCCCATGCAGAGTTGGAGCAGTCAGCAGCCGGGCCCTCCAGGCCCAAAGCTGGTCCAGGCCGTACCTCAAGGGCATCTGCGGTCTCAGTTTTGGACAGTCAGCAGGCCTCCCCCAGCCTTGCAACCACTGGGGTCCCATTACGGAGGAGCTGCAGGGCAGGAAGGAGGCAATTCCGCAAGGGAAGCAGATCACCATCGAGGGGCAAAAAGTAGAAGGCGCTGCTAAATTATGTCATTTCTTTCATTCAAGGCCGAGGATGCTGGTCTGAATGTTGGTTATGTTTTGGACATTGTCTCCAGGGTGTGAGCAACAGTTATGTGGCAGTCTGTTTGTTTTGCTGTTTAATTGAAGATTATTTATTCACAATGTCCATGTCTGTTCTTTGCACTAATTGTTGCCTTGACCAGCTTAGGAGTAGCAGAACGGTTCCATTCATGTTCTTGGAATGGCAGAAAGCATTCCCTAAGCTGCTGCTGCTCCTCCTCCTCCTCCTCCTCCTCCTGCTGCTGCTGCTGCTGCTGCTGCTACTGCTGCTGTCTGGTGGCATTGGCTGGGTCTTGAGGATTGCCAGGTTATGCAGCATGCAACACACAACCACGAAGTGGGAGACTCACTCAGGTGAGTACTGAAGGGCTCCTCCGGAATGGTCCAGACAGCGGAACCATTGCTTCAGCACGCCGATTGTGTGCTCAATGATGTTCCTGGTCGCTTGATGGCTCTCATTGTAACGTTCTTCAGCAGGGGTGCTGGGCAAACGGAGCGGGGTCATCAGCCAGGGGCACAGAGGATAGCCCTTGTTGCCGAGAAGCCAGCCTCCTGGGTGTGCCGGGGCTTCAAAAAGGTCTGCCACAGAAGTCTGGCGCAAGATGAAGGCATCGTGGCTGCTGCCTGGAAAGTGGACATTGACAGCGAGTATCAGCTGTCGGTGGTCACAGACCAGCTGCACATTCAAAGAATGGAACCCCTTTCGGTTGCGGAAATCCTCCGCATTCTCTAGAGGCGCCCACAAAGCCACATGCGTGCAGTCAATGGCGCCCTGCACCATGGGGAAGCCCGCTATCCTTGCGCTCTTGCTGCTTGTCCGGGGTCATTGGGAAGGAGATGTACTGCCGTCTCCTTTTAAAGAGGGCAGTAGTCACTTGACGGATGCAGCAATGCACTGCGAACTGTGAGATGTTGGCAATGTCCCCAGCAGCGGCCTGAAAGGATCCGCTGGCATAGAAGTTTAGAGCCACAGTGATCTTCACAGCCACCGACAGAGATGTCCTGCACCTTAGTTGAGGCTGCAGATCTGGCTGAAGCAGGTGGCAGAGCTTACTGACCACCTCCTTACTGAAGCGCAGCCTTTGGAAACACTGCTCTTCCGACATGTTGATATATGAAAACTGTTGGCGGAAAACCCTGGCAGCGTAAGGTCTCGTGTGCTGACGTCTGTAGGCCCTCCTCCGTCTGGCCATGCCTGCCACTCTATCCCTGTGTCTCTGTGCCCTGTCAATATGATTGAGAAGGATGACGTTCCCAACCAATGCAGCCCCCATAGTAAGTGTGCACTGAAAGTTATGCCGGTTGAGAAGCTTACCAACTGCAAAGTTATGTTCAGAAGGCTAAAGTTCCTCAGCCAGCGCTGGCTCACTGCAGAAATGGCTCTCCGTTTCTCTCTGAGCAACTCTCTCTCTCTCTCACAGAAGGTGTGGTCCAAAAATGGCTACCACTAATAATCCAGGAAGAGTCCCCTTTAAATAGCACCCCCCCAGCCCGACAGCGACTGGGAAACGTTCAAGGTAACCTGTCCTTGTTAGCACCAGGCGGAACGGAGGGGGGGCGCCAGTGAATTTCCGGTCCGGGGCGCCCCAAGGGCATTGCACACTGAAATGATGTCATGATCTGCATGCGCCGGTGAGTGGGTGCAACGGTTTAGCGCCGGCGCTAAATGTCCGCTGAATTTGGGAAAAGGCACAGGGTCCGCTGCGCCCGGGCGCTAGTTGGTTAGCGCCCCACTTCTCGACCTCTTTAGGCACTAATGGGTGGCGCAACCAACCGAATTTTTCCCCCAATATTTTTTTGCATTAAAAAATGCTATTTGATATATTTACATTGGGTATACAGCACAGAAACAGGCCATTTGGCCCAACCAGTCCGTGCCGGTGTTTATGCTCCACATGAGCCTCCTCCTGTCTTTCCTCATCTAAATCTATCAGCATAACCCTCTATTCCCTTTTCCCTCATATGTTTGTCCAACCTCCCCTTAAATGCATCCATACTATTCGCTTCAACCACTCCCTGTGGTAGCGAGTTCCACATTCTCAACACTCTTTGGGTTCTGAATTCCCTATTTGATTTCTTGGTGACTATCTTATGTTGATGGCCCCTAGTTATGCTCTTCCCCACAAGTGGAAACATTCTCTCTGTATCCACTCTATCAAAACCTTTCATAATTTTATAGATCGCTATTAGGTCACCCCTCAGCCTTTTTTCAAGAGAAAAGAGACCCAGCCTGTTCATCCTTTCCAGATATGTATACAATCGCATTTCTGGTATCATCCTTGAAAATCTTCTCTGCACCCTCTCCAGTGCCTGTATATCCTTTTTATAATATGGCGGCTAGAACTGTACGCAGTACTCCAAGTGTGGTCTAACCAAGGTTCGATACAGGTTTAGCATAACTTCCCTACTTTTCAATTCTACCCCTCTAGAAATAAACCCTAGTGCTTGGTTTACATTTTTAATGGCCTTGTTAACCTGGGGCGCAACTTATAGTGATTTTGTATTTGTATGCCGAGATCCCTTTGTTCCTCTACCCCACCTTGACTCGCACCCTCCAAGTGATAAGTGACCTCCCTATTCTTCCTACCAAAATGTAATACCTCACATTTATCTGTGTTGAACTTCATTTGCCAATTATTTGCCCATTCTGCAAGTTTATTAATGTCCTCCTGTAATTTGTTGCAGTCCTCCTCAGTATTGATGATTTCCCCCAATTTGGTACCATCTGCAAATTTAGAAATTGTGGGCTAGATTTTCAGTATAGACAGTTTTGGGGCGCTAAGCTTAGCGCCCGCCCGAAGTTATCGCCCGCCCCAAAGTAGCGCCCCGTTGCCGGAAATTCAGTGGCTTCGCCCTAAGAGGTTGGTGGAGCGCTAAAAGAGGCGTTCCACTAGTATCTTTAGGCGCTAAGCCGGCGGTGGAGAGCGCAACACCCGAGCTCGGGCGCAGCGCACGGCAGACACTCTGGTGCCAGTGAGCTCTTAAAGGGGAAGGGTGCATGTATTTTTTTCAAATGCAAAGTCTGGGGTGAAACGGGAAGAGGAGGAGGAGGAGGAGGAGGAGGAGGAGGAGGAATGATTGGTGCCCGGAAACATAAATAGACCGTTCAGAACAACACACAGCTTACTTCCACACAACACATGCAGAGTGCCTTTTGTACGAGTGCCCTTTAATTTGCGCTCCCCAGGGTGTGTTGCGTTCCATTTTACAAACGCTCTGGACGCCAGGCGCACAATGGGGCGGTCCGACTGAAGTTTGGATTCGGGGCGGCCAAAGGGCGTTGCACGAGGATGTGACGTCATTTTCTGCGCGCGCATCCGGGCGGCCGCTAAACTTTGCGCCGGCGCTAACGGGCAACTTAATTTGGGGCGGGGCGCAAACTGCGCTGCGCCCAGGCGCTACACGCATAGCGCCCGAAAATCACTTCTCTTAAGGCGCTAACTGCTGGCGCAAGCAACTGAAAATCTAGCCCTGTGTTTTTGATTCCAAAGTCTAAATCATTAATGTAAATTGTGAACAGCAGTGGTCCCAGCACTGATCCTTGTGGAACACCACTACCCACCTTCTGCCACTATGAATAGCTACCCTTTACTCCCACTCTCTGCTTTCTGTCTTGAAGCTAGCCAGCAATCCATTCTGCTACTTGTCCCCTGACTCTGCATTCTCTGACCTTATTCATTAGTCTATTATGGGGTATCTTATCGAAGGCCTTTTGAAAATCCAGAAAAATTACATCTTCTGCATTACCATTGTCTACTCTCACTGTTACCTCTTCAAAAAATTCAATAAGGTTGGTCAAGCAAAATTTTCCCTTTTGAAATCCATGCTGACTATTCATTATTATACTTTTCATTTCTAGATGTTCTTCTATTCTCTCCTTTAGTAGGGATTCCATTATTTTTCCTACCACCGATGTTAAGCTGACTGGTCTATAATTCCCTGGACATGTTCTATTCCCCTTCTTAAATATAGGTATTATTACATTAGCTATCCGCCAGTCCTCTGACACTACACCTTTTTCTAACGAATTATTAAATATGCATAGTAATGCCTCTGCTGTCTCTTATCTAGATTCTTTTAAAATGCATGGATGCAATCCATCCGGACCAGGGGTTTTATCCTCTTTGAGTTTGATTAGTTTATTTAATATATCCTCTTTTTTTTATTTGGTGCAATTGTATTAATAAAGCTGAAAATGGGTTTATCACAAAAAATAAGCATTTTAATGTCTAGTCCACCATCTTGAGTAACCTGATTTTAAATAACTGAAAATGACTTAAAAAATATACAGAAACATTTACTAGTTTCATTGCACAGTAGTCAGTTTCTTGGTAAATAAAATTTGATATAATATTTAAAAGCTTTTAAAACTTGCTTATTAGTGCTCTTGTGCCTAAAAAAAACAACCTAATTTTAAGAGCCTCCTCGAAGGCCACAAACAGGCACAATTAGTGGAAACTCGCAATGGTGATTAATTTGATCCGGGGGCGTGGCCAGATTTGTAAGCGGGGCCAGCTTTCAGCATGATGTTTTTCAAATTACCTCACAAAAGTTTTCAGAAACTCGATTTGCGCTTGAAATTCCTCGATCTTTTGTGCTGGCTTGGCTGATTTTGGGTGAATTGCGCTGAAAAAACCAACGTAACCTAGCGGAAACTCCAGGCCTATGACATATTGCTAACACCTCAGCAAATATGCTCCAAGGCCAGAAACCGCCTTCTCAGTCGAACATCCCAGATCCTTAAGCAATTGACCTTTTCTCTGGAAATATTCAACAGCAAACTAAGCACCATAGACACAAACTTACAGGTTACATTACCAGAGTGACTACACTTCAAAATTACTTCTTGGCTGTAAAGCGCTTTGAGATGTCCGCCATATAAATATATAAGTCTTTCTTTCTGCCCTTCTTTCCTTCTTTTTTTTTAGAATAAACTGGTTAAGTGGAGTTTACTGAAGGGGATATAAGTTCATTAATTTTTGACCAATAAACACCTTAGCTAGAAATATTAATAAGGGTACAAAATTCCATGGGTTGCAATCCTGGCAGTTGTGCTGGGATTGCACCCACTTAGTGCCTTCCAACACTGACCCCACTACTGGAGTTTGTGGGGTTAGTGGGAATGCATCTCATTTACATGGGGTAGGTGGGCACAAGTGCCACATTGGGTGCAACTTTGGCACCTACTTACCCCAGGCACCTGGAAACTTGGGCAGCTAACCGTGAGGGAAGGGGGTTGCTTTCCAGGTCCACGTTCATGGCCAGATCCGGCAAACCGTGCCTTAAGGAGTCTCTGTAAAGGACATGTGGAATTTCCATTGCTTACAAGACAATGTGAAATCTCCCAGAAATGGTGGAGGCCCAACATAATGGAGTCTCCCCCGTTTCCGTGGGGGTTGTGCCAGTCTCCCACCAGAGGTACAGCAGCAGACTCATAGAAGCAGCGAAGAATTTCTTTGCCAAAATGTATAGATTTTATTTCAAATTCCCTCTTTTATTTGCTGGAGGACCATTTTTTTGTCAAAATTTGAATGTCTGCATGCCATTTATAAAAAGCAAAACAACTTGAGAAGTGTGGATTCAAATAACTGCACAGTGAATTAGTGAGTTTAAAATGCACCCTGATGTCTCTCAACAGTGTGAGCTACAATGAGAATTAGAAAAATGTTATAGAAAGATTTTCCTGGATTAATATACAACAGATGAATTGGCAGTACTGAAGCAGATCATGGTTCTCCCAAAACGAATTAAGGGCTTTTAGATAGCTGTAATATTCAATACATAATGCAATTCATTTTAGCTGCACAGTAAAAGCAACAGAGATTACCAAAATGGGTATAAGGAGAGGGAAGAAGTTAATTGAAAGGTGTAATGCAGATAACTGCAAGACAGATTGAAATAAATGTTTAGCTACGCAAGAAGAAAATGGAGTCTTAAAGAGAATTTAGGGGATAAATTGGGCAAAAGTGTTATGGAGGATCAGGAAGTGGCAGATGTGCTAAATGAATTCTTCACATCAGTCTTCACACTGAAGATTGTACAAATTCCAGATCCAGTCATCTTGGGTCAGGAATTCATAACATGTGTAAAGATCAGTAAAGCATATGTTATGAAGAGTCTCAAGGAATTAATGGGGCCATTTTCGGTGTCAGTAATTTTTACAGCAACTTAGTGCCAATTTGAAAAATAGCAGACTTGGTGTCAATGTTCTTTTGGGCAGCATTAATTTCAATTGGTAATTTCTCAGATGGTTTTACTCAGTGGTAAACATTCACTGCTAGTGAAATAAACAATAGAGCCAAGTGTTAGCTGGCAGATTCAAATAAGCAAGGTGCCATTTTCCAAAATCACGAAGTATTTATACACCATCTGCTCTGTAAGTCACACTTTGGTCAAGTTGTAAGTCGATACAGTTTATGAGGCCAGTTCTTGTCTCTGTTATGCACCATAAATGTTGCATACAGAGCATAGCGGAGCAGAAAGTTGAGCAGAGATCATTAACACTGACTTTGTGCATCGCATGCATTTTCAGTGTTCAAAAAACAAGGGCAAGAAGCTAATATTAAAATTAAAGGTTTGGTGAAATTATTTTGAAATGCATCCAATTTCCTGGTGTAGATCTTTACTTTGTGCGATTGTGTAAAATAGATGATAGCGAGTCGGCAGCCAGTTTTGTATCTCCCCCGATTTTATTTCCATCGAAGTCAATGCAAAAAAAAATTGAGGGAGATGTAAAACGGGCTGCCAACTCGCTGTCACCTGTTTTACACAATCGCACAAAGTCAAGGGGCTAGATTTTCAGTATAGGCAGTTTTGGGGCGCTAACCTTAGCGCCCGCCCGAAGTTAGCGCCCGCCCCAAAGTAGCGCCCCGTTGCCGGAAATTCAGTGGCTTCGCCCTAAGAGGTTGGTGGAGTGCTAAAAGAGGCGTTCCACTACTATCTTTAGGCGCTAAGCCGGCGGTCCAGAGGGATAGCGCCCAGGCGGGGCGCAGCGCGGGTGTGGTCATTTTTGGACTGACAGCAGACCCCGTGGCGCCGACCAGCTCTTAAAGGGGGAAGGGACGAATTGGTCTGCTGCCACGCCCTGCACACTGCAGCCTTGCAAAGAGGCCTCAACACTGCTGCTCAGCCCCAGGGAGTCATGGCAACGCCAGAGAAGGCCCGTCAGCGTGCCCTGCGCTTCTCAGAGGGTGATCTGGACATAATGGTCACAGCTCTGGAGGTGAGGCGCAAGATCTTGTTCCCAGAGAGTGGGAGGAATCCAACCCACCACGACTACACCAAAGCCTGGAAGCAGATCGCCCAGAGGGTGATGTTCACCGGCGATGCCCCCAGGACCCACAAACAATGTCGTAAAAAATACAACGATCTGACCAGGATTGTGAAGGTGAGTACCCTTTCCAGTCTCCTCCTCATTCTTGCATGTACACCTGACATGATGGGCAAAGGGAGCTGAAAGTCCTATTGGCCAGCCCTCAGCCAGCAGCATTGGGACAGTCATGAGCATCAATTGGCCATTCGGCACTCTACACTCTGGCCAAGCTATTCCACCATGGGAGGCAGTGCACACTACATCAGGGCTTCACTCTGGCCAAGCTATTCCACCATGGGAGGCAGTGCACACTACATCAGGGCTACACTGCGCACTTACAGCCCGTCCTTTCTCTTGCAGGCTAAAGTAGCCTTTAATCGCCAGGCCCGTGCCAGGGGTGGCCACGCCAAGCTGCAGAAGCTCACTCGGCTGGAGGAGCGCGTGTGTGTGCTCATGGGAGCCCGTGTGATCGTCCCCACAGCGTCCGGAGTAGCCAACCCTCCACTGCCCGGCAATGGTAAGGACCTCGCCTTTTGGCCCTCTCGCGTCGCACTGGCCCATCCGAGCTACCTCCTTTGCCACTGTCCCACCAATGCGCTGAATGCCACCAGTCCTAACTCGCTCGCTGACGCCGTCTCCTCACTCTGAAGCTACTCTTGTGCATTCCTGCTTTCAGCTGGTGACGACCAGGACCCTGAAGCTGCCAGTGACAGCACCTCCGAGCAGGAGGAGGAGGAGGAGCAAGCCGGACCATCGGGGGAACAGTCACGTCCCGCAGGAGAGGAGGAAATGCTTGACACCTCCTCACTGGACGAGTGCCTGGAGGAACTGTCGCAGGGCAATGCAGCTTCTGGGACCAGTGGCGTCCAGCCACCCAGGAGCCGTGCGTGTGGCCCGCGGCCTTCCCCCCAAAGGGGGGAAGGATCAGAGGGGAGTGCTGCTGATCGGCACACTCGCCGCCACCAACGTGGCAAGGGTCCCCTAGTTCGGCCCCCTCCTCCCCAGCGGGAGAGTCGCGACTCCAGTCCGGACACCTTCACCTCGGAGGAGGTGCGGAAGCTGGATAAGATGGCCGAGGATTCGGACCGGCGCCACACGGAGCTCATGAGCGTGGTGGGGCGCATGCCTGAGGCCATCGAGTCGCTGGCGACCAGTGTGCGCGAGTTCGGGGCAGCAACTGCCGCGAGTGGCCGCATGCTGACTGATGCCGTCAAGACCCTGGCGGATGTGATGCGGGCGCACACCAGGACAACAGGGGCACTCACTGCTGCCACACGCGCTGTCTCAGGCAGGCATCGCCAGGGCAGCCGCCGCGCTGGACCATCCCAGCAAGCTGCCCCTCGGCTGATTGTTGCGGATCCTGCAGTGCGGGCCCGGCCGAGTGCCACCGCGCCACAGCACCAGCCAGCGCATCCCAGACGCCAGATGGCCCACATTGCGCCATCCGTCGCCGCCATTCCCCCACTGGGGTGTCAAGGGCAAGCGGCTGCAGCTGATGGTGGCCAGGCTCAGGTGCGCCACTCAGCAGACGGCCCCTCGAGGCCCAAACGCCGTGTAGGCCGCCCCCCAGCGGCATCTGGCGGAAGGGCATCTGAGCCTCAGGCGCCTTCCCCCAGCCTCGCAGCAGCCACTGGGCAGAGCTTGCGAAGGAGCAGCAGGCCGGGCAGGGGAGGCAAAAGGCTGGGCAAGGTCTCGCCCTCGCGGGCCACTCAGTAGAGGGTGTGGCCAGCTTTCCTTTTATATGGCGGTGGCCATCTTTATTTTGCCCATGGTTGTGTTGTTGGAGGGCTTATTTTTTGTGTTAGGCCGACGTTGAGGCCCGGTTTGAAGAAATGTGGAGTGACTCCTCCCCAGTTTGTGGGAGTGAGTCGTTTGTTGGGCTTTTTGTGGGGCCCGTTTATTGTTTTTGGGGATTCATGTGGGAAGGGCTTTTCATTTTTGTGTAATAAATAATTATCTTTATTCATGCAGTCTCCATGGTTGTTCTTCTTAGTGTTTGTTGGCTTCGCCGGCTGAGGGCTTGCGGAGCGGCTGCATTCATCTTTCCTCATGGCCCCTGGCCATTCCCTGACAGGGGGCTTAGAAGTACCGTGTAATAAGGTGGCGTCGTGCGGCCCTTGGCCCTGGTCGCTCCCTCCTGGGAACGTACTCCTGCTCCTCCTCCTCCTCCTCCTCATGCTCCTCCTGCTCCTCCTCCTGAGGTGCTGGTCCAACGTCAGGTGGCAGTGCCTGAGTCCTGCGGATAGCCAGGTTGTGTAGCATGCAGCAAACCACCACAAATTGGGAGACCCGGTCCGGCAAATACTGGAGAGCTCCTCCGGAGCGATCAAGTCAGCGGAACCGCTGCTTGAGGACCCCAATAGTTTGCTCGATGATGTTGCGGGTGGTTTGATGGCTCTCGTTGTAGGCCTCTTCAGCAGCGGTCCCGGGCGCGCGGAGCGGGGTCATGAGCCAGGTGCACAAAGGATAGCCTTTGTCCCCGAGTAGCCATCCTCTTGGGGGAGGCTGTGCCTGGAACATGTCATGCACAGTACTCTGCCGCAGGATAAAGGCATCGTGGCTGCTGCCTGGGAAGCTGGCATTGACTGCCATGATGCGCTGCTTGTGGTCACACACCAGCTGCACATTCAGAGAATGGTAGCCCTTCCTGTTGCGATACTGCTCGCCATGCTCCAGAGGGGCCCGCAAAGCCACATGCGTACAGTCAATGGCGCCCTGCACCAAGGGGAATTCCCCAAGTCTGGAAAATCCCAATGCGCGCTGATGCTGGCTCTCCAGGGCCATGGGGAAGGAGATGAATTGGCTTCTCCTTCTGAACAGTGCTTCAGTCACCTGGCGGATGCAGCGATGCGCGCCGTACTGGGAGATGTTTGCTATGTCCCCAGCAGCGTATTGGAAGGAGCCGGTGGCATAGAAGTTCAATGCCACCGTCACCTTCACTTCCACCGACAGAGACGTCCTGCACCTGAGCTTTGGCCGCAGATCTCGGCAAAGCAGGTGGCAGATCTCTGCAATCACCTCCTTTCGGAATCGGAGCCTTTTAACACATCGCGCGGCACTCATGTTTAGGTAGGAGCGCTGCTGGCGGTATAGCCTGACTGGGTAAGGCCTACGTGGCCGACGCCTGTAGCCCCCTCTGCCTCTAGCCAGGGCTGCCCCTCTCACAATGCGTCTGCGAGCCCTGCGGACATGGAGCTGCAGCTCCGCGTTGGCACCCCATGCAACCCCCATCAAATCCTGGCAAACACTCACTGAGCTCTTGCTGCTTGAAACCAGTTAGCTATCCTCCTTGTTGTGTCTCCAGAAATGCGTTGCACAAGAGTGTTTTCTGAAAAAAGGCTGGCCTTTATACTGGAGAGCACGTCCCCTTTAATTTGCGCCCCCCTGGGCCCGTGCTGGTTGTGTTGCGTTCCTTTTTCCAAACGCTCCGGCCGCCAGCCGCACAATGGGGCGGTCCGACTGAAGTTTGGAATCGGGGCGGCCAAAGGGCGTTGCACGAGGATGTGACGTCATTTTCTGCGCGCGCATCCGGCCGGGCGCTAAACTTTGCGCCGGCGCTAACGGGCAACTTAATTTGGGGCGGGGTGCAAACTGCGCTGCGCACGGGCGCTACACGCATAGCGCCCGAAAATCACTTCTCTTAAGGCGCTAACTGCTGGCGCTAGCAACTGAAAATCTAGCCCAAGGTCTACCCCCCATGTGCATTATGCACAATGCTCTTCTTGCCCACATATGGCAGCACGGTGGCATAGTGGTTAGCACTGTTGCCTCACAGCGCCAGGGACCCAGGTTCGAATCCGGCCTCGTGTGACTGTCTGTGTGGAGTTTGCACATTCTCCCCGTGTTTGCGTGGGTTTCCTCCGGGTGCTCCGGTTTCCTCCCACAGTCCAAAGATGTGCGGGTTAGGTTGATTGGCTATGATAAATTGACCCTTAGTGTTAGGGGGATTAAATACGTGGGGTTACGGGGATAGGGTGGGATATGTGTTGATGTAGGGGTTACGGGGATTGGGTGGGATATGTGTCGGTGCAGGCTCGATGGGCCGAAATGGCCTCTATCTGCACTGTGGGATTTCTGTGATTCTGTGATTCTGTGATAACCATTGCCAAATGATGAGCTGAATACAGGAGCAAATTTACAGGCCTGAGTAAGAAGACAAAGTGAACAATTTTCAGAGCATTTATGCACTGTTTTCTTTTAAGTTTTTTTTGTGGGGGTGGGGGGGTTAGGCTGCCAAATTCGGCTTCAGACCTCACTTACATGCACCCCAATTGGGGAGGGCAGGAAATCATCCGGCTTTCGCTGGTCGGCCGGGTGTGGGGTGGGGTGGATCTTGAACATCCTGGCAGTGGGCCAGAGATTTTTGTGGGCCTAGAAGGAGCACAAGATTAAAAACTGAAAATTTATTGGGATTTATTTTGAGTGGCCTTTAAGGATCACTGGTTCGATCCATATTTGCTTATTTAATAGGACCGGAGACAGGCGAGTGCTTTGGACACCTAGCAGTAGGGCCTTTTCAAAATGTCACGGGCCTCTTCATCGATGTTAATGATGCGGTAAGGCTACCAGCCCCATTTTGAGGCTGTTCATGTCGGGCGATCGGAATGAAATTTGTCCCCACTCTTGTTAAGTTCTTGATAGAGTCCAATCCATAGAAACTTGTGCAAACTAGTGCACACACCATATCTGTATTAACAAATGACCATCTTTTATATCAGTTAAGTAGCTTGCTAACTGCTTCAGCGTGTGTTAGAGAATCAAAGAGGGAGAAATTTGGTACCGCCCCGTTTGGGGCGCAATTATCGGCTGGGCGCAAAGTTTAGCGCCTGGCGCTAATTATCACCTCCGATTGCAAACTTGGCTTCTATTGCCCGTGGAGGTGATTGGAGCACTAAATCAAGCGCTACACACCTCTCTTAAGGCACTAATGCCGAGGAGCGAGGCACTACCTCAGAGTGCTGGCGAAGCTCATGTGATGTCAGTCAACAATGGAACACAGACACACTGGTGCTGGCCAGTTCTTAAAGGGGAGGGTCGATCTTGCTCTCATTCCACAACCTGCTCATTGCAGCCTTGAGTCTCGGCCTGGAGAGACCTGTACATCAAATCTGCTGGAAAGACCAATGGAGAGGCCCAGGGAGAGAGTTCAGAGTGCAGCCCCCATAGTCTCTTCTAAATCGATGCAAGGAAGGTCAAATCAAAATGAACCTGCAAAGTGCTGCTCAGTACCCAAAACTCCTTCACACAGCGTTGAATCTCTCCAGAAGTGTCTCTCTCTCTCTCTCTCTCTCTCTCAGTGCGTGGTGCAAAAATGTCGGCGACAAAAATAGACAGGAAGCGGTCGCCTTTAAATAGCGCTCCCCTCAATCTGTCGTTGCTAGCGGCAGGTGGAAAGGCAGGGGGCACCACTCAATATCCGGTCCGGGGTGCTACCCGGGCGTTGCGCGCTTGACTGATGTCACGATCTGCGGGCGCAGGAGATCGTGGCGGTAGTGTTTAGCACTGCCGCAAAATGTCTGGTCAATTTCGCAAGCGGCGCAAAGATCGCCGTGCCTGGGTGCTAGTTGCTTTGCACCCCATTCCTAATGGGAGGCACAAAACAACTGACTTTTCCCCCCTCTTGCAGCACAGAAGGAGACCATTCGGTCCATCGTGTCCGTGCCAGCTTTTTGAAAGAGCTATCCAATTAGTCCCACTATCCTGATCTTTCCCCATAGCCCTGCAAATTTCTCCTTTTGAAGTATTTATCCAATTTCTTTTAGAAAGTTACCTTTGAATCTGCTTCCACCACCCTTTCAGGCAATGCATTCCAAATCATCTCACTGCATAAAAAATGTTCTTCTCATCTCGCCCTGGTTTATTTTCCAATTATCTTAAATCTGTGTCCTATGGTTACCAACCCTCCAGCCAGTGGAAACAATTTCTCCTGATGTACTCTGTCAAAACCCCATAAAATTTTGAGCACCCCTATTAATCTCCTCTTAACCTTCTCTGCTCTAAAAAGAGAACAATCCCAGCTTCTCCAGCCTCTCCACATAACTGAAGTACCTCAGCCCTGGTACCATTCTGGTAAATCTCCTCTGCATCCTCTCCAAGGCCTTGACCTCATGAGCATTATTACAGGTACATTATGATTAGTTTTTTTTTCTGTTTCTGCTAATGAAACTGAGTTGCATGAAATCAGCCAATTTTAAATGGTGGATGTTAAAATAGGGTTATTCATTTTTTTTGTGTGAAAAGAGACTCCAAGAACCAAGGGGGTGAAATTGGATAAAGCCTAAAAACGGGCACAGGGAGCACGAAGAACGATGTGCCCACGCTCGTTCAAAGTGGTGCAAGCAGCATGCAAAATTTGTGCTGCCTGCTCATTATAATAATTGCAGCGCTGATCTCAGGGCTAAACGCACTGCTGGTTGGCTTAGCACTCAACAGGGGGGCCAATATCGGGTGCAGGCTACTGGCAAGGAGATTTACTGATGTGGCACTGGAGGCCTTGGTCCTGGGAGTTCACAAACAACATGAGGTCTTCTACCCACAGGGGGGAAGTAGGCCTTCCAGGTAGTATGCCAGAAGACTGTGGGAGGAAATAGCACAAGCTCTCAGTGCCACGAGTGTTGTCCCCAGGACCTGGATCCAGTGCTGCAAGAAGATTAATGACCTCACACGAGTGGTCAAGGTCAGTGAATGTACCTTCAAATCCCATATCACACCAACTGCACCACTAGCCTCACACACTGCTCAATGCACCAGGCACCAATCACTCACCTACCAACAATCTCTAGCAATCATGACTCATACCTCACAATCACAGCTTCACCTCACCCTCACACACTTACCACCGCTGCAAGACTCACATCTTACACCGTGCACACACTCCCAGCTATTCAACCATGATCGGCACATCTCTCAAACACAATACACCACACTAACTGACACACTTCCCTTTTTCTTGCAGGCAAAGGTGGCTCATAACTGCCATAAGCAGCAGCAGATGGGCGAAGGAGCAGTCCAACTTCACAACCTCACAGAGCTGGAGGACACAGTGCTAGAGATAATTGGAGGGGCCATCACTGAGGTCATGGTGACCAGCAAAGTTGGAAGCATTGCTGATGATGACGGTATGCTCACACTTAATAATTCTTCTCACATCCCACATGGCTGGTGGAAGGCTGCTGAGTTTCCATGGGGGAGACTTCAGATGGCCTTTCAGGACGACCTTGAGCAGCTCTGGACCTAAAGGCCCAGCTCCACCTCAGCATAGGCAGCAGCAGTCTGGGCTGGCTGGCTGATAGGCAGTGTAAAGAACAAAGGTGGAGTGGCAGTGGTGGGAATAGGAATGCTGTCATGCTGAGAGAGGGCAGCAGGTTCTTGCAGCACAGACCCACTGCCACTCCCCTGGGGCGATGCCTCAGTATTCCTAGCAATCTTTTGAAGGACAGATTGATGGCCTGCTGCGACACCCTGCAAGCCCCTCTCGACAATGGTAAACCCAGCCACGATGGCAGCAGTCTGAGCTTGCGTGGCAGCAAGCTGAGACTGTAGGACAGCGGTCTGCGCTTCCACTTCAGCACTAAGACATTGGATCGCTTCCGCCTGTGCTGCAATGGCAGCTGTGACATCGCCCATCACACACAGCATCATGGCTGGGTCCACAATTCTATCCTGGAGTTGTCCATCATTTCCAGCATGGTAATCCTGGGATCCAAGCTCTGCACAAAGCCCTGTCCACTGTTGGAGCCGGACTCCTTTATGCTTCTTGACATTGCCAAGAGGCTCTCTGGCAGGCTTGCCATTCCACCTAGCAATTCGGTGTGCATGCCCAACACCCTTCTTCTAAAGGCCACCCCATCGAGGTTCTCATCTGAGTCGTGTGCAGCAGAACTTGTGTGTGAACTCGCCCTCCGGGAAGCTGGCCCCCAAGCTACCCTTTCCCCCTGGCCTTACTACAGCCCACTCATTTACGGTGCCTCACCATGTGCAGATCTCGCATCTATACTGCCCTCTAAATTCTGAGCAGTGCAAGTTTCTGAGCTGGTGTCTGCGAGTGTCAGATGCAGTGATGGTGTTGCGTTTGCAAAGATAATCCAGAGGCCGTATGTAGAACTCAACTCATGTCGCTTTTAATGGCTGATGCAACCAAACTCTTACAGGCAAAAGCAAATGAATACCTATATCCAATGTCAGACATAATATAACGATAACAGCACTATCAAACTTCATGTGCTCAGCCCAAGGCAATCGAGTACCTATCCCCAATGTCAGACATAACATTTCCTCCCCCCTCACAGTGTGTGGAGGAGGGCCTTGTCAAATGCACACCCCTGGGATAGGTGTACTCTGAGGCCATTTTTCAGTGTCTGGTTAAAACGCTCCCCCCCCCCCATTTGACTCGGGGTGGTGACAGATGCCCTTGCTCTCAAGGTAAGAGGAGAGTTCCAAAGAGACCATTTGGGGGCCATTGTCTGTGGTGATGGCCTTTGGATGCCCCCAGCGGGAGAAGAGAAACTCAAGGATATCGATGATGACCCAAGAGGTGACGGAGCCCACGGTAGTGACCTCTGGCCATTTTGAGTGCAGGTCATAGGTCACCACTAGGAACCGTTGATGGTGGGGGACACCATGGATCTCCCCGCAGATGTCCAGCTGCAGGTGCTCCCAGGGCTGAGAGGGCCAGGCAAGGGGTTGCAGGGGTGGAGGAGCTTGGTGGCCAGTCTTGCCACTTACAAGGCAGGCTGCACAGTCCTTGACCAGGGCCTTGATTTCCCTGTCGATACCCGGCCACCACACTAGGTCTCGGCATCGTTGTTTGAGCTTCACTATGCCCAAGTGGCCCTCGTGCGCCATGGATAAAACACGCGCACGAAGAGCACTTGGGACCACAGTGCAGAGCCCACGTGCAACACAGGAGTCATTCCAGCAGGAGAGCTCCTCTTTAACTCTGGAGTAGGCAGACAGTTCCTCAGGCACCTTGCGAGGCCAGCCATCTCTGATGAAGGTGCACAGTTGGGAGAGGGCCGGATCCTGTTCAGAGGCCTCTTTGAGCTCCTGGAGAGAGACTGTAGTTTGGAGAGGCGTGTGCAGCATCTGGACGATATCCTGTTCCACATGATCAAACCCGACGAGTGGGGCTGGGGCAGAGACAGTGCGGGAGAGCAGATCTGCAACAACATTGTCACGCCCTGGTGTGAACTGGAGACTGAAATTGTATCGGCAGAGGCGGTCAGGCTAGCAGTGTAGACGCAGTGGTCTGTGGCCCATGCCAGATTTCGACAGCAGGGCAGTGAGAGCCTGGTGATCGGTTCGCAGGGTGAAGGCATGGCCATACGAGTACAGGTGCCACCGCTCACATGCCCAGACGCACGCCAGCGCCTCACGCTCGCCTACTGAGTACTTCTGTTCAGTGGGGCTAAGGGCTCGGGAGGCAAAGGCGATTGGTTTCTCCACTCCATTCTGTATCTGCGATAACACTGCCCCCACAGCTGCAGCGAACGTGTCGCAGGTGACGAGGGTGGGGCTGGCGACGTCAAAGTGAGCCAACACTGGAGGCGACGTGAGCTGCGATTTGAGGAGGTGAACAGCTTCCGTACAGGCTTTTGACCACACCCAGGGCTCATCCTTTCGCAGGAGCTGGCGCAGTGGGGCTGTGGTGGCTGAGTACTGGGGCAAAAACTTCAGGTAGTACCCAATCATGCCAAGGAAGGAGGCAACCTGTGCTGCAGAGCTGGGTTCTGGGATGCTGTGAATGGCATCCACGTTTGACTGGAGTGGGGATATACTGTCAGCCGACAACCGAAACCCCACAAATTCGATCTCTGAAACAGCAAAGACACACTTTTCGCCATTCAGTGTGAGCTTGTGTTTTGCTAGAGCCGTGAAAACTCTCTGAAGGTGTTCATCGTGAGTGGAGGTCGAGGGCCCATGCACGACGATGTCATTCAGGTAGATGGCCACCCCAGGAATGCCCGCGAGCACAGAGGACATCACCTTTTGGAAGCAGCTGGGTGCAGAGCTAAGTCCAAATGGCATCCTGGTGTACCGAAAGACGCCAGCATGTGTCACAAAAGCAATGAGGTCCCTGCTGCTGGGGTGGAGGGGAACCTGTAGATAGCCCTGTCGAAGGTCCAGTTTCGAGAACAGGATGGAACCATAGAACTGTGCTGTGAGTTCCTCTGACGTGGGCAGTGGATATTTGTCAGGGATTATGGCCTTATTCACTGCTCGAAGATCGACACAGACGCGTAGACCGCCTGACTTTTTCTTTGCGACCACCAGGTTGGAGACCCACGGGGAGGCATCAACTGGTTCGATGATGCCGGCTTCCAGTAGCTGCTTTAGTTCAGCTGTGACCCCATCATGGAGAGCAAGCGGGATGCGGCGCAGTGGCTGAATGACAGGGGTAACGGTGGAGTCAACCATGGGCTGGTGGGTGAAGGCAGTCAGGCAGCCCAGACCCTCGAAGAGTGCTGGCCATGTTTGGCGCCATGGTGAGGCGATGTGCAGAATCGCAGACCCGCCGGTGTCCAAGAGAGAAAAACCCAGGTCAGTGAAAAGATCCAGTCCCATCAGGTTAGCTCCTTGGCGTGCCACATGAAAACAAAAATCTGGCAAAACTTTTGTTCCATAGCGTACAGTGAGGTTGACTGAGCCCACTAGTCCAATTTTCGAATTACCATACCCGCAAAGGGCAGTGGAGGGCGCAGAGAGTGGCAGGGAGCTGAAAAAATGTTTGAATGTGTCCACATTCAGCAGTGAGACGCTGGCACCGGTATCCAACAACAGAGGGATGCACACATCATTCAGGTTAATTGTGCATGACTTGAAAGCCACTACTGGCCCAGAGCTCATGTTGTGAATTGTAGGCCAACTGCTTGAGGACTGAGAGTGTTCATTTGTAGCAACAGGGGCAGAGCGGCAGACATTGGCAAAGTGATTTTGTTTTCCACAATTGCGACAGGCTTGGCCGCGCGCGGGGCAATTCTGCGCTCTGGTAGCATGTGAACGAGATCCGCAGTTTCCACACTGTTGCCGCGGTAGCGCGTGTTGCTGCCGTCACGCGAGCATTACAGTGTCAGAGCTGTCGGGGCCGAGGGTGCTGTCACTGGGTGTGTGTGCTAGTTTCGCTGCACATTCGGCTGCAGACTCCACTTGAAAGGCAATGATAACTGCCTGTTACAACGACAGATCATCGGACTCGAGTAACAGTCTTTCACGCACTCTCACGTTGTTGGTGTGCTCTATTAGTTGACCACGCACCATCTCGTCTTGTAGTGCACCAAACTTGCACGAGCTGGCTAACCCCCTCAAATTAGCCACGTATTGATGCACAGACTCGCCGGGGAGTTGGTGACGCTGTCTAAAAATGAATTGCCGCAGGAGGGCACTTTGTGGGGCAGAGAAGTGTGTGCTTAACAGAGCCACAGCCACATCATATGTTTGAATTGAGTCTGCTGTGCATAATGTCCCAAGAACACGCTGGCCCTCCGCTCCCAAGCAATGGGATAACAGTGCCTTTTTCCGTGCTGTACTCACATTTTCTAGTCCGAGAGTGATGAGGTAGGTTTCAAAGGACTGTAACCAGCGAACCCATGGGATTGGGGGCTCACCGGGTAGTGCAAGGAAGGGAGGAGGTGGTGGAAGAGAGATTTCAGCCATCCTCGTCGCCAAATGTTGTGTTTGCAAAGATAATCCAGAGGCCGTATGTAGAACTCAACTCATGTTGCTTTTAATGGCTGATGCAACCACACTCTTACAGGCAAAAGCAATCGAATACCTATATCCAATGTCAGACATAATATAACGATAACAGCACTATCAAACTTCATGTGCTCAGGCCAAGGCAATCGAGTACCTATCCCCAATGTCAGACATAACAGATGGTGTGTCTTCTTCTTCTCCTTCACTCTTCTCCACTGCTTAGGTGACAGGCTGTGTGGCTGGCATATCTTGGTCATCTGAAAGCAGAAACGCACAGGAGTCGGATTATGGTGAGGGGGTGTGGGGGGTGGCGTGGTGGGGGAAGCAAGATATCTGTGCATACAGCATCAGTAGCTTGCAAGCGAGAAGAGATCGTGGGATGAGGGGGAAGTGGGATATGAGAAGGATGATTACAAATGAGCATACCGTTATTGTCCCCAAGGGCTTCAACTTTGCCCATTGCCACGGCCTCGGTGACATCTTCAATGATGTCAAGCATGCTCTCCTCCAGTTGGCTAAAGGCCTGTATTGCAGCTTGGCCGCCTCCCGTCTGTTGCTGCTCTCTCCGATTGTGAGCCACCTTGGCCTGCAAGCGAAAGGGAAGTGTGTCAGTGAGTTTGGTGCAATGTCTTTGGGTGATGTGCTTGCCATAGTTGAATAGCTGGCAGTGTGTGCAAGGTGTGAGATGTGGGTGTGAGTGTTGCAGCAGTAGTAAGGTTGTGAGGATGAAGTGAAGCTATGATTGTGAGGTATGAGTGGTGATAGGCAGAGATTGTTGGTAGGTGAGTGATCGGGGTGTGGTGCATTGAGCATTGTGTGAGGCTTGTGGTGCAAATGGTGGGATATGACATTTTCTGAAGCCTTCGCTCACCTTGACCTGCCGTGTGAGGTCATTAAACCTATTGCGGCACTGCATCCATGTTCTGGGGACCACACTGTTGGCCGTCATGTATCCAGATATCTCTTGCCAGTGCCTTCTAGATTTATGGGCTGAGTTTGTGGGAAGATGACAGCCCACCTCCTCTCCATGGCCACCACCAGTGCCTCCAGAGCCGTATCTGAGAACCTTCGGGCTGTTTCTCTCTGCTGGTGCTCAGCCATGTCTTCCAAATTTAGGTGTGAATCGAAGTACAATGACAATGAAGTGCTGCTGCATCAAAGCACCTCCCCTTTAAGTAGTGGAGAAAGCCTAGGCCAAATATTACTTGCAATTCTACTGCACCCGATATTGGCCCACCTGTTGAGTGGTAAGCCAATCAGCAGCATGTTTAGTGCTGAGGTCGGCACTATAATCATGTAAATGAGCACTCAGCACAAATTTTGTGTGCTATCTGCATCACTTTGAACCAGCGCAGCTAAATACCAATGGGCCACAACACTGCCCGTTTTCGGGCCATTTCCAATTTCTAGGCCAATGAAGTCCCTTCTCCTGGAGTACAAAGCCTCCATGATCCCCCGGATGCAGCGATGGACAGTGAACTGGGAAATGTTAGCTAAGTCGCCTGCTCTAGACTGGAAGGGTCCAGTGGCGAAAAAATTGAAAGCCATGGTGACCTTGAGAGCCACTGGCAGTGCCATCATTGCCCTGCTCTGAGGCTACAGGTCTGGTTCCAGGAGGTGGCAGAGTTCTGTGACCACCTCCTTGGTGAAGCGGAGCCTCCTAATACACTGCTCCTGGCTTAAGAGCAGGTAGGAGAAGTGATCCTAGGTGGGTAAGGCCTCCTGCTGAGAGCCCTCCTGCCCCTCCTCCTCCTCCCTCTGTGAACACCTTCTCCTCTTCTGCGCTGCCTCTGCTCCATCTCCCTGTCATACTCGAGCACGAGGGGGACTGCAAGTAGAGCCCCCATGACTGAGAGCAAGTGGTGTGAGTAGATCCCTTTAAATCAGAAGCAAGATGTTCTCCACTTGCAGCAACACTCCCTGTCACCTCACCAACTTTAAATAACTGTAGAAAGCTCCAAACAGTTGCACAAGCTTACACAGAGCCAATAGAAATCAAAAAGCAAGTCAGCTGCAAGTTGTTGCTGATCCCTTTAAATAGCGCTGGTCGGGGTGCGTCCTGCTGCTGAATGCATGTTCAGCTGGTCATGATTTGGAGAGGGTGTTGAATGGGGGCGCCGATATCGAAAATGGCAGGTCGTGCGTCAAAGCAATGTTGCACACTGATTGAGGTCATGTTCTGCCTCATTACCATTTCTCCAGCGTGCGCAGGTAAAGCCCACACTCCTGACCTGCCAAAAATGGCAGCTGCCGCGAGACCCGCCGGAAGTGGGTGGAAGCAAGGCAGCCGTCATTTTTTCAACGAAACTAGCCTTATCAGCCGGCACTAAGGGGTCGAATTTCACGGCCCAAATGTTTAATGATTAAAAAGGTCTGGATCATGTCCATTCACAATGATGACTGCATGAATAATATAAATGCAAAATCTGATGATATGGTAATTTTCCAACTTTGCACAACCAGCTGGGTGTCTCTTCCACCAGAGGCACAGAACAGAAATGTGGGTATGGGCTGCACATGATTTTTCAACACTAAGTTAAATGATAGGAAAACTATATGCAGTGCAAGCCCAAATTTCTGATATGTGCTGCTGGGGAGCAGGGTGAGGAACACGTTGGGTTGAGTGGTGGTGAGTGGAGGGAGGTGTCCACAGGGAACATTGAAGTGGAAAATGACCCATTATAAGTAGAAAATTAACAAGCCTCTAAGGAGACTAGAGATTAGAAGATTTTCTCCCCCTATAGAGCAATGGATATGTGGACTAGACACCTAACAATAGCAGTTAATATTATGTTGATTAGCTTCTTTTAGAAAAAGGTAAGAATTGGATTGAAGGTTGTGGGGCTCGACAATCAGAAAACAGAAAACAATTCTGTTTTCTACAGAATATAATTATTCCCATGCAGCTGGGGGCATGGATGAGGCTACTGTAGAAAACAAGTGGTCAGCGATGAATTAACTCTTTTTATTTTCATTGATTAAAGGAGGATTTCCCAATGTTCTATGTTGAAATTAATCTCCGTTAGTTTTGTATGGATGGGCTTGAAAAGCTCCAGAAGAAAGGAATTTCAATGCATCGCCCCATATGCATATGAGAAGCTTATTCACTGCTATAAGCCTTATTTGTAGTAAGCTGGTGTGTGTACATTTACCTGAGAGCTTTCTGCACACCAAAAGCTATTTATTTTGTGAAGTGCATTGGGATGTGATGAGGAACTTTATAAATACAAGCGTTTTGTTTTTTTGTTTCGAAACAACATCTGTTATGGTTCTCCAGAACACGGAAAGTATTTTCTGCAGATAATGAACATCAGTCCAAATACAGCTTTGTACAGATAGCCAATGTAACTAATGGCATGAAGGTGTAAGATATCTGTTTTGGGATTTCTACACTGGACTAGCTGAGTTCTGCACCTAAACTGTGTCAGGCATTACACATGCACATACTTTTAACACTGAGCATGCCCAGTTAATAACTGAACAAGCATTGACTATCCTTCACCTGAAGGTGTGCTGCAAGATTGCCAAATGATCACCTGTGATTCATCTTTTCTTGTTAGAAACATAGAAACATAGAAGATAGGAGCAGGAGTAGGCCATTCGGCCCCTCGAGCCTGCTCCACCATTCAATGCGATCATGGCTGATCATCCAAATTCAGTACCCGGTCCCTACTTTCTCCCCATACCCCTTGATCCCTTTAGCCTTGAGAAATATATCCAACTTCTTCTTGAATATATTTAATGAATTGGCCTCTACTGCCTTCTGTGGTAGAGAATTCCACAGGTTCACCACTCTCTGGGTGAAGAAATTCCTCCTAATTTCTGTCCTAAATGGCCTACCCCTTATCCTTAGACTGTGACCCCTGGTTCTGGACTCCCCGACCATCGGGAACATTCTTCCTGCATCTAGTCTGTCCAGCCCTGTCAGAATTTTATAAGTTTCAATGAGATCCCCTCTCATTCTTCTAAACTCCAGCGAGTATAAGCCCAATCGATCCAATCTCTCCTCATACGTCATTCCTGCCATCCCAGGTATCAGCCTGGTGAATCTTCGCTGAACTCCTTCCATGGCAAGAACATCCTTCCTCAGATAAGGCGACCAAAACTGCACACAATACTCAAGATGTGGTCTCACCAAGGCCCTGTACAACTGCAGCAAGACATCCTTGTTCCTGCACTCAAACCCTCTCGCTACGAAGGCCAACATACCATTTGCCTTCTTAACCGCCTGCTGCACCTGCATGCTTACCTTCAGTGACTGGTGCACAAGGACACCCAGGTCTCGTTGCACTTCCCCTTCTCCCAATCTATTGCTATTCAGATAATAATCTGCCTTCCTGTTTTTGCTACCAAAGTGGATAACCTCACATTTATCCACGTTATATTGCATCTGCGTTATAGTGCAGATATTGCAGATATTGTTCAAGCTATTATATCTGTACAGGACACTTCTTTTCATTATTTTAAGAGATGAATTAATATTTATTGATTAATCGCATCCTGTACGTATTTCTAATGTTGCATCTTTCACAACAGTATGTTAACATCAATGTTGTATTTTACTATTTAATTTGCTATGAATTACAGCTTGAATAAATAAAAATATGTACCTGAAACACTTACAAGTCTGCTGTGAAAGGGGACTAAAATGATATCAAATTACTCATCTCCAGAAACAGTGTTGTACTCAGACTGCATGATTGATAATAGAATACTGTAAATTATTTTTTAAAATATTGCCAGCATCAAGTGAAATCTTATGATACTTACCTACTTTTTATATACTAGCTGCTCCATTAATAAGGCGAGGAAGGGGAATACACTTGTCTTCTGGCCCTTACTAAATGAGATTCTGAAGTCATTGTTTAACACTTGAACCATGAGGTATGCATGCAGTAATTGTCTCCTAGTCTAGATTTGTTAAGCACTGTAAAAAAACAATTCCTACTCCTCAGCACATTTTTAGCAACTTGGAGATGGCCAAGGCTACAATACTTAAATGTATTACTGTATGTTAAAAAGCTACATATGTGCAACATCTGCCTATAATGGATAAATCCAGTCAGTTCGCAGCAGATCTGTTTAGGAAGAGGATGTTATCCAGCTGTTTTGAAAATACTTGCATCAAAACTTTGATATTCAATAATGAAATTTGTCTGCAAGGACAATTTCAAGAATTTTTTTTAAATAGATGACAAAAATATATACACATCTGCAGTTGAGAATGAGTCTGTTTGAAAGTCATCATATATTTCCTTTAATGACTTAGCTAGCTGTAGTTAGAAATTTTTAATAAAACTCAATGATAAATCTCTCAGTCCTTGGGCTTTCCCACTCTATCTGTATAGCTGCACTCACTTCAAATGTAATTGAAGAATTAAAGGCTTTGGATCCACTTAAATTGCCTGCAAGACATCAGTTGAATCAAGAAAGCTAGTCTTGAGTTCTTGCAAATGTCAGACCCTGATTGATACCTCTGAAAAGTCTCATTAATCATATTACAGTTATATTTCAGTTGGCTGTCCTTGGTTCAAATAGCTGAAGTAGTACTCACACTTTAGTTGTGTTTTTACTTTAGTTAATATGCTAAAATCTCTCATTTTATTGTCCTGTTGGAAATACTTTTCTTAAACGGTCCTTACTGTGTTAATTAAAAATAAATTATTTTCTGCTTTTGGAAGCCATACATTTTTTAAGTCTTGCTCTGATTAGCTTACATTCCTTTGTGAAGGTTCTGCATAGGAAATTTGTCCTCTTAAGAAAGCTTTAGCTGCCCTTCATTTTATTGACAAGAGGGATTAAGAATCTGTCAATCACATTGACACGGCCACTTATTTATTTATTTTATATAACATCTTTAAATATTGCATGGAAGAGCAAACTTGTGTTGAGTATTCAGCTCTGGATTGCAATCAATGGAATAGTAAAAAGCTGTAAAGTGCATGCAAATTGAATTTTAAAGATATGAAACAATTGAATTTAAAGCAAGAAATAATGGCCCGGAATTTGCGGTCAATGGCGAAGCAAAGGTGTTTGCCGCTGGCCACAAAGAAAGCTGCCCACAGGAATCTCTCAATCTCAGTGGCGAGAAGTTTGGCTATTTTGACATGCAATTAAATCCCAGTGAAGTGTAGTGGGAATCCCATAGCTGCTGTGACGTCAACAAACTGTCTACGTAGCCAATCACAATGCAGAATTCTCACAGACAGGGAACCAGGAAGTGATGAAGTTGCTTTTACCCCCACTTTTTAAAAATGTTACAGAGAGCACAACAAAGATTGGGGCTATGATAGCAAAATACTGCGGATGCTGGAAATCCAAAATAACAACAGAAAACACTGGAAAAACTCAGCAGGCCAGGCAACATCCGTGGAGAGAGAAACAGAGTTAACGTTTCAGGTCGAAACCCTTCTTCAGAACTGAGAAAAAAGCAGGAAATGAAACAGATTAAAAAGCAAGTTTGGGGGCTGGGGGAGGGGATGAAAGAACAAAAGGGAAGTTCTGTGAGAGGTGAAGAGGCATTAAGAGATAGTCAAGGTGAGACAAGATGGTAATAGGACAGGTAAAGAGACAAAGGATGGCTCTAGATGAAGTGTGAAATATGCTGGCAGAATGAAAGACAGCTGCCATGTGGGAGAGAAAAAAAAATGGAAAAGGCACAAACTATTGGGGTTTGGGGCTCTCACATGGGGAAAAGGTAAACCTGAAATAAAGATGAGCAAACTTATAAAAAAATATAATTTTTAAAAGTTTCTTAAAAATTGTAATTTTCATCATTAGGGAGAAATTTGACACTGCACAAAATTAAAATGAGTTTTTCAGGGCCATAATGTTTGTTTAGCAGTCAATACGCTGTTAAAACCCCAATTACACCTAATCCAAAAAGGCCTAACTTTTAATGGGGTATTTAACAGCGAAATTACCATGGAAAAGCCCAAGTTTTTGTCCATTTCACTGATTTCCCGAATTACGCTGATTGCCATGGGGGGCACGGGTGTCCACAGCGCAGCCAGTGTCAGAGTAGTGAATGACTCACCAAAACTTCAAGATTTCCGTGTCAGGATGCGTATGCGCTACATCCTGAAGTTGCGGTCAGTTTCAATGGGCTAATAATAGCGAACGCTGTTCGCTCGCTGTTATTACCCACCACAAATTCTGGGTCAATATTAATTGTTAGTTTAGACAAATTGAAATTCACAAGTAAATATCTTGCTATATGTCTTATTTAGACAGTTGATATTTTATCTCAGTGCTTCTATATGGCTGGAGTTCTCTGCCAACCGCAGACATAGGAACAGGAACAGGTCCACTGAGCCATTTTTGTTAGCCGTGGCTGCTTTGTCTTTTAAGGAAATCCCAATTTCCTGCCTTCTACCTGTATCGCTTAATACCCTTACTTCTCAAATACTTCAATTGGCTTTGCATCAACAGCCTTCTAAGTAGTGTGTTCCACATTCTCACAATACTTTGTGTGAAGAAGATTTTCCTATATTTGTTCTGGATTAAGAGTCATTCCCCATCATTGCCTTCATCATTTTAGACACCACAATGAGATCACTCTAACTTCCTCATCTTCAGGGAATCTAATCTAAATTACCCAATCTCACAATGTAACTCAGTCCCATCATCCTTAGTATTATCCTGGTCTCTCTTCAAGGCTAGGATATCTTTCCCAAGATGGGGTGCATAAAACTGAACACAATATTCACAAATTAAGATATGACCAGTACTCTGTCTAGTTGCAGTAATGCTTTCTTCCTTTTATATTTTAAACTTTGTCATGAAGCCAATAATCGTATTAGCCTCTTTGATTGCACTTTGCACCTGCATAGTAGCTTTCAGTGACATATATGTGGACCCTTAAATCTCATTGTCCATCTAGTCCCCCCTCATATATTTTACCATTTAGATTATACTACACTCTCCCATTTTTATGTCCAAAATGTAGTACCTCAATGTTGTTACGTTCAGTTGCATCTTCCATCCTTCTGCTTATTCTATCATGTCCTTTTGCAATTTTCTGAGAGTCATCTGTAAACCTCAGTATATACTTACAAGTCAGGATGACCTGTGACTTAGAGGGGAATTTGGAGGTGGTGCCATTCACACAACGTTGCTACTCTTGTCTTTCTTGGTAGTAAAGGTTTCCAGGAAGGGACGAGGTGTTGAAGTAGTAACTTTTCTGCAGTGCATCTTATCGATAATACATACTGCAGCTATAGTGCGTCACAGGTGCAGGGGATGGCTAGAGTCCAGTGGCAGGGATACCAAACATGCAAACTGCTCTGTTCTGGATAGTGTCAAGCTTTTTGAGTGTTGCTGCTGCTCCATCCAGGTGAGTGGTGAGTATTCCATTGCATGCCTGACTTTAACCTTGCAGATGGTGGGGAGGCTTTGAGGGGTTTCTTAATGGGGGTCCTTTTAGCTGTCCCACTCTAGGAGGAGGAACAGGAGCAGGAGGATGGAGTAAACAGAGCTGCAGCTGGGTGGAGAGCAAATAGAAGAGGTGTGCTCAGAGGCTTCCTTATCCTCCCAACAGAGATAATAGGCCCAGAACAACATACTTGCAGTTCTCTGAGGAGCAGCACAGAATGAGGTTTTGATTCTCCAGGGAGGCAGTCAGAGAATTGTGTCACATCCTGCAAGAAGACAAGGAGCAGAGCATTGCCTGTTGCAGTCAAGGACACTCCACCCCTGAACCTCTTTACTTTCAGCCCCTTCCAGACTGTCACAGGGGATGTCAGCAATCTCAATCAGTCTGTAGTCCATGCTTGTATTGATGTGACATATGTTTAATGCCTTGGACATCTGCAAGCAGTAGAATAGGACCCTGGAGTTCACACAGATTGCAGGATTCCCCCAAGTCCAGGATGTCATTGACTGCACCCATGTTGCCCTATGAGCTCCTTCACAGAATATGACTGACTTCATGACTCACAAGGACTTCCACTCTGTTGGTGTGAAACTGGTACATGTTAACCAGCAGTGCATCATGCAGGACTGTGCCCACTATCATGGCAGCTGCCATGATACTTTTAAATTCTATCAATTCCCCATCCTCCACTCTTTACCCCTGCACAGCAAGGTAAAAGCATTTGCTTGGAGACAAAGGCTATCACCTGAACACTTGGTTTATGACTCCCTTTTGGAACCCATACTTGGCTGTGGAACTTTGCTACAATCACATCCATGGGTCAGCTAGAGGCTTCATTGAGTAGACCGCTGGAGCCCTCAAACAATGATTCAGGTGCTTGGACAGATTTGGTGCCTTGTTGCATTACAGCCTAGAAAGAATGTTCTGCCTGATTATGGTTTGCTATATTCTGCATAACTTTGCTCTGTAATGGGGTCAACAAATGGGCCGGAATTGTCTTAAGGGAGGCGGGTTGGGGGCGGGTGGCCTCCGAGGCGGGCAGGAAACCTGGGAGGCCGGGTTTCCACAGGCCCTGCCGACATTAACAGCAGGGCCTGATTTGAATGTGAGGCCTCGGATTCCCACCCGCAGCCAGCCAGATTGAGAGGCTGGCTGGCTACGGGCGGGTAGGTCTCAAATTTAAGGGGTCGGTACAGGGGAGGGATCGCGGGGTCGGCGTGGTTGGCGTGGTCGGGGATTGGGAGGGAGTTGGAGGATCGGGAGGGGGCCGGGGATCAGAGATCGGCAGGGGCAGGGGGTGGGTTTGGGGATCGGCATAGGCTAGGTCGGGGATCTACGAAGGGGGTTGGGGATCGCCCTCCTCATCGTTATCATCAGTGGGGTGGTGGGCAGTGGGGGGAGGGGAGGCCTCATGGTGGGGATCGGAGGCCTTGTGAGGAGATCCGATTGCGGGGGGTGGGTTAGGTAGGGACCCTGTATCCAGGAGGTAGGTATAAAGCCACATACCTCCTGGATGCAGCAACTCCTGCCTCAGTTTAACTGCCGGGTTTCACGAGTTGTGAGAAACACATCCACAGGCAGTTAAATTCACAATGGAGGTGAAAAAAAAGGATTCCAGCCTCATTACAATATTTAAATTAAGGTACCGCCCCCTGGGAGCAGTTTGGCTGCCTGCCCCATGCCCCACTCTTTCTCCCGCTTCCATTAAAACCAGAAGTGGGTGGATTGGAGGCGGGATCAGGTCGGGAATTCCATTGAACAATTTAACTGTCCCCACGCTCCAAACCCACCCGTTTTTAATGGGGAAAATGTCGGCCATGGAGTCACCATTGGAGGACTTCCTTCAGCATGATGAGGGAGAGGACACCGATGACATAGACGATGATGAGGAAGTGGGAGTGGTCCAACAATTGTCTGCAGCCAAGATTTTTGGCAGCATCTAATTGAAAAGAACTTCAGCTGAACAATTCATGCTCCCCTGTATTACAGTCGTATCCAGACATTCCATCCTACAATCAATAACATCTTCCCAAATACCAAAATTAATATTCATGCTACCTAACATTGCAAGATCACCAGTTACTACAAGAACTCTCTCTGCACAAATATTTTAAATAGCATTGTGCTTATACTGGATTACAGAAAGGCCTATTGACTTACAATAAGGCCTACAAACTATTTCTTCACTCTGGCGTAAGCTCCTAGTGCCTGTCTGAAGTGCTCTTTCACCTATTCTAGTAAATCTGCGAAAGGCCCTGTATAAATGCAATCTCTTTCTTTCTACAAGGTGCTGCCCCAATGGATGCACATGGAAGGAGGGAGGCTGCTTTCACTTATTCAGGGGCTCATGAGATGCTTGTGCTCTGCAACCTCCAGAAGCTGGAGCCTAAGAGCACCCAACTGCAGACTGCCACAACTTGGCATCTGCTGGGGCTGTCTGATCCAGAATGACTTCTGGCACCAGGGTGGACATTAGTTGAGGGGTCACAAAGGTACAGAAGAGCTGTCATCATGAGAGATGACACCATGTTCTATTCTAATGCATGCCTCCCCCTGCTACTAGGCTGCAGCTCAGCAGTCCTACTGATCTGAGACAGAAAACTCTAACAGTTCAGTGATCCAAGTGAAAAACAGGCACAATGCATACCAATTTCTACCCCCATGTTTCCTACAGGTGTACTTTACCAATGAGTATGTAACCTTTGTACTTTTCTAGCTATTTAGAGAGAAGACTTATTCAGCAGTAACAGGTTGACTTCATTGTGCGACTTCTCCAAAGTTTTCTCAAAAATAGTACAGAAATAAAAATATATATACATGAACCCCACTGAAAAAGGTGCAGTCTCAGACAGCAAATCATGCTCAAAAAAGCTAGAAGTTAGGGATTTGTATCTCTAATTTTAGAAAAGAACTCATATATCCAAAATCTTTACATATGTTCACTCTAACCAGTTAAGTTAACAGTAAATAACAACAGGAAATGCTGGAAAAACTCAGCAGGCCAGGCAACATCCATGGAGAGAGAAACAGAGTCAACGTTTCGGGTCGAAGACCCTTCTACAGAACTGAGAAAAAAAGGCAGGAAATGAAAAGATTAAACTTAACAGTAAATGGCCTAGAAATTCAGTGCCCTTAGCACCGATTTTGCGGCGCTAGAGGGCCTAGCGCTGCAATTGGCGCCGGTTCCTAAATTGCCTGGCGCCCTTCCGCAGCGGTAGACCGGTAGCGCTGCGCCGGCACCGATGACGTCATCGGTGTGCGCAGCGTCCCGGTTGCCGTGGTAACCCGGCCCCAAGCCGAAATTCAGTTGCGGCCGCCTCGCCAGTGGCAGCCGCAACCAAGGCCTAGAAATTGGGTTTTGGCTTAGCCAGGGCTTTAGCGCCGGAAGTTAGTGCCGGCGCTAAGTCCCCCTGTGCACGCCAAAAATTCAGCAGGGCCGCGCCCAAACGGCTGCCGGCGCTACTGAAGGGTCTTTGCGGCGGTAAATCGGCGCTAACTGCCGTTTCGCGCCGCAATTCCGGCGCTGCGGCACCCGATGCGGTGCGGCAGGCTCGGGAAGTGCAGGCCTCCTCCTTCCGTTAAGGAGGAGCTGCCTGCACCCGGCCGCGGCCCGCGCAAATCTGTCTAAAAATGAGCCCGGCACCTCGGACAAGTGCCGGGCTTGCACCTGTTCCGGGGGGTGGGGGGGAGAAGTCCGGGGAGGGAGCTGCGGGCAGGCGGCCGGCGGGAAAGCGGCCGGCCGCCGCGGGGCCTTTAATGCGCCGGCGCAAACTCATGCAAGACTCTGTTGCCAGAGTCTTAGTTGCGGCTGCCACGGGCGAGGCGGCCGCAACTGAATTTCGGCGCTAGGGCCCGTCGGCATGGCAACCGGGACGCTGCGCACACCGATGACGTCATCGGTGCCGGCGCAGCGCTACCGGTGCAACGCCGATTTAGGGCCCCAGGGAATTTTTAAACTGGCCATAACTCTGGCGCTAGTCCCTCTAGCGCCTCAAAAGCGGCGCTAAGGCAACTGAATTTCTAGGCCTCAGACTCCGGCAAACGAGTGTTGCCGGAGTCTGCGCCAGCGCTTTAAGGAGGCGCGGCGGCCGGCCGCTTTCCCGCCGGCCGCCTGCCCGCAGCTCCCTCCCCGGACTTCTCCCCCCCCCCCCCGGAACAGATGCAAGCCCGGCACTTGTCCGAGGTGCCGGGCTCATTTTTGATGAGATTTGCGCGGGCCGCGGCCGGGTGCAGGCAGCTCCTCCTTAACGGAAGGAGGAGGCCTGCACTTCCCGAGCCTGCCGCACCGCAGCGGGTGCCGCAGCGCCGGAATAGCGCCGCAATGCGGCGCGTTGCGCCAGTTTTCAGGCGTTAAAACCCTTCAGTAGCGCCGGCAGCCGTTTGGGCGCGGCGCTACTGAATTTTTGGCGCGCGCAAAGGGCTTTAGCGCCGGCGCTAACTTCCGGCGCTAAAGCCCTGGCGCAGCGCAAACTCAATTTCTAGGCCAATGTGTTTTGGATGATCAGCGCAAATTGGTTAACAACCGGACAGCAAATTATTTTTTGTTTGTGATTGATGTGTTGGATATGATGTCACACGCTGCTGCTGCTATTTTGGAAGTCAGCCTAAAAGTGAGGGAAATACAGCAAAAAGAGGAAGAGTTTGACATTATTATCTTGAAAAGAACATTTTTCACAACATTAATTCACTAGCAGAGCTATCCAGTCATTCAAAATCAACACCTCTGCTGCCAATCTGGTGGCAGGTCTCCAACAATAGCAAAAACAGGCTTTTGAGGAGATAAATTATAGCCAAAAAAAACTGCCAGAAAGAAAGGAAACTTTTCTTAATTGCTTTTCTTGCTCAAAATGATGACTATTTTTTATAATATATACTTTTCTTGGTGGATTTCTTCATGCCAATGCTGCAATCTTGTATAATGCTATGGGTGAGTTCCAGAAATTGTCATGCATTGATATTAGAGCTATACCTCTACAAGATAGACCGTAATGAAAGAGCTGACACTGGTGATATTTAGTCATTGGTATTTTAATCATTAACTATTGATCATTTCCACGATAACTCCAAAGAGCTCTTTGTTATTAAAATCAGAAAATTTCATGCTACGGCTTTGGAGCTCATGGATTGTTAATGAGACCAGCTGTATAATTTTAATTTGGAGGTGAGTTAAATTGCAATTAAACCATTTTTAATATCTTGAAAAGCAAGTGCAATATTTAAATGTCAAGAGATTTTCCATATGACATAAAGAACATTTGTATTGCAAAAAGACCAGGCATTTAACATATGCAAATGAGTTTAACTGCAATATAATCTTTTGTAACTCAAAAGTACTCAAACACAATGAATTTTCTATAGCAAATTAAACCAATCAATTTGGTAATTGATGGACTCAGAAACAAAGCTGTTAACTTTTGTTATAGGGGTACCATTGTACTTGATAATAAGCAACAACTAGGGGATAATAAATCAGAGAGAAATTTGGGAACAGTGACCGCAATATAATGAAATTTAAGGTTAAGCTTATAATGGAAAGGAGAATGAAGCAGATACATTCAACTTTAGAAAATCAGATTTTAAGGGAATGCAGTGTGAACTGAGAACAGTACTATTGAGGGGAAAAGCATAGCGAAACATGGGTCAGTTTAGAAATACTGTACATCAAGTAGATAATTGATATTTAGAGATGAAGGATAACAGAAGGAAAAGACCAATGTGAGGAAAAATGGAAGCAATATGGGGACTATGGGCAAAATAAAAAGATACAATGCTACAGGTAGTACAGTGGACTGAGACAAATACAAAAATAAGGTCAAGGAGAATAAGGAACTGTCCAGGTGTGTTAGATAGAAAATGGGGTCAAAATAATAGGGAATATTAAAAGAAATGTTAAGCAGTCTATCAATATATTTGCAACAAGTAGGTTATAAAAAAACTGGTGGGATCATTGAAAGATCCTAAAGGTGGCATGATATCAAGTGAGCAAGGTTAGCAAATACACTAAATTAATTCTCTTTATCTGTGTTTATGTGTTACCTCGCCAGCATAAATGTTAAATTTCCAGGGAAGGGGGAGAAGGATAGAGAAAGTACTAAAAGAAATGGAATTTACAAATCCTTAAATGGCCTCATCCCACTCTATCTCTGCAGCATTCCCCAGGCCCAAACCCAGCTCATGCCTTTCCGTCCTCACATTCTGGCCTCTTATGCTTTCCCCCCACCCCAATCTGTCTACCATTGGTGGGTGGATCTTCAGCCATCTCGGCTTTACTCTCTGTACCCTCTTCTTTAAACCTCTTGATGTTGCTAATTCTCTCCCTGCCTTTAAAAACATCCTGAAATCTTGGACTTTCCGCTTTGGGCTCAATTGAGACATTTTGGCCAAAATGCACTGGAAATTACACTGGTTAGTTCAAGTGTCTGCTAAAATTCATTTGCATAATTACAAACGTAAACTCTTCAATGGACCAGCGCAATAGGACAGCATAATAGAACGTAATTCTTTCTTTTTTTTCCCTTGTCCATTAAAATGTATTCCTTAATGTATTTAAGCAATCCCGCAATTTTGGCCTGGGGGGCGGGGCCTAATCCAGGTGAATTTTATTCTTGAGCCAGTGTAAAAGATTGTGCAAAACATGAATGCAAGTGGGTTTGGGTGTAACTCATTTATGTTTAAAATTCCCCAATCTTTTGCACTGGTTTGGCCAATTTCGGCCACATTGTGCTGATATTGTTAGCCGAAACAAATGGAAACTCTACCACAGATTGGAAAACTGCAAATGTAACACCCCTATTTAAGAAAGGAGGGGGACAGAAAGCAAGAAACTATAGACCAGTTAGCCTAACTTCTGTCGTTGGGAAAATGCTGGAGTCCTTCATTAAGGAAGCAGTAGCAGGGCATTTGGAAAATCATAATGCAGTCAAGCAGAGTCAGCATGGTTTTATGAAAGGGAAATCATGTGTAACAAACTTGCTGAAGTTCTTTGAGGAGGTAACGAGTAGGGTGGACAAAGGTGAACCAGTGGATGTGGTGTATTTGGATTTCCAGAAGGCATTCGATAAGGTGCCACATAAAAGGTTACTGCATAAGATAAGAGCTCACGGAATTGGGGGTAATATATTAGCATGGATAGAGAATTGGCTAACTAACAGAAAGCACAGAGTCGGTCATTTTCCGGTTGGCAAAGGGTAACTAGTGGGGTGCCAAAGGGATCGGTGCTGGGGCCTCAACTATTTACAATCTACATTAATGACTTGCATGAAGGAACCGAGTATAATGTAGCCAGGTTTGCGGATGATACAAAGATGGGTGGGAAAGTGAGTTGTGCAGAGGACTTAAAGAACCTGCAAAGGGATATAGACAGGCTAATTCAGTGGGCAAACATTTGGCAGATGGAGTATAATGTGGGAAAGTGCAAGGTTATACACTTTGGCAGGAAAAATAAAAAAGCAAATTATTATTTAAATGGAGAGAGATTACAGTTCAGAGGGACATGGGAGTCCTTGTGAGTGAAACACAAAAAGTTAGCATGCAGGTACAGCAAGTAATCAAAAAGGCAAATGGAATGTTGGCCTTTATTTCAAAGGGGTTGGAATATAAAAGCAGGGAAGTTCTGCTACAACTGTACATGGTATTGGTGAGACCACACCTTGGCCTAGAAATTCAGTTGGCTGCGCCAGCCGTTAGCGCCTTAGGAGGAGTAGATCTCGAGCGCTAGGCGCTTAGCGCCCGGGCGCAGCGCGATCTGCACCTCGCCCCAACCTCAGTAGACATTTAGCGCCGGTGCAAAGTCATTGCGCGCGCTCATCTGCGTGCGCAGATCATGACGTCATTTCGTCGTGCAACGCCCTTTGTGCGCCCGGAACCGGAACTTCACTCGCGCCGCCCCATTGTGCGCCTGGCGGCCCGAACGACTGTGAAGTGGAATGGTACACAGCCGAGGCGGGCCGTGGGGAGCACAAATTAAAGGGCACTTACCCTGCACTATAAAGGGCAGCCATTTTGCAGCACTCACTCTTGTGCAATGGATTTTTGGAGAGAGACCAAGGAAGAGAGCTTACTGCTTTGGGCCAACACTAGGACAGGTATTTTTGGCTTCAGGCCAGAGCTTTGCAATTCTCTTTGCCTTCATTGAGATCTCAGTGTTTGCCAGCATATTATGGGGGCTGCATTGGGTGCCAACGCTGAGTTTCAGCATTATGTCCGAAGGGCTTACAGACGCCGTGAGAGAGTGGCAGCCCTGGCTAGACGCAGAGGGGGCAACAGGCGTCGGCAACGGAGGCCTTACCCACTCAGGGAATACCGCCAGCAGTTCGCCTATCTCAACATGTCTGCCGCGCAGTGAGTTAGGAGGCTGCGATTCAGAAGGGAGGTGGTTGCAGAGATCTGCCAGCTGCTTCACAGAGATCTGCGTCCACAGCTGAGGCGCAGGACGTCTCTGTCGGTGGCAGTGAAGGTGACGGTGGCTCTGAACTTCTATGCCACCAGCTCCTTCCAATCCGCTGCTGGGGACATTGCTAACATCTCCCAGTTCGCCGTGCATTGCTGCATCCGCCAGGTGACCAATGCCCTTTTCAGAAGGAGACGTCAATTCATCTCCTTCCCCATGACCCTGGACAAGCAGCAGCAGCGTGCAGTGGGATTTGCAAGAATAGCGGGCTTCCCCATGGTGCAGGGCGCCATTGACTGCACGCATGTGGCTTTGCGGGCACCTCTGGAGCATGCCGAGGATTACCGCAACCGGAAGGGCTACCATTCCCTCAACGTACAGCTGGTGTGTGACCACAGGCAGCGCATCCTAGCTGTCAGTGCCCGCTTTCCAGGCAGCAGCCACGATGCCTTTATCCTGCGACAGACAACTGTGGCTGACATGTTCCAGGCACAGCCTCACCCAAGAGGATGGCTTATCGGGGACAAAGGCTATCCTTTGTGTACCTGGCTCATGACCCCGCTCCGCGCGCCCAGGACCCCTGCTGAAGAGGCATACAACGAGAGCCATCAAGCGACCAGGAACATCATCGAACAAACAATCGGCGTCCTGAAGCAACGGTTCCGCTGTCTGGATCGCTCCGGTGGAGCCCTCCAGTATTCGCAGGATCGAGTCTCCCAATTCGTCGTCGTTTGCTGCATGCTGCACAACCTGGCTATCCGCAGGACTCAGGCACTGCCACCTCACGTTGGACCACCACCTCAGGAGGAGGAGCAGGAGGAGCATGAGGAGGAGGAGGAGGAGGAGGAGTACCAGCCCAGGAGGGAGGCAGAAGGTCCAAGGGCCGCCCGTCGGCGGCTTATTGAACGTCACTTCTAGGCCCCCTGTCAGGAATGGCTTGTGCCAATGAAAGAACATGATTGCAGCCGCTCCGCAAGCCCTCAGCCGGTTAAGGCAACAAACACTTCAAAGATCAAACATGGACAATCTGAATAAATAAAATGGTTTATTGTACAAACTCAGGGCCCTTCCCACATGAAAACCAAAAACAGACAAAACCCCCAAAAAACACTCACACACATGACTCACTCCCACAACCTGGGGAGGATTAACAAAAGATGTAAACAAAAATGGCCTTCATCCTCGGCCTTCACAAAACACCCATCCCAAAAAACAAAACATTTGGCCACACCCTCTACTTTGTGGCCCGCGAGGGGGATGCCTTCTGCAAACTTTGGCAGCCCCTGCACGCCCTGCTGCTCCTCCTCAAAGTGAGGCCAGTGGCTGCTGCAAGGCTGGGGGATGGCTCCTGAGGGGCACATGTCGTGACGGCAGATGCCCTTGGGGGTTGGCCTAGACGAGGTCTGGCCCTCGAGGGGCCGGCTGGTGAATGCTGCAGCTGTGGCTGGGCAGCATCAGTCGCTGCAGCAGCTCGTGGCAGCTCCACTGGGGGAGTGGCAGTGGCGGCTGGAGGAATGGGGGCAAGCTGGCGGATGGCAGGCGCTCGCTGGTCGACTGAGACACTGGCACTCGCCCGGGCCAGCACTGCAGCATGCGCAGCAATCTGCCGAGGGACAGACCGCTGTGCTGCTGCAGCGCGGCGGGTGCCCTGGCGATGCCTGGCTGACGCAGCGAGTGTGGCAGCAGTGAGTGCCCATGTTGCCCTGTTCTGTGACCGCATCAGAGCAGCCAGTGACTGCACGGCACCACTGATCACCTGGCCACTCGCTGCCTGAGCTGCCCTGAATTCCGCCCGACTCGCTGCCTGATCTGCCCCGAATTCCGCCAAACTCGTGGCCTGTGAGGCCCCGAATTCGGTCACACTCCGAGACAGGGACTCGATGGCCTCAGGCATCGATGCCACTACCCCCATGAGCTCCGTGTGCCGGCGCTCCGAGTCCGCGGACATGTCCTCGAGGAGGCGCAGCTCCTCGGCGGTGACCGTCTCCGGACTGGAGGCCGGACTCTCCCTCTGGGGAGAAGGCCGCCGAGCTGCCCGACCCTTCCTGCGTTGCTGGATGCTGCTGGGCCCAGCAATTGGACTCCCCTCCGACCCTTCCCCCCTCTGGGGAGAAGGCCGCTGAGCTTCCACCCCCCTCCCGCGTTGCTGCAGGCCGCTGGTCCCAGGAGCTACACTCCCCTCCGACACTTCCCCCAGGCTCCCCTCCAGGGAAGACGTGTCCCCTACATTGGCATGGCTTGCCGCGGCTGAGGGTTCCCCTGATGGGCCGCCTTCCTCTTCCTCCTCCTCCTCCTCCTCTTCTGAGGGGCTGTCACTGGCAACTTCAGGGACCTCCTCCTCACCATCTGAAAGCAGGAAGGCACAAGAGTAGCTTTAGAGTGAGGAGAGAGCGTCAGCGAGGGATGCATGAGTGGTGGCATTCAGCGCATTGGTTGGACAGTGGCAAAGGATGTAGATCTGATGCGCAAGTGGGACGAGAGAGGTCCAAAAGGTGATGTCCTTACCATTGGTGCCCAGAACAGGGTCGGCATCTCCAGATGCAACGGGGCCAATCACCCGGGCACCCATGATGCGCTCCACGCGCTGTTGCAGCTCGGTGAGCTGCTGGATCTGGGGTCCGCCTCCCCTGGTCTCAGTCTGGCTCCTCTTATTATTGGCCAGCTTGGCCTGCAAGAGAAAGGACGGCCTCTAAGTACAGTGTGTAGCCCTGATCTTGTGTGCACTGCCTCCCATGGTGGAATAGCCTGGCCAGTATGTAGCCCTGATCTTGTGTGCACTGCCTCCCATGGTCGAATAGCCTGGCCAGTGTGTAGCCCTGATCTTGTGTGCACTGCCTCCCATGGTGGAATAGCCTGGCCAGTGTGTAGCCCTGATCTTGTGTGCACTGCCTCCCATGGTGGAATAGCCTGGCCAGTGTGTAGCCCTGATCTTGTGTGCACTGCCTCCCATGGTCGAATAGCTTGGCCAGTGTGTTAAGTGCAGAATGTGCAATTGATGTTCATGACTGTCCCATAGCTGCTGCATGAGGGCTGGCCATTAGGGCTTTCAGGTCCCTTTGCCCATAATGTGAGGTGCACATGCAAGGATGAGGAGGACACTGGAAAGGGTACTCACCCTGACAATCCTGGCAAGGTCATTTAGCTTTTTGCGGCATTGTACAGAGCTCCTGGGGACCTCACTGTTGGATGTCACCCTGGTGGCGACATGCCTCCAGGCTTTCCGGTAGACGCGGGCCGCCGGCTTCTTCCCATTGTCCGGAAACAAGATATGGCGTCTCTTCTCCACAGCGCCAACCAGCACCCTCAGATCATGCTCTGAGAAGCGCTGCGCTCGTTCACAGACCTTCTCCATCCTTTCAGGCACTATTTGGGTCCAGCAGCAGTGTTCAGGCCTAGCTGGAGGGCTGCAGTGTCCAGGGCGTGGCAGCAGACCAACTCGACCCTTCCCCCTTAAGAGCTGTCAATCAAGAAATGACCGCACCTGCGCTGCGCCCGGCCTCGGCGGTATCGCTCAGCACTGTCGGCTTAGCGCCTAAAGATAGTCGTGCATCGCCAGTTTTAGCGCTCGAGCAAACTCTTAGGGCGAAGCTACTGAATATCGGCGAAGTGGCCTCGACTTTGCGCCGGGCGCAAACTTTAGCGGCCGCCCGACTTTACCGCCCCAAAAGTGGCTATAATGAATTTCTAGGCCCTTGAGTACTGCGTCTAGTTTTGGTCTCCTTATTTAAGGAAAGATATACTTGCATTGGAGGCAGTTCACAGACGATTCACTAGGTTAATTCCAGAGGTGAGGGGGTTGACTTATGAGGAAAGGCTGAGCAGGCTGGGCTTATACTCAATGGAATTTAGAAGAATAAGAGGTGATCTTATTGAAACATATAAGATACTGAGGGGGCTCGACAAGGTAGATGCAGAGAGGATGTTTCTCCTCATGGGGCAAACTAGAATGCAGGGGCACAGTTTTAGAATAAAGGGTCACCCTTTTAGATCTGAGATGAGGAGGAATTTCTTCTCTCAGAGGGTTGTAAATCTGTGGAATTCTCTGCCCCAGAGAGCCGTGGAGGCTGGGTCATCAAATACATTTAAGGTGGAGATAGACAGATGTTTGCAAGGTAAGGGAGTGAAGGGTTATGGGGAGTGGGTGGGGAAGTGGCTTTGAGCCCAAGATCAGCCATGATCTTATTAAATGGCGGAGCAGGCTCGCGGGGCCAAGTGGCCTATTCCTGCTCCTACTTCTTATGTTCTTATGTTCCATGCTTCTGGTCAGTCCTCCTACCTTTACTACTGCTCAATGTTTGTTTTATTTTTGTGAAGTTGCCTTGAGATTTTTTTAATGTTAAAGGTACTGTACAAATATTGCTGTTTTATGTGATCCGCATACACTGTGGAGCTGATTTTCCCATTGGGGACAAATCTTTGGCAAGGTGAGACTTCTACCCACCTTTGCTTGTGCCTCTGATCATGGCCCATTTTGGGATCAGGATTTATATATGTAGGGTGGGTGCCAGGATCATTTACAGTGCTGCTGCGGTGCCCACCTCAGGTGAGCGGAAAGAAAGTGCTACAGTGCATTGCCACTGCATAGTGTGGCAGCAGTGTTGACTAAAGATTTAAAAAACTTTTTAGAAAGTTTATGGTTTTTCAGATTTCCACCTTGAACAAGGCAATTGATTGCTCTGCGTCAATTTAAATTTTGAATGTGCCAACATTTCTAGGGTGTAAATTACAGAAGATACAATATTGGGCCAGAAATTCGGGTCCCCACGGGTGAGTACGCGCTGTGTACTCACCCGTAAGGCCAATGGAAGTGCCGGTTTTGCGCATGCACTGTGCATGCACTGGAAACTTGAACTTTTGTTCCCTTGAAGGAAGGGGTTCGAAGGTCAAACGTGTGCGCCGGAGATGCAGCGCGTAGACCTTGAACTTCTGATTTTTTTACAGGTTTCTCCGTGCGGGTAAGTCCCTAGCAGCTGCGTGTGGAAAAAGCTTTTAACAAGATAAGAGGTTAATTAAGTAAAATTAAAACATTTTGCCATAGGTTTATCATTTTAAAATACTTTAAAGAAAGGTAAGTTTATTTTTAGCCCCGTTAAAAATTTTAATAAATTTTTTCAAAAATTTAAGTTTTTGTTTAAAATAGTTAATTTATGTAATTAATAGTTATTTAAAACATGTGATTTAAAAAAAAATTATTTGAAGTTTTACTTATGTTTTGGGGCTGATCTCTATTCATAGATTTGACAGGTCTTCCTGCACACCGGCAGCTGGAGGAGGCCCAGGATCGGAATCCCACATGGGCCCACAGCACAACGGCAGGCGTGCTATGTAAGTGCAGGTCGGGGGCTTGTGCCCACGGGAAGCCTCCGACCCGAATTTCTGGCCCATTATGTAACAATAACAACAAGTTGTATTTATATAGTGCCTTTAACGTAGTAAAACATCCCAAGGCGCTTCACAGGAGTGTTATAAAACAAAAAATTTGACACCGAGCCACATAGGGAGAAAATTAGGGCCGATGACCAAAAGGTTGGTCAAGGAGGTAGGTTTTAAGGAGCGTCTTAAAGGAGGAAAGAGAGATAGAGAGGTTTAGGGAGGGAATTCCAGAGCTTGGGGCCTAAGCAGCTGAAGGCACGGCCACTAATGATTGAGCGATTAAAATCAGGGATGCTCAAGAGAGCAGAATTTGAGGAGCGCAGATATTTGTGGGGTTTTGGGGCTGGAGGAGATTACAGAGATAGGGAGGGGCGAGGCCATGGAGGGATTTGAAAACAAGGATGAGAATTTTAACATGGAGGCGTTGCTTAACTGGGAGCCAATGTAGGTCAGCGAGCACAGCGGTGGTGGGTGAACGGGAACTTGGTGCAAGTTAGGACATGGGCAGCTGAGTTCTGGATGACCTCAGGTTTACATAGAGTAGAACGTAGGAGGGTAGCCAGGTGTGCGTTGGAATAGTCAAGTCTAGAGGTAACAAAGGCATGGATGAGGGTTTCAGCAGTAAATGAGCTGATGCAGGGGCGGACACAGGCAATGTTATGGAGATGGAAATAGGTGGTCCTATTTAAGATGCCATCCCGTCATTTGTGCTTTATTACAACATTTCTTCCCATATTTGAGTGCGCCTATTGTATGTTCAGCGTCATTTTCCAGAAGTGCCGTTGGGTGGCAGGGAGCCATTGGAACTGCTCCCTGCCTGAATTTCCCTGCTGCTCACCTGGGAATAAACAGCCCCTCTGTGTTCTCATCTTTTTTAACAGTGAACTGTGGATAAATAGCTACATTAGTAAATGGGGAAAGGCAGGAGAGGGTCCAGTGAAAATAATAACCTAAAGAAAAGCGAGGATAAGAGCAAAGGTCTGAGTACAAAATTTGATAAAGGTAACATAAATACTATGTGAACAGAAAAGCTTGTAGGAAGTAATAATACGGAGAAGGTGTGAGTTGACAGCATTGGACATTTCTTTGGGTTCATAGGCCGCGATTTTGCCAACCAAGGCGGGCCTGGGACGGCCGGGGTCGGTGCCACGGTCCCAGCCCGCTGCCCACTGCAGCCCGCACTCTCCAAGTGATTTTTCATTGACTGGGCTTGTTAGGCCCGCCCTGCGAGGTTCCCGGCCAATTAATAGGAAGCGGGTCTGATGACGTTCGAAAGCGGGAGCAGCTGCACAAAGAGCGCCGAGAGCAGGAGGAGCGGCACAAAGAGCGCTAAGAGCGGGAGGAGCGGCACAAAGAGCGCCGAGAGCGGGAGGAGCGGCACAAAGAGCGCCGAGAGCGGGAGGAGCGGCACAAAGAGCGCCGAGAGCGGGAGCAGCGGCACAAAGAGCGCCGAGAGTGGGAGGAGTGGCACAAAGAGCGCCGAGAGCGGAAGCAGTGGCACAAAGAGTGCCGAGAGTGGGAGCAGCGGCACAAAGAGCGCCAAGAGTGGGAGCAGCGGCACAAAGAGTGCCAAGAGCGGGAGCAGCGACATAAAGAGTGCCGAGAGTGGGAGGAGCGGCACAAAGAGCGCCGAGAGCAGGAGCAGTGGCACAAAGAGCGCCGAGAGTGGGAGCAGTGGCACAAAGAGCGCCGAGAGTGGGAAGAGCGGCACAAAGAGCGCCGAGAGCGGAAGCAGTGGCACAAAGAGTGCCGAGAGTGGGAGCAGCGGCACAAAGAGCGCCAAGAGCGGGAGCAGTGGCACAAAGAGCGCCGAGACTGGGAAGAGCGGCACAAAGAGCGCCGAGAGCGGAAGCAGTGGCACAAAGAGTGCCGAGAGTGGGAGGAGCGGCACAAAGAGCGCCGAGAGCAGGAGGAGCGGCACAAAGAGTGCCGAGAGCGGGAGCAGCGGCACAAAGAGTGCCGAGAGCAGAAGGAGCAGCACAAAGAGCACCGAGAGCGGGAGGAGCGGCACAAAGAGTGCCGAGAGCGGGAGCAGCGGCACAAAGAGTGCCGAGAGCAGAAGGAGCAGCACAAAGAGTGCCGAGAGCGGGAGGAGCAGCACAAAGAGCGCCGAGAGCAGAAGGAGCAGCACAAAGAGTGCCGAGAGCAGAAGGAGCAGCACAAAGAGTGCCGAGAGTGGGAGGAGCGGCACAAAGAGCGCTGAGAGTGGAAGGAGCGGCACAAAGAGCGCCGAGAGCGGAAGCAGTGACATAAAGAGTGCTGAGAGCGGGAGCAGCGGCACAAAGAGCGCTGAGAGCAGGCGGAGCGGCACAAAGAGCGCTGAGAGCAGGAGCAGTGGCACAAAGAGCGCTGAGAGCGGGAGCAGTGGCACAAAGAGCGCCGAGAGCGGGAGCAGTGGCACAAAGAGCGCCGAGAGCGGGAGCAGTGGCACAAAGAGCGCTGAGAGCGGGAGCAGTGGCACAAAGAGCGCCGAGAGCGGGAGCAGCGGTATAAAGAGCGCTGAGAGTGGGAGCAGTGGCACAAAGAGCACCGAGAGTGGGAGCAGAGGCACAAAGAGCGCCGAGAGCGGGAGCAGTGGCACAAAGAGCGCTGAGAGCGGGAGCAGTGGCACAAAGAGCGCCGAGAGCGGGAGCAGTGGCACAAAGAGCACCGAGAGCGGGAGCAGTGGCACAAAGAGTGCCGAGAGCAGGCGGGTTGGCACAAAGAGCGCCGAGAGCAGGAACAGCGGTATAAAGAGCGCTGAGAGTGGGAGGAGTGGCACAAAGAGCGCCGAGAGCGTGAGCAGAGGCACAAAGAGCGCCGAGAGTGGGAGCAGTGGCACAAAGAGCGCCGAGAGTGGGAGGAGCAGCACAAAGAGCGCCGAGAGCGTGAGCAGAGGCACAAAGAGCGCCGAGAGTGGGAGCAGAGGCACAAAGAGCACCGAGAGTGGGAGCAGAGGCACAAAGAGCGCCGAGAGCGGGAGCAGTGGCATAAAGAACGCCGAGAGCAGGCGGATTGGCACAAAGAGTGCCGAGAGCGGGAGCAGTGGTATAAAGAGCGCTGAGAGTGGGAGGAGCGGCACAAAGAGCGCTGAGAGCGTGAGCAGAGGCACAAAGAGCGCCGAGAGTGGGAGCAGAGGCACAAAGAGCGCCGAGAACGGGAGCAGTGACATAAAGAACGCCGAGAGCAGGAGGATTGGCACAAAGAGCGCCAAGAGTGGGAGCAGTGGTATAAAGAGCGCTGAGAGTGGGAGGAGCGGCGCAAAGAGCGCCGAGAGCGTGAGCAGAGGCACAAAGAGCGCTGAGAGTGGGAGCAGAGGCACAAAGAGTGCCGAGAGCATGAGCAGAGGCACAAAGAGCACCGAGAGTGGGAGCAGCACCGGCAGGAGCGGACCTGGAGGGAGCACAGTGAGAGCGAGCAGTTAAAAGCAGCAATCCTGAGCAGCAGCAACTCAACAGAGGCAGTTTTTGGAAAAAGTGATATCAGAGTAAAGAAAGTGACGTCGGCACAAGGGAAGGAGCTGATTGGTGAGTAGCTGGTGAGGGTATTTTTTTTAAGTTTGTAAGTTTATTTCAGCTAAGTTAGTTAATAGCCTATTAAATAGAGGGAAAGAGCTGATTGGTGAGTAGCTGGGGAGTGTTTTTGTTTAGTTTTAAATTTATTTCTGCTGGGTTAGTTCTAAGTCTAATAAATAGAGGCATGGCAGAGCAGCTCATTCCCGTGGAGTGCACAATCTGTGCCATGTGGGAAGTCCTGGATGCTTCGCATAGCCTGGATGACCAAATGTGCGGGAAGTGTTGCCAGCTACAGCAACTCGAGCTCCGGGTTTCGGAGCTTGAGCGGCGGTTGGAGTCACTGCGGTGCATCTGCGAGGCTGACAGTTACATGGATAGCATGTTTCTAGAGGTGGTCACCCCACAGCTTAAGAGTATGCAGGCACAGAGGGAATGGGTGACCGCCAGACAGAAGAGGAGGACCAGGTAGGTAGTGCAGGAGTCCCCGGAGTGCATTACACTCTCCAACTAGTATTCTGTTCTGAGTACTGGTGAGGGTGATGGTTCCTCTGGGGAGTGCAGCCAGAGTCAAGTCCACGGCACCATGGGTGCGGGGAGATAGCGGAGCAGATCGGCGTTTCTGCGGCCATAGACGTGACTCCAGGATGATATGTTGCCTCCCTGGTGCCAGGGCCAAGGATGTCACTGAGTGGCTGCAGGACACACTGAGGGGGGAGGGTGAACAACCAGAGGTCGTTATCCATATCGGTGCCAACAACACAGGCAGAAAGAGCGATGAGGTCCTGCAGGCAGAGTTTAGGGAGCTAGGAGAGAGATTAAAAAGCAGGACCTCAAAGGTAGTAATCTCCGGATTACTACCGGTGCCACGTGCTAGTTAGTACAGGAATAGGAGGTTAGAACAGATGAATGCATGGCTGAAGAGATGGTGCAGGAGCGAGGGCTTTAGATTCCTGAGGCATTGGGACCGTTTCTGGGGAAGGTGGGACCTGTACAAGCCGGGCGGGTTACACCTCAACAGAGCCGGGACCAATATTCTAGCGGGGAGGTTTGTTAGTGCTGTTGGGGAGGGTTTAAACTAGCTTGGCAGGGGGATGGACACCAGCATATAGGAGTAGAAAAGAGGAATACGGTGGATAAAAGAGTGATTGTGTTGGATATTACTAGAGAAGATAATACTAGAGGCGGTATATTAGATAGGAGCAGACTAAGAAAGACTAAGAAAAATTCAAAAATGAGTTTAGAATGCATGTACGTAAATGCACAAAATGTGATGAATAAGGTTGGTGAGCTACAAGTACAATTAGTCATGTGGCAATATGATGTTGTGGCAATAACGGAAATGTGGCTTTAAAATGGTGAGGACTGGGCACTTAATATTCAAGGGTAGAAGGTGTTCAGAAAAGGTAGGAAAGGAAAAAAGGGAGGTGGGGTGGCAGTGCTGATTAAAGAAGACACTGTAGTGTTGGGAAGGGAGGATGTTCTTGAGGGGACAAGGACAGAATCCATTTGGTTCGAGTTGAGGAGCAAAAAGGGTATGATCACACTATTGGGGGTATTCTATAGACCTCCAAATAGTGAGAGTCAGGTAGAGGAGCAAATGACATAGATATGCAAGAGCAAGAGAGTGGTGATATTGGGGGACTTTAATTACCCAAATATCGATTGGGATAATGCTAGGGTGAAGGGAAAGGAGGGGGAGGAATTTCTGAAATGTGTTCAGGAGAATTTCCTTGACCAATATGTTCTTGGCCCAACTAAGAAAGAGGCATTGCTGGATCTGGTGCTGGGGAATGAGGTGGGCCAGGTCGACCAAGTGTCTGTGGGAGAACACTGGAGTACGAGTGATCATCGTATCATAAGATTTAGATAAGCAATGGAGAGGAGCAAGGAATAATCTAGAGTGGAACTTCTAAACTGGAATAAGGCTAACTTTAATGGGATGTGAAAAGATCTAACCAGGGTAAAATGGAACCAAAGACTGACAGGAAAAACTGTAATGGAACAATGGTTGATCTTTAAGGAGGAGATATTCCAAGTACATGCTAGGTACATTCCAACAAGAGGGAAGGGTAAGGGAACCAAAGCAAGGGCTCCTTGGATGACGAGTGAGATAGAGAAGATGATGAAACAAAAAAAGGTGTATGATGCATGTCAGGTGAATTTTTCAAGAATGTGATGAAATAACTCTGTGTTCTGGCATTTGTATTGTTGTTGTTGTTGTTGTTGTACTTGTTAATATCTGGAATGTTCTACCGGTGTAACCACTAATGCTCCTCCCTAGCCCCGCCCCTCTTCTGGAATGTTCTACCAAGGGCTGGGTCGGTGATGAATGATGGTTGCCCTGTGTTAACTTGATGCCATGTTCTTACTTAATAAAAGCCTTTAGTTTTAAGCTTTAACCTCATGGATTCAGGCAGTTATTTGGCACATCAATTTTATTAAGTAAGAACATGGCATCAAGTTAACACAGGGCAACCATCATTCATCACCGACCCAGCCCTTGGTAGAACATTCCAGAAGAGGGGCGGGGCTAGGGAGGAGCATTAGTGGTTACACCGGTAGAACATTCCAGACATTAACAAGTACAACAACAACAACAACAATACAAATGCCAGAACACAGAGAACACAGAGCCAGAACACCTTAGGGTGCCCTTTGGAGTGACGAATCGGGTATCTGTCTTCCAACGGGAGATGGATCGATTTTTGAAACCAAAGCGTCTGGATATCGATCCCCATTCGGCAGACGCGTCGAAGAAATTTACGCATTGGCTTCAATGTTTTGAACACTTCATCGCATCGGTCGATTCGACGGTTAACAAGTTGGGTCTTCTAACCAACTTGGTAAGTCATCAAACTTACTCAATAATTGAAGATATTACTACATATGAAGAGGCCCTCGTAGCCCTTAAGGCCCAGTACCTTAAGTCAGTTAACGAAGTATACGCCAGTTAACTTTTGTCTACTCGAAGGCAATTACCCGAGGAATCTCTGGACGATTTCCTGCAGGACCTTAAGGCTTTGGCTAAGGATTGCAACTACAAGGCTGTCTCTGCCATATTGTATCAGGAAGAGGCCATCTGCGATTCTTTCATATCTGGCCTCCGATCTAATTATATTAGACAGAGACTTCTCGAGAATGACTCGTTAGTTTTAAAAACGGTCGTCGCTACTGCTCGATCGTTAGATGTAGCCCAGAAGAATTTAGAAGTGTATGCATCAGCCCACGCATCTTTCTCAGCCTCGTGTGTTCCGAGTATGGAGGCATCCATAACACCAATGGAGCCTCCACTCAATCCTATTGTTGCGGCTGTACCCCATGGGTCTAAGTGTTATTTTTGTGGCCAATCTAAACACCCCAGGCAACGATGCCCAGCCAGAGAGTCTACCTGTTTTAAATATAAGAAACGGGGACATTTTAGTAAAGTGTGTAAGGGTAATCCTGTACCCGATGTCTTTTCTGCTGCCGCCTATCGTTTTGCTCTAACCTCGGTTACGGTTGACCAGACCATACCATGTTCCTTGTCGAAATCTATGATGGACATCAAGATTAATGGTCGTCCTACTGGGTGTTTGATAGACTGTGGCAGTACTGAAAGTTTTATACACCTCAACCTTGTTAACTCCTGTTCATTGAAGGTGTATCCTACTCGAAGTGAAATCATGATGGCGTCCAAGTCCCTTACTTCAGAGGTAACTGGATATTGTAAAGTCACATTGACCATTAAGGATCCGGAGTATAAGGATTTTAAACTCCTCATATTACCTCAGTTGTGTGTGAACTTAATTTTAGGCTTGGACTTCCAGTGTCAGCATGAGAGCGTCACCCTTAAGTATGGTGGATCCCAGCTTCCGCTCACAGTCTGCGGCCTTTCTACTTTAAAAATAAGTCCGCCTTCTTTGTTCGTGAACCTTGCTCCTAATTGTAGACCTATAGCGACTAAGAGTCGATGGTATAGTTCAGAAGATAAAAAATGTATAAAAGAAGAAGTGGAAAGGCTTCAACGGGAGGGAATCACCGAACACAGTAATAGCCCATGGCATGCCCAGGTGGTGGTGGTTAAAACTAATAAAAAGAAAAGACGTGTGGTCGATTATAGCCAGACTATAAACTTGTATACCCAATTAGACGCCTATCCTTTGCCTCGTACTTCTGAGATGGTGAACCAGATAGCTCAGTACTGTGTGTTCTCCACCATTGATTTAAAGTCTGCCTACCATCAACTCCCCATTAAAATAGAAGACCGACCTTATACGGCCTTCGAAGCTAATGGGCGCCTGTACCAATTCCTTAGGGTGCCCTTTGGAGTGACGAATGGGGTATCCGTCTTCCAACGGGAGATGGATCGCATGGTGGATGAATACGGGTTGGAAGCAACATTCCCGTACCTGGACAATGTTACTATCTGTGGGTGTGATCAAAATCTCGCGAAGTTCCTAGAGACTGCAAAGAGGTTAAACCTGACCTACAACGAAAACAAGTGTACCTTCAATACTACATGTTTGTGTATTCTTGGTTGCGTTGTGGAGAATGGGGTAAGTGGGCCAGATCCGGAAAGATTACGCCCACTTAAGCAATTACCTTTACCTCACACTGTAAAAGCTTTAAGAAGGTGTCTGGGATTCTTCTCGTACTATGCCCAGTGGGTGGCTAACTACTTAGATAAAGTCCGACCTCTTATTAAGTCAATGTCTTTTCCGCTATTGGGGGTGAATGTGATGAAATAACTCTGTGTTCTGGCATTTGTATTGTTGTTGTTGTTGTACATGTTAATGTCTGGAATGTTCTACCGGTGTAACCACTAATGCTCCTCCCTAGCCCCGCCCCTCTTCTGGAATGTTTTACCAAGGGCTGGGTCGGTGATGAATGATGGTTGCCCTGTGTTAACTTGATGCCATGTTCTTACTTAATAAAAGCCTTTAGTTTTAAGCTTTAACCTCATAGATTCAGGCAGTTATTTGGCACATCAAAGGGAGAACCTGACCAAATACAATAAGTTGAGAGGGGATGTGAAGATGAAAATAAGATTGGCAAAGAGAGAATATGAGAGTAGAATGGTGGTTAACATAAAAGGGAACCCAAAAATCCTCTACTGGCATGTAAACAGTAAGCGGGTAGTAAGAGGCGGGGTGGGGCCTATTAGAGACAAAGAAGGAGATATATGCTTAGAGGCGCAGAACAAGGCTAGAATACTCAATGAGTACTTTATATTGGTGTTTACAAAGGAGGTGGATGCTAACAAAGTATTGTTAGAAGTGGAAAAGGTAGAAGCAATGGAAGGGGTGAAAATTGATAGACAGGATATACTAGAAAGGCTGGGTATACTTAGAGTGGACAAGTCGTCTGGTCCAGATGGCTTGCATCCCAGGTTGCTAAGGGAATTGGGGGAGGAGATAGCAGAAGGGCTTGCCATAATTTTCCAATCGTCCCCAGATGTGGGGGAGGTGCCTGAGGATTGGAAAGTGGCAAATGTGACACCATTGCGCAAGATGAAGGGATATTACAAGTCCTAGCCCTTTTGGGCTATCCCAGATCAGGCGTATTCTCCAGACGTTTACCCTCAACTTAAGTTAGAGATAGCCGAATTCCACGCTTAAATGGGTCTAAAGGTTCAGGCTATCTCTCCCTAAAGGAATGGAACCACTGAAGATGTTACTGTCCTCCAGATAGTACATGTAATAAGTTGAACTAGACTGTAACCTTCCACATATTATGAGGGTCCGGAATACTCCACCAGAATTCTGCAACTCCTGACAAAAGAGTGTACAGAATTTAGGTTCGTGAGTTTATGCAGAAATACTCTTTGAGACAGTTCTAAAAATATAGGGGGAAAAATTCAGTTGGTAGCGCCTCCCATTAGCAGCTTAAGAGGGTTCTAAGTGGGGCGCCAACCAACTAGCGCCCAGGCGCGGCACTGCCCATGCCTCCCGCAAAATTCAGTGGGAGGCTAGTGGTGGCGCTAACTGGTAGCACACTGCGGCACTGCGCCGCTGGCAATGACATCACTGGTGTGCGCAGTGCCCCGCTCACGCCCTGGCCACGATCTTCGGGAGTGCCCCCTGATTTACCGCCGGACGCTATGATCGACGGGGTCAGGGGGCGTACCTGCAGCCGGGTAGGTGCAATTTAAAGGTGAGGTGCGGGGCAGCCATTTTTGTTGCTGGCCGCCTGCCAGCACCTGCCTGCGCTGCCGTCCCTGGCCTCCTGAACCCCCGCCCCCCCCTGCGGAGTGCTGGCTGTGCTCCAAGAGCCCGACACTTCTCTTGGCTGCCGGGACTTTTTGCCTGCACTCCCGATCCCCAGGGGCCCAGCTGGGCCCAGGTCATGCTGCACAAGGCCCCTCCCCTTTAAGAAGGGGAGGAAGGCCTGCAATGCCGTGGCGCAACGTGCTGCAGCGCGTGGCGCTGCGGCATGAAGCACCACGATATTCACTTGCAGCGCCCCACGAGGGAGGTGGGGCTCCTCCAGTAGCGCCCCGCTTCCCTCTTGGGGTGCAACCACTCAATTTCCGGCGCAGCTAAAAGTAGCTCCCCGGCGAAGTTAGCGCCTCAATTTTTAGCCCATATAGTTTTATTTAAGAGCCGACATTCAGTTAACATCTGTTGAATCAGTCGCAACATTAACAATTCAAAATACAATTAGCTTACAATTATTATTTCTCAGAGATCCTTATTCTCAAATCTTTACTTCGTTACATTTCTTATTTCTTACTTATTTCTAAATCCAGAACATCCACCAAAATCAATTACTTTGACTTCCTGAGACTCATAGTTAAAGTCTTACAGAGATGCCTCTGAAGAGTTGAGAAACGCTTTGCCTGTTCAGCGAGTTCTGCCTTTCTGTTGAAAAGGTCTTATTTGTATACTCTTTTTGCATTGGTTTATTCTTTGATGTTCTCTGCTGATGTCAGCTAATTTTCTTTAATGATACCTCTTTTGAATGCTTTCTATCTTACTGTCAATTCTACTATTGCATGCATAATTATTTCTCCACCTTTAGGTGTTCCAAAAACCATCATAAAAACAATATGACAGCAATGATTTCTGTTTGATGTCATTCTTACAAAATTCTTTCATTCAATTCTTAATATTGGCTTTACTGGTTTTTAGCAGACATTGTGACTCCCCTTACTGCTCCAAGTTCAATACAAACACAATGTAATTGCTTGGTATATCTATTGATGTCTTATCTTCAAAGTGTCCTTGTTGGTATTATATTTACAATATGTAAATCAAAACCACTTTAACTGTGTGTTTACTTGTCTTCAAGCTATCTCAATTGGTTGCATATTTAATCTTATGGTTCCTGTCTCCCAAATTTAACATAAAAACTATTTGACCAACAGGTGTTTCTTTTACTTGATGTCATGTTTTCAAAGGCACATGGTTCTTTTAATGTTTGTGTTTCTGTTTTACGTGTTAGTTCTTAACACTTTAAACTGGGCATTCTCATTGTGTTACCTCCAAACAGACCTTTCTGAAGCGCCAATGGTTTGCTTCAATCTTTCATTGTTTTAGTATATTTAACTAATTCCCATTTCAAAGCTTGTTTACAACTTTGTTTAACAACTGATCTTTATCTCAGGAGCCTGTATTCTGTTTGCAACCTGTGACTCCGAGGCTTTCCAGACTTTTAAACCCAGTATATCTTGTATTAATAATAACAGTATTCTGTTCATATTATGGTGTATCTGTCTGAAACATGGCTTATTCCCTCACACCCCCTTCTTGGCCAAAAGATGAACTAATAATATCAGGGCAGAGTTTGGTCAATGATCCTCATGAGGTTACAATAGCATATTAAGTTCACAAGATGCACAATCATGTGCTACATGAAAATTCCTTTGAAGTCCTCCTAGGACAATATTTTGTCTTATTTTAAATTGTACACAATTTAAAAGGATGATAAGTACATAGTCATGCTATTAGCGAAACAACAAGGTCCTTTTAGAATGTCCAATCGGCAGATGTACGTTCCGTAGAGATGAGTTATTCATACTAGTCAAGAAAACGTCAGTTGAAACTAGTTGAAGCTTGACACACTCTTCCTTCGATCCGGTATGTGTACCAAATCGTGTTGTCGTTAAGGCCTTGCCAGGCACTTAGTTGATTCCTTCTTTTATCCGTGGTGTCTTCCTCCTTCGCTGAAGTAACTCATTGATCTTTCCTTGTTTCGGTTGTTGCTTTTTGCAAATCCAATTCTTGATGCATTGCCAAGCAATGTGTAGAAGTGTCGGCGACACCTTCTGACTTCCCTCTAACTTCCCGTCGTCAGTATTTCGATCGCATCCATTTCCTGTGTCGTGCTCCAAGCTGGGTCTTTAAAGACAAGTGTATGACTGCACCTTGTATTGTTCCTCCTTTTCGGTATCCTTCAGGACATCTTTTGATATTGTCTATGGATACAGTTTTTAAAAATAGACTTGCCATTCGGCTGGTTAATATGTATTTGAACTGTTCTTTCGTTAATAACAGACTGTACTTGAACAGGATTTTTCCACTTCAGTCTTAAACCAGGTTTCTGCTCGAACTTCTTTTCCTGTACCCATTCTCTTACTATGGGTTGCCATACTTTATTTGTCAATTTTTTCTGCCTATTTGCTTCCCTTATCCTCTGATCATTTTGATTAATCTCTTTTGTTACTTTTTTTTTTCTAACTGTTGCTGTCAGGTCAAGGACTCAGAGTGTGTAGAGGCAATAAAAGAACTATGGGTAAGCAGTGTATGCATCTCAACCACATACATCAGATAATATGAAGTTTCTTAAGGGACACTGTCCCTGATGCAGATGTGGGCACATTATTGCGTGATAGCTGTGAAATAAAGAATAGATTTGCCTTTCTAATCTAGGCTTTATTAACTTTAAAAACCCAATAGCACATCTTTCAACACCAGTCTCCAACAATGACTAGAGAGAACTGAATTTAAGATGGCCACCACAAATCACCTGACATCCACTACCAATGAGTTTACAACATATATCTCAAGGTAGAAACAAACAACCAATTACAATACTTCTTACTAATACAGAGAACAACCACCCCATTCATCAATCACAATACTTCTTATTAAACATAGGAAATAATCACCATAAGCTGTACTTCTGGAATGCTGGTGGTCCACTTACTGTATTTCCCTGATTCTCAACAGTTTGACCAATAACTTTATTACTTCCCGATTTTTTACATTCCACCAGCCCTGCTGATTGCGGATGTCGTGGCGTGCTGTGCTCTAACCCTATCCCCCTTTGTTTGCAATAGTCTTTGAAGACCTTAGAGACAAAGGCTCCACCTTAATTGGAGTGTAAGATTTTGGGTGCACCAGCTACAGTAATTATATCAAAAATAGCCCTGGCGAGTGCGTTTTCCGAAACAGTTTGTGGGGACCAGCCAGCAGAAGGAAGTGCGTCCAGCCACACAAACGAGAACATGTCTATATCCCAAAAATGGGGGAAGTGGTCAAATAAAGTCAATAAAGAATTTTCCCATTTGTTCATCAGCTTTCACAGGAGCCAATGATGGTGGCTTAATTTAGTGATGACTTATTAGTTGAATAGCATGACTCACAATTTGCCACATATGTTTTACAGGCTTTAAGCATGCCTGGCCACCAATATAAGGGTCAATTTGCAGAATGTTATTCTGGCACTACAATATGATTGACTTATGCCCTTGTGAACTTCTTTTACAAGCTGTTCTCATTTGTGGCTCAGGGGTACTTCTTGGTTTGCTTTGGGCAACTTAACTAGTACAATACCCGTAGGGATTTCCGAGTAAAACTACCTTGGTGGACATTCTGGTGGATTCTCTGTTATTGGATCTAATAGCTGAATCAGTTCCTAATCCTGATTAGCTGCCCATTCTGCCCTAGTGATTACACTAACATTGGCAGGCCCCTCTCAAGGGGGTGTCATGCAGACCGAACGTTTCGCTTGTTCGTCTTTTGAGTATACTGTTCCAGTAGTATGCCTGTTTATATGAATCACCTGACTATTCTTTTTCTCCATTCTCGAATGGAGAATATCTTCCCACAGTGTGGGTTTAATTAAGTCTGCTTTCTTTAAAACATACCGTAGTGCTGCGGCTTCAGCATATTGCGTTGTCTTATGGCCAAGGGGTATAAACAGTAATTCTTTTGGATTAAAAGAATAGGAATCTTGAAAATTGTTGTCATTTATTTCATCATGAATTTGCCACCTTAACCGGAATCCATGGCCCCCAGGAGCATAGGCTGCTCCGGGTCCTGCTATTTGGCCATGGTTGCCACCACTTTGTTGGGCACCATTCATTAGGCCTCCTAATTGTGCAGGTGTGCACCTTATCATTAAGGAATTTATTGGATTTGGAGTATTCATTTGATTATCCCACAGGATATTCTGTATCCTCTGGTTCTGGGGATCAACATTAATCGTGCCATGAGTTCTAATGGCTCCTTTGGCATCAAAGCCTTCTATTACAAAAATTATCACTTGGTTTTGTGGAGGTACAGGGATAGGATTATTTCCCCTAATAAAGCAATCGTTTAAATTTTAAAAACTTGGCCAATTCCAAAAAGATTTGCCATTTCTTCAAGACCTAACCTCGGTTAGGTTTTAATATTTCGTCAGGACCTAACCTCGGTTAGGGTTTATATTTCGTCAGGACCTAACCTCAGTTAGGGTTTAATATTTCGTCAGGACCTAACCTCGGTTAGGGTTTAATATGAACTTTATAAGAAGCATCTAGACCTCAATGGTATTTTGAGGGAGTTCTGATTTAAGTTCTACAAGGCCTGATCAGGGTCTTGTCATCTCTAGAGACATAAATCTGGGTCTTAGAACCACTGTCAGTAAACACTCCTTCTATACTTAACAATCTACGACATGGATATAGATATAAATATAAGTATAGGTTCTGTATCAACTTGTTAACACACTCGTTGGGCGCCATCTGAAGGGATAATTACAAGTCCTAGCCCTTTTGGGCTATCCCAGATCAGGCATATTCCCCAGATGTTCACCCTCAACTTAAGTTAGAGATAGCCGAATTCCATAAGATGCTTAAATGGGTCTAAAGGTTTAGGCTACCTCTCCCTAAAGGAAAGGAATGACTGAAGATGTTACCATCCTCCAGATAGTACTTTTAATAAGTTGAACTAGACTGTAAACTTCCGGATATTATGAGGGTCCGGAATATTCCCCCAGAATTCTGCAAGTCCTTACAAAAGAGTGTACAGAATTTGGGTTTGTGAGTTTATACAGAAATACTCTTTGAGACAATTCTAAAAATGTATCGTTTTATTTAAGAGCTGACATTCAGTTAACATCTGTTGAATCAGTTGCAACATTAACAATTCAAAATACAATTAGCTTACAATTCTTGTAGTGTCTGTGTGTTGATAAAGACACTGAAGACAGGAGTTGGTTCATAGGTGTTTACTAAGCAAAGTCTGGGGGGGGGTTCTAACGGATATACACAATATACAGGCTTATATAGCCCGAGTGGCCATTACCGGCATTACAGCACACCTGGGGCTCTTAAAGGCACATACACTACAATTCGTCCCCTTTTAGCTAACCAGTACATCATATTTTAAGTAATTATTAATTACATGTTATAAGAAAAATAATATACACATTGCTGTAGTTAATTAATTATAAGTCAGTCTCTCAGGAGGCTTCCTGACTCGGTCCGGATAACGCCTCGGGGGTGTAGTAGTTTCTGGTGGTGTAGTAGGTTCTTTTGGCAAGGCTGATTCGGCTTGAATGCCAGTGTCGGGTTCATCGGGTTCCAGTATCACCGGATCGGAGGTAGATATGGGTATCTCTACTTCATCGTTAGACTTATAGAGTTGTGGTGTAGGTTGTCCCTTTTCGGATGACTTTATGATTTGGTCAGCATGGCGCCTTATTATGCTTTCTCCGATGTCCACGGTATACATCAGTGGTCCTAGACGTGTGCAGATAGTTCCAGGCTGCCATTTCTCGGTACGGTAGTCCCGGGCCAAAACTTGTTGGCCTATCTGGAAGGTTCTAGTTGGCCTTTCATTCATGCCTTGAAACTGCCGGTTCTCCACGTCCCTTCTGATGTTGGGCTTGACCAAATCCAGCCGGCATCTTAGGTTTCTATTGAAGAACATCATGGCGGGAGTTTGGTTGGTAACCATATGTGTTGCATTCCTGTATGCGAATAAGAAGTTATCCACCTTGTGCTGAAGTTTTATGTCTTCATTACCCATGGCCTTTATGGCCTTCTTGAAGGTCTGGACAAACCTTTCAGCCAATCCATTGGTGGCGGGATGGTATGGGGTGGACGTGTAGTGCTTAGCCCCATTGTATTTTAAGAACTTTCTGAATTCTTCGGACACAAATTGCGGTCCATTATCAAAACATATCTGTTCCGGCAGCCCATTCCTGGCAAATATGGCCCTTAATACTGTGATGGTTTTTTCCGTGGTGGTGGAGGACATCTTTATTACCTCCGGCCACTTGGAGTGCGCATCAACCGCGATTAAGAACATTGAGTCCATAAATGGACCAGCAAAGTCGATGTGCACCCTTTGCCAGGGAGATGAGGGCCACTCCCACGGATGTAGAGGGGCTTATGGTGGAGCGTTTTGGACCTTCTGGCATCCTAGGCAGCTCTTGGTCATTTCTTCAATGTCTCCATCGATACCTGGCCACCATACAAACGCCCTAGCTAGGTTCTTCATTTTCACTCCACCCAGATGCCCCTCGTGAAGCTCCTTTAGCACTTTATCCTGGAGTTTGGGTGGAATCACCACTCTGGATCCACACATCAAGGTTCCTCGGCACACTGACAGCTGTTCTCTTCTTTGCGAGAATGCTGGCAACAGTGGTTCGCCATGTGCTGGCCATCCCTTCACTGTTAAATCGTAGACCCGTGAGAGAGTCGGGTCATTTCTCGTCTCCCTTTCAATGGCAGAATTTGTTAATGGTAGACATTCCACTATGGTAGAGTGGAACATCTCTACTGGGTCTACTGTAGGTGCCTCTTCTACCGTTGGCAACGGTAGGCGCGATAAACCATCAGCAGTCCCATGCTGTTTTGATCCTTTGTATTCTATGTTGTATTGGTGTGCCCCTAGAAAAAGGGACCACCTCTGCAGCCTTTGCGCTGTCATAATGGGAACACCCTTTTTAGGGTTGAATATGGAGATGAGGGGTTGATGGTCAGTCAACAAGGTAAATTTTTGTCCGTGTAGGTAATGGTTGAATTTCTTCACTCCCCATACCAGGCTGAGTGCGTCCCTGTCGATTTGGGCATAGTTACGCTCAGCTGAGTTTAATGAGCGTGACGCAAAAGCTATCGGCCGTTCTGAGCCATCAGGGAATTTATGGGATAATACTGCTCCTATGCCGTAAGGGGATGCATCGCACGCCAGTCTGATTGGCAGTGATGGGTTGTAATGAGCCAAAACTTCTTCGGAAGTGATTAAGTCTTTGCATTTATGGAAGGCACGTTTACGGTCTTCGTTCCATTTCCAAATCACTCCTGTTTGTAGAAGTTCATTAAGAGGGTGTAGAAGAGTTGATAAGTTTGGTAAAAATTTATGATAGTAATTTATTAATCCCAGGAACGACCTTAATTGTGAAACATTTTCAGGTGCTGGGGCTTTTATGACCGCTTCAATTTTTTCAGGTGACTTATGCAACCCTTCCTTATTAATTATGTGGCCACAATATGATATCTGATTTTGGAAAAATTCGCACTTGGGGCGATTTGCTCGTAGGCCCCGTTCTTTCAGCCTAGTGAGCACCTGCTCCAAATTGGCAAGGTGCTCGTTGTCGTTTTCTCCTGTTACAAGGATGTCGTCTAGGTAGCATTGAGTCCCCGGAATCCCTTGCAGCACTTGCTCCATAGCTCTTTGCCAGATAGCTGGAGCTGATGCCACTCCAAAAAACAGTCGATTGTACTGGTACAGGCCTTTGTGTGTGTTTATCGTGAGATACTTTTTAGAGGCCTCCTCCACCTCCATCTGTAGATATGCCTGTGCCAAGTCAATTTTGGTGAAACGTTTCCCTCCGGATAGTGAGGCGAAAATATCTTCTATCCTCGGAAGAGGATACTGTACTGTGTGAAGGACCGGGTTTACAGTCACCTTGAAGTCTCCACAGATGCGAATTTTTCTCTGTTCTTCAGATTTATCATTATTTAATGCTTTTTTCATGACTGGAACGATGGGTGTTGCCCACTCGCTCCAATCTATTTTGGATAATACGCCTGCCTTTTCCAAATTCTCCAGCTCTGCCTCGACTGCTGGACGAATTGTGTATGGCATCGGTCTTGCCTTAAAAAATTTGGGAATTGCTGCATCTTCCACTTTTATTGAGGCGGTGATGCCTTTCAAGGTTCCTAGTTTCTCTTGAAACACTTCTTTGGCGTTGGCCAAGATGTCTTTTAATTGTTCAGGTATGATGTCATCATTGTTTATTTTCTTACTGGTCACCGTCAGTGCCTGAATGGAGTGCCAGTCTAAGCGTATCTTTCTGATCTATTCACGTCCCAACAACGGTGGACCACCATCTTGTAGAATGTATAAATACAACTTTTGTATTTCTTTGCCGTTGTATACAACAGGCAGCCTTATTTTTCCTTTGGGGTATACTTTCTGCCCCGTATATGTTTTTAAGATAATGGATGTGTCTTTTAGAGGTATATGCGAAAATAGCCTCTCGTAATCCCGTCGATTTATTACGGTTAGAGCTGATCCTGTATCTAGCTCCATTTTAACAGGGGACCCTGCTATCGTGAGGGTAACCCAAATGGTTTGGTAATCATCTTTGGCAAGTACATTATGTAATTTGAGACAGCTTAGTCTCTTGTTTTCGGAGTCGCTATCGCTCTTCTGGTCTTCGGAGCTACTGTCCGTCATCATTTGTACCTTCCTGTACTTTCCTTTATTGATTTTTTTTTTTCTGTCTGTGGATTTATTTTGTCCAGATCGGCATACCCGTGCAATGTGTCCAATCTTTCCGCATTGCCTGCATGCTTTGTCCTTGAACCAGCAGTCCTTCTGGTTATGGGTGGATCTGCCGCAGCGATAACATCTTTCGAAACCCTGTGTTATTTCATGGTGCCGACGTCCTGTGTCTTTTGTTGTATCTCTGCAGCTCCCCTTGCTGCTGCTTTGTATGATACAGCCATACTGAAAGCTTTGTCCAATGTTAAATCTTTTTCAGAAAGCAGCCTTTTTTGTGTTCCTTCACTTAAGAGACCGCAAACGAATTTGTTTCGAAGATAATCTGCTAGTCCTGCCCCGAATTGGCAGTACTTTGATAGCTTTCTTAATTCGGTTAGGTAATCAGCGTTACTTTCATTCTTGTGTTGATTTCTCTTGAAGAATTTGAATCGTTCCGCTATCAGCAGCGGTGTTGGGTTTAAGTGCTCCTGCAGGGTATCAACAATTTCTTTAAAATTCTTGTCCTTTGGTTTGGCTGGAGTGATTAAATTTTGTAACAGCCCTTTGCGCCCATTAGGTTCAGCAGTACTGAAGCTTCTTTTTCATCTTCTATTCCATTTGCAGTGCAATATACCTCTACTCTTTCCACGTATGTGGTCCAATCCTCTATTTCACTATCAAAAGCATCAATATTGCCAGACTTAGGCATTTCAGAAAAGATATGGTGCTTCCCGTGCTTTTCTTTCTTTTCAGCAGCAAAGATATGGCGCTTCCCGCGCTTTCCGTTCTTTGTTTCTGTTTTTTTAAATTTTATTTGTTTACAGTTGGAGACTTGCTCCCTCCGGACCCTCCCTGCAGGTCTGAACGCTGACCTGCCCGCCGCGCCGGCCGCCTCCCGAGTGCTCCCTCCCAGTCCGCCACCGCTTGCCTCCGATTTCGCCACCCATCCCAGCTGCAGAGCCAGCCGCTGGAGCCCCAGCCCGATGCCCAGGAAGGACCAGCGCAGCACCTGCCACCAACTTGGCCAGCTGGTGAAACCACAGCTTCTCTCACTCTCCTGAGTCCTCCGGACGCCCGAGGAATCGACGTCCCGGAGGTGCCGCCGAATTGCAGATAAGTCTGTTTCCACTTCGTCGCCACTGTAGTGTCCGTGTGTTGATAAAGACACTGAAGACAGGAGTTGGTTCTTAGGTGTTTACTAAGCAAAGTCTGGGGGGGGGTTCTAACGGATATACACAATATACAGGCTTATATAGCCCGAGTGGCCATTACCGGCATTACAGCACACCTGGGGCTCTTAAAGGCACATACACTACAATTCTTATTTCTCAGAGATCTTTATTCTCAAATCTTTACTTTGTTACATTTCTTATTTCTTACTTATTTCTAAATCCAGAACATCCACCAAAATCAATTACTTTGACTTCCCGAGACTCATAGTTAAAGACTTACAGAGATGCCTCTGAAGAGTTGAGAAATGCTTTGCCCGTTCAGCGAGTTCTGCCTTTCTGTTGAAAAGGTCTTATTTGTATACTCTTTTTGCATTGGTTTATTCTTTGATGTTCTCTGCTGATGTCAGCTAATTGTCTTTATTGATACCTCTTTTGAATGCTTTCTATCTTACTGTCAATTCAACTATTGCATGCATAATTATTTCTCTGCCTTTAGGTGTTCCAAAAACCATCATAAAAACAATATGACAGCAATGATTTCTGTTTGATGTCATTCTTACAAAATTCTTTCATTCAATTCTTAATATTGGCTTTACTGGTTTTTAGCCAGTGACTCCCCTTACTGCTCCAAGTTCAATACAAACACAATGTAATTGCTTGGTGTATCTATTGAAGTCTTATCTTCAAAGTGTCCTTGTTGGTATTATATTTACAATATGTAAATCAAAACCACTTTAACTGTGTGTTTACTTGTTTTCTAGCTATCTCAATTGGTTGCATATTTAATCTTATGGTTCCTGTCTCCCAAGTTTAACATAAAAACTATTTGACCAGCAGGTGTTTCTTTTACTTGATGTCATGTTTTCAAAGGCACATGGTTCTTTTAATGTTTGTGTTTCTGTTTTACGTGTTAGTTCTTAACACTTTAAACTGGGCATTCTCATTGTGTTACCTCCAAACTCTAGACCTTTCAGAAGCACCAATGGTTTGCTTCAATCTTTCATTGTTTTAGTATATTTAACTAATTCCCATTTTAAAGCTTGTTTACAACTTTGTTTAACAACTGATCTTTATCTCAGGAGCCTGTATTCTGGTTGCAGCCAGTGTCTCCGAGGATTTCCAGACTTTTAAACCCAGTATATCATGTATTAATAATATCAGTATTCTGTTCATATTATGGTGTTATCTGTCTGAAACATGGCTTATTCCCTCACAAAGAAGGAGTGTAAGGACAATCCTAGTAACTCCAGGCTGGTCAGTTTAACATCAGTGGTGGGTAAAGTTTTATAAAACAATAATGAAGGAAAAAATTAATGGGCACTTGGAGAGGTTTAAGCTAATTAAGGAGAGCCAACATGGATTTGTAAAAGGCAGATCGTGTTTGACTAATCTAATTGAATTTTTTGATGAAGCAACAGAGAGGATTGATGAAGGGAATGCAATGGATGTTGTCTACATGGATTTTCAGAAGGCATTTGACAAAGTACCACATAGAAGGCTGGTTAACAAAATTGAGGCTCATGGAATAGGTGGGTCAGTGGCAGCTAGGATAAGGAATTGGCTTAAGGACAGAAAACAGCAAGTTGTGGTAAATGGCTGTTTTTCAGACTGGAGGATGGTAGACAGTGGTGTTCCCCAAGGGTCAGTGCTGTGGCCACTGCTTTTTTTTATATATATAAATGACCTGGATATTGGAATACAGGGTAGGATTTCTAAATTTGCCGATAACAACAAACTTGGGGGCGTGGCAAACAGTGATGATGATACCAATCGACTGCAACAGGGCATAGAATGGCCAGCAGAATGAGCAGACAAGTGGCAGATGGAATTTAAAACACAGAAGTGTGAGGTGATGCATTTTGGCAGAAGGAACAGGGAGAGGCAATATACACATAATGGCACAGTTCTAAAGAGTGTGCAGGGACAGAGGGACCTGGGAGTTAATGTGCATAGGTCCCTGAAGGTGGCAGGACATATTGAGAGAGTGGTTAACAAAGCATATGGGATCTTGGGTTTCATAAATAGATGCATTGAGTACAAAAGTAGAGAAGTTATGTTGAACCTTTATAAAGCGCTGGTTAGGCCACAACTGGAGTATTGCATCCAGTTCTGGTCACCATGCTTTAGGAAGGATGTGAAGGCCCTTGAGAGGGTGCAGAGGAGATTTACCAGAATGGTTCCGGGGATGAAATATCTTAGCTACAAGGACAGGTTAGAGAAGCTGGATTTGTTTTCATTAGAGCAAAAAAGACCGGTGCTTGTGCGAGCATCACTGAGTGCGAGCAGCAGAGAGTGCTGAGAGTTTGGGTAAGTGAGAGAGTTCTTTAATGGTTATTTCTCTTTGAATCATTTGGAGTGGTGCAAATTGTTAGTGGGAATTGCCAGTAGTTTCTTGATAAGATTACCTAATTAGTTTAAGTAAAGGGGAAAAATTAAATATTTGGGATTCTGTTGGTTTAAGAAGAGTAACAAGGTAACACTGCAGTAGGAGTTAATTGGCAGGCAGTAAAAACCAGTTCTCTAACCTATCAGCAGGGGTGACTCATTTGGCTACTAACCAATCAGCAGGGGCTTCACTCATTTGGCTACAAACAAACAGTATAAAAAGACCGGTGCTTGTGCGAGCAGCAGAGAGTGCTGAGAGTTTGGGTAAGTGAGAGTTAGGGTAAGCGGGGTGTTAGGTGCTGTTTCTTGTGAGGGTGCCAGTCAGTTCCTTTTTGTAACCTCTAGATGGCACCTTCACTTGTTTTGTTCCTTTGTTAATGTTCCTAGTTTTCTTTGTTAATTGCTCCTTGCTTTCTGTGTTAAGTCTTAAACAGCCTGTTAGCTGTTTATGGGTGGCACCTGGTTTTCTTGGTATATAAGTTTTCTGGTTGTTTCATTCTTTGCTCAGTCCTCACTTGGGTGAACCAGGGAGTTAGCCTTGACAATGTTCCTTGTCTTGACTAGGTTCTCTGTGTGACTAGCCTTTCCTCTATGGCAGCTTGCCTTCACAAGCTGGCTGCCATAGTTCTCTTGAGTTATGTATCTAAGTCTGTGCCATAGTTCTCTCGAGTTATGTATCTAAGTCTGTGTTCTAGTTCTCTCGAGCTATGTACCTAAGTCTGTGTTCTAGTTCTCTCGAGCGATGTATCTAAGTCTGTGTTCTTGTCTCTGGATTTAAGACGTATTTAAGTCTTGTTCTGTTGAGCTGCTTGTCTTGGTAGGGTGCTGTTTGGACTAGCGTGTTGCTATGTGGGAGCCGTTGGGATCTTGTCTTGAGCTTTGCATTGGTAAGCCGATTACCCTTGGGGTAGCTTGTCTGGAGTTTAGCCTCGGCAAGCCGGTTGCCCCTTGTGGTAGCTTGTCGCAAGCTCAGTATAGACAAGTGGGCTTCCTCATGGAAGCTGTCCTGAGTTCCTATCTTGACTAGCTGTCTTGTAACTTGTCTCTAGTTCTTATGTTTCTGTCTCGAGTTCTCTTGTCTCTGGTTCTTATGTATATTGCTGTGTCCCTTGTGTTAATCTAGTTATGTGTGAATCTAGTAAAGTTCAAACAAAAAGTACTGTATATGTGTCTCTTGTCTGGTTTCTGCACTTGGGTCCAGAACCTACCTCGCCCGGAGAGCACGGCCTCGTATTTATACGGCCCCGTGGCTCCCCAACCCTGACAGTTTCTGTTTCGTTTCTGGCCTTGTTTTTCCTGCCAGCCTCAGGATTAGCAGACATCGCGGAGGTGGAGCAGAGAGGTGAAGCCCAGTCGAGGCAGCCGGGAGCAGCAGCGGGTGTTGAGCCGAGTCGGAGCAGCGAGGCGAGGCAGCCTAAATAGGCTCCACAGGCAACATTCCAAGGGGAGGTCAGAATTCAAAAGTGACATCACAGCCAAGCTGGTAGGTGATTGGCTGGTTGGTGAGTACTTCCCCTTCCCTTTTAAACCTTTATAAGTTGGTAAGTTCAATTAAATAGAGGTGTGATATTCATCACCTAGAATCGGGGCAGAGGGTATTTAAAAATAAAAATAATAAATTTAATTAATTACATAGAATGGGAGAGCAGGTGATGTGTTACTGCTGCAATATGTGGGAGCTGGTGGACACCATTGATGCTCACGGTGATCACATTTGCAGTAAGTGCTGGCTGCTCGATGAACTCCGGCTCCGTGTTGATGAGCTGGAGTCCGAGCTTCAAACACTGAGACACATCAGGGAGGGGGAGAGTTACCTGGACTCTGCGTTCCAGGAAGTAGTCACACCAATTAGATTAACTAATTCAGATGTAGACCGTGGTCAGGGACAGGAGGGTGTGACTATGAGTGAGGCAGGTACGGGGATCCAGGAGGTAGTGTTGGAGGAGCCACAGCCCTTGCTCTTGTCCAACAGGTTCGAGGCTCTTACCCCCTGTGAGGACGGGAACGGGGACTGCAGGGAGGATGAGCAACCTGGCAACAGCACCATGGAATGAGGGGCCATTCAAGTGGGGGGAGTAAAAAGAAATGTTGTAGTGGTAGGGGATAGTATCATTAGGGGGATAGATAGGGTTCTTTGCAGCCGAGAGCGAGAGTCCCGAAGGTTTTGTTGCCTGCCCGGTGCCAGGGTTAAGGACATCTCCTCTGGGCTGGAGAGAAACTTGGAGTGGGAGGGGGAGGATCCAATTGTCATGGTCCATGTTGGTACCAACGACATAGATAGGACAAGGAAAGAGGTTCTGCTGAGGGAGTATGAGCAGCTAGGGGCCAAATTAAAAAGCAGAACCACAAGGGTAATAATCTCTGGATTACTACCTGAGCCACGAGCAAATTTGGCTAGGGTAAATAAAATCACAGTTAAATGCGTGGCTCAAAGACTGGTGTGAGAGAAATGGGTTTTGCTTCTTGGGACACTGGCACCAGTACTGGGACAGGAGAGAGCTTTTCCATTGGGATGGACTTCACTTGGCCAGTGCTGGGACTAGAATCCTGACAAATTGAATAACTAGGGCTGTAGAGAGGGCTTTAAACTAATTAGTGGGGGGGAGGTTTCAAGAGAGCGAAAAATAAAAATGTCAGCGGAGAAGGCAATAGAGCAAGGTAGCAGTGGGGGAATTAAAAACAAGAGCTTGTCAGGAAGGGACAGAATATATAAAGATAAAGGTAAAGTAATAAAGGGGGTAAAAGCAGGAATAAATTGTCACAAAACATATTTAAAAGTTCTTTATCTGAATGCACGCAACATTCGTAACAAAATAGATGAGTTGACGGTACAAATAACTGCACATGGGTATGATCTGGTGGCCATTACAGAAACATGGCTGCAAGGTGGCCATGACTGGGAACAAAACATCCAGGGGTATTTGACTATTAGGAAGGACAGACAGGAAGGAAGGTGGGGTGGCTATGTTAATAGTGAGAAATGATATTGGGTCAAAGGATCAGGATAGTGAAACAGTTTGGGTGGAGATAAGGAATAATAAGGGGAAAAAGTCACTAGTGGGTGTAGTCTATAGGCCTCCTAACAGTTGCAACTCTGTTGGTCGGAGTATAAATCAGGAAATAGTTGGGGCTTGTAATAAGGGAACAGCTATAATCATGGGAGATTTTAACTTTCATATTGACTGGACAAATCAAATTGGGCAGGGCAGCCTTGAGGAAGAGTTCATAGAGTGCATTAGGGATGGGTTCCTTGAGCAGTATGTTACTGAACCAACCAGGGGGCAGGCAATCTTAGATCTGGTCCTGTGTAATGAGACAGGATTAATAAAAAATGTCCTAGTAAAGGATCCCCTTGGAATGAGTGACCATAACATGGTTGAATTCCAAAGTCAGTTGCAGGGTGCGAGAGTTGGATCTCAAACCAGCGTACTAAGCTTAAATAAAGGAGACTATGAAGGTATGAGAGCAGAGTTGACTAAAGTGGACTGGGAAAATAGATTAAGGTGTAAGATGGTACATGAGCAGTGGTGTACATTCAAGGAGATATTTCACAACTTTCAAGAAAAATATATTCCACTGAGGAAAAAGGGGCGTAAAAGAAAAGACAGCCATCCGTGGCTAAGTATAAAGTAATAAAGGATAGTATCCGATTGAAAACAAGGGCTTATAAAGTAGCCAAATCTAGTGGGAGGATAGAAGATTGGGAAGCATTTAAAAGCCAGCAAAGAATAACTAAAAGATTAATTAAGAAAGGGAAGATACATTATGAAAGTAAACTAGCAAAAACTATAAAAACAGATAGCAGGCGTTTCTACAGTTATATAAAAAGAAAGAGTGGCTAAAGTGAATGTTGGTCCCTTAGAGGACGAGACCGGGAAATTAGTGGTAGAGAACATGGAGATGGCAGAAATGCTGAACAAATATTTTGTATCAGTCTTTACAGTAGAGGACACTAAAAATATCCCAACACTGGACAAACAGGGGGCTATAGCGGGGGAGGAGCTAAACACGATTAAAATCACTAAGGAGATGGTACTCGGTAAGATAATGGGACTTAAGGCGGATGAATTCCCTGGACCTGATGGCTTACACCCTAGGGTCTTGAGAGAAGTAGCGGTAGGGATTGCGGATGCATTGGTGATAATTTTCCAAAACTCCCTGGATTCAGGAAAGGTCCCAGCAGATTGGAAAACTGCTAATGTAACGCCCTTATTTAAAAAGGGAGGTAGACAAAAGGCTGGAAACTATAGACCAGTTAGCCTAACATCTGTGGTTGGCAAAATGTTGGAGTCCATTATTAAGGAAGCAGTAACAGGACATTTGGATAAGCATAATTTAATCGGACAGAGTCAGCATGGTTTTATGAAGGGGAAGTCATGTTTGACAAATTTGCTTGAATTCTTTGAGGATGTAACAAACAGGGTGGATAAAGGGGAACCAGTGGATGTGGTGTATTTGGACTTCCAAAAGGCATTTGACAAGGTGCCACACAAAAGATTACAGCACAAGATCAAAAATCACAGGATTGGGGGCAATATACTGGCATGGGTGGAAGATTGGCTATCTAACAGAAAACAGAGAGTTGGGATAAATGGTTCATTCTCGGGTTGGCAATCAGTAACTAGTGGTGTTCCGCAGGGGTCAGTGCTGGGACCCCAACTCTTTACAATCTATATCAACGATTTGGAGGAGGGGACCAAGTGCAACATATCCAAGTTTGCTGACGATACAAAGATGGGAGGGAAAGCAGTGAGTGAGGAGGACATAAAAAACCTGCAAAAGGACATAGGCAGGCTAAGTGAGTGGGGAGAAATTTGGCAGATGGAATATAATGTTGGAAAGTGTGAGGTTATGCACTTTGGCAGAAAAATTCAAAGAGCAAGTTATTATCTAAATGGAGAGAAACTGCAAAGTGCTACAGTACAAAGGGATCTGGGGGTCCTGGTGCATGAAACACAGAAGGTTAGTATGCAGGTACAGCAGGTGATCAGGAAGGCCAATGGAATCTTGGTTTTTATTGCAAGGAGGATGGAGTATAAAAGCAGGGAAGTCTTGCTTCAGTTATACAGGGTACTGGTGAGGCCACACCTGGAATATTGTGTACAGTTTTGGTTTCCATATTTAAGAAAAGATATACTTACACTCGAGGCAGTTCAGAGAAGGTTCACTCAGTTGATTCCGGAGATGAGGGGGTTGACTTATGAGGAAAGGTTGAGTAGGTTGGGCCTCTACTCATTGGAATTGAGAAGAATGGGAGGCGATCTTATTGAAACATATAAGATTGTGAGGGGGCTTGATCGGGTGGATGCGGGGAGGATGTTTCCACTGATGGGTGAGACTAGAACTAGGGGGCATAATCTTAGAATAAGGGGCTGTCGTTTCAAAACTGAGATGAGGAGAAACTTCTTCACTCAGAGGGTAGTAAATCTATGGAATTTGCTACCTCAGAGCTGTGGAAGCTGCAACATTAAATAAATTTAAAACGGAGATAGACAGTTTCCTAGCTGATAAGGGAATTAGGGGTTACGGGGAGCGGGCAGGGAAGTGGACGTGAGTCTAGGTTCGGATCAGCCATGATCCTATTGAATGGTGGAGCAGGCCCGAGGGGCCGTATGGCCTACTCCTGCTCCTACTTCTTATGTTCTTACGTTCTTATGTAGCAAAGGAGGTTGAGGGGTGATTTGATAGAGGTGTACAAGATTATGACGGGTTTGGATAGGCTTGACAGGGAAAGGCTGTTTCCACTAGTTGATGGTACAAGGACTAGTGGGACACAGATTTAACGTTTTGGGCAAGAGATACAGGAGGGATGTGAGGAAAAACTATTACACAGCGAGTGGTGATGACCTGGAATTTGCTGCCGATGGAAGTGGTGGAAGCGGAGACACTCAATGTTTTCAAGGGGAGACTGGATAGGCACTTGAGGGAAATAAACTTGCAGGGCTATGGGGATAGAGCAGGGGAATGGGACTGACTGGATTGCTCTACAGAGACCCAGCATGGACCGAATGGCCTCCTTCTATGCCGTTATGACTCTATGGGGAGGCGGGTCTGGAGTTGGGACTGCCGGGGAAAATGGCAGAAACTGGGGGCGGGTACCCATCCCGCCCCCAACCCACCTCTGTGCCATCTTCCCGGGAGGCGGATCCCATCTCCTCGAGGCGAGAAGGGGTTACAGCCACTTAACTGCCTGTTAACAGGTCATTAACAGGCAGTTAAGAGGGTTATCCCCATTTTTCCAACAGAATTGTGGCCTTCCCGACGTCGGGAAATCCCGCTAGGATCAGCGAGGCGAGCAGTGGGTCTGCGGGGGTGAGAGGGATCGAAAAGTGCGCTGTGGAGGTAAGTGATGGGTGCAAGTGTGGAGAGGTAAATATGTGAGGTGAGTGAAAAGTGTTAGAAAAAGTTTACTCACTTTTGTTTCCTCCTGCAGGCTTCAATCGTTGGGGATCCGGAGGCTCTGGCATCTCCACGGCAGAGATGACGGAATGGCTGCTGCATTCTCCGATGCAACAGCCATCTGCTTTCTGCTCAGAAAATAGGTTTGATGAGTCTTGAATATAAGAACTCACCAAACAACAGAGAATGTCAGTGTTTGCCAGCTTCTCCAGAGCTGTCAAATGATGACAATTCATTTGTCAAAAATTTTTGACAGATGAAACAACATACGCTGACTTTCTCTGTCACCGGCTTTCCATTAATTAGCCTTCTAAGCCCGCTGGGCGGGCTTAACAAGGTCAATCAAGGTTAAATAGCGTGGGTTGGCCAGACGTCAATGGAGGCGGGACTAAAACCCAACAAGCAGCAGTCCCACCTCCATCACGTCCCCATTGGCAAAATCACTCCCTATGACTCTATGGCTGATTTTCCCACTGGAGGCGAGATGGAGGCAGGTTTCAGTTTGGGTGGGTTTGAAACTTGCCTCCACTGATAGGTTTCAAAATTTTGCGATTTTCCCACGATTGGCCACTTGATTTCAGAGGTGTGGGATGCCTTGCTCAATTAGTGTTTTGGGACTGAAACTCGCCTCTGTTGACAGCACTTTTCCAGTCTGATTTTATGGCTTCTTGCTCCCTTGGCTCATTCCACAGCATTTCTGCTTCTCCTGCACCACCTCCAACATCTTTTGAGATACCTATGTCCAATTCCAAGGCAAGGGCCTACCCGAGGCTCTCAGATGAGGCGCTGCAAATGTTGTTTGAGGTGGTGAGAGCTAGTATGGAGGTGCTTTTCCATTCATCTCGGAGGAAGAGGCCTGCCAAAGAAACCAATGCTGTGAGGGTACAGCTGGCAAGGGATATAACCTCCAGATCTGTGTGCAGATTGGGAGACTGTTTCTGTGTATTGATGAAATGCCACCCCTGTTGGAAAGCATTAAAATGATTTGAAGCCAAAATGTTGGCATTATGCCATCTGTTGTTTCGCCCTAGGAAGCTCCACATTGTGGGCACCGCCACACTAGCGTTGTCTGGTTGGTAGCCTGAGTGAAAGGAGGCCAGAGAGTCATGCCCATTGTCAATGAAGTCCTAGGATGGAGCCAAGGACATGTGCCAACTTGGGCAACCAATGCAAATCTGGCCATAAGTTCATCCCTTGCATCTCTGGCAGCCATGTGCTCGTGGCTGTCACTGCCGCTGGTCGATACACCAGCGCTCTGACCTCCTCCTGCTCCTCATCCTCGTGCTCCTCCTCCTCCTCCTCCAGATCCTCCTCCCCCTCCTCAGCCTCCTCCTCCTCCTCATCATCATCATCTGAGGAGGGCTGGAACTGAACCGCTTGCTCATCAGGAAGCTGCAAGCCACGACGCTGTGCAATGTTGTGCAGTGTACAGCAGACCATGACCATTCTGGAGACCTTGTATGGTGTATACTGCAGGGCTCCACCTGATCAGTCAAAGCAATGGAAGCGCATCTTCAACAACCCAATGGTTTGCTCTATGATGGACCTGGTCGAAGTGTGGCTAGTGTTGTAGCGCTCTTCAGCCTCGTTAACTGGCCCCCTGATCAGTGTCATTAGCCACTTCTTCAGGGGCTAGCCTTTGTCACCAAGGAGCCATCCATTAAGTTGGTTTGGTGGATTGAAAAGCGAGGAACATTAGAGTGCTGCAGGATGAAAGAGTCATGGCAACTACCACAGAACTTGGTGCAAACATGCAAGAACTCCTCCTTGTGGTAACGCCAGCTGTACGTTGAGGGAGTGGAAGCCCTTTCGGTTGACAAAGATAGCTGGGTTGTGATGGGGCGCCCTACGGGCCACATGTGTGCAGTCTATGATGCCCTGCACCATTGGCATGCCTGCCATATTTGTGAATCCAACCGAACGGGCGGTTATACTTGCTTGATCCCTTGTGAACTGGATATAATTGTTGGCCTTAGCAAAAAGGGCATCGGTAACCTGGGTGATGCAACTGTGGATGGCTGACTGGGAGATGCTGCTTGATGTCTGCTGATGATCCCTGGAAGAAGCCTGAGGCAAAAAAGTTGAGTGTGATGGTGACTTTGACAGCCACTGGTAAGGGGTGTCCACCCATTCCTCTGGGCACCAGGTCTTGCTGTAGCAGGCTGCAGATCTCTTGGACAACCTCTCGCGAAAGTCTCAGCCTCCTTTGACACTGCTGCTCACTCACGTTGAGGTAGCTCATCCTTTGTCTGTAAACCCTCTGTGGGGGGTATCTCCTGCAGCGAGGTGCCTCGATGCGCTGGTGCCTCCTGCCCTGTGCAGCATCAGGTGGCTGAGCAGGAGGTTAGGGCTCCTGCTGATGTTGCTCCTGAGCTGCCTGGTTCTGCTGCTGCCCTGGATGGTCCTCATCCTCATCTGAGGTCCATGGTGAAAGAAAATGAATGGTTCCTATGCTGCTTGTAGATGCCTCCTTTGGGGAAGCGCTCACCAAGTGGGGAGAGGGTCTTCCACGGAGGTCCCACAGTTGATAGAGTCAAGCTGCAGCACCTCTGACTTCGGAAGGCCTTCTAAAAGTGCTCAGAGACCTTTTAAAGCCCAGGTCTAGCACCTGCGATAATAATCCTTGCTGCAATAAACAATGTCTTGTTAGACCTGCAGCAGTGAGGAGGCCACCCACGATTCAACCCGCCAGGTTTACCTGGCGTGGTTCAGGAGTTACGTGGAGCACGCCAAAATGTTAGGAAATTCATGAGGGCCTTTCAAAATAGGCTTAGAGAGGCCCTTAACAAGCATTTAAGGAACTTAATTAGCGCAATGGCCAGCTGGAGGCAGGAGTGTTTCTCGACCTCCAAAACCGGCACCAGCAAAATCCCACGGAGGTGGGTTGGAGGCGGGTTCTGAACCTGACCTCTTTGAATCTAATTTTCCCGCCTTTCCCAACTCCAAACCCACCTCCTCCGACGTCAGAAAATCGCCCCCTATGACTCTATGGGGGCGATTTTCACACTGGAAGTGAGATGGAGGCGGGTTTCAGTTTGGGTGGGTTTGAAACTCGCCTCCACTGATAGGTTTCAAAAATTTGCGATTTTCCCATGATTGGCCACTTGATTTCAGAGGTGTGGGATGCCCTTGGTCAGTTAGTTTTGGGACTGAAACTCGCCTCTGTTGACAGCACTTTTCCATTCTGACTTTATGGCTTCTTGCTCCCGTGGCTCATTCCACAGCATTTCTACATCTCCTGCACCACCTCCAACATCTTTTGAGAAACCACTATGTCCAATTCCAAGGCAAGGGCATGTCCAAGGCTCTCGGATGAGGCGCTGCAAATGTTGTTGGAGGGGGTGACAGCTAGCATGGAGGTGCTCTTCCACTCATTTCAGAGGAAGAGGCCTGCCAAAGAAACCAAGGCTGTGTGGGTACAGCTGGCAAGGGATATAACCTCCAGATCTGTGTGCAGATTGGGAGACTGTTTCTGTGTATTGATGTAATGCCATCCCTGTTGGAAAGCATTAAGATGATTTGAAGCTAAAATGTTGGCATTATGGCATCTGTTCTTTTGCCTTAGATAGCTCCACATTGTGGGCACCATCACACTTGCGTTGTCAGGTTGGTGGCCTGAGTGAAAGGAGGCCAGAGAGTCCATTGTCAATGATGTCCTAGGATGGAGCAAAGGACATGTGCCAACTTGGGCAACCTATGCAAATCTGGCCATGATAAGTTCATCCCTTGCATCCTGGGCTCTGACCTCCTCCTCCTCCACCTCCTCCAGATCCTCCTCCTCCTCCTCATCCTCATCTGAGGTCCATGCAAAAAGAAAACGAATGGTTCCCATGTTGCTTGCAGATGCCTCCTTTGGGGAAGTGCTCATTGCAAGCGTGGAGAGGGTCTTCCAAGGAGGTCCCACAGTTCATGGAGTCAAGCTGCAGCACCTCTGACTTCAGAAGGCCTTCTAAAAGTGCTCAGACCTTTTAAAGCCAAGGTCTGGCACCTACAAGTAATCCTTGCTGCAATAAACGATGTCTTGTTAGACCTGCAGCAGTGAGGAGGCCACGCACAAGTTAACCCGCCAGGTTTACCTGGTGTGGTTTAGGAGGTGCGTGGATCACACCGAAAAGCTGGAAAAATCATGAGGCTTAGAGAGGCCCTTAACGAGCATTTAAGGATGTTAAATAGCACAATGGCCAGCTGGAGGTGGGAGCGTTTCCCGACCTCCAAAACCGACACCGGCAAAATCCCACGGAGGCGGGTTGGAGGCAGGTTCTGAACCCGACCTCTTTGAATCTGATTTTCCCGTCTTTCCCGCCTCCAAACCCGCCTTCTCCAACGTCAAAAAATCACCCCCCCGGATTCTATGACATCATTTGATGACGCATCATCAGCTGGTTTCCTTAAAGGGGCCATGTCCAAATTGATTTTGACAGTTCTGTTGTCAGTGTTCTACAGCATTGAGGTGCTGCAAACACTGACAAGCACTGCACAAAGGTGCACAGCTATACCCAGGCTCTCCCACGACTCCCTCCATATGCTTATGGAGGGAGTCACAGCACGCAGGGAGGTTCTCTTCCCTTCCCATAGGTGGAAGAGAGCTCCCCAGGAGATCAACACAGCCTGGTTGCACAATGCACAGGAGGGCACAAGCAGGGATGTCATCAGGAGGACCAGGCTGCAGTGGTGCAAGCCTTTCAATGATCTGAGCAGATCACGAAACGTTACTGCCAAGCCACACTCAACCTCATCCTGCTGTGCCACTCATCACATCCCCATCACTCTGCCTTCTCTACCCTACTCCTGCACATCCTTACTCACACCAACTTACCTTGCATCTCCACCCATCCCTCTCTATCTACATTATCACTTCCCCATCTCACTAGCCACACCTCACACTCACCCTCATCCTACTGCAATCATACCAACTAACAACACAGAAGGGTAGGCACTTGAGCAGTTTAGCCAATGTGAAGTTTCTGTTAATGTCAAACATTGAAATCTATATTTTCAACATTTTACCTTATTGGGCAGATCTGTGCTCACATTTGGAAGTGTCTTAGTGAGTTCCAGTGAATATTGAGACATAACTTCCACCCCCCCCCCCCCACTACCCCAATTGTGATGAGTGTGAAAGGAATGGCTTGGACATTGTAGGGGTGCTTTATGGTGCTGGTGTGGGGTGGTGTCAACCTGGCGCATCATGTAGCAGCCAGGATGTACAGCATCATGTGAAGTAAATCTGGCCATGGTGAGGCCATTGCTGGCCTCAGGCAGCAATGTGGTCGGGTGGTGATGCCCTGTGTCCTCTGCAGCATCAGATGATTGCGGAGAAGGTTGGTATTGTTGTTGGTGATGTTGGTATGCCTGGTGGTGTTGGTGCTGGGACTGATCGTGGAGGGATTCAGAGGACCAAGGTGAGATTTTTTCAAGGGCACCAATGTTGCTGGAATAGATTGCAGCTGAAGTTGAGATGACAGAATGATCTGTCAATGGTGAAAGAGCTTGCTCCAAGGAGGTGGCAGTGGATTCCAAACTGCAAAAAGCTCAAAAGTGTCTTCCAAGTCCTGGAAGCTCAGGCTTCTGACATTGGAAAACGAACAGCTGTGGAATGGTAGCTTTCATACCACTTTTGCAGCTGCCACCTATTCACATCAATGGGGAGGCATAGAGAACCCGACCTACTTAACTGACGTGATCTCCGAACCCCATTAAAAAAAGTGGGAACATAGAAATAGGCTGGCAAAATAGTAGTAAACAAGCACATAACAAGCAGTTAAGTATCTTAAATGCCTCCCCTGCCGCTTGGTGTCGGATCTGTTCTGAAATCGCAGACCCGACACTTTGGACTTACATGGAGGTGGGTTCGGAGCAGGTTCACAACCCGCTGTCAATCATTTTGATTTTGACAGCAGACCTGCCTCTGAACCCGCACTCTGTACACCAGCAAAATCACTGCCTTAGTCTTTTACCAAGTCAGCGGCTCCATGATTATGGAGGAATGCCCAGGCTTTGCACCTGAAATGTGTGAAGTCAAGAACCTCCACTGCCTCATTTCATCCCCTCAGGTGGCCAGAATTTAACAACTCTAACAGAGCTTTTGCTGTGTCTGGATCATCACTCCTCTCATACTCTTTGAAGAGTGCTTCTGCCTCCAACTGCCAGAAAGGAAGATAAACCATGCGATAGCTGTGAGAGATGTGTTTAGCTGCAGCATGGATAAGAAAATGGTCCTAGTTCTTTGGGATCAGCTCTATATGGTGTATCTCGTTTTCAACTTTGGCAGTATAAATTCCAGCGCAATTTTGTTGTTGATTCAATCAGCTGAGATCGAAAGCCAACATGCAGAGGTGGTGTCAGTTGCAAGGGAAGTTTCCAAGCACTGTTTGTGAAGCTTGCAAAGGAACACCATCATTATTTTTTGTCAGAAAGCAGAGGGAAAAGCCCTTAGTTGTTTAGGGTCAAAAAGCAGGTGGACATCTGTGAATGAGGCCCAACCTCACCAGATGTATCATTTGTACTTTAAGCCCCATTGTGAGTGGTGGCCATTAAACTCATCAAGATACATAGCTTTGGGGGGTTTGGCAATTCAAAATTTGGAGGTTTGTAAATGTTTGTTATGGTCAGTTTTCCTATTCTTATCACAGCAACAGAGATTCCCATAATTTTGTAGTCCTCCAGGACTGCTAAAGCCGCTTAGGAAAAGGTAAGTTGTTAAAAATAAATTATATTTCTTTCTGCCCACTTTCAGCCCATTCTAGCCACCACCCCCCCCTCCCCCCCCACCAGCCCTATGGATCCACTCCCCCTTCATGCAACAGGCCTTACCTGCTGGCTGATTTTTGTGCAGAAGCTCGACGGTTTCCTGCTGCCTGAAGCCAGCAAGCTGCAGCAAAGTGGCCCTTTGGCGCCCACAGCTTGCCAGTAAAATTCAAATGAGGCCTGAACCTGAAAATGCAACTTCCAGAAGTTGCCATTCTTCCTCCTGCTGTTTTTGAGTTCTCTCTCAAAAATAATAGAAAAATCAATCTGTACACTTTTTGCTTATTGATTATGCCACAAATTGCAGTAACTCCTCAATGTGGCAGAGAAAGCAAGTTGGTGGCCAAAAGAATTTTCAAAAAATATTTTGAGTAATTTCATTGCTTTGTCTTTTTTATTGGTAGATTTTCCTTACTACTCATTCAGGGTTAGTTTTTTTCATACATTTTATAATCTTTTGATTGAAAGTGTATCTAGCCACATTTGATTGGTATGTTGTCATCCATTCAGTTGTGTTTTAACACTTTCATAAATATGAAAGTTGAGCTGATCAGGTGTATATATGCAATTTTTGAAAACCTTTAACTTGATTTGTTATTGGTTAACTTAAAAATCTGACCCCTTCCATGTACTTGTGAAATAATTTACCTGCACCCGAGTTACTACTCACAACTAGCGCCAGGATACAAGTCTGTTGGTGAGATCTTATCTTGGCCCAGAATTTGCGGTCCGGATGATGGCGAACTGTTTGCGTTCGCCGTCATTCCGCCTTTGAAACTGACCGCGACTTCGAGATTTGGCACATGCACAGTGTAAGATTCGCAATTTTCAGCAAAAATCACGCAAGAAAACTGGATAAAATTAAGACTGTTTATTGACCAAAGTAAGCTTGCACAGAAAAACCTTTGATAAAAGGGCATACAAAATGGCCACCAGGCCCCGTGATCAGTTTATGAACCATTTTATTTCTGTTACTGCAAGCCAGACAGGCTTGTGGATTGAAGACAGTGAGCCCACGAAAGCCAGTCTCTGGGAACCGAAACTCAGAGCAACAGCATACATATTCAATGGATTATAAGTACAGGATGGGGCCCATCAAGATATGGGCGGACAATGTAAAAACACTTATACCCATTTATCGTACAAAAGGAAAAACCGTTTAGCAGCCATCAAGGAAAATGTCCGGACCGATCAATATGCGAACCGAGCCACGGTGACAATGCAAAAGACATTGAAAGACATTATCGGCCAGGAAGGCCAGTTTAAGTTATCACCGGCTCCGTTACAAGACAAAGCGCCCCTGCAGAGATTTCTGCCCGCCAAAATTAATACAAAGACAGGACTATGATTTGGCAGGAGATAAGACTGTCCCAAAAGAGTATAACTATGGATTGAAAGTCCATCTAAGTGACTTCGGACTCCGGGTTACTTGAACAACTTCTTCTTCACTGCCACGGCTTCTTGTTGGGCGACTTCAGGCTTCCATTTCTTCAAGAACTTTCTTCTACGAGGAACGAACGAAGGGCGGACGGTGCCCGGATCGGCGCCTCTTCCACTTCGGCAGATCGATGAAAACGTTTTCGTTTTTTTAAAGACGGACGGTTTCGGTAAAAGGACAACGTGGTCGGTGTTCAGCCAAACAAGGCTCGGCCACGACGAGAAGACGACGAGGGTGGCCCGGGTACTGGGGTCGGGAGATCATCGACGACCCAGGCCGACGGAGAAGAAACCCTCTGGAGAACCGGCGATCGATGCCACAAGATTCTCCCAAGTGCATAGCCTGCATCTGGGTCTGCTCCATGAACCCAAATTGACTTGGTGGATCTCAACCTTAACGAGCGCTCATCGAGGCTGGGTCTACCCCACCGCCTCGAGGGAGGAGAGAATATCGACTGCGCCAGAAGTTTCCAAATCCACGTGACGACGGAAAGCGGTGCCAAAAAGGCTGCGAACCCCCTTTCTCGCGATTTCGAGAGTGGTGAGCATGATCCCAAGTTCCCCAGGTCGAAACTTAGTTTAGGTATAGGGGAGGGAGTTAAGGGAAATCGTAATGTGTTTCCCCTTTTTCGATGTGCCGTGTGTTCCCCATTTCCATAGAGTCAAGTTCATAAATTTGTGCATGATTGTAGTAACTTTAATCTGTGCCTATGACATGTATTTTGTAATGCTTCAAACTGTTTAAAAATAAAAGCATCCATTTCGTGCTATTCAACCTGGTCTATTGAGTTCTTTCTCTGCACTACTGTTCTCTGCACCTAAGTCCAAGGTCTAGAACCGTAGGGGGGAGTGGGTCGAACCACTCAAGGGTAATTATTGCACGAAGCCTGGCAGGAGACCAGAAAGAGCAAGAGAAACCCCCTACAGAAATGGCGACCGCGGCAGGACCTTGGCAGCAGGAAAGTAGTGTGTTAGATCAAGATCTGAATAGACGAAATGTGATGGATGAAAGAATAGCAGATTATGTTTTCGGAAAAGTCAACCTCACAAAACAATGGATATCTGATCTACTAAGGGATAGGCGCCCGCTAGACGCAGCCATCAAGTGGACAGCGGGTAGAGAGCATAAGAAATCTGTAGAAAAGGCGGTCTGGCTGATGTGCTACAAGAAGCAAGTCCAGCTTTTGGACCAGGTAGTTGCAGCACAGACAGTCCAGATCAACGGCTTGCTTAAAGGCGTGGAGGAAAAGGTTGCGGGAGGTCAAAAACTGATTGAATCGCTTGACGCGCTGAACCAGGAACGCCGCTCTGTAATTCGCTGCCACGAAACCCGGGTAGAATATTTAAAATGTCAGGTCGTGGAGGCCAAGGCCAGTGAAGGTAGAATGAGAGAGAGGTGTTCCCGTCTAGCCAAACAAGTAGATGCCCAAGAGGAAAAGCTCCTGGGAGCCAGGGCAGCATATAAAATGGCCATGGAGGATAGATCTGAGAACACCGACCACAGCACTTGCCGCCGGGAGCTAGAGGACCTGAGAAAGGCCCTAGCGAAGGCAAACGGGTTGGTGTGTCTCATAAATCCACCAGCGAGTCAGCTGTTGCTAGCCAAGGAATCCAAAAGACCGATTCCACAAGAGGCAGTTGGGGTACCAACCCCCGAACCTTCTGCGCCTCCTGCCTATGAGGAGTCTTGGACTCCGGGACAGGAGACGGAGACGGTAGAGGAAGAGAGCCCTGAGGTAGAGCAACCCCAGACAGTAGAGTCGGGGTCGGCGCCAATGTGTCCAACGAGACACCGGAGGATCGGTCCAAATGAAGAAAATGGCGATGACGGACCCCTTGAGAGTCAGATCATAATGCCTCATAGCGCACGACAGCTAAGAGAGATGATAAGTCACATCCCAAAACTCTCCGAGTCAGGAGATCCCTCCGTGCATTTCAGGGACGTGGAGCAGACCGCAGCAGTCAATGACTGCGACGGGGTTGAACAGTCTAAAATGCTGCTGTTCTCCCTGGACAGTTCGCTCCTCCAGTGTCTCCCTGACGAGAGCAAGAGAGGGCACAGGGACTATGAGTTGCTACGGGATGAGATTCTGGAGATCATGGGAGAGGGGGACGGAACTCCGTTCCTCCGTTTAGAAAAGACAGTGCAGCTAGAGGGAGAACCCCCACGGGTTTTCGCCGACAGGTTGTGGCCAGTGTATCGGCGCAGCTGCCCGGGCGGGCCGGCCCGGGCCGGGCTGGATGGCGAACAAAGGGCTCACTGGCTTCGGTGCCTGGTAGCAGGTTGCCTGCCAGTAGTGAAGGAACAGGCCAAAGCATGGTTTGACCCCACTAACGCCCGCTCCACGGAGGAAGTAGTACTAGATCAGCTCACGATCAGTTATAGAAACAACAAGGGCAAGAAAACGCCTGTTGTGAAAGGAAAGGTGCATGAGGTGAGACCCGCAGCCTCTGCTAAAAAGGAATGGCGTCAGGAGGGAAATCGCCATCCCCAAGCAAATAGCAGTTGTTACGGGTGTGGGAAGGAGGGTCATTGGCGCAAGGACTGTAGGAATCCTTGGAAGGATAAGAGGGAGAGAGCGTTCGCCGCAGCCCAAGATCGAGCCCAAGCCCGAGTCGCCAACGGCCCGAGAGTTTCCCCAACACCAGCACAACCACAAGTGCAGGCCGCTGCCCCAACACCAGTCCAGAACCCAACCGTAGCCTTTGCCCCGAATGAAGGGGGTGGTGCGGTTGTGGACCCCGCTGCGATCGAGTCAGTCTTGGAGACTATGCGGTCTCTGATGACCTGGCAGGGGAAGGTAGCGGTTGCTAACAGCCCTATCGCCCCCGAGACCCCAGCCGAAACACCTAAATGACTGACGCCCGCGCAGCCCATCTACTTGTGTCCGCTCCGCTATGACGCTTGGAGAAGACCTGTGGTGGAGATGGAGGTGGAGAAACAAAGGGGTAGTTACCTGTTGGATACGGGAGCTTCGTGTACCTTGATCCACACGGACAAACCTTTTGCCTCACCTCTGTCCGCCCAGGCTCCATATTTAGTAGCGGGTTTCACGGGTAGAGCACAGGCTGGCGCGCACTCCCTCCCGCTCTCCATTCAGTTGGGAGCGCTCCACACCACATGGACGTGCATCCTATTGAAGTGGAAAGAGGGGGGGGGGAAAGGCATCCTCGGGGCTGATTTCTTGGTGGAACACGGGATCCTCGTGGACCTGAGAAATCACTGTCTCTGGGGAGCCGAGGGCGGTTTAGGTAAGGTAGTCGTAATCCCGGGGAAGGAAGAAAAGGGGGCCCTGTGCACTATGAAGCCATCAGGAGGTTACGATCTCGAGCTCATGATAACAAACGTCCCAACGGACTTGCAGGCGCGTGTGTCAGAAAATCTGACCGCGTTCGCCACCCACAAGCACGACTGCGGGAGAGTCACTGGGTTCGAAGTCAGCGTAGACGGGGACCCCATGATCCGACCCCAAAAGCAGTATAATTTCCCCAAGGAGGCAGAACCCGACATGGAGACAGCAATATCTTCATTGGTACAGCAGGGCGTATTGAGGACGATAGCCACCCACGTGAACTCCCCATTATGGCCGGTAAAGAAACCGGACAATTCGTGGAGAGCCACGGTGGACTATAGAGTCCTCAATAGTAATATCCCAGCCTGCGCGCCCACGGTAGCAGCAGTTGCAGACTTAATAGGGAGTATTCCAGCATCGGCGACCACATTCACGGTGCTGGACATCTCGAACGGTTTTTGGTCCATTCCGCTGCGGCGGGAGGACCAGTACAAGTTTGCCTTTACTTTCAAAGGGCAACAGTACACCTGGAACTGCTTACCACAGGGTTTTCACAACAGCCCCAGCATTTTCCATCAGTGTATGGCAGGGAGTTTGAAAGAGTTCAGCCAGCCCAACCAGATAGTGCAGTATGTGGACGACTTACTCCTGTTCACAGATACAAGGGAGCAGCACGGCCCACTGTTAGCCGAATTGTTGGAACTGTTAGAAAGGAAGGGTTTCAAAGTAAACCCAAAGAAAGCCCAGATCGGCCAGCAGGAAGTTAAATTCCTGGGTCTGGCCATCCGCGCTGGGGAAAGAGCCATAGATAAGGCCAGACGGGAATCTATACAAGATCTGCCGATTCCCAACACAGTAACGGGTGTAACGTCCTTTTTGGGATTGACCGGGTACTGCAGAGATTTCATCGAGGACTATGCTGCCACAGCGGCCCCGCTACTTCGACTCTTACACAAGGGAGTCGAGTGGTCTTGGGACGAGGGGTGCCAGGCAGCATTCGAGAAGTTGAAAAGAGATCTGCAGACCGCGCCAGCCCTAGGGGCCATAGATGGGGGAGAGGAGTTCTTTCTGGAGGTAGCCGCTAGTGGGGACAGCCTGAGCGCAGTACTGCTCCAAGAGCGGCACGGCAAGCTAAGACCAGTAGTTTATTCCTCCAGGGTGCTCACGGATGTGGAGAGGAGTTTCTCCAATTGCGAACGGCATCTCCTGGCCACGCATTGGGCTGTGAACAGATCAGTGATCTTCACAGGGACCTCTCCCATTACGCTCCTCACCCATCACACCCCCACGAAGATGCTTCTGGACGGGAGGATTAAGGATGGGACCGTAAGCAGCGCTCGGATTGCGCGCTGGACCCTCCTCCTTTCCCAGATGGATCTCAAAGTTAAAGGCCTCTGCGCGCCAAGGCTCGCAGCCAATATGGCATATCCCGGGACAGCCCATCAATGTTCCGTAGAAGGGGTATGGGAAGTTAACATAGGTTTACGGGCCGGGATACATCCCACGGGCCGCGAGATCTACGTAGACGGTTCTAGCACTGTAACTGACGGCAAGCGACTCACAGGGTGTGGAGTTTATGACCCTGCGGCAAACATTGCCCTGGCAATTAAGCTCCCCAGCACTATGAGCGCGCAGCAGGCTGAACTGTCCGCGGTGGCGTACGTGGTTACCCACCCCGAGATTTTCCCAACCCCATACACGATTTGCTCAGACAGCATGTTCACGTGCAATTCGTGTACGGAGTACCTCGCCATCTGGTCCCGACGCGGGTACACCTCCGCGGACGGGCGGCCTTTAACAGTTAAGCCCTTGCTGGAGAAGATCCTAGCAGCTGTGGGGGGGAAAGGAGAGGTGTTCATCCATAAGGTGAAGGCTCACTCCATTACAGAACCCCGCAGTCAGGGCAACCAGCAGGCGGATGCGCTAGCCAGGGAGGGTGCCCGCAGCGGCATTCTCTGGGACCCATACGAACCCGGACCCGTGGCGGCGATCCAAGGCAGGGAGGGAATTCCCGGGAACACAGGGGTGACACCGCCCCCAGACCTAAAGACCGTCCAAACCCTGGATCCCGCCCTAAAAGCAGTCCTAAAAGCCATCACAGAGGGCAAACAGGTAGAAGGTCCGTACAGTACGGCAGCCCTCACAGTCAAGGAAGGTATGCTGTTCCGAAAGGAGCAGTGGGTTGTGCCGCAGCAGCACCGAAGGGAATTCCTGCAATTGGCCCACGAGGGTCCAGGAGCGGGACACCCCGGACCTGAGGTCACCTGGCAACGGGTGGAACAGGCGGGATGGTGGCCGGGACTTCGGGACGATGTCCGCGAGTTCTGCGCAAGCTGTCTTGTGTGTGCTGCTAACAACCCAGACCCCCACAAAAGGAAGGTGCCCATGGGGCACATCAGGAGGGTAGAGGGACCATGGCAGTCGATTCAGGTCGACTACATAGGGCCCCTGCCCGCCGCCCAGGGAGGCTATAAGTACTGCCTTGTCCTGGTAGATGTGTTCACCAAATGGGTAGAAGCCTTCCCGTGCAGAACAGCTACGGCACTGGGTACTGCTAAGATCTTGATTCGGGAAGTGTTCTCACGGTGGGGACTCCCCCGTTTTGTAGAGTCCGACCAAGGGAGTCAGTTCACCGGTCAAGTAATGCAGAACGCCCTCAGGCTCTTGGGCATTGAGGGAAAGTGGCACGTAGCATACAATCCCCAGTCATCCGGGATTGTTGAGCGTATGAATCGGACCCTCAAGGAAAAGCTGAGGAAAGAGACAATGGGCTCGCCCCAGAAATGGGCGGAGGTCCTGCCTTTAGTCCTCATGGGGATCCGAGCCAGCCAGTCCAAAAGCACGGGGTATTCCCCGCACGAGTTAATGACTGGAAGGATCATGCGAACACCCACCCATGTGCTAGCCCCGGTGCTCACTGAGGGCCAGCTCCGAGAGGTGAAACGGGACAAATTCGCCCAAACCCTCTTGGAGCGCCTGAGACAGATTTATGGGCAGGCGGCTGGGAACATGGGAAGACAGCACCAGGGAAATAAACTGTTGTTGGAACCTCGGAAACAACAAGAGTGGGTAGTCGGGGACCAGGTCATGGTCCGAAACTACGCCAGGGTAGGGAGTTTTGAACCACTGTACATGGGGCCATACAGCATTGTAGACAAAGCCAGCCCCATGGTTTATGCAGTGAAGACGCCCCGACGTACCAAATGGTTTCACATCAACCAGTGTAAACTGTTTAAACCGGGTACACCAGGGCCACCAAAGGGGACCAGGTCTGAGAACAAAGATCCTCAGCCTGTAACAGAGTCACAGACCACACAGGCTGGAGCAGTAGCCTGCGTGAAGGGAGAGGCCATCCCATTGGAGTGGGAGGTCTCATCTTTTGAATGGGATTTAGGCAGGGGAGAGCCCGAACAGCTCAACCTCGCTTTAGACCCAATCACGGAGGAGGAAGAGTCAGAGGACGGCAGTCCCGCCCTCGACTCAAGCTTGGGGGAGGTAGGGAGTGGGGGTGAAGACTCGTTACCTGTAGGGACAGGTGAGGTGGAGTCGGAAGCCACAGATCCCGACCCCGGGGGGGCGGAGCCTGAGGAAGGGGAGCTGGAGCCGGCAGCTGTGGAGGAACCACAGGCTGTGACGGTAACAGTCACGACCCCAGGTCCATTGGCCCCGGGAGCCCAACCCAAAGCAGCCCCTCGTAGGTCAGCTCGAGCGCCCCAGCCCAGAAAATTTTGGCCAGATTCTCCCCATCCTCCCCAACCACGGTTTAAAGCAGCCCCAGGAAGACATGATCCCCGTTCAGCAGCGACAGGCTGCGGGGGATCAAGGCCAAAGATCAATGCAGCCCCACCGCAGGGTGTGGCACACGACAGACCTCACAGGGATTCGGAAAGCCGCCCCACGGAGGGCGGCGCTGTACATAAGTTAAGATAGGTAATTATGGTCATAGTTTAAGGAATGTAAAGTATATGGTGTTAAGAGTACAATTTTGAAGTCTGCCCGGTATGTGTGTTTGTTAGGGAGCGGGGTCCAGGAACCCGCGCGTCCAATTAATTTAGGCCAGCACCTATCGGGAGCCCGGCTACATCATTTTGTTGGTTACAGAAACCTGGGATACGATGGAAAGGATTGTCGTCGCGTTCATGGCGATCGGGTGCGGGTGGGCCTACCGAGGCCGCACCAAGGACGTCATCATTTTCGGGTGCTCCGGGGACACGGCCCCCATCGCAACGGACGGGACGGGGGAGCGAGAGGTAGAGGAAACCGCCACCTACTTCCACCAAGGGAGATGGCCAGGTTGGCTGGGAACGAATTCTACGGAATATTCCAGCAATTTCGGTTTTGCCTACCAAGAGACTTCATTAACGTGCCCTCGAGTGAGGATCCTAGCGCCCAGAATCAGCGTCACCGTGGGAAAGAGGATTTGTCTGGTGTGCAATAGGAACGTACCACCAAGGCGATGGTGGTGGCTACGAAAGCTGGGAAAGGACATGAGAAACTCTACGGTCGAGTGGGAGCGACTGGGTAATAATACCCATCGGACTATTACGGGAACTCACGGACAATTACGTGTGTGTTGGGACAAATGGTGGGAACCGGATGAGGGAATATATGTCTATGTGGGGTTCGAGACGCGTCTGCCCCAAGGGTGTGTCCATCTTCTTCCAGAGGCAGTGGCAGGATGAAGGGAAGGGGATGAGATGGGATGTTAGCACTCGAGCGTGCGGAGCCCCATACTCCCCTATTCCGGTGAACGCCACTGAACTCATCACCCGCCCACGCAAGCCCCTGCCCACGCTTCCGGTAGCACTAGCCCAGAAAGGAGGGTGCCCAACCACCACCAGGGGACCCGGGAACGGTTTAGTATTGGTACCCACCGGTCAGGTGCTGTACCAAGGGGTACACTACGCGGTGGCCTCAGTGATTTTAAATCTCACTGAGGTACGATTGCCGGAGTGGTGTCCCAAAGAAACGGAACAATTATACCAGGTCCTGTTAACCAGTATGTTTAGACAATTTTACGAATTTGACTTTGCCGACATCGACAGAGACAAATTATACACCACACCGCCAGAAGTTTTGGATCGAGTCGGGAGGCAAAGAAGGGGTACTGTAAATGACATATTCACTGCTTTTAATACCGGGACATCTGTTGTCAACGCTCTAGATAACGTGGAACTGCAGACACAGATCAACGGTTTAAAAGCCCAGTTAAGGAACATATTGACAGACGAAAACAAGGTCGTGGGTTCTGAGTTGCATGAGGACCAGGCCATGACACTACACTTTAAGGACATAATTGCTGAGCTGGAGAAACACGCGAGAACGGTAAATGCACTCATTAAGGAGGATCGGAATGCGTCCGATCAAGCTGCGAAAAACGAGGCCTGTGTGCTGTACGGGGCGTGGTTATTGGGCGAGGGCCGCAGTAATCTTGAGGATTTAAAACAGGGTTTGGTCCCGTCCTGGATCAGCAACAAGCACTTGCAAGCGCTCCACCCTTTTGAGAATGCATTAAGCCCGTGCCAGCTCAGACTAGCCGCAGAAGCATACCCAGTTCCAGTGGACTGCGGACATTCGAATCACACTATTATGGGAATAGTAGTAAGAATGCCGGTGTTGGGTCCCGCAGCAAAGCCCGCCCCGGTATACAGAGTAGAGAACATTGGAGTCATTCAGGGGGGCGCACACATTCGTTACGCAGTGGTCCCGCCTTACGTCATCAGATGGGAGCGTACGATGACAGGCACCGACCTCTCGGGATGTCGGAGCCGGGGAGCACACATCATCCTGTGTCCCCAGCACTTGAATGCCTTTTTGAAACCACAGTGCGGGTTCAGAACCGCTAGCGCGAAGCCGGTGAATTGCACCATGGAGGCAATGGCAGAGGACCATGTGCCCCCACAGGTAGCATATATCGGGGGTGGGACATACTGCGTCACCACTGCAGCGCCTCAGTACCGATATGGACAACACGAGTGGTGTTCGGTCGGTGATAGCAGTTTCTGTTTCAAACCCAGGGCCGAGGTTCAAGTGGCACAACAACGAATTGTTCCCATTCCTGCGCCCTCCACTGTACACATCACTATCAAAGAGAATTTCACAGACTTACAACGATTTGTCGCGCATTTTGGTTATGTCATTCCCCCTCTTCCCGAACACCTCACCAAGGTTTTAAAAGCCGTTATAGTTTCGCAGAAACATTTCTATACACTGGAGCAGAAGACTTTAGAGATAGGAAAAGACATATTGGACATAACCATCCCACCATGGTGGGACTTGTTCACCAACATAGAGGTCCCCGCCTGGATTAGAATAGCATCCCATATCCTAGTAGTATGTCAGGTTTTGATTGTGATATTTTTGCTCTTCGTGCATTGCAAAAGAGGCAAACGCCTCCAGAGGCACGAGAACACAGGAAAATGGAGAGAACGCTATGTGCAGATGGGGGAAGCAGATACCCCACTCTAAGCTGCTAGTATAAGATTAAGCGTCCCTCCATTTAAAAATTTTTTTTTTTTTTTGATTGTTTTGGGTTATAAGGAAATAAGTATGGTTATGTTATTAGTTGTTAGTAAGTTTTTTGGATTAATAAAAGATGCATGCAGATGGCGCAAAAGGGTATCAACCCCTGCCCATCTGACAGGTGAAGATGTTATAGTTTAAGTTTTGCTGTCTATGATTCCAAATGTGCATGAGGTAATTTTCATTTTCTCCGGAAATGGGAACTGCATGTGTCGTGAGGGGCATAGATAGTTAAGTGCCAGGAATGTTTGGATGTGGGGAATCAGGGAAAATTTGCTCATCAAGGATTATTGATACTTTAAGCAAGCTATCAGTATCACAGGGGGGCCTGTAAGATTCGCAATTTTCAGCAAAAATCACGCAAGAAAACTGGATAAAATTAAGACTGTTTATTGACCAAAGTAAGCTTGCACAGAAAAACCTTTGATAAAAGGGCATACAAAATGGCCGCCAGGCCCCGTGATCAGTTTATGAACCATTTTATTTCTGTTACTGCAAGCCAGACAGGCTTGTGGATTGAAGACAGTGAGCCCACGAAAGCCAGTCTCTGGGAACCGAAACTCAGAGCAACAGCATACATATTCAATGGATTATAAGTACAGGATGGGGCCCATCAAGATATGGGCGGACAATGTAAAAACACTTATACCCATTTATCGTACAAAAGGAAAAACCGTTTAGCAGCCATCAAGGAAAATGTCCGGACCGATCAATATGCGAACCGAGCCACGGTGACAATGCAAAAGACATTGAAAGACATTATCGGCCAGGAAGGCCAGTTTAAGTTATCACCGGCTCCGTTACAAGACAAAGCGCCCCTGCAGAGATTTCTGCCCGCCAAAATTAATACAAAGACAGGACTATGATTTGGCAGGAGATAAGACTGTCCCAAAAGAGTATAACTATGGATTGAAAGTCCATCTAAGTGACTTCGGACTCCGGGTTACTTGAACAACTTCTTCTTCACTGCCACGGCTTCTTGTTGGGCGACTTCAGGCTTCCATTTCTTCAAGAACTTTCTTCTACGAGGAACGAACGAAGGGCGGACGGTGCCCGGATCGGCGCCTCTTCCACTTCGGCAGATCGATGAAAACGTTTTCGTTTTTTTAAAGACGGACGGTTTCGGTAAAAGGACAACGTGGTCGGTGTTCAGCCAAACAAGGCTCGGCCACGACGAGAAGACGACGAGGGTGGCCCGGGTACTGGGGTCGGGAGATCATCGACGACCCAGGCCGACGGAGAAGAAACCCTCTGGAGAACCGGCGATCGATGCCACAAGATTCTCCCAAGTGCATAGCCTGCATCTGGGTCTGCTCCATGAACCCAAATTGACTTGGTGGATCTCAACCTTAACGAGCGCTCATCGAGGCTGGGTCTACCCCACCGCCTCGAGGGAGGAGAGCATATCGACTGCGCCAGAAGTTTCCAAATCCACGTGACGACGGAAAGCGGTGCCAAAAAGGCTGCGAACCCCCTTTCTCGTGATTTCGAGAGTGGTGAGCATGATCCCAAGTTCCCCAGGTCGAAACTTAGTTTAGGTATAGGGGAGGGAGTTAAGGGAAATCGTAATGTGTTTCCCCTTTTTCGATGTGCCGTGTGTTCCCCATTTCCATAGAGTCAAGTTCATAAATTTGTGCATGATTGTAGTAACTTTAATCTGTGCCTATGACAGGTATTTTGTAATGCTTCAAACTGTTTAAAAATAAAAGCATCCATTTCGTGCTATTCAACCTGGTCTATTGAGTTCTTTCTCTGCACTACTGTTCTCTGCACCTAAGTCCAAGGTCTAGAACCGTAGGGGGGAGTGGGTCGAACCACTCAAGGGTAATTATTGCACGAAGCCTGGCAGGAGACCAGAAAGAGCAAGAGAAACCCCCTACAACAGGCGCATGCGGAAATCCTGAAGTTGCGGTCCGTCGTTCACAGCTCTGACACAGACAGCGCCGTGTCCCCCCCACCCCCCACAGTTCAATCACTCAAATCAGGGAAGCTGACCAAAACTTCGGCTCTTCCGCAGTAAGTACGCTGTTAAATTCCCCACTAATAGTTAGACCCAAAGGGATTAGGTGTAACTGGGGTTTGAACAGCGTATTGACTGCTAAACAAAGGTTAAGGGCCTGAAAAACTCATTTTAATTTTGTGCAGTGTGAAATTGATCAATTTTAATAAAAAATTAAACATTTTAAGAAACTTTAAAAAAAATTGTGGAGTATCAAATTTATCCATTTTAATAAAAATTACAACTTAAGTTTTTAAGTTTGTTCATCTTTATTTCAGCTTTACCTTTTCCCCATGTGAGAGTCCCGATCTTTGTTTTGCCCTCTCTAACATTTTTAAAAAGTTAGAATTTTAAAAGCTAACTCACTTCCCTGTTCGCTGTCTGTGAGAATTCTGCATTTTGATTGGCTGCTTGGACAGCTTGTTGATGTCACAGCAGCTCGCACAAGGGGATCCCCAGTAACCTCCGTTGATTTGAATTAAAGGTTGGAAAACCCGAAGTTCCCGACACAGAGATCGCGAGATCCTTGGGTGAAGCTTATTTCGGGGCCAGCTGCCTTCGCTTCACCGCTGACTGTAAATTCCGGGCTATTCCCTTTAGTATTAGTATTAAGCCTGTCATGTACCATGTAACGGCTACTATACTAGTTAGTGCTGTACCATTGTTAGTGGTGCATTATATCATGTAAATATGGTGTGCGCTGCACTAGCTGCATGCACATTGGCCCGTGATCGCCTTTTTAAGTTATGTTAATGGAACTCTCCAGTGCACTTAACACCACAGTTAGGTTTCACTGACATTTTAAGAGGTGCTAAAAGTTCCTCTGCTGTGCAATGATTGTCATCATGTTTCCCACTGTCTACACTTCCTGCTGCATTAATCAGTGGTATTGCATGTAAAACCCAGCTGTCACAAAAGTCATTCCAAAATGTCAAGTGCTTGAAAACTACTTGACAATAAGGCACTATAGAAAGAAGATTCTGCCCCTAAATCTGCAGGTTATTGACTAATTTGTTTGACTGATCTGACACACCGTCTGGTATAATAAGCTGAGGTTGTGTATCCTGAGGAAAGAATTTAAAAACCATTTGGAGTATGATATTCCAATGAATTGTGTTTGCACCAGTGAAGGTCACCACAACATTCATTGTCTATGCAACAATCTTTTCATACTCCAGCTAGTGCCACTGGCACCTGTTCTTGAAAGAGGAAATGTTTCCACTTTGCGAATGTACAGGTGATATATGATATCGGGAAAATCATTACCAACTTATGTGCCAAATTCTTCAGGTCCAGTCTGGTTGTTTTATTCATGTACATTCAGGGGTATTCAGGATGTTTGAAAATGGAGAACTGTTTGCTGAATGGTTGCTTGGCAACCATCCACTGTTTACCACATATGGGTTGTGTCTGCTGCATGTGCCTAAAGCCATTTCCATATTCACAGGTGATAAAAGTTACAGCTTGAAGCCCTGTGTTAAATCCTAAAATTCAAACACAAGGGCAATTTAATGAAGTAAATATCCTTGACCATAACTATGGCAGCGAATTTAATAGCGCTGAGGGGGTGGGTCCGCTGTCAAAATCACAAAGATTGACAGCGGGTAGGAAACCCGGACAGGACATTTGGATAATCATAATTTAATAGGACAAAGTCAGCATGGTTTTATGAAGGGGAAGTCATGTTTGACAAATTTTCTGGAGTTCTTTGAGGAAGTAACATATAGGGTGGATAAAGGGGAACCAGTGGACGTAGTGTATTTAGACTTCCAAAAGGCATTTGACAAGGTGCCACACAAAAGATTATTGCTTAAGATAAAAAATCACGGGATTGGGGGTAATATTCTGGCATGGATAGAGGATTGGCTATCTAACAGAAGGCAGAGAGTTGGGATAAATGGTTCATTCTCAGACTGGCAATCAGTAACTAGTGGTGTTCCGCAGGGGTCAGTGCTGGGTCCCCAACTCTTTACAATCTATATTAACGATTTGGAGGAGGGGACCGAGTGTAACATATCAAAGTTTGCAGATGATACTAAGATGGGAGGGAAAGTAGTGAGTGAGGAGGACATAGAAAACCTGCAAGGGGACATAGACAGGCTAAGTAAGTGGGCAGAGACTTGGTAGATGGAATGCAATACTGGAAAGTGTGAGGTTGTGCACTTTGGCAGGAAAAATCGTAGAGCAAGTTACTATCTTAATGGCAAGAAACTGGAAAGTACTGAAGTACAAAGGGATCTGGGGGTCCTGGTGCACGAAACTCAAAAGGTTAGTATGCAGGTGCAGCAAGTGATCAAGAAGGCCAATGGAATGTTGGCTTTCATTGCTAGGGGGATAGAATATAAAAATAGGGAGGTATTGCTTCAGTTGTACAAGGTATTGGTGAGACCGCACCTGGAATACTGCGTACAGTTTTGGTGTCCATACTTAAGAAAGGACATACTTGCTCTCGAGTCAGTACAAAGAAGGTTCACTCGGTTAATCCCGGGGATGAGGGGATGGACATATGAGGAGAGGTTGAGTAGATTGGGACTCTACTCATTGGAGTTCAGAAGAATGAGAGGCGACCTTATTGAAACATATAAGATTGTGAAGGGGTTGGATCGGGTGGATGCGGGGAGGATGTTCCCAATGATAGGTGAAACTAGAACTAGGGGGCATAGTCTTAGAATAAGGGGCTGCTCTTTCAAAACTGAGATGAGGAGGAACTACTTCACTCAGAGGGTGGTAGGTCCATGGAATATGCTGCCCCAAAAAGCTGTAGAAGCTACAGCATTACATAAATTTAAAACAGAAATAGACAGTTTCCTAGAAGTAAAGGGAATTAAGGGTTACGGGGAGCGGGCAGGAATTTGGACATGAGTCATGGCCCTGTGGGTAGCGGAGCGGGCCCAGGGGCCATGTAGCCTGATCCTGCTCCTATTTCGTGTCTCTAATTCTGTTAGATTCAGGAGATGGTTCTGTGATAGTGGATTGGCGGTTAGGATCAGATCAGCCATGATCTTATTGAATGGCGGAGCAGGCTCGAGAGGCCGATTGGCCTACTCCTGCTCCTATTTCTTATGTTCTTATGTTCTTATGACTCACCTCCACACGAGTCCCCCAGGTGTTGGGGCTGTCAGCGGAGAACTGACCCGACACCAAGCGGCGCGGAAGACAATTCACCTACTTAAATGGCTTGTTAAGAGCCAATTTAGGGTATTTTGAGGCTTACTTCTAATTTTACCTTCTCTCCCACGGGTTACCCGCTGTTCGGGGAACATGCCAGCTCAACCTGGCGTGTTTTGAGTCTGCTCTGATGGTTGTGAAAAGCTTACAGCTGCAGAAGTGGTGGAAAGGATGCCATGTTGCAGATGGTGAGTTTCAGAGCACAGAAAAAGTTGGTTACAGCATTTTTAATACATATAGAGATTTCTTTAGCTTACAAGTTTTTAGATCCAACTCTATGTCCAGTGCCACCTCATTGGGAGAACCTCTCTCACCATTGACAGATCGCTTCTGTCATCTCACCTGCAGCTGCCATCTATTCTAGCAACATTGGAGCCAATGAAACAATCAGACCTTGGTCCGCCAAATCCTTTCACGATCAGCCCCAACACCAACATCACCAACCTTCTCCACCATCACCTGGTGCTGCACAGGATACGGCATCAGCCCCTGACAAAATTGCTGGCCAGGAGGGCAGTGATGGCATCACCATGGCCAGATTTTCTTCACTTGGTGCTGTAAACCCTGGCTGCCACATGATGCACCAGGTTGACACCATCCCACACTAGCACCATGAAGCATTCCTTTAATGTCCAAGCCATTCCATGCACACTTGTCACTATAGCGAGGGGGGGGGTGGCGGGTGTGGGGGAAGGGGGAGGGGGGGGGAAGTTATGACTGAACAATCACTCGAACTCAGTAAGACCTTCTCAAGGTTTGCTCAGATCTGTCCAATGAGGGGCACTCTTTTAAAAAGTGATTTCAATTCAATTCAATTCAATTCAAATCGCTTTATTGGCATGACAAGTTACATCTTATGTTGCCAAAGCATCGGAAAACATTCATGTTTGTTCACAAAAAATACAGATCCATCCATACAGTGTATAAACAGATATATCCCTGAGTGTATAAATATACTTTCATATAATTTATATATACTCTTTTCTTATATTTAGTGGTTGTCCCTCTGTTTATGGCAAGCTGTAACATAGTGTGCCGCTAGTGTTACGCAATTTCTCTCTTCCCCTAGTAGGTATGGGAGTTTTTGGTCGTCATTCAAATTTCTGAATTCCGGGCATATTTTTGTGAATTTTGGGTAGAAATTCTCCCTTATGCCCTGATATTTTCCACAAGCTGTGAGGAAGTGCATCTCTGTCTCCACCACTCCCTGACTGCAGTGAGAGCATATCCTGTCCTCTGTATGACAACACATTGGCCCAGAAATTCGGGTCTCCACGGGTGAGTACGTGCTGGGTACTCACCCGTAAGCCCGATGGAAGTGCCGGTTTCGTGCATGCACTGCGCATGCGCAGGAAACCGGCACTTCCGTTCCTCTGAACGAAGGGGTTCAGAGGTCGAACGTGTGCGCAGGGGAGTCTGTGCGTGTGCTTTGAACTTACGTTTTTTTTACAGGTTTTTCCGTGAGGGTACGTCTGCAGGATTTAGAAATTTAAAAAGCAGGCGTAAGGCCTGCTTTTTACAAGGTAAGTGGTCAATTAATTAAAATTAAAACATTTTTTCAACAGGTTTATTATTTTTAAATACTTTAAAGCAAGGTAAGTTTATTTTTAGCCCCATTAGGAAATAAAATTATTTTTTTCAAAAATTTAAATTATTGTTTAAAATAGTTATTTAATGTAATTTATAGTTTATTTAAAAAATGTGATTTTTAAAAAATTTATTTAAAGGTTTACTGCTATTTTGGGGCCGTAGTATTTATAAGTCTTGACAGCTCTTCCTGTCAAGACTTATGAATGGGCTTTTCCCTCCTCCGATTGGCTGCCCATGGCCCACGTGATCCCAGGGGACGCAGCGAACTCACTGCGCCCCTAGGACACGCAAGCACTGCGCACCGGCAACTGGGCCAGGCCCCGGATTGGACTCCCACGGGGCCCTACAGCACAACTGCCGGCGCGCAAGGTAAGTGCAGGTCGGGGGCTTGCACCCGCGGGAAGCCCTGACCTGAATTTCTGGACCATTACCAGAAACTTCACATGGACATTGGCTAAACCTCTCAAGTGCCTACCCTTGTGTGTTGTTAGTTGGTATGCTTGCAGTAGGATGAGGGTGAGTATGAGGGGTGGCTAGTGAGATGGGGAAGTAATAAAGTAGATGGAGAGGGTGGGTGGAGGTGCACGGTAAATTGGTGTCCTGGCGAGGCCTCTTCTGCCCTTGGAACAGAAGAGAACCTCCCTGCATGCTGTGACTCCCTCCATAAGCATATGGAGGGAGTCATTGGAGAGCCTGGATGCAAGCGTTCACCTTTGTGCAGTGATTGTTAGTGTTTGCAGCACCTCAATGCTGTCAAACACTGACAGAACAACTGTTAAACTCCATGTGGACATGGTCCCTTTAAGGAAACTGGCTGATGACACATCATCAAATGACGTCATCAAATTTGCTTCCTGTTAATTGGCTGGTAAAGGCCAATCAGGGAAAATCACATCTGTGGAGCAGATGCAGCTGGGAGCGGGACCGGAACCCAGAAACCAACTGTCCCACTCCCATCCCGCCTCCTCCATTAAATTCGCGGCCTATATGTCTAAGCCATTAAAGTTGTATTTTCAAACTCTAGATTTCAATAGGGTGCTCACAATATAATTCTGAGAAGGACTATCAGTTCTTTGTGGCCTATTGCATTTAGTAAATCCTAGTAACCACTTATGGAATTGTAATTGAGGGAAACAATAACAGATTTTAAGGAAAGGAAATAACAACAGAAAATGCTGGAAACTCTCCGCAGGTCAGGCAGCATCAAGGAGAGAGAAACCGAGTTAACGTTTCGGATCGAGGACCCTTCGATCATGAAACAAACTTTTTAAAAATCGTGAGATTTGGTAAGAAATCATGAGTTGGTATATTTTTGTTTATAAACCTCATTAGTGGTTTTATTTAATCTCTAACCAATCATAGCTCTTTACAAAAACTATATTACGGCATCTGAAAACGCTTTACAAAAATCTTTAAAAAAAATCCTACCTGTTATCACCAACCTTCGAGATGGGGTAAATTTTCATTAAAAATCACGTGTCTTGCGACTTAATTCGTGAGAGTTGGCATTACTGGTGAAGCATTACCAAATGGAACATGGAGAGTGGCACCATGTCCAGTGTGCACTGGGGTACGGAGGTGTCACTGAATTGTTTTGGCATAAGTCCATGACCAATGAACCCCAGGCAATGGGTTCCCAATCTTACCCATAGGGAAAGTACTGGACAGAGAGACAGATGGACAGGGAGAGCGAGTGATAGAGTGAGAGAGAGAGAGAGAGAGAGAGAGAGAGAGAGAGAGTGGACCTTCCTCCCCATCCCTGGCCAAATCTCGGCTGTGAGAGGGTAGTTCTAGTTCACGGGTAGATTTTTGACATTGTACGATGGTGTAAAACAGGAGATAGCAAGTCGGGAGCCCATTTTACATCTCTCCCATCGACTTCAATGTAAAAAAAAAGGGTCATGTATAAGGTGCATTTGTTTCTGTCTCTCCCAGGGTTTGAGTTGGATTCCGGGGTTGAGTAATAAGGGAATCAAGGGATATGCGGATAGTGCACGAAAGTGGAGATGAGGTAGAAGATCAGCCATGATCTTGTTGAATGGCGGAGCAGGCTCGAAGGGCCAAATGGCCTACTCCTGCTCCTATTTCTTATGTTCTTATAAAGTGCAGGAAAAGGTTTAATTATAAATTAAATAATGTGGCAAGGACCATCATATTTTGTTATAAATTAGATAAATGCTTCCAACACACATTAATCATGAGTAAACTAACCAGTGAGTTTGATTCACTGCTAATCAAACTCAGACAACATTAAAAAAAACAAGTACACAGAAATGAAACAAGGAAAAATGGACTTGCACTCATCCAAAAGATGGCACCTACTGTAGTGTATGTACCCGTCTACCTTTAAGGGAACTATTGAATGTAACCGTTCACCTTTAAGGGAACTACTTTAGGTGTGGCACTATTTGTTTGGCTTCTGTATACTGTAATACCGATAGTGACCACACCAGTATATAAGTGTTGTAGCAGGATTTCTGGGGCAGATTCGCCCGGACCTTTGAATAGTAAAGACCTGTTTGTTTGTTACTTCTGAAGTCTGTGTATTTATTAACTGCACAACCCACAGACTTTACAGTGGCGACGAGTCCGATCGCACCCTGCGGCAAGATTACCATAAGCAACGAGAGCGTCGAAGAGAGACAACCGCCCTCGTCGTGCTACCAAAAGAAAACACGAGGCTGCAACAACAGAAAGCAGGAAGACTAACAACAAAAGCTGTATCAGCAACAGGCACTGACTACCCTTCTGCCACGGTGCGGAGTGAGCCGACCAGCAAGAAACAAGGCGGCCGAAGAGACTGTGAGTAGGGGAAGGTGTAGAAGCATCCGGAGGATAAGGGCAGAGCACTCGACCTCGGTCGAGGGGGAGCTGTGCCGGCCAAAAGTCGGGTCCAACGGCGTCGGGTGACAGCCGGACCGCGATCGGCGGGACAATTGGGGCAGCGACCGCAGCCACGAAGCGCTGAGCCTGCGAGTAGGCACGGGAAGAGAAACCCAGCCGCAGCCGGGGAGGGAAACACCGGTCTGCGAGAGGGCTGGGGAGGCGAACGGGAACCGTGCGGGCGAGAGCCGGGTGCGGAGAGAGAGACTGCGAGGAGCCGGTCCAGCGGCTGAGTTGTTCTCCACCAACGGGGTACTCAGAGCCGGCAAAACCGAACGTGCGGGAGTGGGTGAGAGACACAGCCGAAAACGGGGTGAGAGACTGCGCGAGAGCCAGTCCAGCGGTGAGCTGTTCTCCACCAACGGGGTACCCAGGGCCGGTAGCATCGAACGTGCGGGTGAGAGAGACAGAGCCGGGTATGGAGAGAGAGACTGCGCGAGAGCCAGTCCAGCGGCTGAACTGTCCTCCGCTAACGGGGTGTACCCAGCGCCGGTAGAGCCGTGCGGGCGGGAGGAAAAGACATAGCCGAGTAAGGGGAGCTGTGCAGTAGCCAGCCAGCGGCTGAACCTGTCCGCTGAGGGGGAAGCGTACCCCTTCCACCGGGAAGAAATGCGGGAAGCCGCCATTAGGCAGAGAAGACGCCAGAAGCAGGAAACCGCCATTGAAGTGGGCGGGGCGAGAAAGGAAGAGCAGGAAACAGCCATTTTCGCGGGAAAACCGCCATCTTGATTGACATACCGCCATTGAAGTGGGCGGGGAGAGAAGGAAAGAGCGGGAAACCGCCGATTTCGCGGGAAAACCGCCATCTTAGAAACAAATAAATAAATAAGAAATACTGGTGCTGCTCCCAAGGGAAGAAAGATGCCTAAGCGAGGGAATATTAACGACTTTAATTCTGAAATAGAAGACTGGGCCACGTACGTGGAACGCATAGAGATCTATTGCGAAGCCAACAAAATAGAGGAAGACGACTGTTGTGTATGTAACCGTTTACCTTTAAGGGAACTATAGAATGTGACCGTTCGCCTTTAAGAGCACTACTTTAGGGTGGCACTATTTATTGGCTCATGTATACTGTAGTACCGATGGTGACCACACCAGTATATAAGGGTTGTGATACGTTAACTAGAGCAGAAATCGCCCAGACCTCTGAATAGTAAAGACCTGTTTTGTTTGTACTTCTAAAGTCTCTGAAGTTATTTACTGCACAACCTACAGACTTTACAGTGGCGACGAGTCCGATCGTACCCTGCGGCAAGACTAACCAGTAGCAGAGAGCTTCAAAAAGAAAACACGAGGCTCCGTCTACTAAAAGTATAGTACTTACTGGAAGCTGGAAGATTAACAGCAAAGCTGCGGCAGCAACAGGCACAGATTACCCTGCTACCACATCTTGAGCGAGCCAATCAGCCTAAAACAAGGCGGCCGAAGAGACTGTGAGTAGTTAAAACAAATAAAAAAAAATTAAAAACGGGGTAGAAGTATTTGGAGGAGAAGGGCAAAGCATTCGGGTCCAACGGCGTCGGGTGACAGCCGGACCGCGGGCAATGTGAGAAGCTGTGCAGCAACCGCTGCCACGAAGCGCTGAGCCTGCGAGTAGGCGCGGGAGTGTCAGAGCCGAGAGCCGCGCGAGCGGGGGAGCCAGAGCCGAGCGGGAGGCGTTGCAAGCCAGCGATCGCATCTCCAGATAAGGGCCGAGAGCCGCGAGAGCGATCGGATCTACAGATAAGGGCCGCACTCGGGCTGACAGACGGCGTCGGGGGACCGGGTGAAGACCGCCAAGCGCGGGAAAACCGCCATTGAAGTGGGCGGGGAGAGCGAGAAGCGCGGGAAAGCCGCCATTTTTCGGGGAAAACCGCTGAAGAAGAAGGAAGAAGCGGGAAACCGCCATCTTGGAAATTATTAAGAATTTCAGAAAAGTAATAAGATTTTTCAGAAAGGCTGGTGTGTTCTCAAGAAGAGAGAAGAAAATTAATAATAAGTAAAGTAATACTTGTACTGTCTCAAAAAGAGAAGAAGATGCCTAAGCGAGGAAATATTAATGACTTTAATGCAGAAATAGAAGACTGGGCCACGTATGTGGAACGCATAGAAATATATTGCGTAGCCAACGAAATTGAGGATGACAACAAGGCAATAACTTTGTTAAATTCGATGGGAGCAAAAACATACGGGCTTTTGAAACATCTAATAGCACCAGTTAAACCAGTGGACCAGACCTTCGAAGAGATCGTAACAGTGTTGAAGGATCACTTGAACCCCACACCGTTGATGCTGGCTGAACGATTTAAATTTTACGCCAGAACCCAGAGGCAAGATGAAAGCAATGCGGAATACTTAGTCGAACTGCGTAAGCTAGCGAAATACTGCCAGTTTGGAGGGAATTTGACAGAGGCGCTGCGGGACAAGTTCGTATGCGGCTTGGCCAAAGAAGGAACGCAGAAGCGACTTCTGGAAGAAAACGACCTCACACTGGACAGGGCTGTCCTCATAGCTTCATCGCACGAAGCCGCAGCGAAAGGAACGGCGGAAATGCAGCTAAAGGCGGCGGCACTCGGGGTGGACCAAATTACAGCAAGCACTCCCAAATGCTACCGTTGTGGAAAGACAACGCACGACCAGAATCAGTGCTGGTTTAAGAACCAAGAGTGCAGGAAATGTGGCAAACTGGGTCACATCGCGAAGGTATGCAGGTCCGGAAAGAAGACCAACAAGCAAAGGAAGCCACCACCACAAGGAAAGTACAACAAGGTGCATCAGGTGGCTGAAAAGAGTTCAGACGAACAAAATTCAGACTCCGACCCAAACAGCCAGGAGCTGGATAGTCTGAGAATCCACCATGTGGGTAAAGTAACTGATCTACAGTTGATCTGGGTCACACTAAAAATAGCGGGAGTCCAAGTACGAATGGAGCTGGACACGGGATCAGCTGTATCCGTCATCAACCAAAAGGACTATCACCGGCTATTCTCTCACATACCCTTAAGAAATACCAAATTCGTATTACAGACATACACGGGGCATCATGTATACCCCCTGGGAAAAATACGAGTCAAGGTGAGAGATAGGGGTAAAGAACACCCACGAATGTATCTGTACGTACTACCTGAGGGAGGACCACCACTTCTGGGACGGGAGTGGATCAAGAAAATAGACATGGAATGGCACTACCGACAAGCAATGACGAGTGAGGACTCGGTGCAGACAAGCAGCTCAGACTCCGAGCCGGAAGACGATAAGTCCAGCTTATGTATGAAAAACAAGATTAACATGAACTCACGGACTAAGGTTGGGAAATCGATGGCGTACATAAAGACAGAGAATGCTGAGTCTGTTCAAGCTACAGACATATGCATTACGGAGGAACACCGGGCTAGAACTCAACGTTATGTCAAAGTACAACGACAATTAGAACAGTTGAGTGCCCGTCTCCTACAAGAGATGGAAAAGGTGAAAAAGTTCTGGGACACCGAATGGGAGTCCCTGGAAAGACAACAGAGACAGCTCGCTCAAGCAGAGAGCGACCATAGAGCCATCGTGGCCAAGTACCAATCACATCTCCCTGAGGCTGTTCAGGAACTAGAATATACACAGAACGATCCAAAGGAAGAGGAATCTTCAGGAAGTCAGGATGGTATTCCAGTTCACCTCTACGACTTGTTGCAAGCAGAGTGTAACGAGTTGAAAGAACAGTATGAACAGGCTCGGACTACAATCCTGGAAGGGGTTAACTTGGCAACTTCCGAAAAGCTCGTGTTAGTGAAAGCATATGAGCAACTAAAGGTTGAACATGAACGACTAAAGGTTGACCATAAGCAAGAATTACAAAGTCTGCAGGAAATGTTTGATGAGCTTCAGGCCAAGGCTGACTCATCGTTAGGGATTCAATCCATAGGAAAAAAATTAGTGGTGGAAGACATACCAGAACAGGGAATACAGGATGTCCAAGAACTCGTTAAATTATTAAAGGAAACACAAAATAAATATGAAGCGGCAATGGCCGAGGTCCAACGACTTGAAGAACAGATGCAACTGGAAATCTTTTCAGTGGAAGAAAAGGGAACTGTAAGAAACACAGAGACCGTAAGAATGGGCCATGAACATGAGCTTAAATCGTCAGAGGAGAAGGGTTTGGAGCTCTCAAAAGTTATTGAAATAGCCGAGGTTGCAACACAGACTGAGAAGATGGCAGCAGAGCAACCCTTAGATACCAAAAGTACGCTGACTCATGTCAAGGTTGAACAACAGAACGCTGAAACAACTGCTCCGGTAGAGGGATTGAATAGTCCAATCAATCAATCTCCAAAGGAAGTTGAAGTATTAAAATCACAAATGAGGTCATTAGTAAACAACTTGCTGAAAGCCCAGAAAAAGTTAGAGGAAGCGGAACACGTGAAGAAGTCTCTTCAGGAAAGATGTCTGGATTTGGAACAAAAGCTGGCTGACGTCCAGCTGGGTAGGGAGGACATAGAAGACCCTCTCGCTGGCCTAGCTCAGGACGACTCCGAATATTACTATGTCCTGTCCTGCCCAACTTGTAACTTCGACTCCCACCATACAGAAATCATGGAGGAGCACCGAAAGTCTACGGAACATCAGGAGAAGGTGGCTCTACTACGGAAAAAGGAGGAAGAGAAGGAGGAACTGCGCATGCAGCTGGCAGCTGACAGTGGAGCCCAGAGAGTCTCCAAGAAGCAGAAAAGGAAAAGTCGAAACAGAAGATGACCCATCTGAACCATTATTACCTCTACCAGATCACACACGTGGTCCCTCCGAACGGAGCCAATTCAGTTCGGAAGTTCAAACTGTTAAACCCATGGAAGGACTATTGAATGAGTCACTCCAGCAATGTGAACCGACTACACCACAGAGACTGAATCTATGAACTGTTTTCCACAGAGACTGAATCTGTGATCTGTTTTGACATGAAGTTATATATGTTATTATGTTATGTTAAACATGAAGTTATATGACGTTGACTCCATCGAGAGTATATCTGCAAACTGTTTATATAAAATTGAAGATTGTATGTTTAACGGGATTCTGTAAGTAATAAGCTAGGAAGGGAGGAGTGTTGTGTATGTAACCGTTTACCTTTAAGGGAACTATAGAATGTGACCGTTCGCCTTTAAGAGCACTACTTTAGGGTGGCACTATTTATTGGCTCATGTATACTGTAGTACCGATGGTGACCACACCAGTATATAAGGGTTGTGATACGTTAACTAGAGCAGAAATCGCCCAGACCTCTGAATAGTAAAGACCTGTTTTGTTTGTACTTCTAAAGTCTCTGAAGTTATTTACTGCACAACCTACAGACTTTACAACGACAAGGCGATAACATTGCTAAACTCGATGGGGGCAAAAACATACGGGCTCTTGAAGCATCTAATAGCACCAAATAAACCAGCGGATCAGACCTTCGAAGAGATTGTGGCTGTGCTGAAGGACCACTTGAACCCCACACCGCTGATGCTGGCTGAACGATTCAAATTCTACGCAAGAACGCAGAAGAAAGGCGAAAGCAATGCGGAATACTTAGTCGAACTGCGTAGGCTAGCGAAATACTGCCAGTTCGGAGGGAATCTGACAGAAGCACTGCGGGACAAGTTCGTATGCGGATTGTCCAAAGAAGGGATGCAGAAGCGACTACTGGAAGAGAATGACCTCACACTGGACAGGGCTGTCCTTATAGCTGCATCGCACAAAGCCGCAGCGAAAGGAACGGCGGAAATGCAACTAAAGGCGGCGGCACTCGGGGTGGACCAAATTACTTCAAGCACAACAAAATGCTACCGTTGTGGGAAGACAACGCATGACCAGAATCAATGCTGGTTTAAGAACCAAGAGTGTAGGAAATGTGGCAAACTGGGTCACATCGCGAAGGTATGCCGGTCCGGGAAAAAGATCAATAATCAAAGGAAGCCACCACCAGAAAAGTACAACAAGGCACACAAGGTGGCTGAGAAGAGTTCAGACGAACAGAATTCAGACTCAGACCCAAACAACCAGGAGCTGGGTAGTCTGAGAATCCACAATGTGGGTAAAGAAACGGATCTACAGGCCATCTGGGTCATACTAAAAATAGCTGGAGTCCAAATAAGAATGGAGCTGGACACTGGATCAGCTCTATCAGTCATCAACCGAAGGGACTACCACCGGCTATTCTCTCTCATACCTTTAAGAAATACCAAGTTCGTATTACAGACATACACGGGGCATAACGTATACCCCGTGGGGAAAATAAGAGTCAAGGTGAGAGATAGGGGTAAAGAACACCCAAGAATGAGCTTCTACGTATTACCTGAGGGAGGACCACCACTTCTAGGATGGGAGTGGATTAAGAAAATAGACATGGAATGGCATTACCTAAAAGCCATAATGAGGGAGGACTACCAAGCTATTAGCTCAGATTCTGAAATGGATGATGATAAGACCAAGTCGAAAACGAAGACAGGCAGAAGGACTTATGGTACCAAGAAGAATAAAGCTGCAGAGCAGAACTCCAGGTTGACAGAGAATTCTGAGCCTGTTCAAGCAAAGGATTCATCCATGACGGAAGAACACCGAGCTCGGACGCAAACTTATGTCAAAGTACGACAACAATTAGAACAGTTGAGTGATCGTCTCGTACAGGAGATGAAAAATATGGAAAAGTTCTGGGACACCGAATGGGGGAACCTGGAAAGACTACAGAGACAGCTAGCTCAAGCAGAGAGCGACCATAGAGCCATCATGGTCAAATACCAATCACATTCCCCTGATGCTGTTCAGGAACTAGAATATTTACAGAATGAACCAAAGGAAGAGGAATCTTCAGGGAGCCAGGATTTTATTCCAGTTCTTCTTTACGACTCCTTACAAGCAGAGTGTGAGAAGTTGAAAGAACAGTATGAACAGGCCCAGGCTACAATTCAGAAGGGGGTTAACTCGGCAGCCTCTGAAAAGCTAGTTTCAGTAGAAGCATATGAACAACTAAAGGTTGAACATGAGCAAGAAGTCCAAAGGCTGCAGGAAATTCTTGATGAGCTCAAGGCCAAGACAGACTCATCGATAGAAGCTCCATCCATAGATGAGCAATTAGAGGTGAAAATCATGGCAGAGCATGAAAGACAGGATGTCCAAGAACTTATAAAAACATTGAAGGACACCCAAGACAAATATGAGGCGGCAATGTCTGAGGTTCAACAACTTGAAGAACAGATTCAACTGGGAATCCTTGCAGTGGAAGAACAGGACACTGCACCATGGTACAGGGGGCCATTCAAGTGGAGGGAGTAAAAAGAAATGTTGTAGTGGTAGGGGATAGTATCATTAGGGGGATAGATAGGGTTCTCTGCAGTCAAGAGCGGGAGTCCCGAAGGCTGTGTTGCCTGCCTGGTGCCAGGGTTAAGGACATCTCTTCTGGGCTGGAAAGAAACTTGCAGTGGGAGGGGGAGGATCCAGTTGTCGTGGTCCATGTTGGTACAAACGACGTAGATAGGACAAGGAAGACGGTTCTGTTAAAGGAGTATGAGCAGCTAGGGGTCAAATTAAAAAACAGAAGCTCAAGGGTAATAATCTCTGGGTTATTACCTGAGCCACGAGTGAATTTGGCTAGGATAAATAAAATTAAAGAGTTAAATGCGTGGCTCAAAGACTGGTGTGGGAGAAATGGGTTTTGCTTCTTGGGACACTGGCACCAGTACTGGGACAGGAGGGAGCTGTTCTGTTGGGACGGACTCCACTTGGCCAGTGCTGGGACTAGAGCCCTGGCGAATCATATAACTAGGGCTGTAGAGAGGGCTTTAAACTAATTAGTGGGGGGGAGGTTTCTCGAGAGCAAATAATAGAAATGACAACAGAGAAGGTCATAGACTTAGGTAGCAGTGGGGGAATTAAAAAACAGAATGTGTCAGGAAGGGACAGAAGGTATGGAGTAAAAAGTAAAGTACTAAAAAGGGAAAAAACAGGAACTAAGTGTTACAAAACATATTTGAAAGTTCTTTATCTGAATGCACGTAGCATTCGTAACAAAATGAATGAGTTAACGGCACAAATAATGACATATGGGTATGATCTTGTGGCCATTACAGAAACATGGCTGCAGGGTGACCATGACTGGGAATTAAACATACCAGGTTATTTAACAATCAGGAAGGACAGGCAGGAAGGGAGAGGAGGTGGGGTGGCTATGTTAATAAAGGAAGGAATCACTATAATACAGAGAAATGATATTGGGTCAAAGGAGCAGGATAGTGAAACAGTTTGGGTGGAGGTAAGGAATAATAAGGGGAAAAAAACACTAGTGGGTGTAGTCTATAGGCCTCCGAACAGTTGCAACTCTGTTGGACGGAGTATTAATCAGGAAATAGTTGAGGCTTGTAATAAGGGAACAGCTATAATTATGGGGGATTTTAATTATCATATTAACTGGACAAATCAAATTGGGCAGAGCAGCCTTGAGGAAGAGTTCATTGAGTGTATTAGGGATGGGTTTCTTGAGCAGTATGTAACTGAACCGACCAGGGGGCAAGCAACCTTAGATTTGGTCCTGTGTAATGAGACAGGATTAATTAAAAATGTCCTAGTAAAGGATCCCCTTGGAATGAGTGACCATAACATGGTTGAGTTCCATATTCAATTAGAGGGTGAGAAGGTTGGATCTCAAACAAGCGTGCTGAGCTTGAATAAAGGAGACTATGAAGGTATGAGAGCGGAATTAATTAGAGTGGACTGGGAAAATAGATTAAAGGGTAAGATGGTACATGACCAGTGGTGTACATTTAAGGAGTTATTTTACAACTTCCAAAAAAAACATATTCCACTGAGGAAAAAAGGGTGTAAAAGAAAAGATAGCCATCCGTGGCTAAGTAAAGTAATTAAGGATAGTATCCGACTAAAAACAAGGGCATATAAGGTAGCCAAATCTAGTGGGAGGATGGAAGATTGGGAAGTCTTTAAAAGACAGCAAAAAATAACAAAAAGATTGATTAAGAAAGGGAAGATAGATTATGAAAGTAAATTAGCAAAAAATATAAAAACAGACAGTAAAAGTTTCTATAGTTATATAAAAAGAAAAAGGGTGGCTAAAGTAAATGTTGGTCCCTTAGAGGATGAGACCGGGAAATTAATGGTGGGAAACATGGAGATGGCAAAAACACTGAACAATTATTTTGTATCAGTCTTTACAGTAGAGGACACTAAGAATATCCCAACACTGGACAAACAGGGGGCTCTAGGGGGGGAGGAACTAAATACAATTAAAATCACTAAGGAAGTGGTACTTGGTAAAATAATGGGACTCAAGACGGATAAATCCCCTGGACCTGATGGCTTGCATCCCAGGGTCTTGAGGGAAGTGGCGGTAGGGATTGTGGATGCATTGGTAATAATTTTCCAAAACTCACTGGACTCAGCAAAGGTCCCGGCAGATTGGAAAACTGCTAATGTAACACCCTTATTTAAAAAGGGTAGTAGGCAGAAGGCTGGAAACTATAGACCTGTTAGCCTAACATCTGTGGTTGGTAAAATGTTAGAGTCCATTATTAAGGAGACAGTAACGGGACATTTGGATAAACATAATTTAATAGGGCAAACTCAGCATGGTTTCATGAAGGGGAAGTCATGTTTAACAAATTTGCTTGAGTTTTTGAGGAAGTAACATACAGGGTGGATAAAGGGGAACCAGTGGACGTAGTGTATTTAGACTTCCAAAAGGCATTTGACAAGGTGCCACACAAAAGATTATTGCTCAAGATAAAAAATCACGGGATTGGGGGTAATATTCTGGCGTGGGTGGAGGATTGGCTCTCTAACAGAAAGCAGAGAGTTGGGATAAATGGTTCGTTCTCAGATTGGCAACCAGTAACTAGTGGTGTTCCGCAGGGGTCAGTGCTGGGTCCCCAACTCTTTACAATCTATATTAACGATTTGGAGGAGGGGACCGAGTGTAACATATCAAAGTTTGCAGATGATACAAAGATGGGACGGAAAGTAGTGAGTGAGGAGGACATAAAAAACCTGCAAAGGGACATAGACAGGCTAAGTAAGTGGGCAGAGATTTGGCAGATGGAATACAATACTGGAAAGTGTGAGGTTATGCACTTTGGCAGGAAAAATCATAGAGCAAGTTATTATCTTAATGGCAAGAAACTGGAAAGTACTGTAGTACAAAGGGATCTGGGGGTCCTGGTGCACGAAACTCAAAAAGTTAGTATGCAGGTGCAGCAAGTGATTAAGAAGGCCAATGGAATGTTGGCTTTTATTGCTAGGGGGTTGGAATATAAAAACAGGGAGGTATTGCTGCAGTTGTACAAGGTATTGGTGAGGCCGCACCTGGAATACTGCATACAGTTTTGGTGTCCATACTTAAGAAAAGACATACTTGCTCTTGAGTCAGTACAAAGAAGGTTCACTCGGTTAATCCCGGGGATGAGGGGGTGGTCATATGAGGAGAGGTTGAGTAGATTGGGACTCTACTCATTGGAGTTCAGAAGAATGAGAGGCGATCTTATTGAAACATATAAGATTGTGAAGGGGCTTGATCGGGTGGATGCGGTGAGGATGTTCCCAATGATGGGTGAAACTAGAACTAGGGGGCATAATCTTAAAATAAGGGGCTGCTCATTCAAAACTGAGATGAGGAGAAACTTCTTCACTCAGAGGGTGGTAGGTTTGTGGAATTTGCTGCCCCAGAAAGCTGCGGAAGCTACATCATTAAATAAATTTAAAACAGAAATAGATAGTTTCCTAGAAGTAAAGGGAATTAAGGGTTACGGGGAGCGGGCAGGAAATTGGACATGAGTCTGGGTTCGGAATGGTCATGGCCCTGTGGGTAGTGGAGTGGGCCCAGGGGCCGTGTAGCCTTGTTCTGCTCCTACTGTGTTCTAATTCTGTTAGATTTCAGGAGATGGTTTTATTCCTGTTCCTGGCTGGGGTGGAGATCGCCTTTACAGAAGGTAAGTACTGTAGAAAATATAGGGACAGAGTGATCTCCTGGAAGAATTTCGATCGCCTAGATGGGTCGGAGAGGAATTTCCCAGATTTTTTTCTCCCAAATTGGCCATTGGGTCTTTATCTGGTTTTTCTCCTCTCCCGGGAGATCACATGGGTTCGGGTGGATGCAGAGTGATAGAAGATTTGAGGTTAGGATCAGATCAGCCATGATCTTATTGAATGGTGGAGCAGGCTCGAGGGGCCGATTGGCCTACTCCTGCTCCTATTTCTTATGTTCTTATGTTCTTATGTAAGAATGGTCCCTGAACATGAACTAGAGAGCATCAGGGCGCAACTTTTCCGAGCGCTGAAAGCCAAAGTTCAAGAGGAACGTAAGGTGGAAGTATTGGAGAAAGAAGTGGATGAAATGGAGAAGACTCTGATCCACCGTGTTCCCAGGGAAGAGTTAACGGTCGGCCAACTCCTTCATATGCTGAAGGACAAGACTCTACAAGGGGAACAATCTGAACACGAGCTTCAATCTTCAGGGGGAACGAGTTCGGAGCTCTCAAAAGTCACGGAGATAGCTGAGGTGGCAACACAAATTTTACAAGGATGCCAAAAGTACGTTGAATCACGTCAAGGTGAACAGAAGAAGGTGGAAACCGTTACTTCAGTAGAAGGGTTAAATAGCCTGATAATGCAATTACCGGTGGAAAGGAAGGTATTGAACTCACAAATGAGGTCCGTCGTGAAGGAATGGCAGATAACCCAGGAAGAGCGGGATGAATATGAATGCATGAAGAAGGCTTTTCAAGAAAGATGTTTAGGGAAGGAACCACCGTCAGCTAACGTCCAGACGGGTGAGGAGGAAGAAGAAGTCTCTCTCGCTGGCCTAACTCAGGACGAACCTGAATATTACCATGACCTGTTGAGTGACACTGAATATTACGAGGATGTGGTCTGCCCAGCTTGTGATGAAAACTCTCAAAGTGCTGAAATCCGGAGGAAGCACTTAAGGTCTAAGGAACATAGAGAGTTGGTGGCGCTACAGCTGGCAGCCGAGAAAGGAGCTCCGAGAGTTTCAAAAAGGCAGAAAAGAAAAAGAAGAAGCAGAAGATAATAACTGTCTAAAATATTAGCACTTCTACCATTCCAGGCGGGACATTACGAAAGGAGCTAAATTAGTTGAAAAACTGGTAAATGTCAAGACAGCCAGTTGGTTGTCAAAGTCCGCACTGCTGGTTCAACAGGACGAAAGTTCAAGCTGCTACGTCAAGAAAAAGGCTATGGAGGAGTCACGCTAGCCAGGTGAACTGGCTACCCCAAAGAAATGTTGTTCGGAACGAGTCAAGATCAGAGACTGAATCTATGAACTGTTTCCGCAGAGACGGAACCTGTGAACTGTTTCCACCGAGATTATATTTGTAAATTGTTTTATATGACGTTGACTCCACCGAGATTATAGCTGTAATTTGTTTTATAGGAAGTTGAAGATATGTATGTTTAACGGGGACTCTGTAAGTAATAAGCTAAAAAGGGAGGATTGTAGTGTATGTACCCGTCTACCTTTAAGGGAACTATTGAATGTAACCGTTCACCTTTAAGGGAACTACTTTAGGTGTGGCACTATTTGTTTGGCTTCTGTATACTGTAATACTGATAGTGACCACACCAGTATATAAGTGTTGTAGCAGGATTTCTGGGGCAGATTCGCCCGGACCTTCGAATAGTAAAGACCTGTTTGTTTGTTACTTCTGAAGTCTGTGTATTTATTAACTGCACAACCCACAGACTTTACACCTACAGCAGTGCAGAACTCCCTCAGTACTGCACTGAAGTGTCAGTCTTGATCTTGTGCTCCCGTGTCTGGAGTGGGGCTTCAACTAGAGGCAAGAGTCCTCCTGAGCCACGGCTGACATAAAGTAGTACAAAGCACTGAACTGAAATCCTTGTATAAACAAAAGACTACAAGTTGAATTTTCCTGATCATTGGTCTAAGAGAACATTTAAAACTCCACCCCTGAGCTCGCTGTTCCTCCAACTGTGGCTTTTTGTGCATCTTCCCTCCCTTTGCCTTATAATTGGTGTCCGTGCCTTCAGCCACCTAGGACCCATACTCTGAATTCCCTGCATAAGCCCCTCTGACTCTTCACCTTCCTCTCCTCCTTTTAAAACCCTCTTTAAAACCAACCTCTTTGACCAAGCTTTTGGTCACCCACCCTAACATCTTCTTCTTTGGCTTGCTATCCATTTATTTCTGATTATTTCTGAAAGTGATGGAATCCATTACAGGAAACTTTCGTTTAACCGGAGGTTAAATGTCCGGAAAGCTCTATCTACTGGCAAAATTCAGGAGCTGTTTCCTATAAGTTATTTTACTTCTCGTTGCTTTTTTTTTCCAGTCAGGCTCTGCAAGGTCTAGCTGAAGCTGTTGCTTAGCTAGAGACGCTTTTAAGCTGCGGCCGACTGTTTTGAAGCTGTTGCTAAGCAACAGGGTTTGTTGTTTCACACGGAGCTGAGAAGCTCCGTATGTTTTAACATTAGCGCTGGTTTCTACGGCAGTTTTGATGGGATGGCACCAGCTCGGTCCCACCAGTGCCGGATACCAGAAAGTTTCCTGTATTAAGGAAGTGGTAACAGGGCAGAGTCAACATGGTTTTATGAAAGGGAAATCGTGTTTAACAAATTTATTAGAGTTTTTTGAGGATGTAACTAGCAGGGTAGAAAAAGGGGCAACCAGTGGATGTAGTATATTTGGATTTCCAAAAGGCATTCGATAAGGTGCCACATAAAAGGTTGCTACACAAGATAAGTGCTCGTGGGATTGGCGATAATATATTAGAGGATTGGTTAACAGAAAACAGAGAGTAGTGTTAAACGGGTCATTTTCCAGTGGGCAGGCTGTACCTAGTGGGGTGCCGCAAGGATCAGTGCTTGGGCCTCAGCTATTTACAAACTATATTAATGACTTCGATGAAGGGACCGAGTGCAATGTATTCAAGTTTGCTGATAATACAAAGCTAGGTAGGAAAGTAAGCTGTGAGGAAGACACTATGGGCTAGATTTTCAGTTGCTTGCGCCAGCAGTTAGCGCCTTAAGAGAAGTGATTTCCGGGCGCTATGCGTGTAGCGCCCGGGCGCAGCGCAGTTTGCGCCCCGCCCCAAATTAAGTTGCCCGTTAGCGCCGGCGCAAAGTTTAGCGCCCGCCCGGATGCGCGCGCAGAAAATGACGTCACATCCTCGTGCAACGCCCTTTGGCCGCCCCGATTGCAAACTTCAGTCGGACCGCCCCATTGTGCGGCGGGCGGCCGGAGCGTTTGGAAAAAGGAACGCAACACAACCAGCGCGGGCCCTGGGGGGCGCTAATTAAAGGGAACGTCCTCTCCAGTATAAAGGCCATCCTTTTTTCAGAAAACAGTCTTGTGCAACGCATTTCTGGAGACACAACAAGGAGGATAGCTAACTGGTTTCAAGCAGCAAGAGCCAGGTATTTTTGGACTCAGGCAACAGCGCTGCAAGTGGCCATTTGGAAATTAGAGTGTTTTCCAGGATTTGATGGGGGTTGCATGGGGTGCCAACGCGGAGCTGCAGCTCCATGTCCGTAGGGCTCGCAGACGCATTGTGAGAGGGGCAGCCCTGGCTAGAGGCAGAGGGGGCTACAGGCATCGGCCACGTAGGCCTTACCCAGTCAGGCTATACCGCCAGCAGCGCTCCTACCTAAACATGAGTGCCGCGCGATGTGTTAAAAGGCTCCGATTCCGGAAGGGGGTGATTGCAGAGATCTGCCACCTGCTTCGCCGAGATCTGCGGCCAAAGCTCAGGTGCAGGACGTCTCTGTCGGTGGAAGTGAAGGTGACGGTGGCATTGAACTTCTATGCCACCGGCTCCTTCCAATACGCTGCTGGGGACATAGCAAACATCTCCCAGTACGGCGCGCATCGCTGCATCCGCCAGGTGACCGAAGCACTGTTCAGAAGGAGAAGCCAATTCATCTCCTTCCCCATGGCCCTGGAGAGCCAGCATCAGCGCGCATTGGGATTTTCCAGACTCGGGGAATTCCCCTTGGTGCAGGGCGCCATTGACTGTACGCATGTGGCTTTGCGGGCCCCTCTGGAGCATGGCGAGCAGTATCGCAACAGGAAGGGCTACCATTCTCTGAATGTGCAGCTGGTCTGTGACCACAAGCAGCGCATCATGGCAGTCAATGCCAGCTTCCCAGGCAGCAGCCACGATGCCTTTATCCTGCGGCAGAGTACTGTGCATGACATGTTCCAGGCACAGCCTCCCCCAAGAGGATGGCTACTCGGGGACAAAGGCTATCCTTTGTGCACCTGGCTCATGACCCCGCTCCGCGCGCCCGGGGCCGCTGCTGAAGAGGCCTACAACGAGAGCCATCAAACCACCCGCAACATCATCGAGCTAACTATTGGGGTCCTCAAGCAGCGGTTCCGCTGCCTTGATCGCTCCGGAGGAGCTCTCCAGTATTCGCCGGACCGGGTCTCCCAATTTGTGGTGGTTTGCTGCATGCTACACAACCTGGCTATCCGCAGGACTCAGGCACTGCCACCTGACGTTGGACCAGCACCTCAGGAGGAGGAGCAGGAGGAGCATGAGGAGGAGGAGGAGGAGGAGGAGGAGGAGGAGCAGGAGTACGTTCCCAGGAGGGAGCGACCAGGGCCAAGGGCCGCACGACGCCACCTTATTACACGGTACTTCTAAGCCCCCTGTCAGGGAATGGCCAGGGGCCATGAGGGAAGATGAATGCAGCCGCTCCGCAAGCCCTCAGCCGGCGAAGCCAACAAACACTAAGAAGAACAACCATGGAGACTGCATGAATAAAGATAATTTTTTATTAAACAAAAATGAAAAGCCCTTCCCACATGAATCCCCAAAAACAATAAACGGGCCCCACAAAAAGCCCAACAAACGACTCACTCCCACAAACTGGGGAGGAGCCACTCCACCTTTATTGAAACCGGGCCTCAACGTCGGCCTAACGCAAAAAAAAGAGCCCTCCAAAAGCACAACCATGGGCAAAATAAAGATGGCCACCGCCATATTAAAGGAAAGCTGGCCACACCCTCTACTGAGTGGCCCGCGAGGGCGAGACCTTGGCCAGCATTTTGCCTCCCCTGCCCTGCCTGCTGCTCCTTCGCAAGCTCTGCCCAGTGGCTGCTGCGAGGCTGGGGGAAGGCGCCTGAGGCTCAGATGCCCTTCCGCCAGATGCCGCTGGGGGGCGGCCTACACGGCGTTTGGGCCTCGAGGGGCCGTCTCCTGAGTGGCGCACCTGAGCCTGGCCACCATCAGCTGCAGCCGCTTGCCCTTGACGGCCCAGAGGGGGAATGGCGGCGACGGATGGCGCAATGTGGGCCAGCAGGCATCTGGGATGCGCTGGCTGGTGCTGTGGCGCGGTGGCACTCGGCCGGGCCCGCACTGCAGGATCCGCAGCAATCAGCCGACGGCCGGCTTGCTGGGATGGTCCAGCGCGGCGCCTGCCCTGGCGATGCCTGCCTGAGACAGCGCGTGTGGCAGCAGTGAGTGGCCCTGTGGTCCTGGTGTGCGCGCGCATCACATCCGCCAGGGTCTTGACGGCATCAGTTAGCATGCGGCCAGTCGCGGCAGTTGCTGCCCCGAACTCACGCACACTGGTCGCCAGCGACTCGATGGCCTCAGGCATGCGCCCCACCACGCTCATGAGCTCCGTGTGGCGCCGGTCCGAGTCGTCGGCCATCTGATCGAGCTTCCGCACCTCCTCCGAAGTGAAGGTGTCCGGACTGGAGTCGCGACTCTCCCGCTGGGGAGGAGGGGGCCGAACTAGGGGACCCTTGCCGCGTTGGTGACGGCGAGTGTGCCGAGCAGCAGCACTCCCCTCTGATCCTTCCCCCCTTTGGGGGGAAGGCCGCGGGCCACGCGCACGGCTGCTGGGTGGCTGGACGCCACTGGTCCCAGAAGCTGCATTGCCCTGCGACAGTTCCTCCAGGCACTCGTCCAGTGAGGAGGTGTCGAGCATTTCCTCCTCTCCTGCGGGACGTGACTGTTCCCCCGAAGGTCCGGCTTGCTCCTCCTCCTCCTCCTGGTTGGAGGTGCTGTCACTGGCAGCCTCAGGGTCCTGGTCGTCACCAGCTGAAAGCAGGAATGCACAAGAGTAGCTTCAGAGTGAGGAGACGGCGTCAGCGAGGGAGTTAGGACTGGTGGGATTCAGCGCATTGGTGGGACAGTGGCAAAGGAGGTAGCTCGGATGGGCCAGTGCGACGCGAGAGGACCAAAAGGCGAGGTCCTTGCCATTGCCGGGCAGTGGAGGGTCGGATACACCGCACGCTGTGGGGACAATCACACGTGCTCCCATGAGCACACACACGCGCTCCTCCAGCTGAGTGAGCTTCTGCAGCTTGGCGCGGCCACCCCTGGCACGGGCCTGGTGATTAAACGCTACTTTAGCCTGCAAGAGAAAGGACGGGCTGTAAGTGCGCAGTGAAGCCCTGATGTAGTGTGCACTGCCTCCCATGGTGGAATAGCTTGGACAGAGTGAAGCCCTGATGTAGTGTGCACTGCCTCCCATGGTGGAATAGCTTGGACAGAGTGAAGCCCTGATGTAGTGTGCACTGCCTCCCATGGTGGAATAGCTTGGACAGAGTGAAGCCCTGATGTAGTGTGCACTGCCTCCCATGGTGGAATAGCTTGGACAGAGTGAAGCCCTGATGTAGTGAGCACTGCCTCCCATGGTGGAATAGCTTGGACAGAGTGAAGCCCTGATGTAGTGAGCACTGCCTCCCATGGTGGAATAGCTTGGACAGAGTGAAGCCCTGATGTAGTGAGCACTGCCTCCCATGGTGGAATAGCTTGGACAGAGTGAAGCCCTGATGTAGTGTGCACTGCCTCCCATGGTGGAATAGCTTGGACAGAGTGAAGCCCTGATGTAGTGAGCACTGCCTCCCATGGTGGAATAGCTTGGACAGAGTGAAGCCCTGATGTAGTGAGCACTGCCTCCCATGGTGGAATAGCTTGGACAGAGTGAAGCCCTGATGTAGTGAGCACTGCCTCCCATGGTGGAATAGCTTGGACAGAGTGAAGCCCTGATGTAGTGAGCACTGCCTCCCATGGTGGAATAGCTTGGACAGAGTGAAGCCCTGATGTACTGTCCACTGCCTCCCATGGTGGAATAGCTTGGCCAAAGTGTAGAGTGCCGAATGGCCATTTGATGCTCATGACTGTCCCAATGCTGCTGGCTGAGGGCTGGCCAAAAGGACTTTCAGGTCCCTTTGCCCATCATGTCAGGTGTACATGCAAGAATGAGGAGGAGACTGGAAAGGCTACTCACCCTCACAATCCTGGTCAGATCGTTGTATTTCTTACGGCATTGTTTGTGGGTCCTGGGGGCCTCGCCGGTGAACGTCACCCTCTGGGCGATCTGCTTCCAGGCTTTGGTGTAGTCGTGGTGGGTTGGATTCCTCCCACTCTCTGGAAACAAGATCTTGCGCCTCACCTCCAGAGCTGTGACCATTATGTCCAGATCACCCTCTGAGAAGCGCAGGGCACGCTGACGGGCCTTCTCTGGCGTTGCCATGACTCCCTGGGGCTGAGCAGTAGTGTTGAGGCCTCTTTGCAAGGCTGCAGTGTGCAGGGCGTGGCAGCAGACCAATTCGTCCCTTCCCCCTTTAAGAGCTGGTCGGCACCACGGGGTCTGCTGTCAGTGCAAAAATGACCGCACCCGTGCTGCGCCCCGCCTGGGCGCTATCCCTCTGGACCGCCGGCTTAGCGCCTAAAGAGAGTAGTGGAACGCCTCTTTTAGCGCTCCACCAACCTCTTAGGGCGAAGCCACTGAATTCCCGGCAACGGGGCGCTACTTTGGGGCGGGCGCTAACTTCGGGCGGGCGCTAAGGTTAGCGCCCCAAAACTGCCTATACTGAAAATCTAGCCCAAAGAGCCTGCAAGTGAATATAGACAAGTTAAGTTAGTGGGAAATAAGGTGGCAGATGGAGTATAATTTGAGGAAATGTGAGGTTATTCACTTTGGTATGAAGAATAGAAAAACAGAATATTTTTTAAATGGTGAGAAACTATTAAATGTTGGTGTTCAGAGAGATTTGGGTGTCCTCGTACACGAAACACAGAAAGTTAGCCTGCAGGTACAGCAAGCAATTAGGAAGGCAAATGGCATGTTGGTCTTTATTGCAAGGGGGTTGGAGTACAAGAGTAAGGAAGTCTTACTACAATTGTACAGGGTTTTGGTGAGACCACACCTGGAGTACTGTGCACAGTTTTGGTCTCCTTATCTGAGGAAGGATATACTTGCCTCGGAGACGGTGCAACGAAAGTTAACTCGATTGATTCCTGGGATGAGAGGGTTGTCCTATGAGGAGAAATTGAGTAGACTGTCTCTATACTCTATAGAGGTGATCTCATTGAAACATCTAAGATTCTGAAGGAGATTGACAGGGTAGATGCTGAGAATCTACCTAGCTGGAGAGTCTAGAACTAGAGGACATAGTCTCAGGATAAGGGGTCGGCCATTTAAGACTGAGATGAGGAGGAACTTCTTTACTCAGGGGGTTGTGAATCTTTGGAATTCTCTACCTGAAAGGGTTGTGGATGCTGAGTCGTTGAGTATATTCAAGGTTGAGATAGATAGATTTTTGGACTCATGGGGAATCAAGGGATATGGGGATCTGGCGGGAAAGTGGAGTTGAGGTCAGCCATGATCTTATTGAAGGACCATATGGCCTACTCCTGCTCCTAATTCTTATGTTCTTATATCTCTGTTAAACACCTTAGGCTGTTTTCCTATGTTAAAGACACTATGTAAATGAAAGTTGTTGTTGTTGATCATTATTCAGTATAAACAATATATTTACAATAGTTTACAAACGTTACTATTCTCCTCAAACCGTACTATCTCTTAACCGAAAATTGCTCCTTGAAACGCAGTTTCTCACTTCTTAGATGATGAAATGCTACAGGTCTAGTTCAGTCTCTTTGCTGGCTTTAAGCTCCCTGACTGACATCTGTGTTGGCCAGCAATAAAGAAACCAATAGATGCTTCATGTTTGTCACATAGACCATGGAGGATGGTAGCACTCTTAATAAATATACAGCTGGAAGAAAGCTGCTGAAATGAAAGTGACAGTGAGAGAGGCATAAACACCCTGAGGAATTATATGAACAGCGTTCCAGCACAAAAAGGTGTTCAATCCCTGCTTCCGTCACCAATTCTGACCACCTCTACAGGAACAGGGGTAGAAATCCATCTGGGCCTGTTTTTGGGGCGAGATTCAGCGTTGCGCATACCAATTGCTACCCCTGTGAGGAGCATTGTTGAAATAAAAACAAGCAACCCAAGGCAAAATTGTTTCTTCACCAGAACAGCACATGATTAATATTTAATCTGAAATTCCTGCAGGAAGGTTGCTGAATGTTTTTTTTGGTTGCAATCTACTGTCTGGCAGTTACAAAGAATCAATCATAGACTCCAATTTTAAGTGGCAGAAATTGGTATGTGTAACACCTATGTTTTGGGTGTAAAACAGGTGCAATGCTGACAAGTTGAGCAGTGGGACAGCTCGCTTGTGTGTTTTGGCAACTGCTAAATTAATCGGGCCCATTTTTAACCATTCCGGCTGTCCACCTAAAACAGGCGTTAGACTTCTTGTATATGTTAATTAGGGGGTCTAACACCTATTCAAGGATCGCCATGGAAAACGTGCTCAGTGACCACCTAGGAAAGGTAAGTTATTTTTACATTTAATTTTCTTTTAAAACCTTCCCTGTGGAACCAGAAGGAGCAAGCGTGCTCCCTCTACTCCACAGTCATCATGGCTCCCACTCCCCCTGCTCCTGCCCCTGCCTCGTAGCTCGCTCCAAATCCCCACCCCTCCCCTCACGCTCCCTCCAGGGAGTTAACCTTCCTGCTGCTGCCAGTGAGGCAAGCAGGCCAACATTCTTCTTTGTTAATGCGCAAGCTGCCTGTGAAGATGCCAATGGTGCCGCAGCTCATGCGTGAAATGTTAATGAAGCCCGAGGCCCAATTTTGGACTGCCCTTGGGCCTGCCAGTTGGGGTTTATTTATTTACGTAAATAGATTTATTTGCAAGTAAGCTGGTATGCAAATAAACCAAGATACAAAATCTAAAAGTACGATAATTAAAATAATAAAGATGGAGTCAGCCTATTGGATGAAACAGCTTTTCATAGACTTCATAGTGTGATATCATATATGAATGACATGATTCCTAGATGATCTATTCAGAACTGAATTGAACTGAACTAAAAATATTGAGAAAAGACTGCAGGATATAGTTCAGTTCAAAGTCGTCTGAGGACAAGCCATCAATTAACCAAATCAAAGACTCATTCAAGCATACTATGCATAGAATGACTGATGAACAGGTGTTTCATATTGCCTGTTTACAAAGGACCAGTTAATGTTTCAACCAATTATAACTTAATTAGCATTTAAGACAAATCCTCTGTATCCTGACGAATGTATAAATCAAACAACTTGGTTTGTGTCTGGAAGAGAATTGGGCTCTTGTCTCTATTTAGAAATTTGGTAAGGAAACCTAGTGTTTATTTTAAATTTGGCAATATTTAAAACACATTTATCCTGTCTATCTACAGGCATATCAAAAGACCATAATCCAGAACTCTCCTTATTTTTCCAAAATTCTATTTTAAATGGAAAAATTCATATTTATTCACTAAATGAAACACCCAAACACTGACATGAATAAAATTCCAGTTGACAAATGGCCAACAAGTTAAGTCATTTCAGTGTGTAAATGTTTTACTTTTTTCATTTGTAAGTTTTAAAAAATCTTATCCAACTTCATCTCCTTTCCATTCTTCCTTTCCCATTGAGTATGGCTTGATGTTTGTTTATTCATTTGTGTGCAAGTATTTTATTTCATTGATACCTTCAAAAATCTAATACTCCTAACTTCCTCTCTCATATATATCCATCCAGTCAAAGTAAATGGGGCTAATCAATCAATAATAGTCAACATTAGTAAAGAATATGTTTTGCAGAAACGGAAAGAACTAAGGGGGGAAAATTCTGTATCGCCCCGTTTGGGATGCCATTATCGGCCATGCGCAAAGTTTAGCGCCTGGCGCTAATTATCACCTCCGACAGCAAACTTGGCTTTTATCGTCCCTGGAGGTGATTGGCGCGCTAAATCAGGCACTTCACATCTGTCTTAAGGCGCAAAGGCCAAGGAGCGAGGCGCTACCTCAGCGCTGGCGAAGCTCGTGTGATGTCAGTCAGCAATGCAACACAGACACACTGGCACCGGCCAATTCTTAAAGGGGAGTTTTGACGAATGGTCATTGACCTGAAACGTTAACTCTGTTTCTCTCTTCACAGATGCTGCTTGATCTGCTGAGTTTCTCCAGCATTTTCTGTTTTTATCTTAAAAGGGAGGGTTGATCTTGCTCTCCATCCACATCCTGCTCATTGCAGCATTGAATCTTAGCCTGGAGAGACCTGTACATCAAATCTGCTGGAAAGAACAATGGAGAGGCCCAGGGAAAGAGCTCAGAGTGCAGCCCCCACAGTCTCTTCTAAATAGATACAAGGAAGGGCAAATCAAAATGAACCTGCAAAGTGCTGCTCAGTACTCAAAACTCCTTCACACAGCGTTGAATCTCTCCAGAAGTCTCTCTCCCTCTCTCTTTCTCAGAATGCGTGGTGCACAAATGTCACCAACAAAAAAAGGCAGGAAGCGGTCGTCTTTAAATAGTGCTTCCCCAGTCCCTTTCTGACTGCAAAACGCTCCCCTCAACCTGTCGTTGCTAGCGACAGGCGGTAAGGCAGGGGGCGCCACTCAATATCCGGTCCGGGGTGCTACCGGGGCGTTGCGCACTCGACTGACGTCACGATCTGCCGGCGCAAGAGATCGTGGTGGCAGTGTTTAGCGCCACCACAAAATGTCTAGTTAATTTCGTGAGCGGTGCAAACATCGCTGCGCCCGGGCGCTAGTTGCTTTGTGCCCCATTAGTGCCCTCTTAAGGTGCTAACGGGAGGCGGAAACAACTGAATTTTTCCCCCTAAATGTTCACAAGATTCCTGAGGCAGATAAAACTAATGAGTAATTAGAGGAGAAAATTAGTGATGCTTTGATATTTTTCAGAGCTCCATAAATACTGGAGTACTGGGCTGAAAAGTAGCAAATACAGTTCCAATATATTCAAAACAGGAATAAGACTCTTAACCTGGTAATTACAGGCTTAACATGTTTAGTAGGAAAAATGCTTGCGGGCATGCCACAAGATTGCTGTAAATGAATGTTTAGAGATCTCAGGTATCACAACAAGTAGTCAGCATGGTCATATATTACAAACCTGCTGACATTTTCTTTGGATGTAACTAATCTAGTGAACAAAGGTGATTGAGTAAATGTCGCTTAATTTAACTGTCAAAAAGTGTTTGACAATGCTCCATAAGTGAAACAAATTGTGAAGTTTATGGTTGATTGAATAAATGACAAATTGCCCAGGTGGATTCAAAAGTGGCTTAACAAGAGAAGACATGTAGGCCTAGACTTACCACTCCACCCCACCCCATTGGGAGACATCTCCTGGGGGGGAGAAAAGGGAGGGGGAGGTTGGGACTACTGCCATAGGCATGTGCCCTTTAACCTAGTTGACCTTCTGGACTCTGGGTCTAGAATGCAGGAAGCAACCAACCAATTAAAAAAAGATAGGGCCTCTTCTTTGGCCTGTGCAAGGCCATGATCTGTTAGCACTTGCACAGGACTGCCTGGGTGTCCCTGGTGATGGAGCATGCGGCGTCCACCAGCACGCTTGAGGCCTTCTGCGACTGGTGGGCACCAGAGGGACTGGAGTGCATCATCACCCCCGGGAATAAAACTTTAATTTGATTTGTTAAGGTTCCTTTAAAATTTTTGTTAATTTACAGACTTTATTGGTTGTGCCCCTTTAAAAAGGGGGCACATGCTGAACTTTAATAGGCATTTGCCAGGAAGAAGAAGAGTCAGCACTTGTGCAGGCCCAGATGCAAACGACCATTTGGGCCCCCATCACTGTCAGAAGAATGCTGAGAGCCTGGGTCAAACAAGCAGCCCCTGCATCCAGTGTTCAAAAAACACAACATGGGGAAATATGCCGGAGGATGTATTTCCCCTATTTGTATTTAATTTACATATATCCACCCCTTCCACTGCCAGACCAAGGTACTGGCAAATTGAGGTATGTGGGTATGTATTGGAGTGGGTCTGCACTTTTCCATCTCCACCCCCCGATTTTGCCAATAAATCAGAGCAGGTGTTGAAGGTCTAGGCCATAAAGTCTACAGGCTCACGGTTAAATATATGAAAAGTGCTCTGCCTGGCAAAAGTAATCAGCGGTGTTCCACGGGGATCTGTTCTAGGAGCCCAGTTGTTGTGAAATATATTGGATAACATGTCTGTAGTTGTACTATTAAATTTGTTATTGGCACAAAGCTATTTTGGCGAGTTATGACTAGAAAGAAAATGTATTATCTTCATAAATTTAGACCATTAAAATAGAGTGTCTCAGATATTGCAAGTGAATATTAATGTGGATATGTGCAGATTAATGCATACAGGAACAGGTAATAGTAAACATGTGGGTCTTATTTTACATAGGTCAATGGAAATTGTGGTATTGGAATAAATCTAACCTACAGTGGGATTATGCAAGTGCCTCTCTGTGAAGGACAATATCATTAAAATGACAGGATGGATGACCACACTGGTTTTAAACAAAACAATACTTAAAAAAAAGTAACAAAAATAACAAAATTAAATTAGAAGGGTAAAATCAGGGGAAATAAAAATAAAACCACCTTGTGGTGCCCACTAGTGGCAGGAGGCATCCAGTGAGCCACAGATACAATACTTCCACTGGCAAAAAATGAAAAAGATAATTTTGAAAGAATCTGGTTAATGTGAAGCACTTACTGGGATACATCTGGCAAGCATAGGATTACACATCAGATAACCTATAGTGACATTGTACAGGTCAGTGGTGAGGCTAGTTCTGTATGCTATGCAGTTTTGGCTATCCTGCCTCAAAAAGACATAGGTGCTTTAGGAAAGGTTCAGAGAAGAGTGACCAGGATGGTGCGAAGCAGTAGGGAACTAATTCATGAAGAAAAGATTATATGACTGAATTTATTTTTGCCAGACAAGAAAGATTGGGGAAGGACATAATACTAGTCTTTAAGATAATAATAGGTATAGATAAGGTTGGTTATAAGCAAACTATTTAACCTGAGCATTGAACATATGACTGGAGGAAACAAGTAAAAAAACTCACAAGCCTCAAGTAAAGTTAAAGATTAAAATTGCCCCCAAAATAGCCGACATCTGGAAAGGCTGGGTTTTAAAAAGAGAAAGAACTTGCATTTTTAATTAATATAGCATCTTTAATGTCTTCAGGATGTCAGCATGTGCTTCACTACCAACTAATTCCTTTTTTGTGAAATGCAGTTGCTATTATTTTCTAGGAAACTACTGTAAGCAATTTCCACACAGCAAGGTCCCAAAAGCAGCAATGAGATGAATGACCAGTTAATCTATTTTGACAGTATTACTTGAGGGATAAATGTTGGCTGGGATACCTGGATAATTTCCCTGAGTTTCTTTAAAGAGTTTAATGGAATCTTTTACATCCACCTTGGTTTGACATCTCATCTGGCAAGTATAGTGCTTTTGCACTGAATTGTCAACTATGAGTGTGGTTTGAATCTAAGTCCCTTCTGACTTAGAGGTGAGAGTGCTACCAACTGAACCAAACTGACAATTTGAGCCCAATTGACAACTTTAAAAGGCAGCTCGATCAATATCCTTTGAGAAGAAGGGCTGAGAGTTATACTACTTGATTTTCTTTCAGAGGAGGCAAGGAGAAAAAAAACTTAATACCCCTTAACAGTTTTGTGGCGTGGACTGAAGTACATGATAGAATAATCATACAGGGACTCTGAATGGACTGGGCTTGTTGGGTTGAATGCTATGCATTGCTCCACGTATCCTCACCATATTGAAAGTGGCTGACTTGTCAGCTGCAAACAGCTGATGGGCTCAAATAAATGAATTTGTGGCAGACTAGTTAGTTGCAAGTTCATCCATTTGAATGTGTGAGCTGCCGGCAGGAGTCGGATCAGGTCAGGACTACCAGCAGGAATCAGGTCAGGTCGGGGCTGCCACCAAGAGCCGGGTCAGGGCCCCATTCATTTCAATCAAGCTATCTAACAGGACCTCCATATTCAGGTCTGTAAAATGGGCTTTAGGTAATTCTCTTTTGGCCATTTTGATGAAGCTATGTTTACTCCATATTTTAATATGTAAAATAGTCACCATTTTTGGCTGGTTATATACTGATTTAGCTGCTTGCGAAATGTGTGAAGTGAGCTTATTACTCAATTTTTTATTATTACATTTCATATTTGTTTTGGAAACCATTAAATTTATCCAAAAATAGAGAGATCAATTACTTTTGACCAGAAGTGGAAAATATAGCTCTTCGCCATTTACCAAACAAGTAGTGACTGAGTTCATGTTCAAATGTAATAATTCGTCTTAGGGTTGCAACTTTTCCACGAAATGCACAGGTAGATTGAGATCAAGGTTCGGAACAAAAAAACGCATTAAAATGTGAACATTTAAACAATGCTAATCTAACAGGCTTATATCTGTTTGGAGCTGATATTAAATGGATACCATTTAAATATTGCCAGTGTTCACATTTTCAGATGAACTCTATTTCTACTACAAGATACACATACACATTTATCAAAATCTTCAAGTTATGTTACCCTGTCGGCTGTACTACATCTCATCCATAAGGACTCACATCTAGAGCTGACTACAGGGTGGAGAGATGAGTGCTTTGAGGACAGGACAAGAAGAGAATTGTGATGTAGAGGGGAGATTGGGGAAAACAGAGTGGCAGATAAAAAAGAAATAGCTGATGGGAGATTGACATGCCAGGAAAGTATAAATTTATGTAGCTTCCCCAGACTCTCATTCTGGTGGGAGGTACATACCAGATCAGTAGAGGCTTAAAAGTATTACTGTATACCTCTTAACCTAATTGAACAGTTTTATAGTTTTGTTTTTTGCATAGTCTATCTTGGGTTCATTAAAATTTTGAAATTAATGAATCACAGAGAAATGTGATATTAATGTTTTCAATTTATTAGTCAATGGTTTCCAAATGAACAATTATAAAAGGATCGCCACTTCAAAACAAATGTTAACAAGAAAGAAAATAATCAATTGAAATATTTGCAGAATATTTTATAACCTGTATTGTTCACACAAAAAGTAACAGCCAAGTTTAAGAGACTGACAAATATGGTTTACAATGGCAACAGTGTGAGGTAATTGAGAAATAAAATTAGCATCAGGGTTTTGCTCAGCATTATAGTAAAAAAATCTGATCTAAATGGACTGGAAGAAGCTAAAGAGAAATGTCTATTTAATATCCTGCATATACATTTTTGTCATGAGGCTTCATTATTAAGAATAAAAATCACATTAAAAATATTGAAACAAAATATTCCTATGGTGCTATTCAAAAATAATTCTGATAAGATGTAATCTGTAATTGCATGTTCTTTTCTGTTTACCAGATAAAAGGTGCTGTGGTGGAAAATGTGAATGACAAGCATTCAGACACCCCGTTAATAGCTCTCAGTGCAGTATCTACAGAATCTGTTCATCACCTCCATGTTCTTGCTGAAAAGTACTACTTAGAATGGGAACAACATACAAATTAGCAGCATTCTGCTTATGTGACATTTGATATTAGGATAAGGCCCTATCATATGACTTAACATTTTAGGAAAACTGAATAAAAAATTATAATAATTGTGACAAGAAGCTGAAGTATAATTTGGTAGCAGTATTTAAATAAATACAGTAAATGGTTAACAGTCAATGCATTTAAATGCACCAAAGTACATAACAACTGGCAAAAGCTCTGCAGCTCAGTTGTTGAGGAATAAACTGAGGCACTGCAGTCCATGGGGGAAAAATTAGCCTCCTTTGTGTCTCCCGTTAGTGCCTCCGGGGGGCGTTAACGGGGCGCTACCGGCTTTGCGACCGGGCGCGGCGATAGTACTGACGGCTGTGAAATTGACATGGAGGTTTGTGGCAGCGGTAACCACTAGTGCCACGATCTCCTGCACCCGAGGATTGTGACGTCATCTGGCTGCGTAGCGCCCCGGATCCGAACTTCGGTTCCGCCCCCTGCAGCATCGCCGGGCGATAACACCGACAGCTGCAGGAGGCATTGTTAGGGAGGCTGGCCGCTTGGGGAGCGGTATTTAAAGGTGAGGCCGCTTGTGTCAATGAAAAATGTGTTTTCACCCCTTAGGTTGTTTTTTCAACTTTTTCCTGTGCCGCGATTGATTAGCCCTGCACTCTGTTTGCGTGCTTGGGGCTGATTGTCACGCATCGCGGCTGCCGTCGACGAGGAGGGAAATCGATTTAATGCAGATCTTGCAGCAATGGCCCTTCCCGTTAAGGGAGGGAAGGAGCCTCCATTCCCGGCAGCGCTGCACTTGATATTGGGCAGTGCTGCACCTCTACCGCCCCTCTTGCCAAACTTTAGTGCTCCAAGGGAAGTGGTAGTGCTTGATTTAGTGCTTCACTTCCTTCCTGGATTCACTGGTGTAGCGCCCGGCACTACTTTTTCGTTACCGCTAAAGGTATCACCCCAAACAGGGCGATACTCAATTTCTCCCCCCATTACTTTAAATTAATATAGATTTATAAACCAATAATTAAGATGTCACAAAGTAAACATATACCTTCTCACTCACTTTTTGAATTCTTTCTTTGCTCAGAAAATGTCAAATCTGACCAGAAGAGATTTCCTTACAACTCACTAAGTAAAAATGTATATGCATTGTTGTGGATTAATTTGACTTCAGGTGCTGGATAAGAAGGTCATTTAGTTGGCCTAGTGGAAACCATGCGCAGGAAACTAGCAAATTATGGCAAGCAAGTTGGTCCAAAACCCAGAGGGAGATTGATGTAAAAATGTCATGGTTTGAGAAAAGCCCGGAGCTGTTAAAAGACTACCTGAAGTATGAAAGTGAGATGGTTTAAAGTTTTTCTTGTAAGTATCACTTTTCCTGGTAGGCAGAAGAAATGGTGCATTTTCCTTATTTTAACTGCAGTTTCCCTGACAGTGTGTAATCTGGAAAATAACCTCCATAAATCTTGCCTATCAGTAGAGACAGCTACCGTGGATGTCCACTGTTAGACATCAATGGAGTCTTGAAGCTGTTGCTTCACTTGTCTGCGTCAGCACCTCCTCTGCACCAACATCTGCAGGTCATCTCACTTGTTTAAAGGAAATATATGGGTTTTTTCCATCCATCTCTCTCTCTGTTCTAGCTGCTGTTGCTCATCGCAGTTAAGAGCCATCTGCCGCAAATAAAATTCAGAGTATTTGTAAAATGTGCACCAGCAAATCCTATTAGCCTCCTGCTTGTTTTAACTAGCAGACACTTAGCTTTGCCAGTCTTGATTTTAGTAACAGGCAATGATTAACTACCACTGGTAAGAGGCTGAAATTATCTTTATAAACATGCATTGATGTTAAACAACAAATGTAGATTACGATCTGGAGCATGAAAATATTATTGTTTAAATAGTTTTCCTTTTTGCCACCATATTTTTGAAAAACTATAAAAACCACCATGAAAAATAACATTTCCATCTGTTTCTGTCTCATCTGTTGGTCATAGCACACACATATGTGTGTAAAATAGGCGCTAGAGTTCATGTAGCTTTCTTAATAAAACTATCTCTGCAGAATGTTTCAGACAAATCTTTGAAAATTTTAGGCTGTTTTGGTAATAATTTCCATGTAAATGAGTTTTAATGACAATTGGTGTATGTAATAGCTTCAAAGTGCCACAGGGTGGTAGGAGATGTGCACTTTCCTAAATGTGTTTCTCGACATACCCTGTACCACTTGTGTTGGAGAATGTGCCAGGTTAGAAATCAGACAAAACATCATGATAAACACTCCAGTGAACTCATACAGAGGTTTTAGAATGAACATATGGTGTCTAAAAGTTGTACATTTAATTCTGGTCAAACAACTCTCCATCCAGAAACCTTGATTTTTTTTTTGTATCTTATTGTATAGCATCTGAAGTTGACTACATATTATATTGTCTGCTTATATTGTATATACTTTTTTTCTGAAGTCATACTTTTGCTATATAAAGTTTATGGTTAATGTGTTAAATATATTTTGTCCACTTTGTAGCCACTGAAGTATTTTAAGTGCTGAGATTTTTTGGGCACTTAAAATAAATTCACTTGCCAGACTAATGCTGCTCCAAAACTTCCAAATGCTGTCACAAAATACATCAAAGGTAATATCATGAATTTTTAGTATATGATAACCATGGTGAATGTTTTATTAATTTCCTCTTTAATATTGCTGTATCACAAAATATTTAAATGCAAAATATAAATATATGATTTGAACATAAATATGTCTATTATCAATGTACATCATTTCAAGCTTCAAATAACCTATATCAAATTTAAAAAATACCATTAGAAAATGTTTTAAAATTATTTTGATAAAATTTTGTCAATGTTTCTCACATTCATTTTACATTTTCAAAGCATATAAAGCCACAATGAGTGTCAAAAAAATAACATGCAAACAAGAAATGAAAGACAAATGTTAAATTCCTACAAAATTATCAACCAGTTTAAATCTGTAATGGAATGTTGAGTCAAAATCAAATTGAGGTTTTTGTAGCATTCAATAGTGCTCCAAAAATGTACCAGAAGCAAATTTTCTTTAAAATATTGTGGTATAGAAATTCCCTCTTTTCAAAACTCCTTATTAGTAAACCCCAAATAAACAAAAGATAGGCACAATTATATTTCCTTATTTTGAAATGTTGCTATGCATTTACAGATGAGTTCAGAGGTCATGGCAGTTGTTGATTGTCAGAGAAACCAGCCATTATCCTTGGTGCTCATGATAACATTCATAATATATGCCATATTTTTCTGCCGTATACACCCAGTGTCAGAGGCATACAGGGATGGAGCAAAATAACAAGTTCCTTTTGCTTTGATCCATTCAGGTAATTGTTTTTTTGTGAGATTTTTATTATCTGATATCAGTATTGAATCAAGTGAAATGCAGACCAAAGGCGATGCTTGGTGCATCTAACAGCATTCAGGCAATGCATTCCCAACAACTATAAAATGAAGCAGCCTACAGTATGAAACAAACATATGCTCTCAATATAGATTGTGCTGACATTGTACAGCTCACTTGTGCTAAAAATCTTTCTTGAAAAATTACAGGCTCTCCAAAGTAGAGCAGTTAAAAAGATAACTACAACCTTTATACTGCAGTTAAAGTAGTTGAAAAAGTAGAGCTCTATGTGTGTCTTCAGTCCAGTTCTGTGCTCAGCAGTTTGTCAGCACTTAACTGGCAATGGCACTTCTAAAGTTGAAAAAGAACTGACTGACTGGCTGTCTTTTTTCCAGCAATAGAAACTTAAATGTTTACTGGCAGAGAAGCTAGGATCTTTTTAAACTTTAAAATTAAAATCTTATTTGGTTGCAATTATACTCCAATTCCTTCATCACTGCAAAACAGAAACTGCTTCACACGCTATTTGTACAATAAAGCTGCACTATTAGAATAATAGATTAGATAGGAGGCAGATACAAAATGTGCACAGGTACTCACATCTTTCAATGTGGAGAATAAGCTTTTCTTACTTCGATGATATTTTGTAATAAGATTATGTACAATTCACACCTATTCAAGAATGGCGCCACCAATAAAAGGCTCTGCTGGATTACTTTACAAATGAAAGTCGTATGTTACTATATGTCTGAATTTTATGAGTTACATCATTTTTTTTTAATTTTGCAAGTATGCCATGAAGCCAGTGAACATCTTGAATAATATGCCACATGTGCAGAGGTGTAAAGATTATTGTAGCGTGTTTCAAAGCCAAGTGGGGAATGTCGGCAGGTGATGTCAGCTCTCAGCAGTGACTGGATTTGAAAACTGGGTTGCTGTCAAATTAAGAGACTTATTAATTTTAATATTGCATAATCACAGCTTGCCAGTGCAAGAGCAGACAGAAATGAAAGGAACAAATTAAATGGGCAATCAAAAATGCAGAGAGAGGTGCAAGAATGAAGAGAAGAAAACAGAGGGAAACAAGACAAGGGAGCAAATGAACTGTACTGAGATGACAGATAGAAATTGAGGGAGGCAACAAAGCGTAAATAGAAATTGAGAAAATGGTACCTAGAAAGAGAACAAAGGGAAGTTACAAATGGAAACACAAGGAATTAAAATGATACAGGAAACAATGAAACAGGTAAATATGTCAACTTTAGGCAACATTTAGTATTCAAATGACAATATTTCAAATACCTATATAAAACACTAGTTCGGCCCCAACTGGAGTATTGTGTCTAATTCTGGGCACCACACTTTAGGAAGGATGTGAAGGCTTTGGAGAGGGTGCAGAAGAGATTTACTCAGATGGTTCCAGTGATGAGGGATTACAGTTATGTGGATAGACTGGAGAAGCTGGGGTTGTACTCCTTCGAGCAGTGAAGTCTAAGAGGAGATTTGATCGAGGTGTTTAAAATCGTGAAGGATTTAGATAAGAGTAAATAAAGAGAAACTGTTTCCAATGGCTGAAGGGTCAGTTACCAGAGGACGCAGATTTAAGGTGATTGGCAAAAGAACCAGAGGCAACATGAGGAAAAACTTTTTTATACAACGAATAATTAATATTTGGAATGCACTGCCTGATAGGGTGGTGGAAACAGATTCAATAGTAGCCGACAAAAGGGAATTGGATAAATACTTGAAGGAGAAAAAATTGCAGGCATATGGGAAAAGAGCAGAGCGCTGGGACTAACTGGATTGCGCTTTGATAGAGTTGGTGCAGACTCGATGGGCCTAATGGCCTCCTTCTGTGCTGTACTATTCTATGATTCTATGATTTTATTTCTGTCATTTTTGAATTCAGTCTCCTTCCAGTCTTCTCTCCCTATTGTCAAAAATCTATCTTTCTTCCAGCACCTACTCTCCTAAATCCAGCAATAAATCTGAACTTCGCATTGCCATATCCACTATGATTTCAGTACTCCTTTAGTTCAAAAATTAAACATAAGTATATCTATAAGTTTCTAACAAAAATAAACATTGCTATAGTGTTGTTCATAAGTAAATATCTTTTAAAAATATTGTGAGGACAGTGAGTAGAGGAGAAGGTTTCAGACTAAGAACAATGGTAAAAATATCTTGGGTTGCTGGGGGCACAACGGATTAGAAGAAGAGTACAGACTAAGGCTAGGCTGATGGTTAGGGTCTGGCATGTGAAAGCACCAGTTTGGCAGTGAGCAAGCTATGAGGAGGGTGCATGCAGAATTGTGCTGTAAAAATTGAAATATTTGGCCTTAAACATTTGCTGTTGCAATATAAAGCATATATAACTTGTGTACTATGTACAGTGTGGATTACAGTCTCTTTAATGTGCAGTATAATTGTTATGCCCTTAATTATTGCCTATGCTTTTAATTATTTCCTGCAACTGTAGGTGTGCCACTGCTATAGGACCTTCTTAAAATAAACGTTTGATTAAATCCAATAGGGTTTGCTACATTTATGTTCTATTTTAAATACTAAATATAGGTCTCTCAAGATTTAAAGTAACTGAATCAGCAATCCATTGGGAGTACTTGCACGCACCGACAAAAAGACAAAAATGAACATTGAAACTGTATATTTTATCTGCAGTTCCCTAAACACTATCCATTAGAGGATGGTCTCTATTTACCAATCATATATTATCTGAGCTTGTCTTTTAATTGGGTGGCTTGAAGTAAGGAGAATTATTAAAGACCAGTGAATCATCTTGTTGTAGAACCTATCATTATGCTATGAATTGTTACAACATGAATAAAGAAAATGCACAAGGCTGTTATGATTCTTTTACATGGGAGATATCTGCCATTGCAGATTATTCGTTGAATTTCAATTTTGCTGGACCATGCAAAGACTATGGGTGGAGCTTTCAACTTCAGTGGAGGCCAAATTCATAATTTAAATTTTAAATCCATTTTATTGACTTCATAGAAAGGAAAATCAGGCAGGTGTGTATATTGGCAGCCAATCAATATGGAGCCTGTTTTACTCCCCTACTGAAGTTGAAAGTTCCAGCTTATGTTTATCACACACATCGTAGCTTTTAATGATATTAACAACAAAAACGTATACCAAAGGATGAACACAGTAAACTTTACATAAAGTATAATAGGTATACATGAATTCCTGATAAAATAGCAAAATAGAGAAATCTGTTATAATGATGTTTGGAACTGGCTTTGGTTCATCTAAGTTGTATTCCACTAACACTGTTGTTCAATAGCATTATCCAAAAATAGTGCAGTATTTTTATCCCATGATTAGTGTCAGCGTAGAGTTTCCATCTGCACAGCTCACATGAGAATCTTAAGCCACCAGCGAGAGGAGTGTAGCTGAGGTAGTTTTCCATTGACACATGGGCCTAGAAATTCAGTGCCCTTAGCGCCGATTTTGCGGCGCTAGAGGGCCTAGCGCTGCAATTGGCGCCGGCGCCGAAATTGCCTGGGGCCCTTGCGCCGCGGTAGACCGGTAGCGCTGCGCCGGCACCGATGACGTCATCGGTGTGCGCAGCGTCCCGGTTGCCATGGTAACGGGCCCCAGCGCCGAAATTGACTTGCGGCCGCCTCGCCCGTGGCAGCCGCAAGCAACGTTCTGGCAGAGGTGCCTTGCACAAGTTTGCGCCGGCGCATTAAAGGCCCCGCGGCAGCCGGCCGCTTTCCCGCCGCCCGCCTGGCCGCAGCTCACTCCCCGGACTTCCCCCCCCTCCCCCCGGAACAGAAGCAAGCCCGGCACTTGTCCGAGGTGCCGGGCTCATTTTTAAAACGATTTTCGCGGGCCGCGGCCGGGTGCAGGCAGCTCCTCCTTAAGGGAAGGAGGAGGCCTGCACTTCCCGAACCTGCCGCACCGCAGCGGGCGCCGCAGCGCCGGAATAGCGCCGAAATTCAGCGTGTAGCGCCAGTTTTCAGGCGCAAACAGCTCTCAGCAGCGCCGGCAGCCGTTTGGGCGCAGAACTATTGAATTTTGGGCCCGACCAGCGCGACTTAGCTCCGGCACTAACTTCCGGCGCTAAAGCCCTGGCTGCGCCAAAACTCAATTTCTAGGCCATGGTTTTTATCTTTGAAGTACCTTCTCCAAGACTGAGGCTGCAATGAAGGCTAAAGATCCCCACCTACCCACTGAGGTCAGACACAAGTACTACCATTGGATATCAACCCAGTATTCCGAGCAGGCTCTCTGGTCTCTGCTCATTGCATTTATGTGGAGTGGATCCCAAACCCAACTGTTGTGACTCAGAGGCGGGAATAATACCACAAAGCCAACGGCTCACTGCATAGGAAAAGTATGGACAGGGAAATAGAGGATAATGCAAAGAGTAACCACTGCCAGTGGGATCACATGAACTGCTTTGATGGTGTATGGACTTTGTCCAGTCCCATTGATAGAACTCTTGAGAAATGGTACAATAGTAGCACTATGCTACCAATCTTGGGGAAAATCCTTTTTGCTAAATACATTTATGATTACACGAGTATAAAACATGCATTTTACAATTTCATTATAAATAGTGCACAGAAAAATATTTCCCCCCCAAAAAAATTACAAAATATATTTTAAAAAACTATTTCAAAAGGGCTGAAATTCCAAAAAAAAGTTCTAGACTATTTTCTACCAACTTATTAGGAATATTTTAAAACCATTTATTAAAAAGATAGCTTTTGTAATTACTGGTGTTATTTGTCACCACCTGAGTTATTACTATTGGATATTTTCCACAGGCTTTCACTATGGTGATTAATTAGTATTATCCAGATGGAATGCTATTTATTTCTTTGAGTCACTGGGGGGAAAATTCAGTTGGTAGCGCCACCCGTGGGGCGCAAACCAACTTGCGCCCGGGCGCGGCGATATCTGCGCCTCTCACGAAATTGACCGGACATTTTGCGGCGGCGCTAAACAATACCGCCTGATCTCCTGCGCACGCAGATCTTGACGTCATTCGAGAGTGCAACGCCCTTGTGGCGCCCTGGACCAGAAATTCAGTGACGCCCCCCTTCTATCCACCTGGCGCGACTAACGACAGGTTGACTGGATCGCTTCCCAGTCGCTGTGGGGCTGGGGGGCGCTATTTAAAGGGGGCCTCTTCCTGGCTTTTGTGTGGTAGCCATTTTTGCACCACTCATTCTGAGAGAGAGAGATTTGGAGAGGGACAAAGACAGAAAGAGAGACTTCTGCATTGAGTCAACGCTGTCTGAGGTAGTTTTGGCTTCTGACCATAACTTTGCAGGTACTTTACTTTTTGACCATCATAGCTTTGATTGCCCAGATACTATGGGGGCTGCAATGGATGGGAACGTCGTCCTTCTCCATCACATTCAGAGGGCATAGAGACACAGAGAGAGAGTGGCAATCATGGCCAGACAGAGGAGGGCCAACAGGCGTCGGTACAGGAGACCTTACCCTCCCAGAGCTTTTCACCAACAGTTCTCATACATTAACATGTCTGAGGAGCAGTGTTTGCGAAGGCTGCGATTCAGCAAGGAGGTGGTCACTGAGCTCTGCCACCTGCTTCAGCCAGATCTGCAACCTCAACTGAGGAGCAGGACATCTCTGTCGGTGGCAATGAAGATAACAGTGGGCCTCAACTTTTACGCCACTGGCTCCTTTCAATCCGCTACTGGGGACATTGCCAATATCTCCCAGTTTGCGGTGCATTGCTGCATCCGTCAGGTCACAAATGCCCTCTTTAAAAGGAGACGAGAGTACATCTCTTTCTCCATGACCCTGGACAAGCAGCAAGAACGCGCAATGGGCTTTGCGATGATAGTGGGCTTCCCCATGGTGCAGGGCGCCATTGACTGCACCCATGTGGCTTTGCGGGCACCACAAGAGAATGCCGAGAATTTCCGCAACCGAAAGGGCTTCCATTCCTTAAACGTCCAGTTGGTCTGTGACCACAGACAGCTGATACTCGCTGTCAATGCCCACTTTCCAGGCAGCAGCCACGATGCCTTCATCCTGCGCCAGACTTCTGTGGCAGACCGTTTCGAGGCACCGCTTCACCCAGGAGGTTGGCTTCTCGGGGACAAGGGGTATCCTGTGTGCACCTGGCTGATGACCCCGCTCCATTCGCCCAGCAACCCTGCTGAGCTACGATACAACGAGAGCCATCAAGCTACCAGGAATATCATTGAGCACACAATCGGCGTGCTCAAGCAATGGTTCCGCTGTCTGGACCATTCTGGAGGAGCCCTGCAGTACTCGCCTGAGTGAGTCTCCCACTTCGTTGTTGTGTGCTGCATGCTGCATAACCTGGCAATCCTCAGGACCCAGCCAATGCCACCAGACATTGGAGCACCAGCAGAGGAGGAGGAGGAGGATGAGGAGGATGGTCATCAGCAGTACCAAGGCGGGAGGGAGGCTCAAAGTGGAAGGGCCATCCGTCAAAGGCTCATAGCAAGTCGCTTCTAGGCCCCCTCTGAGGGAATGGCTTCTGCCATTCAAACAACCTGAATGAAACCATCCCGCAGCCCCTAAGCCAGTCAAGGCAACAATGAGTGCAAAGACCAAACATGCCCATTTTGAATACAGACACTTCTTTATTTCCCAAACTGTGTCTCATTTCTGCATGACAAAGTAATAGAAAGAAACACCAAAAAAAACAGTCATTCACATAACTGGCTCTCACAACCTGGAGACAATGTCCAAAACAGTAACAAAAATTTGACCATGACCCTCGGCCTTCAATAAAACAATGAAATACATTTTGCGACACCTCCTACTTTTTGCCCTTTGAGGGTGATCTGCCTCCCTTGCGAAATTGCCCCCTTCGCACCCTGCAGCTCCTCCATAATGGGACCCCAGTGGCTGCAGCAAGGCTGGGGGAAGGCTGCTTAGTGTCAGAAACTGAGACTGCAGATGTCCTTGAGGGATGGCCTGGACCAGCTCTGGGCCTGGAGGGCCCGGCTGCTGACTGTTCCAACTCTGCATGGGCGGCAGCAGTCTGCCCTACAGGTGTTGGCAACTGCAGTGGAGAAGTGACGGTGTTGGCAGCAGGAATGCAGTCATCTTGAGCGAGTACAGCAACTCCCTGCTCGACCGACACACTGGCACTCCGACGGGGCAGCACCTCAGCATGCGGAGCAATCTGCTGGAGCACAGATTGTTGGCCTGCTGCGGCGCGGTGAGAGCCCCAGGGAAATCTGCCCGATCCAGCGAGGGTGGCAGCTGTCAGTGCTCGCGTGACCTCAATCTGTGTCTGCATGCGACCAGCCACTGACTGCATTGCAGCACTTAGCATTTGCGTGGCAGCCGCCTGTGCTCCAGCGAAGTGCTCCACACTCCTTGCCAGTGAGTCAATGGATTCTGGCATCCTTGCCACTGCAGCCATGAGCTCAGTGTGCCTTTGCTCCGCCTGGGTGCTCATTTCAGCGAGGACCTGCTCCTCGTCTGTGTTCAGTGCAGCAGGACTCGAGGCCACACTCTCCATCCGGGGAGAAGGCCCCCGAGCTTCCCTAACCCCCTCGCGTTGCTGCAGCCCACTGGGTCCTGGAGCTTCACCCTCATCAGACCATTCCCTCCCGCTCCCCTCCAGGGAAGTTGTGTCCCCAGTATGGGCAGGGCTGCCTCGGCAAAGGGTTGCGCTGATGGTCTGGCTTCCTCTTCCTCCTTGCCTTCAGCTTCACTCCCAATGGCAGCTTGAGGGCCCATCTCCTCACCTGGTGAATCACCATCTGAAAGCAGGGAGGTACAAGAGTGGCTTTAGCATGAGGACAGGGTGGCAGCAAGGGAGACATGAGTGCAGCGATGTACTGATTTGGATTGAAACTGTCAAAGGCTGCTGTTGTGAGGGACAAGTGGAAGGAGAGAGGACAAAAAGGTGATGACCTTATCATTGCTGGCCAGAACGGGGTCGGCGTCTCCAGTGGTGACGGGACCAAGCATCCGGCTTGCCACAATCCTGTGGACGCGCTGCTCAAGATTGCTGCGGGCTTGAAGGTGAGGCCGCCCTCCACCGGTCCATTGCTGCTGTCTCCTATTATGAGCCAGCTTGGCCTGCAAGAAAAAGGACGGCATCTGAGCAAATATGCAGCCATGATCTTGCCTGAAATGCCTCCCATGATTGAATAGCCCTTACTGTATGCAGCCATGATCTTGCCTGAAATGCCTCCCATGGTTGAATAGCCCTTACTGTATGCAGCCATGATCTTGCCTGAAATGCCTCCCATGGTTGAATAGCCCTTACTGTATGCAAAGTGTGGAATGTGCGTGTGTGTTTCATGAAAGGGCCATAAGTGTTGGATGAGTGTTGGGCATTGGGGCTTTCAAGACCCTCTGGCCATAAAGTGAGGTGGGGATGGAGGGATGAGGAGGTTTTGAAAAAAGGCACTCACCCTGGTGACCCGAGTGAGGTTGTTGAACTTTTTCCTGCTTGAGGTCACTCTGTGAGCCACCTCCCTCCACGCTTTTCTGTATTCACTTGGCAAAGGCCTCCTGCCACTCTCTGGGTACAGTAGAGATCTTCTGCACTCCACCGCACCAACCAGAGCCTCCAAGGCCCCCTCGCTGAAGCGCTGTGCTCACTCCCTGGCCCTCTCCATAGTCCCTGGCTCGAAGATTTCGCCACAGGTCTATCCAGGCCGAGATTCAAGGCTCCAGTGAGCAGGGCGTAGCTGCAGAGCAAGATCGACCCTCCCCTTTAAGAACTGACCGGCGTCAGTGTGTCTGTGTTCAATCGCTAACTGACAGCACCTGCGCTGCGCACGCCCTCTGAGGTAACGCCTCGCTCCTCAGGCTTAGCACATTAAGAGAGTTGTGTAGCGCCTGATTTAGCGCTCCAATCACCTCCAGGGGCAAGAGAGGCAAATTTTGCAGCCAGCGGCGATAATTTGCGCCGTGCGCTAAACTTTGCGCCTGGCCGATATTCGCGCCTCAAAATGGGCGATACTGAATTTCTCCCACACTATATCTATAGCTGTCTTTTCTGACTCACTCCTGCAATTTTCTACAGCAGATAAAAGCAACATTTTCTTGTGGCAACATGTTCTGCCCAAAACCTTGCTTTAATCTGTTTTTTATTGCTATACAATATGAGTATTGCAATCATAAGTGTCAGCTTGGTAATACTCTTGCCTGTAAGTCAGATGGCCATGGGCTTGATCTGCACTGACAATAACAGCTTGCATTGTTGGGAAATATGCTCAAGGTGCTTCACAATGAAGATAGATAGGCAAATGGATGCTGGACCGTGGGAACAATAGGAAGGGCCATCAAAGGATTAGTTGCAAAGATGAATCTTGGGGAGATGGAGGTTCGATAAGGTTCCACATAAGAGACTGTTAGCTAAAATGAAAGCCGATGGAATTGAAGGCAAATTATTGACCTGGTTAGGAGATTGGTTAGGCGGTAGAAGACAGAGAGTAGGGATAATGGGTATTGGAAGGGAGTGACTAGTCATGTCCCACAAGGACCTGTGCTGGGGCCTCAACTATTCACTATATTTATTAATGACTTAGATAACACAATAGATAGCCATATATTCAAGTTTGCCGATGACACCAAGATATGTGGCATAGTAAGTAGTGTAGATGGGAGCATAAAATTACAAAGAGACATTGCTAGATTGAGTGGGAAAAACTGTGGCAGATGGATTTCAAAGCAGGTAAGTGTGAGGTCCTCCATTTTGGACAAAAAAGGACAGATCCAATTATTATTTAAATGGTGAAAAGCTAGGAACAGTGGAGGTCCAAAGAGATTTAGGAGTCCATTTACACAGATCACTAAAATGTAGTGGTCAGGTAAAAAATAATTAAAAAGTTTAATGGAATGTTAGCCTTTATAATCTAGAGAGTTAGAATATAAAGGGGAGGAAGTTTTGCTACAGCTATACAAAGCCCTGGTTAGGCCACATCTGGAGTACTGGGTACAGTTCTGGGTACCCTACCTTAGAGAGGATTGGCCTTGGAAGGAGTGCAGCACAGATTCACCAGAATGTTACCAGTGTGGTGTATGTACCTTTAAGAGCCCCTGTGTACTGTAATGCCGGTAGTGGCCACTTGGGCTATATAAGCCTGTATAGTGTCTTGTATCTTTTAGTTCACCTCCAGACTTTGTTCAGTAAACACCTGTAAACCAACTCCTGCATTCCGTGTCTCCATTAACACACGGATACAACAGTGGCGACGAATTGGAAACGGACTTACCTGCAATTCGGCAGCACCTCAAGGAGATCGATTCCTCAGACGAAGGTCGAAGAAAAAAAAACGAGAAAAAAAAACTGTGGTTTCACCAGCTAGCCGGGCTGGTGGCAGGTACTTCACTAATCCTTCCTGGGCGGCGGGCTGGGGCTCGATCGGGTGGCTCTGCAGCGGGGCCAAGCAGCAATTCGGAAGGCTGAGGCAAACAGAGATGGAGGGTGGAACACTCGGGAGACGGCCGGCGCTGCAAAGCAGGTCGGCGTTCGGACCAAGCAGAGGGAGGGAAAAGTCCCAGAGAGTCCGGCGGGAACGAGTCTCCAACTATTAAAAATATCTGTGTAAATAAAAACCGCGGAGAACAGCATTGTCAGCAGCGGCAGCGGCAGGAAAGCGCGGGAGGCGCCATTTTTTTCTCGGCAGGGAAGAAAGGAAAGCGCGGGAGGCGCCATTTTTGCTTTTCAGGATGCCTAAGACTGGCAATATTACTGCTTTCGATAGTGATATAGAGGATTGGACCACATATGTGGAAAGAGTGGAGGTATATTGCACAGCGAATGAAGTAGAGGATGATAAAAAGGCATCGGTACTTCTAAATCTGATGGGCGCAAGGACATACGGGCTGTTACGAAACTTAATCACTCCAGCCAACCCGATGGACAAGAATTTTAAGGAGATTGTTGATACCCTACAGGAGCACTTAAACCCAACACCGCTGCTGATAGCGGAACGATTCAAATTCTTCAGGAGGAATCAGCACAAGAATGAAAGTAACGCTGATTACCTCACTGAATTAAGAAAGCTGTCAAAGCACTGCCAATTCGGGGCAGGACTGGCAGATTCTCTACGAGACAAATTCGTCTGTGGTCTCCTAAGTGAAGGAACACAAAAAAGGCTACTTTCTGAGAAAGATTTGACACTGGACAAGGCTTTCAGTGTGGCTGTATCATACGAAGCAGCAGCAAGAGGAGCTGCAGAGATACAGCAAAAGCCACAGGACTTCGGCACCCATGAAATGACACGGGGTTTCGAGAGATGTTATCACTGCGGCAGATCCACCCATGACCAGAGGGACTGCTGGTTCAAGGACAAAGCATGCAGGCAATGCGGAAAGATGGGACACATTGCACGTGTATGCCGATCTGCAAACAAAAAATCCACTGACAGAAAAAAAATCAATAAGGAAAAGTACAGAAAGGTACAAATGATGACGGACAGTAGCTCCGAAGACCAGAAGAGCGATAGCGACTCCGGAAACAAGAGATTAAGCTGTCTCAAATTACATAATGTAATTGCCAAAGAAGATTACCAGACCATTTGGGTTACCCTCACGATAGCGGGGTCCCCAGTTAAAATGGAGCTAGATACAGGATCAGCTCTGACCGTCATAAGTCGACGGGATTCCGAGCGGCTATTTCCGCATATACCTTTGAAAGACACATCCATTATCTTGAAGACATATACGGGGCAGAAAGTATACCCCAGAGGGAAAATAAGGGTGCCTGTTGTATACAACGGCAAGGAAATACAGAAGTTGTATTTATACATTCTACAAGATGGTGGTCCACCGCTGTTGGGACATGAATGGATCAGAAAGATACGTTTAGACTGGCACTCCATTCAGGCACTGATGGTGACCAGTAAGAAAAAAAATGATGATGACGTCATACCTGAACAATTAAAAGACATCTTGGCCAACGCCAAAGAAGTGTTTCAACAGGAACTAGGAACCTTGAAAGGCGTCACCGCCTCAATAAAAGTGGAAGATGCGGCAATTCCCAAGTTTTTTAAGGCAAGGCCGGTGCCATACGCAATTCGTCCAGCAGTCGAGGCAGAGCTGGAGAATTTGGAAAAGGCAGGCGTGTTATCCAAGATAGATTGGAGCAAGTGGGCAACACCCATCGTCCCGGTCATGAAGAAAACGTTGAATAATGATAAATCTGAAGAACAGAGAAAAATTCACATCTGTGGGGACTTCAAGGTGACTGTAAACCCGATCCTTCACACGGTACAGTATCCTCTTCCGAGGATAGAAGATATTTTCGCCTCACTATCCGGAGGGAAACGTTTCACCAAAATTGACTGGCACAGGCATATCTACAGATGGAGGTTGAGGAGGCCTCTAAAAAGTATCTCACGATAAACACACACAAAGGCCTGTACCAGTACAATCGACTGGTTTTCGGAGTAGCATCAGCTCCAGCTATCTGGCAAAGAGCTATGGAGCAAGTCCTGCAAGGGATTCCGGGGACTCAATGCTACCTAGACGACATCCTTGTAACAGGAGAAAACGACAACGAGTACCTTGCCAATTTGGAGCAGGTGCTCACTAGGCTGAGAGAACGGGGCCTACGAGCAAATCGCCCCAAGTGCGAATTTTTCCAGAAACAAATATCATATTGTGGCCATATAATTAACGAAGAAGGGTTGCATAAGTCACCTGAAAAAATTGAAGCGGTCATAAAAGCCCCAGCACCTGAAAATGTCTCACAATTAAGGTCGTTCCTGGGATTGATAAATTACTATCATAAATTTTTACCGAACTTGTCAACTGTTCTGCACCCTCTTAACGCACTGCTACAAACGGGAGTAATTTGGAAATGGAGCGAAGACTGTAAACGTGCCTTCCATAAATGCAAAGGCTTGATCACGTCCAAGGAAGTGTTGGCTCATTACAACCCATCACTGCCAATCAGACTGGCGTGCGATGCATCCCCTTACGGCGTAGGCCCAACATTATCGCATAGATTCCCTGATGGCTCGGAGCGGCTGATAGCTTTTGTGTCACGCTCATTGAACTCAGCTGAGCGTAACTATGCCCAGATCGACAGGGAAGCACTCAGCCTGGTATGGGGAGTGAAGAAATTCAACCATTACCTACACGGACAAAAATTTACCTTGTTGACTGACCATCAACCCCTCGTCTCCATATTCAACCCTAAAAAGGGCGTTCCCATTATGACAGCGCAAAGGCTACAGAGGTGGTCCCTTTTCCAAGGGGCACACCAATATGACATAGAATACAAAGGATCAAAACAGCATGGGAATGCTGATGGTTTATCGCGCCTACCGTTGCCAACGGTAGAAGAGGCACCTACAGTGGACCCAGTGGAGATGTTCCACTCAACCATAGTGGAATGTGTACCAGTAACAAATTCTACCATTGAAAAGGAAACGAGAAATGACCCGACTCTCTCACGAGTCTACGATTTAATGGTGAAGGGATGGCCAGCACATGGCGAACCATTGTTGCCAGCATTCTCGCAAAGAAGAGAACAGCTGTCAATGTGCCGAGGAACCTTGATGTGTGGATCCAGAGTGGTGATTCCACCCAAACTCCAGGATAAAGTGCTAAAGGAGCTTCACGAGGGGCATCTGGGTGGAGTGAAAATGAAGAACCTAGCCAGAGTGTTTGTATGGTGGCCAGGTATCGATGGAGACATCGAAGAAATGACCAAGAGCTGTCTAGGATGCCAGAAGGTCCAAAACACCCCACCACAAGCCCCTCTACATCCATGGGAGTGGCCCTCATCTCCATGGCAAAGGGTACACATCGACTTTGCTGGTCCATTTATGGACTCAATGTTCTTAATCGCGGTTGATGCACACTCCAAGTGGCCGGAGGTAATAAAGATGTCCTCCACCACCACGGAAAAAACCATCACAGTATTAAGGACCATATTTGCCAGGAATGGGCTGCCTGAACAGATCTGTTCTGATAATGGACCGCAATTTGTGTCCGAAGAATTCAGGAAGTTCTTAAAAAACAATGGGGTTAAGCACTACACGTCCGCCCCATACCATCCCGCCACCAATGGATTAGCTGAAAGGCTTGTCCAGACCTTCAAGAAGGCCATAAAGGCCATGGGTAATGAAGACATAAATCTACAACATAAGGTAGATAACTTCTTGTTTGCATACAGGAATGCAACACATGCGGTTACAAACCAAACTCCCGCCATGATGTTTTTCAATAGAAGACTAAGATGCCGGCTGGATTTGATCAAGCCAAACATCAGAAGGGATGTAGAGAACCGGCAATTTCAAGGCATGAATGAAAGGCCAACTGGAACCTTCCAGATAGGTCAACAGGTTTTGGCCCGGGACTACCGTACCGAGAAATGGCAGCCTGGAACTATTTGCACACGACTAGGACCGCTGATGTATCCGAAAAGGGACAACCTACACCACAACTCTATACGCCTAATGATGAAGCAGAGATACCCATAGTATCTACCTCCGATCCGGTGATACTGGAACCAGATGAACCCGACACTGGCATTCAAGCCGAATTGACCTTGCCAAAAGAACCTACTACACCACCGAAAACTACTACACCACCGAGGCGTTATCCGGACCGAGTCAGGAAGCCTCCAGAGAGACTGACTTATAATTGATTAACTGCAGCATATGTATAGATTATTGTTCTTGTAAACATGTTAATTAATGATTACTTAAAATGTTATGTACTGGTTGTCTAAAAGGGGAGGAATTGTGGTGTATGTACCTTTAAGAGCCCCTGTGTACTGTAATGCCGGTAGTGGCCACTCGGGCTATATAAGCCTGTATAGTGTCTTGTATCTTTTAGTTCACCTCCAGACTTTGTTCAGTAAACACCTGTAAACCAACTCCTGCATTCCGTGTCTCCATTAACACACAGATACAACAACCAGGACTCGAAGGGTTACATTACGAGGCAAAGTTGCATAAACTAGGCTTGTATTTCCTGGAATATAGAAGGTTAAGGGGTGAATAGATTGAGATTTTTAGGATTTTGAAAGGAATTGATAAGGTAAATAGAGAGAAACTTTTTTCTGCTGGCGGGGGAGTCTAGGACAGGGGGATCTAAAATCAGATCCAAGACATTCAGGAGGTAGAAGTGTGGAATTATCTCCCACAAAAAGCAGTAGAATCTAGCTCAATTAATAATTTTAAATCTGGATCAGTAGATTTTTGCTAGCCAAGGGTATTAAGGGATATGGAGCCAAGGTGGGTGGATGGAGTTAGGATACAGATCAGCCATGACCTCATTGAATGGCAGCACAGGCTCGAGGGGCTGAATGTCCTACTCCTGTTCCTATGTTCCTATGTTTAGGGTAGGCATTTCAGAGACCTGAGACCGAGGCAGCTGAAAGCTTTGACATCAATGGTTGAACAAAGGGAGAAGGGAATGTGGAAAAGGATGGAGTCGGAGGACCTATCAATATGGAAAGTGATATAAAGATGGAGGAGGTTGCAGACATAAAGTGAATCAAGGTTGTGGAGGATTAGAGGACAAGGATAACGATTTTGAAGGACAGGGAGACAGTGTAGGTCAGCAAGAATGGGATAATGGCCAGCAGGACTCAGCATAGGATAGAATACAGGCTGCTGTATTTGGACAAATTGGAGTTTATGGCATTTGAGAGGTTGACAGAGAGCATTGGAATAATTGGGTCTAAAGCTGACAAAAATGTGGACAAGGGTTTCAGGGCAAGTTGCAACTGAGATGGGGCAGAGCCAGGAGATGTTGTACAACTGAAAATAAGCAGCCATGATGATAAACAGGTTGTGGGATTTGAAGCTCAGCTTCGGATGAAACATGACACCCAGGATTTGCACAGTGTGGCTCAGCCTTACCGAATGACCAGGAGGGAGATGGAGTCAGTGCTGAAGGAGAGGAGTTTGTGGTAGGGGCTGATAACAATGACATTGGTTTTCCTGATATTCACAGAAGGAAGTTGTGACTCATCCATACTTGAGTTTTGTCTGTCTGGCTTCCCTGCTTCCATGTGTACATATTCATCGATTTGTGCATGTGGTATTTATCATTGAATTTATGAAATTGGTCTGACTTCAAAAGAATTGAATGGTTAAAATAGAACTCTATGCTTTACTGGAAACAGTACTGGAGTTCTTCCAAAATTCAGGCATGTGTTCAGGAGTATTCCATTCCATTTTCTGTGTATAGGTTATGTTACGTACATCACATCGCAATTCCAAATGTTATGTCAGTACCAAAATTGGTATAAGATGAAAACAGTTGGAAATCTCCATTCAGAGATAAAAGTTCCTCCAGCATTTGTCAGAAATATATTTTAAATGCAAAGATGTTCTTTCAAAGGGTAATTGACCCATTACAGACTTTCTCATTGTATTCATGTTTTATACTGCACTTATTACAATTTTCAGATCTTTTGCGTGTCCTATTTCTATTTAATTGTAAATAAATAATTATTCATCAAAAGCACTAATCTGTGCTTAATATCCATCACACAGAACTGCATGTGGTATAACATAAAACTACATCAAATCTAGTGAGCAGATTACTGTAAGTAGGATAACTGTTAATTCTCATTTCTTGTAACTCAGCCATGGCATACTACAAGAAATGATCATAACAGATAGTATGGCCTAGAAATTCAATGATGCTGCAGCCATTTTGCAGGCATAAAACTAGCACAATTCATCCAATATGGCAACCGGCATTCGTGTGCACATTCTGAGCCGGAAGTACACTGCCTGCCATATTGGTATAGGCATCAAAAGAGGCGTCCAGGGCCTTTAGCATATGCAAATAAGGGACCTAACACCTGATTCATGTGCTCTTTACCAATTTGGTTTGCCCTGAACACAGTTGGTGCCAGGCTAGCTGCATTCATGAAATCGTGGTATACATGTGGCCTGACAATTTGTCCTTAAAGGGACAGCTGTCGGCCACCACCAAAAAGGTAAGTTTTGTAAAATATACTTATCTGAATGTGGAGTTGGGATGAACAGGAATCCTAACTGCACTGCAGCTCCGATGACCATTGCCAGCTCCTGCACGGTCCCCTCCTGATCACCCCCTCCCTCCACAACAACCCCCTCTCTCCCTCCCGATCACTTCCCCCCCTCTCCCAGGACCTACCTGAGGGCCCCTGCCGGCAATGCAGCAGCCTGAAATTGCAATCCTCTTCGGCGGTGAACTGCCTGGTGATGCACAGTAGGTGTCTGTAGCACGCCGGTCTCATGTAAATGAGGTCCGAGGCCCAATATTGGGTGCGCCTTAGGCATACCTGTTCCAGTGCAAGGATTGTTCAATGGGCCCAGTTCATGCTAGCCTTTCTGTTTATGGAAACTATTGTGAAACCATTGAGAGAAAAAAATACTTGCTAAAAATTAAAAATTTAAACATAGAGATTGAAAGGCATTGGAACTATAGATAAGAAAGAAAGAAAGACTTGTATTTATATAACGCCTTTCATGACCACCGGACGTCAAAGCGCTTTACAGCCAATGAAGTACTTTTGAAGTGGAGTCACTGTTGTAATGTGGGATACGCGGCAGCCAATTTGCGCACAGCAAGGTCCCACAAACAGCAATGTGATAATGACCAGATAATCTATTTTTGTTATGTTGGTTGAGGGATAAATATTGGCCAGGATACCAGGGATAACACCCCTGCCCTTCTTCGAAATAGTGCCATGGGATCTTTTACGTCCACCTGAGAGAGCAGACAGAGCCTTGGTTTAATGTCTCATCTGAAAGACTGCACCTCCAACAGTGCAAATATTGAAGGGGTGCATAGAACCAAGTCCCGTTCACCCATCACCCCTGTGCTCGTTGACCTACATTGGCTCCCGGTTAAGCAACGCCTCAATATCAAAATTCTCATCCTTGTTTCCAAATCCCTCCATGGCCTCACCCCTCCCTATCTCTGTAATCTCCTTCAGCCGCACAACCCCCGAGATATCTGCGCTCCTCAAATTCTGCCCTATTCAGCATCCCTGATTATAATCGCTCAACCATCGGTAGCCCTAAGATCTGGAACTCCCTCCCTAAACCTCTCCGCCTCTCTTTCCTCGTTTAAGATGCTCCTTAAAACCTACCTCTTTGACCAAACGTTTGGTCATCTGTCCTAATTTCTTATGTGGCTCGGTGTCAATTTTTTGTCTTATAACATTCCTGTGAAGCGTTTTGGGATGTTTTACTACGTTAAAGGCGTTATATAAATACAAGTTGTTGTACCGATATGTATCATGTAAGTCAAATGTTCTATAAGTTGCAAAATATGTGCCCATATTAATTGTACACAAATGCATATAATGATAAAATAGTACCTCTTTTTTTATTCGTTTATGGGATGTGGGTGTCGCTGGCAAGGCCAGCATTTATTGCCCATCCCTAATTGCTCTTGAGAAGGTGGTGGTGAGCCACCTTCTTGAAACACTGCAGTCCGTGTGGTGAAGGTACTCCCACAGTGCTGTTAGGTAGGGAGTTCCAGGATTTTGACCCAGCGATGATGAAGGATCGGCGATATACTTTTAAGTCAGGATGGTGTGTGACTTGGAGGGGAACTTGAAGGTGGTGGTGTTCCCATGCACCTGCTGCCCTTGTCCTTCTAGGTGGAGGAGATCACAGGTTTGGGAGGTGCTGCTGAAGAAGCCTTGGCAAGTTGCTGCAGTGCATCTTGTAGATGGTACACACTGCAGCCACGGTACGCCAGTGGTGGAGGGAGTGAATGTTTAAGGTGGTAGATGGGGTGCCAATCAAGTGGGCTGCTTTGTCCTAGATGGTGTCGAGCTTCTTGAGTGTTGTTGGAGCTGCACTCATCCAGGCAAGTGGAGAGTATTCCATCACACTCCTTACTTGTGCCTTGTAGATGGTGGAAATGCTTTGGGGAGTCAGGAGGTGAGACACAGAATACCTAGCCTCTGACCTGCTCTTGTTGCCACAATATTTATGTGGCTGGTCCAGTTAAGTTTCTGGTCAATGGTGACCCCCAGGATGTTGATGGTGGGGGATTCGGCAATGGCAATGCCATTGAATGTCAAGGGGTGGTGGTTAGACTCTCGCTTGTTGGAGATAGTCATTGCCTGGCAGTTCTGTGGCGTGAAAGTTACCTGCCACTTATCAGCCCAAGCCTGAACATCATCCAGGTCTTGTTGCATGCGGGCACGGACTGCTTCTTTATCTGAGGAGTTGGGAATGGCACTGAACACTATGCAGTCATCAGCGAACATCCCCATTTCTGACCTTATGTTAGAGTGAAGATCATTGATGAAGCAACTGAAGATGGTTGGATCTAAAAGGTTAAGTGTGCTATGTACAAATAATGCCCCATCTGCTCTCTTCACAGAGCAAGGGAAGCCTGTGGAAATAGTAATTATTATTGTTAAGAAGCAAGCACGTGTTGGTAACCTGAGCACTGATGAGGGAGAGGTAAGATTTGCATTGGTTATTGTGGTGGGGGAGTGGGGGGCAGTGGGTTGGGGGGTGCTAGCTGGTATAAGGAAAAACCAGGATGTTGACCCGCTGTCAAAAATAACAACTTTCCCACCCGACCCGCCAACGATCTTATGATCTCACCCACTACCATCCTGGAAAATTCAGCCCATAGAAACATAGGAAGAGAAGTAGGCCATTCAGCCCCTGTTCCGCCATTCAATTAGATAAAGGCAGCATTAAGCCATTTAAAATAAATTTCCAGGATTTTATCTCCAATCATGTTTCACTAAGCTACTGATTTAGAAAGTAAATGTTGTGCATTATATTTTTTCTTTCTTCAGTAAAGCACTTCATTTATTGTCAAGTTGCTTTACATCATTTTGAGCTCAATTACACTTTCAGCAGTGGAGCAACTAATAATTTCATGCAGTGTGTTAAACTCTCCCATTGTGGAGTCTTTTATGTGACATGTATTTCAAATATGTTTAACATGTATGTGTTTGATTCAAATTAGCCAAGAACATAAGATATAGGAGCAGGAGTAGGTCATTTGGCCCCTCAAGCCTGCTCCACCATTCAATAAGATCATGGTTGATCTGATCTTGGCCTCAACTCCACTTCCCTGCCCACTCCCCGTAACCCTTGACTCCCTTACCTTTCAAAAATCTGTCTATCTCCACCTTAAATATATTCAATGACCCAGCCTCCACAGCTCTCTGGGGAAGAGAATTCCAAAGGTTCACAACTCTCTGAGAGAAGAAATTCCTCCTTATTTCCAATTTAAAAGGGTGCCCCCTTATTCTGAAATTATGGCCCCTAGCTCTAGATTCCCCCATGAGAGGAAACATCCTCTCAGCATCTACTTTGTCAAGCCCCTTCAGAATCTTATATGTTTCAATAAGATCCCCTCTCATTCTTCTAAACTCCAATGAGTATAGGCCCAACCTGCTCAACCTTTCTTCATAAAACAACCCCTTCATCTCCAGAATCAACCTCGTGAACCTTCTCTGAACTGCCTCCAATGCAAATATATCCTTCCTTAAATAAGGAGACCAAAACTCTACGCAGTACTCCAGGTGTGGTCTCACCAATGCCCTGTCCAGTTGTAAGAGGACTTCCCTACTTTTATACTCCATTCCCTTTGCAATAAAGGCCAACATTCCATTTGCCTTCCTAATTACTTGCTGTACCTGCTTTCTAATGTTATGTGATTCATGTACAAGGAACCCCAGATCCCTCTGTACCTCAGCATTTTGTAATCTCTCCCCATTTAAATAATAATTTGCTTTTTCATTTTTCCTACCAAAGTAGATAACCTCGCATTTCCCACATTAAACTCCATCTGACAGATTTTTGCCCACTCACTTAACCTATCTATATGCCTTTGGAGATTCTTTGCGTCCTCCATACAATTTGCTTTCCCACCTATCTTTGTATCATCAGCAAATTTGGCTACATTTCACTCAGTCCCTTCATCCAAGTCATTAATATAGATTGTAATTAGTTGAGGCCCCAGCACTAGTCCCTGAGGCACCCCACTAATTACAGTTTGCCAACCTGAAAATGACCCATTTATCCCAACTCTCTGTTTTCTGTTAATTAGCTAATCGTCTATACATGCTAATATATTACCCCCAACCCCGTGAACTCTTATTTTATGTGTAGTAGCCTTTTATGTGGCACCATATCGAATGCCTTCAGGAAATCCAAATACATGACATCTGCTGGTTCCTCTTTATCCATCCTGCTCATTGCATCCTCAAAGAACTCCAGCAAATTTGTCAAACACGATTTCCCTTTCATAAAACCATGCTGACTCTGCTTGACTATATTGTGATTTTCTAAATGTCCTGCTACCACTTCCTTAACGATGGACTCATAATGACAGATGTTAGGTTAACTGGTCAATAGTTGCCTGCTTTCTGTCTCCGTCCTTTCTTAAATAGGGGCAGTACATTTGCAGTCTTCTATTATGTCCGTGTGTAATTGAGACACGGACTGCAGGAGTTGGTTACAACAGGTGTTTACTGAGTGGAGACAAAACTGGAACTACTATGCAAAGTTACTACACAGGCTTATATACAGGGGTGGTCACTACTGGTACTGCAGTATACAGGAGCTGCAGAATATAGTTCCTTCTGCAAAGTACATACACTGCAATTCCTCCCCTTTTAGCTAAACAGTACATAACATTCGATTAATAATCAAATAACATATTTACAATTACAGTTGCTATATACATTAGCTGAAGTTAAGCAATTATAAGTTCAGTCTTTGAGGAGGCTTCCTGATTCTGTCTGGATAACGCCTCTTTGGGGTATCAGGTTCTTCTGGCAAAGTTGATTCGGGATCAACGTCGTTGTTTGGTTCGTCCGCTTCCAATATCACCGATTCTGAGGTAGATGCAATTGGTACTTCGGTTTCATCACCAGGTGTATCGGATCGTGGTGTGGATTTGATGTTTTCCAGTGACTCTAGAATCTGGTCAGCATGGCGTCTTACAATGCTCTCTCCAACGTCCACGGTATACATTAGAGGTCCTTGCCGCGTGCAGATCGTTCCTGGCTGCCATTTCTCTGTGCGGTAGTCCCGGGCCAAAACTGGTTGACCTATCTTAAAACTCCTGGTCGGCCTTTCATTCATATTCTGAAACTGCCTGTTCTCCACATCTCTTCTGATGTTTGGCTTAACCAAATCCAAGCGGCATCGTAGTCTTCGATTGAAGAACATCATGGCTGGAGTTTGGTTGGTAACCGCATGTGTCGCATTCCGGTAGGCAAACAAGAAGATATCCATCTTGTGTTGTAGGGGTATGTCTTCCTTACACATTGCCTTGATAGCCTTCTTGAATGTTTGAACGAACCTCTCAGCCAATCCATTGGTGGCTGGATGATATGGGGTGGATGTGTAATGCTTAACACCATTGTTCTTTAAGAATCCACGGTGGCATAGTGGTTAGCACTGTTGCCTCACAGCGCCAGGGACCCGGGTTCGAATCCAGCCAAGGAAGATTCGCATCTGTGGGGATTTCAAGGTGACGGTGAACCCAGTCCTTCACACAGTACAATATCCTCTTCCAAGGATAGAAGACATCTTCGCTTCACTGTCTGGAGGGAAGCGTTTTACAAAAATGGTGGCACGGTGGCATAGTGGTTAGCACTGTTGCCTCACAGCGCCAGGGACCCGGGTTCGAATCCAGCCTCGGGCGACTGTCTGTGTGGAGTTTGCACATTCTCTCCGTGTTTGCGTGGGTTTCCTCCGGGTGCTCCGGTTTCCTCCCACAGTCCAAAGATGTGCAGGTTAGGTTGATTGGCTATGATAAATTGACCCTTGGTGTTAGGGGGATTAAATGCGTGGGGTTACAGGAATAGGGTGGGATATGTGTTGGTGTAGGGGTTACGGGGATCGGGTGGGATATGTGTCGGTGCAGGCTCGATGGGCCGAAATGGCCTCTATCTGCACTGTGGGGTTTCTGTGATTCTGTGAACCTCTGGAACTCTTCAGACACAAACTGTGGTCCATTGTCGGAGCAAATCTGTTCAGGCAGCCCATTTCTGGCGAATATGGTTCGTAAGACTGTGATAGTTTTTTCTGTGGTGGTTGAGGACATTTTTATTACCTCTGGCCACTTTGAATGTGCATCCACCGCAATTAAAAACATCGAGTCCATAAATGGACCAGCAAAATCAATGTGTACCCTTTGCCATGGAGATGAGGGCCACTCCCATGGATGTAGAGGGACTTGTGGTGGGGCGTTTTGGACCTTCTGGCATCCTGTACAGCTCTTGGTCATCTCTTCGATTTCTCTATTGATTCCCGGCCACCACACAAACGCTCTGGCTAAGTTCTTCATTTTTACCCCTCCCAGATGACCCTCATGAAGCTCATTGAGCACTCTATCCTTCAATTTGGGTGGAATTACTACTCTGGATCCACACATCAAGGTTCCTGTGCACACTGACAGCTGTTCTCTTCTTGGCGAGAATGCTGGCAACATTGGTTCACCATGTGCTGGCCATCACTTCACCATTAAATCATAGACCCTGGAGAGTGTCGGGTCATTTCGTGTTTCCTTTTCTATGTTTGCATTCGTCACAGGTAGACATTCGACTATGGTCGAGTGGAATATCTCCACAGGATCCACTGCAGGTGCTTCTTCCACCGTCGGCAACCGTAGACGCGACAATCCATCAGCATTCCCATGCTGTTTAGTTCCTTTGTACTCGATGTCATATTGGTGTGCCCCTAGGAAAAGGGACCACCTCTGTAGCCATTGTGCCGTCATTATCGGGACGCCCTTCTGAGGGTTGAAAATGGAGACAAGAGGTTGATGATCCATTAGTAGAGTAAATTTCTGACCGTGCAGGTAGTGATTGAACTTCTTCACCCCCCACACCAGGCTGAGGGCCTCTCTGTCAATCTGGGCGTAGTTACGCTCGGCTGAAGTTAACGAGCGTGACGCAAAAGCTATCGGCCTCTCTGAACCATCAAGGAATTTATGTGACAGTACCGCTCCAATGCCGTAGGGAGACACATCACAAGCCAGTCTTATCGGTAGTGATGGGTTGTAGTGAGCCAATACTTCTCTTGAAGTGATTAGGTCTTTACTCTTCTGAAAGGCCCGCTTACATTCATCGCTCCATTTCCATGCTACTCCAGTTTGTAGTAGGGCATTCAGTGGGTGCAGAATTGTGGACAAATTCGGCAAAAACTTATGGTAGTAATTCACCAATCCGAGGAATGACCTCAGTTGCGACACATTTTCAGGTGCTGGAGCCTTAACTACCGCTTCAATTTTGTCAGGGGACTTATATAACCCCTCTTCATCAATCACGTGGCCACAATACTGTTGTGTATGTACCTTTAAGAGAATAACTGGTCTCAGACTGCAGTACCGGCAGTGACCACCCCTGTATAAAAGGCGCTAGTGAGCCTCTGTTGTTTCAGTTTCACTATTGACTTCCATCAGTAAAGACGTGTTTTGTTCAACTCCTGCTGTCCGTGTCTCAATCATTCACGGACGTAATACTGGCAACGAGCAGATACGAACCTACCTACGGTCTGCACCACCTCCTGGGATCCATTCCTACAATGAAGTGAGCAGAGGTCAAGGCCAGAAAGAAAAGAAAGTAAGAGGCAGTAGAAACGGGCGTCGACCGTGGGCACCCGCCCCTGTGTTTGCGGAGTTGAAGATTGCTGGAGAAGCTGTCGGAAGCGGGGCCTGGTTCCTGTCGACGGTGCTTCAGCTAATCGGGCTGGTGGCAGGTAGTGCACTGATCCTTCCTGGGCTGCGGCGGTCGCGAACTCGAGCGGGTGGTTTGCAACGGGGCCAAGCAGCGTTGTCGGGAAGAAGAGAGGGAGAGGGTGGAGCACACAGGGCGCGGCCGGTGCTACGAAGCCAGGCTGCGTATAGACCTGCGAAGAGGGAGGCAAGAGTCCCACAGGGTTGTTCCACGACGGGAAAATAATAAAAAAAAGAAATATTAAACGTGCAAGAAACCGCGAGGAGCTGCAGGTTGCAACGGGAACCGCGGCAAGCAGCGCTAACAACAGCGGGGAAGAAGGCAAAGTGCGGGAGGTGCCATCTTAATCAGCGGGGAAGAAGGCAAAGCGCGGGAGGTGCCATTTTGTTAAATCGGGGAAGAAGGCAAAGCGCAGGAGGCGCCATTTTAGATTTGCAAGATGCGAAGACTGGCTGTATCACTGCTTTTGATAATACAATAGAGGACTGGACCACGTATGTGGAAAGAGTCGAGGTATATTTCGAGGCAAACGAAATAGCGGAGGAGAAAAAGGCATCGATATTGCTAAACTTAATGGGCGCTAGAACGTATGGCCTATTGTGGGACCTGATTACTCCTGCCAAACCGAAGGCGAAGAGTTTTAACGAAATTGTTGCTGTCCTACAGGAACACCTAAACCCTGCACCTGCTGTTGATAGCAGAAAGATTTAAATTCCACAGGAGAACTCAGCATAAAGATGAGAGCAATGCTGAGTACCTTACGGAACTACGCAAGCTATCAAAGCACTGCCAGTTCGGAGCAGGACTGGCAGATACCCTACGGGACAAATTTGTCTGTGGACTCCTGAGTGAAGGAACACAGAAGAAGTTACTCTCAGAGAAAGAGCTGACGCTAGATAAGGCTTTCAGCGTGGCAGTATCGTATGAAGCAGCAGCCAGGGGAGCTGCAGAAATTCAACAAAAACCACAGGAATACGGCACCCACGAAATGACACGGGGATTTGCAAAATGTTATCGCTGCGGCAGAACTAACCATGACCAGAAGGACTGCTGGTCCAAAGACAAAATATGCAGACAATGCGGGAAGATGGGACACATTGCATGAGTTTGCAGGTCTGGGAAGAAGACCAGCGACAACAAGAAGGCTACTAAGGAACCGTACAAGAAAGTACAAAAGATGACGGACAGTAGTTCCGAAGACCAGATGAGCGATAGTGAATCCGGGAACAGGAGACTAAGCTGTCTCAAACTTCACAATGTAATCGCAAAAGAGGATCACCAAACCATTTGGGTCACCCTCACGATAGCACGGTCCCAAGTTAAAATGGAATTGGATATAGGATCAGCGCTAACCGTCATGAATCGACGAGACTACGAGCGGCTATTTTCACATATACCCTTGAGAGAGACATCCATCGTCTTGACGACGTATACGGGGCAAAAAGTATACCTCAGAGGAAAAATAAGGGTGCCTGTCGAATACAACGGCAAGAAAATACGGAAATTGTATTTCTACATACTGCCAAATGGTGGACCACCGTTATTGGGACAGGAATGGATCAGGAAGATAAACTTAGATTGGCACTCCATTCATGCAATGACGGTGGACGGTAAAAAAGATGAAGACGTCACTCCTGGACGATTGTCAACAATCTTAGCTAACGCCAAAGAGGTATTTCAACAAGAACTGGGCACGCTTAAAGGCGTAACCGCCTCGATAAAAATAGAAGAGAATGCAGTTCCCAAGTTTTTCAAAGCAAGACCGGTACCATATGCAATTCGCCCGGCCATCGAGGCAGAGCTGGAGAATCTGGAGAAGGCAGGCGTGTTGTCTAAGGTTGACTGGAGCGAGTGGGTGACACCCATCGTTCCTGTCATGAAGAAAACGTTAAGCAATAAGTCCGGGGAGCCAAGGAAGATTCGCATCTGTGGGGATTTCAAAGTGACGGTGAACCCAGTCCTTCACACAGTACAATATCCTCTTCCAAGGATAGAAGACACCTTCGCTTCACTGTCTGGAGGGAAGCGTTTTACAAAAATGGTGGCACGGTGGCATAGTGGTTAGCACTGTTGCCTCACAGCGCCAGGGACCCGGGTTCGAATCCAGCCTTGGGCGACTGTCTGTGTGGAGTTTGCACATTCTCTCCGTGTTTGCGTGGGTTTCCTCCGGGTGCTCAGGTTTCCTCCCACAGTCCAAAGATGTGCAGGTTAGGTTGATTGGCTATGATAAATTGACCCTTGGTGTTAGGGGGATTAAATGCGTGGGGTTACAGGGATAGGGTGGGATATGTGTTGGTGTAGGGGTTACGGGGATCGGGTGGGATATGTGTCGGTGCAGGCTCGATGGGCCGAAATGGCCTCTATCTGCACTGTGGGGTTTCTGTGGTTTCTGTGAAAATTGACCTAGCACAAGCATATTTGCAGATGGAGGTTGAAGAGTCCTCTAGGAAGTATCTCACAATAAACACTCACAAAGGTCTTTACCAGTATCATCGATTGGTATTCGGAGTAGCATCGGCTCCGTCAATATGGCAAAGAGCGATGGAACAAGTCCTGCAAGGGATTCCGGGGACTCAGTGTTACTTGGACGACATCCTTGTGACAGGTGAAGATGACAGTGAACACCTTAACAACCTAGAACAGGTTCTCACTAGACTACGGGAACATGGGCTGCGAGTCAACCGCCCCAAGTGCTCTATTGTATTATCAAAAGCAGTGATACAGCCAGTCTTCGCATCTTGCAAATCTAAAATGGCGCCTCCTGCGCTTTGCCTTCTTCCCCGATTGAACAAAATGGCGCCTCCCGCGCTTTGCCTTCTTCCCCGCTGGATTAAGATGGCGCCTCCTGCGCTTTCTGTCTTCTCCGCTGCTGCTAGCGCTGTTGCTGGTGTTTTTATGCCTTGATGGCGACGCCCTATGGTCTTCGCGCACTTCCCCCCCGCCGCGCTGCTGCTAACGCCGCTCTCCACGGTCCCCGTGGCAAACTGCAGCTCCTCGCGGCTTTCTGCGCTTCTAATTTCTTTTATTTTCCCGTCGTCAGAGCAAACCCTACGGGACACTTTCCTCCCTCTTCTCGGGTCTGTACGCTGCCCGGCTTCGTAGCACCGGCCGCGCCCTGTGTGCTCCACCCTCTCTCTCTCTCTCCTCTTCCCGACAACGCTGCTCGGCCCCGTTGAAAAGCCACCCGATCGAGCTCTAGCCCGCCGCAGCCCAGGAAGGATCAGTGTACTACCTGCCACCAGCCCGATTAGCTGGAACACCATAGACAGGATAACCAAGCCTCGCTCTCGACAGCCTCTCCTGCAAATATTCAACTCCGATGAATCAGAGGCGGTTGCCCACGGTCGACGCCCGTTTCTTCTGTTTGTTTTTTTTTCTTTCTTCCTTCTGGCCTCGACCTCTAACAACTTCACTTCAGGGATGGATCCCCATGAGGTAGTGCAGGACTGTCGGTAAGTTCGGATCTGCTCGTCGCCAGTATTATGTCCGTGTGTAATTGAGACACGGACTGCAGGAGTTGGTTACAACAGGTGTTTACTGAGTGGAGACAAAACTGGAACTACTATGCAAAGTTTCTACACAGGCTTATATACAGGGGTGGTCACTACTGGTACTGCAGCATATAGGGGCTGCAGAATATAGTTCCTTCTGCAAAGTACATACACTACATCTTCCAATCCGCTGGGACCTCTCCAGAATCCAGGGAATTTTGTTAGATTACAACCAATGCATTCACTATCTCTGCAGCCACCTCTTTTAAGACTCTAAGATGCAGGCCATCGGGTCCAGGGGACTTTAGTCCCATTAGTATGCCTAGTACTTTCTCTCTAGTGATAGTGATTGTTTTAAGTTCCCCCTCCCCCAATAACCCCTTGATTATCCATTATTGGGATACTTTTAGTATCTTCTACCGTGAAGACCGATACAAAATATTTGTTCAAAGTCTCCGCCATTTCCATGTTTCCCATTATTAATTCCCCAGACTCATCCTCTAGGGGACCAACGTATACTTTAGCTACCCTCTTCCTTTTTATATACCTGTAGAAGCTCTTACTATCTGTTTTAATGTTTCTTGCCAGTTTACTATCATAATTCATCTTCACTCTCTTTATTATTTTTTTAGTCATCCTTTGCTGGTTTTTAAAAATTTCCCAATCCTCTGGTCTCCCACCAATCTTGGCAACATTGTATTCCTTCATTTTCAATTTGATACCATCCTTTACTTCCTTAGTTAGCCACGGACAGTGCTCCCTTCTCTTAAAATCCTTCTTTCTCAAAGGAATATATTTTTGTTGAGAGTTATGAAATATCTCCTTAAATGTCCGCCACTGCATTTCAACTGTCTTACCCTTTAATTTATGTACTCATCCTCTAGGGGACCAACATTTACTTTAGCTAATCTCTTCCTTTTTATATACATGCAGAAGCTCTTACGGTCTATTTTCAGATTTCTTGCTAACTTACTCTCATAAGCTATCTTCTCTCTGTCATTTTTTTAGTCGTCCTTTGCTGGTTTTTAAAAATGTCCTAATTCATAGAAACATAGAAACATAGAAGATAGGAGCAGGAGTAGGCCATTCGGCCCCTTGAGCCTGCTCCGCCATTGAATGAGATCATGGCTGATCTTCCAAACTCAGTACCCTGTCGCTGCCTTCTCCCCATATCCCTTGATCCCTTTAGCCTTAAGAAATATATCTAACTCCTTCTTGAATATATTTAATGAATTGGCCTCAACTGCCTTCTGTGGTAGAGAATTCCACAGGTTCACCACTCTCTGGGTGAAGAAATTCCTCCTTATCTCAGTCCTAAATGGCTTACCCCTTATCTTTAGAATGTGACCCCTGGTTCTGGACTCCCCCGTCATCGGGAACATCCTTCCTGCAGCTAGTCTGTCTAGTCCTGTTAGAATTTTATAAGTTTCAATGAGATCCCCTCTCATTCTTCTAAACTCCAGCGAGTATAAGCCCAATCGACCCAATCTCTCCTCATACATCATTCCTGCCATCCCAGGTATCAGTTTGATGAATTTTCGCTGCACTCCCTCCATTTCAAGAACATCCTTCCTCAGATAAGGCGACCAAAACTGCACACAATACTCAAGGTGTGGTCTCACCAAGGCCCTGTACAACTGCAGCAAGACATCCTTGTTCCTGTACGCGAACCCTCTCACTACGAAGGCCAACATACCATTTGCCTTCTTAACTGCCTGCTGCACCTGCATGCTTACCTTCAGCGACTGGTGCACAAGGACACCCAGGTCTCGTTGCACTTCCCCTTCTCCCAATCTATTGCCGTTCAGATAATAATCTGCCTTCCTGTTTTTGCCACCAAAGTGGATAACATCGCATTTATCCACATTATACTGCATCTGCCATGCTTCTGCCCAATCACCCAACCTGTCCAAATCATACTGGAGTTTCTCGGCATCCTCCTCACAGCACACACGCCCACCCAGCTTTGTGTCGTCTGCAAACTTGGCGATATTACATCTAGTTCCCTTATCTAGATCATTAATATATATTGTGAAAAGCTGGGGTACTAGCACCGAACCCCGCGGTACTCCACTAGTCACTGCCTGCCACTCGGAAAAAGAGCCGTTTATTCCAACTCTTTGCTTCCTGTCTGCCAGCCAGTTCTCTATCCAAGTCAGTACCTTGCCCCCAATCCCATGTGCTTTAACTTTACACGCTAATCTCTTATGTGGGACCTTATCGAAAGCCTTCTGAAAGTCCAAATACACCACATCCACTGGTTCTCCCTTATATATTCTACCAGTTACATACTCAAAAAATTCCAGTGGATTAGTCAAGCACAATTTACCTTTTGTAAATCCATGTTGACTTTGTCCGATCCTGTCACTGTTTTCCAAGTGCTCTGCTATCACATCTTTTATAATGGACTCTAGCATTTTCCCCACTACCGATGTCAGACTTACCGGTCTATAATTCCTCGTTTTCTCTCTACCACCTTTTTTGAATAGTGCGGTAACATTAGTGTAATGTGTATACCTTTAAGGGGGGAACTACTTTTTACAGCTCATGTATACTGCAGTACCGGCAGTAACCACACCTGTATATAGCACTGAGTAGCAATCTGTACAGTTCAGTTCCAGAGTGAGCCACGTTGAGTAAACAACTGTTGTACCGTTCCCCTGCCGTCTTGTGTCTTATTACTCTCGGACACAACATTGGCGACGAGACAAATTCGATCCTACCTGCAACTCTGCATCACCTCCCAGGGATTCATTCCTGGAGACCAGTAGATTGGAGGTCAAGGCCAGAGACACGGGCATCGACCACGGGCAACCGCCCAGTCATGCAGCAGAGACTCGCGAATTGCGGGGGAGGCTGTTGAGAGCCAGGATTGGCTTTCCAGTCACGGTGGTCCAGTGAAATGGGCTGGCAACAGGTAGTGCGCAGAAACTTCCCGGACAGCGGCGGGCTAGAGCCCGACCGAGCGGCACAGCAAAGGGCCGAGCAGCGTCGACGGGGAGAGAGAGAGAGGGCAGAGCGCACAGGGCACAGCCGGTGTTCAGGGGCCGAGCAGCGTCGAGGAGAGGGAGAGAGACGCGCAGAAACCCGCGAGGCACCGCCATTGCCACGAGGACCGCCGAGAGCGGCGTTGGCAGCAGCGCAGGAGAAGCACGCGAAACCTACAGGGCACCGCCATTGCCACGAGGACCGCCGAGAGCGGCGTTGGCAGCAGCGGGGGAGGAAGGAAAGCGCGGGAGACGCCATTTTAAGCCATTTTAAACCACACCCAAAATGTCGAAGAGTGGCAGTATCACCGCATTTGATAATGAAGTCGAAGATTGGACTACATATGTCGAACGAATAGAGGTATACTGCAAGGCAAATGAGGTGTCAGATGACAAGAAAGCGCCGGTATTGTTAAATTTAATGTGTGCAAAGACGTATGGCTTATTACAAAATCTAGTAACCCCAGCGAAGCCAGTGGAAAAGAGTTTTGGAGACATAGTGACGATACTACAGGAACATTTAAACCCCACGCCGCTGCTGATAGCAGAAAGATTCAAGTTTCACAAACGGAACCAGCATAAGGATGAAAGCAATGCTGAATATTTAACAGAACTGCACAAACTATCGAAACGCTGCCAGTTTGGAACGGGACTGGCAGATACCTTAAGGGACAAGTTTGTGTGTGGGCTTCAAAGTGAAGGAACCCAGAAACGGCTTTTATCTGAAAAGGACCTTACGCTGGACAAGGCTTTCAGCATTGCGGTATCATATGAAGCAGCAGCACGGGGCGCTGCAGTGATACAACAGAGACCGCAAGAGTATGGCACAAACGAAATGTCATACAGAACAGAGAAGTGCTATCGCTGCGGCAGAACAACACACGACCGCAATGATTGCTGGTTCAAAGACAAAGTGTGCAGACAGTGTGGAAAGGTAGGACACATAGCACGAGTCTGCAGGTCGGGAAAGAAAACCAGTAATAAGAAATCTCCAAAGGAAAAGTACAAGAAGGTACATAAGGTGACGGAGAATAGTTCAAATGAACAAAAGAGTGATACCGACTCTGAAAACAGGGAGCTGAGTTGTCTGAAACTACATAATGTGATCAAAACGGAGGATCACCGAACCATTTGGGTCACTCTCAAGATAGCAGGAGTCCAGGTAAAAATGGAATTGGACACAGGATCAGCCCTAACAGTCATAAACCGACGGGACTATGAGCGGCTATTCTCACACATACCCTTGAGAGACACAAAAATTATTTTGAAGACGTACACGGGGCAAAAAGTCTACCCCAAAGTAAAAATAAGGGTGACCGTTATATATAATGGTAAGGAAACACCAAAACTAGACCTGTATGTATTGCAAGATGGAGGACCTCCATTACTGGGACGTGAATGGATCCGGAAAATACAGCTGGATTGGCATTCCATACAAGCACTGACTGTGGCTGCCAAAAAGGAAGACGACGTCACACCTGGGCGACTGTCAAAGATCACTAACCTCAGCCAAGCGTAACTACGCCCAGATTGACAGGGAGGCCCTCAGATAGTGTGGGGAGTGAAAAAGTTCAATCACTATCTGCACGGGCAGAAATTCACCTTGCTGACTGACCACCAGCCTCTTGTCTCCATTTTTAATCCGAAGAAGGGCGTTCCGGTGATGACTGCGCAACGACTACAAAGATGGTCACTCTTTCTAGGGGTGCACCATTATGAGATTGAATATAAGGGCACGAAACAGCATGGAAATGCTGATGGGCTATCACGTCTGCCACTGCCTACTGCGGAGGAAGCACCAGCAGTGGATCCTGTCAAAATATTTCATTCAGCTATGGTTGAATACCTACCGGTAACTAACGCTCGTATAGAACAGGAGACCCGAAATGACCCGACACTGTCTCGGGTATATGATTTGACGGTGAAGGGATGGCCAGCACATGGCGACTCACTGTTGCCAGCATTCTCGACAAGGAGAGAACAGCTGTCAGTGTGCCAGGGGACCTTGATGTGTGGATCCCGAGTGGTAATTCCACCCAAGTTAAGGGATAGAGTGCTCAATGAGCTTCATGAGGGTCACCTGGGAGGGGTAAAAATGAAAAGCCTTGCCAGGGCTTATGTGTGGTGGCCGGGAATCGATAAACAAATCGAGGACCTGACCAAGAGCTGCTCAGGATGCCAGAAAGTCCAAAATGCACCACCACATGCCCCTCTACACCCATGGGAGTGGCCCTCATCTCCATGGCAACGGGTGCATATTGATTTTGCTGGTCCATTCATGGACTCAATGTTTTTAATAGCCGTGGATACGCACTCGAAATGGCCTGAGGTCATCAAAATGTCCTGCACCACCACGGAGAAAACTATTGCAGTCCTACGGACCATTTTTGCCAGGAATGGCTTGCCAGAACAGAGTTGCTCCGATAACGGACCACAGTTTGTGTCCGAAGAATTCCGGAGTGTAGTGTATGTAACCTGTACCACCTTAAGAGGATACCTTAAGGTGATGGACTACTTTTTGATGGCTCCTGTACATTGTAGTACCGGTGGTGACCACACCGGTATATAAACCCTGTGGAGCAAAGTGTATTCCAGTTCAGCCCTGACCCTCAATTACTAAAGACCTGTTTAATTATTTCTGTAGTCTGTGTCCAGTTATTCAGCATAACTACATTTGGAAACACAGACCCAACAGTGGCGACGAGTCTGATCTTACCTAGCGGCAGTTGCATCAAAGGAAGCTTCGCCTCTGAAACGGGCATCGATCAAGGACATCCACCCTCAACATCCTGCTGGGCACTGCATAGCACGGGAGGCAATCGGGAACCCGGGTTGGTTTCTGGCCACGAAGTCAAACATCAGTGAATATCCCTTCGACGACAGCGGCGGGTAAGCCCGATCGAGCGGCACGGGGGGGAAGTCGGCAGAGTTGTCAGTAAGAGAAGGGGAGGGAAACGACGAAAAGGGCAGAGAACACGACCGCAGCCGGTGTCAGGGGCCGGACTGCAATCGGGGCAGAGACGCGCAGCAGCCAGAAAAGCGTTTATGTCCACAAGGACCGCGGGAGCGGCGGGGAACAAGAGCAGCAGCGTAGGGGAAAATAAAGGACCGCTGGGAGGCGAGAACGGCAACAGCGCGGTAATCGCCATTTTGAGTCGGCGGGGGAAGAAGACAAGCGCGGGAAAAGCCGCCAAGCGCGGGACGCCGCCATTTTGAAAAAAAAAAAAAAAAAAATAATAATCATATCCGAAGGAAAGGAAACTCAACAAGGATGCCAAAAACGGGTAACATCACTGCTTTTGATAGCGATGTGGAAGGTTGGGCCACTTATGTGGAACGCGTCGAAGTTTACTGTACAACGAATGAGGTACCGGAGGATAAGAAAGCACTAACCCTATTAAACTCGATGGGTGCGAAGACGTACGGGTTATTAAGGAACCTTGTAACACCAGATAAACTGGTAGGAAAGAGTTTCGCGGGTATTGTCACTATCCTGCAAGAGCATTTAAACCCCATGCCGCTGCTGATAGCGGAACGATTTAAATTCTACAAAAGAATTCAACTTAAAGAGGAAAGCAACGCTGAATTCTTAATCGAACTGCGCAAGTTAGCAAAGTACTGTCAGTTCGGTACAGGACTAGCAGACGCACTGAGAGATAAGTTTGTGTGTGGGCTCCTAAGGGAAGGAACCCAGAAGCGACTGCTAGAGGAAAAGGATCTTACGCTGGACAAAGCTTTCAGCATTGCAGCATTGCACGAGGCAGCAGCATGAGGCGCTGCAGAGATACAGCAAAGGCCATTGGAATTCAGCACCAATGAAATGGCATTGGGCGCAGTAAAGTGCTATCGTTGCGGAAGGACAACGCATGACCAGAACCAGTGCTGGTTCAAAGATAAAGAATGCAGGCAATGTGGCAAACTTGGTCACATAGCGAGAGTATGCCGGTCAGGAAAGAAGACCAGCAGCAAAAAGTCGCCGCAGGAGAAGTACAAAAAAGTACACAAGGTGACAGAGAACAGTTCGGATGAACAGAAGATGGATTCAGACTCCAGCAGTAAGGAACTGGGTTGTCTAAAAATACATAATGTGGGTAACACAGCAGAACACCAAACTATCTGGGTCACGCTTCGGATAGCAGGAGTCCAAGTGAAGATGGAATTGGACACTGGATCGGCATTGACGGTCATGAATAAGCAAGATTACAAAAGGTTATTCTCGCACATTCCCCTGAGGGATACGGAGATTGTATTGAAAACATACACGGGGCAAATAGTATACCCCATCGGAAAGATAAAAGTAAATGTGGTCTACAATGGTAAAGAAAGTCAGGAAATGGACTTGTATGTGTTACCTGATGGAGGTCTGCCACTACTGGGACGGGAATGGATCTGGAGAATAAATGTGGACTGGCATTCCATACAAGCACTGGCTGTAGATTCCTGTAAAGAGGACGATGTCAAACCTAAACGACTGTCCAAAATATTGGACGATGCTAAGGAGGTGTTCCAACAGGGACTGGGAACACTGAAAGGAATTACGGCAAACATCAAGGTTGAAACATGCAAACCCAAAATTTTTCAAAGCCAGACCGGTACCTTATGCGATACGACCTGCTGTGGAAGCAGAGCTGGAAGGGCTAGAATGTTCAGGAGTACTGTCAAAGGTGGACTGGAGCGAATGGGCCACACCCATTGTTCCTGTCATGAAGCGTTCGTTGAGCAACAAGCCGGGGGAACCTGGGAAGGTTTGCATCTGTGGCGATTTCAAGATCACTGTTAATCCGGTTCTTCACACGGTGCAATATCCGCTTCTGCGGATTGAAGATATCTTCGCTTCGCTGTCTGGCGGGAAACACTTCACCAAGATAGACCTGGCGCAGGCGTACCTACAGATGGAAGTTGATGAAGCGTCACGCCAGTATCTCACGATCAACACACATAAGGGCTTATTTCGGTATAATAGTCTGGTTTTTGGAGTGGCATCGGCTCCAGCGATTTGGCAAAGGGCCTTGGAGCAGGTATTGCAGGGAATTCCAGGCACACAATGCTACCTGGACGACATTCTGATTACAGGAGATGATGATAAGGATCACCTCGCGAATTTGGAGCAGGTGCTCACCAGATTGAAAGAATATGGGCTCAGAGTTAATCGCCAGAAATGTGAATTCTTTCAAAAGTGAATCTCGTACTGCGGCCACGTCATTGACCGGGAGGGGCTCCATAAGTCACCTGACAAGATCGAAGCTGTTGTGAAAGCTCCCGCTCCGGAAAATGTATCCCAGTTGAGGTCGTTCCTTGGGTTGGTTAACTATTACCACAAGTTTCTTCCAAATTTATCCACGGTGTTACACCCGCTGAACACTCTTTTGCAAATGGGAATACCATGGAAGTGGAGCGATGATTGTAAGCGGGCTTTTCAAAAAAGCAAGGCACTGATCACCTCTAAGGAAGTGTTGGCTCACTTTAACCCAACGCTGCCTATTCGCTTAGCTTGTGATGCTTCTCCATATGGTATTGGGGCAGTGCTCTCACATAAGTTTCCAAATGGCTGGAAAGGCCAGTCGCGTTTGCATCCAGATCATTGACCTCCGCAGAGCGCGACTATGCTCAGATAGATAGGGAGGCTCTCAGCCTCGTGTGGGGAGTTAAGAAATTTAACCATTACCTGCAAGGCCAAAAGTTTACGCTGCTGACAGATCACCAGCCGTTGGTTTCCATTTTTAACCCTAAGAAGGGTGTTCCGGTTATGACGGCGCAGAGGCTTCAGAGATGGTCCCTTTTCCTAGGGACACATCAATATCATATCGAATTCAAAGGTACAAAGCAACATGGTAATGCTGATGGGCTGTCGCGCCTGCCACTACCTACAGCGGAAGAGGCACCGGCAGTTGACCCTGTCGAGATATTTCACTCGACCATCATTGAATGCTTACCAGTCACCAATGCGGCTATTGAGAGAGAGACCCGAAATGACCCGACACTGTCTCGGGTCTACGATTTGACAGTGAAGGGATGGCCAGCACATGGCGACCCACTGTTACCAGCATTCTCAGCCAGACCAGAACAGCTGTCCGTCTGTCAAGGAACATTGATGTATGGAACAAGGGTGATTATTCCTCCTAAATTAAGGGAGAGAGTTCTGAAGGAATTGCATGAAGGTCATCTGGGGGGAGTCAAGATGAAAAGCCTTGCTAGGGCTTATGTGTGGTGGCCAGGTATCGACAAACAAATAGAGGATCTGACTAAAAGCTGCTCAGGGTGCCAAAAAGTTCAAAACGCACCTCCAATTGCACCGCTGCATCCGTGGGAATGGCCTTCAACCCCATGGCAACGTGTGCATATCGACTTTGCAGGTCCATTCATGGATTCCATGTTTTTGATAGCAGTAGACGCACATTCTAAATGGCCAGAAGTGATTAAGATGTCGACCACTACCTCTGAAAAGACGATCGCAGTTCTAAGAACCATATTTGCAAGGAATGGGTTGCCGGAACAAATATGTTCAGACAACGGACCACAGTTCGTGTCAGAAGAATTCCAGAAATTCATGAAAAAGAATGGGGTGAAACACTATACATCTGCCCCATATCATCCGGCTACAAATGGGTTGGCCGAGAGATTTGTACAAACGTTCAAAAAGGCGATAAAGGCCATGAGCGAAGACCATATTCCACTACAACACAAGGTGGACAATTTCCTGATGGCATATCGAAACACCACGCATGCAGTGACAAATCAAAGCCCTGCCATAATGTTCTATAACAGGAGGTTGCGGTCCCGGTTGGATTTGTTAAAACCCAATGTGCATAGGGAAGTCGAAAACAAGCAATTCCAGCATGTAAATAACAAGGCCACTCGGAGTTTCAAAATAGGACAACCAGTGTTGGCCAGGAACTATAGGAATGATAAATGGCAATCCGGAACAATTCGTGCCCGACAAGGACCCTTGATGTACACGGTAGACGTTGGAGAGAACGTAATACGACGTCATGCTGACCAACTTGTGGAATCGAGAACAAGGGTCGACCCCATGTCTACGGCAGAGACACCAGTTGAAGAAGTTATTGAGCCTGTAGCATCTACCTCAGACTCGAACGTACATGATGATGTTCAATCCATAGGATATCAAATGGATGAGTCACCCCAGCAACGAGAACCAGAGACCCCTGAAAGGCGTCATCTGGCCCGGATCAGGAGGCCTCCTCAGAGACTGAATCTTTGAACAGTTTTGTGTGAAAGTTGTATATATGTTATCCATGTAATGTTTAAATTGGGGTGTACACTGTTAAGCTAAAAGGGGAGGAGTTGTAGTGTATGTAACCTGTACCACCTTAAGAGGATACCTTAAGGTGATGGACTACTTTTTGATGGCTCCTGTACATTGTAGTACCGGTGGTGACCACACCGGTATATAAACCCTGTGGAGCAAAGTGTATTCCAGTTCAGCCCTGACCCTCAATTACTAAAGACCTGTTTAATTATTTCTGTAGTCTGTGTCCAGTTATTCAGCATAACTACATTTGGAAACACAGACCCAACACGGAGGTTTATGAAGAAGAATGGGGTAAGGCATTACACATCCGCCCCGTATCATCCAGCCACAAATGCATTGGCTGAGAGGTTCGTACAAACCTTTAAGAAGGCAATAAAGGCTATGTACAATGACAACATTCCGCTGCAGCATAAGGTGGACAATTTCCTGTTCGCCTACTGGAATGCGACACATGCAGACACCAACCAGGCCCCGGCCATGATGTTCTTTAACCGAAGGTTAAGATCTCGTCTGGATTTGCTCAGACCAAACGTACGAAGAGATGTTGAGAGTAAGCAATTCCAGCACATCCATGAGAAGCCAACAAGGAGCTTCAATGTAGGGCAACCAGCCTTGGCCCGCGACTACCGAACAGAAAAATGGCAGCCAGGAACGATATGCACACGGCAGGGCCCACTAATGTACACAGTGGACGTTGGGGAGAACATCGTGAGATGCCATGCTGACCAGATCCTAGAGTCACAGGAACAAGTCAACCCCATGTCTCGCCCATATGTACCTGGTGAGGAACCCAACGTACAGGTCGCATCTACCCCAGAAACAGTAGCATCGGAAGCTGATGACCCAACCAACGACAGGGTGCCAGAATCGTCTCCGCACCAAGAGCGAGACACTCGGGAAAGGCGCTATCCAGAAAGGATCAGGAAGCCTCCCCAAATACTGAATATATAAATGGACTATTTTCAGCTAACGTTGTATGTTAAAAGTGTTAATTGTAATTAGTTTGATATTTAACTGTTAAATGAGTGTTACGGTACTGTTAATCTAAAAGGGGAGGAATTGTAATGTATATACCTTTAAGGGGGAAACTACTTTTTACAGCTCATGTATACTGCAGTACCAGCAGTAACCACACCTGCATATAACACTGAGTAGTAATCTGTACAATTCAGTTCCAGAGTGAGCCACGTTGAGTAAACACCTGTTGTACCATTCCCCTGCCGTCTTGTGTCTTATTACTCTCGGACACAACAATTAGCTACCCTCCAATCCTTAGGAACTGTTCCAGAATCTATAGAATGTTGGAATATGACCAGCAATGCATGTACTATTTCCAGGGCCACTTCCTTAAGTACCCTAGGATGTAGATTATCAGGCCCTGGGGATTTATCGGCCTTCAATCCCGTCAATTTCCTTAACACCATTTCCCTACAAATACTGATTTCATTTAGTTCCTCCCTCTCATGAGACCCTATGTTCCCGACATCTCTGGGAGGTTATTTGTGTCCTCCTTTGTGAAGACAGAACCAAAATATGCATTTAATTGGTCTGCCATTTCTTTGTTCCCCATTATAAATTCCCCTGATTCTGACTGCAAGGGACCTACGCTTGACTTCACCAATCGTTTTCTCTTCACATATCTATAGAAGCTTTTACAGTCAGTTTTTATGTTCCCTGAAAGCTTACTCTCATATTCTATTTCCCCCCTCTTAATTAATCCCTTTGTCCTCCTTTGCTGAATCCTAAACTGCTCCCAATCCTCAGGTTTGCTGCTTATTCTGGCCAATTTATATGTCCTTTCCTTGGATCTTATACTATCCCTAATTTCCCTTGTTAGCCACGGTTGAGTCACCTTTTATGTTTTATTTTTATGCCAAACAGGGATGAACAAATTCTGCACTTCATCCATGCGATCTTTAAATGTTTGCCATTGCATATCCACCATCAACCCTTTAAGTAACATTCCCCAATCCATCCTACCCAACTCGCGCCTCATACCATCATAGTTTCCTTTATTTAAATTCAGGACCCTAGTCTCTGAGTCAAATACTTCACTCTCCATCTTAATGAAGAATTCTATCATATTATAATCACTCTGCCCCAAGGGGCTTCACACAACAAGATTGCTAATTAATCCTTTCTCATTACAGAATACCCAGTCTAATATTGCCTGATCTCCAGTTGGTTCTTCAACATCTTGGTCCAGGAAACCATCCCATATACACTCCAGGAATTCCTCCTCTACAGTATTGTTACTAATTTGGTTAGCCCAATCTATATGTAGATTAAAGTCACCCATGATAACTGCTGCGCCCTTATTGCACGCATCTCTAATTTCCCATTTAATGCCATCTCCAACCTCGGCATTACTGTTTGGGGGTCTGTATACATCTGCCACTAACGTTTTCTGCCCCTTGGTATTTCTCAGCTCTACCCATACAGGTTCCACATCATCAGAGCTAATATCCTTCCTTACTATTGTGTTAATCTCCTCTTTAACCAGCAATGCTACCCCACCTCCTTTTCCTTTTTGCCTGTCTTTCCTGAATATTGAATACCCCTGGATGTTGAGTTCCCAGCCTTGGTCACCTGAAGCCATGTTTCCGTAATCCCAATCATAGCATATCCATTTACATCTATTTGCACAGCTAATTCATCCACCTTATTACGAATGCTCCTCGCATTAAGACACAAAGCTTTCAGGCTTGTTTTTTTAACACTTTTAGAACTATTATTTACTGTGGCCATGTTTGATTTAAACCCTTGACTTCTCAGCCTGCCACTTTTGCTTTTCTCCTTCCTGTCTTTTGCTTCTATCCTTGTTTCGCATTCCTCTGTCTCCCTGCACATGTTCCCAACCCCCTGCCATTTTAGTTTAAACCCTCCCCAACAGCACTAGCAAACAGTCCCCCTAGGACATCAGTCCCGGTCCTGCCCAGGTGCAAGCCATCCAGTTTGTACTGGTCCCACCTCCCCCAGAACCGGTTCCAATGTCCCAGGAATTTGAAACCCTCCCCCTTGCACCATTCCTCTAGCCACGTATTCATCTGAAATATCCTTCTATTTCTACTCTGACTAGTATGTGGCACTGATAGCAATCCTGAGATTACTGCCTTTGAGGTCCTATTTTTTAATTTACCTCCTTTTTGTCTTTTTACCATTTTGTCTTTTTACCATTTTTCCCTACTCTGGCCACTCTTTCTGATGCACTTTTATGTGTATATGCTCTGTCCATTCATGTCACACTATGTTTATCATTACACCTGTCGCTACCCTGCACTTTTGCCTTCTCATTTTTCTTTGAATTTTTTAATTTCCGCTTAGTGTATCCCTCCCCCCCACTATTTTGTTTAAAGCCCTATCAAAGTCAAAAAATATAAACATTAAAATACCAAACATATTCATTTATATAGAGATAATTGTACGTATATAGTTACATCTTTTCATTCATATAATGCTGTTTAATATAAACATCCAAAGTGCCATTTGATGGTTCCTATCTGGAACAAGACTGAACAAAAGGCTTCATCTTAACAGTTGTCTTTTACAATGATGCTATGAAATATGCTTGAATGCTAAACTCTTGTGTTTCCAGTTTCAACTTGTCTTACAACTGAAAACTAAATCCTCTCTGGCCTTTCACTATTCTTCACAACATTGTATGCTTTTGTTTTCAATTTGAAACTATCCTTTACTTCCTTAGTTAGCCACAGATGATTCATCCTTCTCTTAGAGTCTTTCTTTCTCACTGGAATATATCTTTGTTGAGAGTTATGAAATGTCTCCTTAAATGTTTGCCACTGCTTTTCTATAGTCTTACCCTGTAATATATTTTCCCAGTCCACTTTAACCAAGTCTGCCTTCATACCTTTATAGTTACCTTTGTTTAAGTTCAGGACACTAGTTTGAGACCTAACTTTCTCACTCTCAAACTGAATTTGAAATTCTACCATGCTATGATCACTCTTCCCAAGAGGATCCTTCACTTCGAGATCATGAATTAATCCAGCCTCGTTACACATTACCAGATCTAAAATAGTCTTCTCCCTGGTTGGTTCCACAACATATTGTTCCAAGAAACCATCCCGTATACACTCTAAGAACTCTTCCTTAAGTCTACCTTTGCCAATTTGCTTTGTCTAATCAATATAAAGATTAAAATCTCCCATAATTATAGCTGTACCTTTCTTACAAGCCTTGATTATTTGTTGATTTATACTCTGTCCTACAGTGTGGCTACTGTTTGGGGGCCTGTAGACCACTCCCACCAGTGACTTCCTACCCTTATTATTTCTTATCTCTATCCAAACTGATTTTACGTCTTGATCTTCTAGGCCAATATCATTTCTCATTACTGCACTGATCTCATCCCTTATTAACAGAGTTACACCACCTCCTTTTCCTTTCTGCCTATCCTTACGAAATGACAAAACCCCCTGAATATTCAGTTCCCAGCCTTGGTCACCTTGCAACCACATCTCTGTAATGGCTATCAGATCATGCCCATTTATTTCTGTTTGTGCAGTCAACTCATCTATCTTGTTACAAATGCTGCTTGCGTTCAGATATAGAGCTTTTAATTTTGTCTTTTTACCATTTTTCCCTACTCTGGCCCCTCTTTCTGATGCACTTTTATGTGTATACGCTTTGTCCATTCATGTCACACTATGGTTATCATTACACCTGTCGCTACCCTGCACTTTGCCTTCTCATTTTCCTTTGACTTTTTAAATTTCCACTCAGCATATCCCTCCCCCCCACTATTCTGTTTAAAGCCCTATCAAAGTCAACAAGTATAAACATTAAAATACCAAACATATGCATTTGTATAGAGATAATTGTATGTATATAGTTACATCTTTTCATTCATATAATGCTGTTTAATATAAACATCCAAAGTGGCATTTGATGGTTCTTATCTGGAACAAGTCTGAACAAAAGGCTTCATCTTAACAGTTGTCTTTTACAATGATGTTATCACAGAAATCACAGAAATCACAGAAACCCCACAGTGCAGATAGAGGCCATTTCGGCCCATCGAGCCTGCACCGACACACATCCCACCCGATCCCCGTAACCCCTACACCAACGCATATCCCACCCTATCCCCATAACCCCACGTATTTAATCCCACTAACACTAAGGGTCAATTTATCATAGCCAATCAACCTAACCTGCACATCTTTGGACTGTGGGAGGAAACCGGAGCACCCGGAGGAAACCCACGCAAACACGGGGAGAATGTGCAAACTCCACACAGACAGTCGCCTGAGGCCGGATTCGAACCCGGGTCCCTGGAGCTGTGAGGCAACAGTGCTAACCACTATGCCACCGTGCTGCCCTGTTATGAAATATGCTTGAATGCTAAACTCTTGTGTTTCCAGTTTCAACTTGTCTTGCAACTGAAAACTAAACCCTGAGTAGTCTAACATTAATAATCCCTAGCTTGTGCTTCTGTGAAAATCAATATTTATTTCATACATTTTAGGCCAGGCTTAAGAAGAATTTCTCAAAAACTGAATTATGATTATTAGCAGTCATATTCTATCCTGGTGTTGAATATTTTTAGTATTAACTGCATTATCAATTTATTCAGTTAATGTAAAAACTCTATTAACGAGTCAAGCCCTGTTTTTCTTTATTCATTCACTGGAATTCGTCTTCGCTGCCCATTCTGAATTAACCATGAGAAGGAGGAGGTGAGCCGCCTTCTTGAACCGCTGTAGTCCGTGTAGTGAAGGTACTCCCACAGTGCTGTTAGATAGGGAGTTCCAGGATTTTGACCCAGCAACGATGAAGGATCAGCGATATATTTCCAAGTCAGGATGTTGTGTGACTTGGAGGGGAACTTGGAGGTGGTGGTGTTCCCATGCGCCTGCTGCCCTTGTCCTTCTATGTGGTAAAGGTCGCGGGTTTGGGAGATGTTGTTGAAGAAGCCTTGGCGAGTTGCTGCAGTGCATGTTGTAGATGGTGCACACTACAGACACGGTGCACCGATGGTGGAGGGACTGAATGTTTAAGTTGTTGGATGGGGTGCCAATCAAGTGGGCTGCTTTGTTCTGGATGGTGTCTGTAATATATGTGAGCAGAACATGATGAGTTGCTAGTCCATGTGCTTGCTTTATTAAGCCAAAGCAAACTAAGCATTCTCCTACTAAACCATGTGACATACCATGTGATAATACATTACACTGCTTTCCCCCTTAGTGTCAGCTGTGGCTCAGTTGGTAGCACACTCGCTTCTGAGTCAGAAGGTTGTGGGTTCACAGTCCCACTCCAGGGACTTGAGCACATAAAGCTAGGCTGACATTCCAGTGCAGTGCTGAGGGAGTGCTGCACTGTCGGAGGTGCAGTCTTTCAGATGAGACATTAAACCAAGGCCCTGTCTGCCCTCTCAGGTGGACGTAAAAGATCCAATGGCACTATTTTGAAGAAGAGCAGGGGAGTTATCCCCAGTGTCCTGGGCCAATATTTATCCCTCAACCAACATAACAAAAACAGATTGTCTGGTCATTATCACATTGCTGTTTGTGGGACCTTGCTGTGCGCAAATTGGCTGCTGCGTTTCCCACATTACAACCATGACTCCACTTCAAAAGTACTTCATTGGCTGTAAAGCGTTTGAGACATCCTGTGTTCGTGAATGGCGCTATATAAATGCAAGTCTTATTATTATTAAAAAAATGTATGTAATCCCCTCTCAAATACAACAAAACTATGGTCCCACCTTTCCCAGCGTTACATGTACCACATAACAAAAACTCCTGGCTTGTTTTCTTTTAAATAAACTACAAATCCTACAAATTAACTACAAATCCAGTTTAATAATAGTTTTGTGGAGCCTTCCTGATCTCCTTACAGAGGGTTTTGGTGTTGAACCAATTTTCCACCTGTTTTGGTCTGGTTCCAAACTCAAAGATGATTTTGTTTCTATCTTGGACTTGTTTGAACCTGATACTTCAGTTACGGAAGTCTGAACTGAGTCCAACTCATGTATGTGTTCATTATGAACACTTTGGCCACGATTTTGCTGGCGCTCATGGGCAGGTTCGGAGGTGAGTCTTGTGTTAAAGTCGCAATGATTGACAGCAGGTCGGAAACCCGCCGCGAACCCGCCTCTGTGTGAGTTTCAAGAGTGTCGGGTCTGTGATTTCACAACTGACCCGACACCAAACGGCAGGTAAGGGATTTAAGGCACTGGTCTAACTCCTTGTTAATTGCTTATTAACTGCTATTTTGAGAGCCTTTTGCAATTTTCCAAGATTTTATTCAGGTTTCACAACGTTCGGAGATCACGCCAGGTTAGTGTGTCGGGAGGACTAATGAGCTGGAAACTTCACAGCTGCAACTGCAGTCTAAAAGCTGCCCTCTCACATCTGCTCAATTTCAAATGTCAGAGATTGCTGATTTCACGATTTGAGACTGTAAGGGCTGGATTTTGTCAGTGTTGGCGGGCTGGGGCGTGTCAGGTGGAAATTGTGTCAGGACCTCGACTCATAAGTGAAGTGTTGAAAAAGTGCGATTTTCCCTTAATAGGGCAATTGATTTCCTGCGTGTGGGAACCCCTGGCCCATTGAGTCTTTTCATACAGAAAGTCACCTCCGATGACGTCATCAATGATGCTGGATTTAAAGCCTGCAAGCAGCCTTGCTTCCTCTGGAGACTACAAACGCTTTGCAAATTGTATGAAGGAGTTGATTTCCCGAAAATGTCCACGATCAAGCAAAAGTGTGCACCTCGGTTTGATGAGCCCTCCCTCCAAGCTCTGGTGCACAGAACCAGATGTAATAAGGAGGTGCTGTTCCCTTCCTCAAGGAGAAAAAAGCCACCCCAGCAGACAAAAGCTGTGTGGCTGCAAGTGGCCGAGGAGGTGAACTCCATTTCAATGAGCCGCAGAACCTGGCTGCAATGTAGGAAGAGGTTTCATGACCACCTCTGCACAGGAAAAGTGAGTATGACTTTCCCATCACCCTCAATCTGATCCCCATCGCCTCTCCTCACTAGCACTCTGCTTTGCCAACCTCTTCCTCCACATCCCACTTGACACTTGCATCCCTGCACACTTACCCATTCCCTCTCTATGGTCACATTCACTTAACTATTCGACCATGCAGCCCTCACACTCCCTATCACTGTGATGCAATGACAACAACAGCTTACAACACACAGGGCCCTTTGTCTCCTCCTAAGCATCTATGCTATGGATTCTCTACACTCACTCCTTCATTCTCACTCAAACTCCACTTGTGTCCTTCATTGCTGGAAAAGAGAGCCCACACTAAGAGGGAAAGAGCCATGACAGGAGGAGGGCCACCCTCAGTAGCCCAGCTCACCCCCTGGGAGGAGGCGGCCCTGGAAATTGCTGGGATCGAGGACGATACCCAAGTGGGGGACGGACAGACGGGCACATCACAGGAAGCTGGTGACAGAATAGTTTGGCATCTCTCTCATTGACATTGTACGAGTCACTGATAATTAATCTGATGCTCTAACAGATTGACTTATGATCATCTGCACTATTCAATGTGCATGTAACCTTGACCTCACATCTCTAACACTTTCCTTTACTCCCCCACAGGACCATCGAAAGACCCTGTCCCCACTGTCCAGGAGGAACAGCCTGAGCTTCCAGACTCCTCAGAGGAAGCTGCAACCTCTGAGGGCGCAGCGTCAGCAGAATTCAGCGCACCCAGCACCAGCGCAGACACTCACCTTGGTGGGACCTTCGCGAGATAGAGTAGTGTTGGCACCTGGTGTATCACAGATCACAAGTGAGCATCAGCAGATGGTGGAGACAGGGTCAGCAGTGGAGAGTCCTCGTCGGAGGGCGCAGGACTCTGCCAGCTCGGCTCAGTTGCATGTTGACCCTGTGCCTCAGGATCCATCCAGGAAGAGAGCAGTGCCGGAACTCCAGGAACAGGTGTAGGAGCCTCTGGCAGGTTTTGTCTCCAGGGTCGCTGTATGGAGTGAATGGAGGAGTCCATCGCAAACATGAGCAGAGCATTTGTGGAGGCATTGGCGCATAAACGCATCACCGCGGAAAGGATGGAAACCTCCGTGGAAAGGATGGCTAACTCCATGGTAAGGCTGGCTACCGTAGAGAGGATGGCTACGGGCTTAGTCGCCAGGGTATGGAAAACATGGTAATTGTTCAGACTAGAATGACATCTCTTGAGGAGCGATGGTCAGCTATTGAGCATACAAACCAGACCTTCATGGAAGTCCTCTGGAGTAGGACTTCCAGTGCAGAAACAGGTCCTCATGGCCCCCCTGAAGTGCAGCAAGGTGCTGTCAAGCCACTTGCTAGCTCTGAAGTGGGGCTGACCCATGAGAGGGATGTTGGTGGCAGAGAACAAGGAAGTGGGGGTTCCTCTCCAAGTGCTCACACGACCATGCCACTGCAGGGCCCTCGGTCAGAGCCCCACCAGAGTCCTCACTTAACTGAGATGGACGTCTCAGCCCCTGCACAGACGCAGGAGCAGCAGACTGTTGGCGAGCCCGCACAGGTTCGCCACCCCAGAGGACGGCCACCAAAGGCGTCGAGACAGGAGCAGCAAGAAAGTGAGCAAGGGGCCTCCGCATCTGCTGAAGCCACAGGGGAAGCACCACATAAGTGCTTGCGTAAGAGGAAGATAAAGCATAAGTAATCACAAGGGTAGTCACTTGGGTGCTGTGAAGTTTTGTATTTGGACCAGCCATCATTGTCATTGTATTATAAAGAGATTTGATGACAAACTGTTGAAGTTGTGGCCTGTGTCATTTCGCAAATGGGACTTTCACACTAAGGGCTTAGGGTGCCTTGCAATTGTCAGTATGGTGGTCAGAGTGATAGGAATCCGCAGGTTCTTGTCCATTGTGGAAGCTCTGGTAAGAAGGTGTGAGACAAAAGTGTTTGATTGTGCAGGCTCACCAAATCTGACCACGATGAGTGCGTCCCTTGCATCCCGGGCAGCAATGTTGTCGCGCGCTGGTGCCTTCTGGCCTGTGCAGCTTCAGGTGGGTGACTAGCAGCTTGGCGCTCCTGTTGTTGCTGCTGCTGTTGGTGCTGCTGTTGTTCATGGTTCTGCTCCTGCCGCGGCTGGTCTGCATCGACGGCAGCAGCGAGAGCGGCCCCGGGCGAAGACTGAGCGTGGACACCGAGGAGTTAAAGAGTGGGGAGCGAGAGTGGCCCAGACACACAGGCGGCAGCAGCGAGAGTGGCCCTGGGTGGAGACTGAGCGCAGAGACCGAGGAGTTAAAGAACGGGGAGCGAGAGTGGCCCAGACACACAGGCGGCAGCAGCGAGAGTGGCCCTGGGTGAAGACTGAGCATGGAGACCGAGGAGTTAAAGAACGGGGAGCGAGAGTGGCCCAAACACACAGGCGGCAGCAGCGAGAGTGGCCCTGGGTGAAGACTGAGCATGGAGACCGAGGAGTTAAAGAGCGGGGAGCGAGAGTGGCCCAGACACACAGGCGGCAGCAGCGAGAGTGGCCCTGGGTGGAGACTGAGCACGGAGACCGAGGAGTTAAAGAGCGGGGAGCGAGAGTGGCCCAGACACACAGGCGGCAGCAGCGAGAGTGGCCCTGGGTGGAGACTGAGCGCGGAGACCGAGGAGTTAAAGAGCGGGGAGCGAGAGCGGCCCAGACACACAGGCGGCAGCAGCGAGAGTGGCCCTGGGTGGAGACTGAGCGCGGAGACCGAGGAGTTAAAGAGCGGGGAGCGAGAGTGGCCCAGACACACAGGCGGCAGCAGCGAGAGTGGCCCTGGGTGGAGACTGAGTGTGGAGACCGAGGAGTTAAAGAGCGGGGAGAGAGAGCGGCCCAGACACACAGGCGGCAGCAGCGAGAGTGGCCCTGGGTGGAGACTGAGCACGGAGACCGAGGAGTTAAAGAGCGGGGAGAGAGAGCGGCCCAGACACACAGGCGGCAGCAGCGAGAGTGGCCCTGGGTGAAGACTGAGCGCGGAGACCGAGGAGTTAAAGAGCGGGGAGCGAGAGTGGCCCAGACACACAGGCGGCAGCAGCGCGAGTGGCCCTGGGTGGAGACTGAGCACGGAGACCGAGGAGTTAAAGAGCGGGGAGAGAGAGCGGCCCAGACACACCGGCGGCAGCAGTGAGAGTGGCCCTGGGTGGAGACTGAGCGCGGAGACCGAGGAGTTAAAGAGCGGGGAGCGAGAGTGGCCCAGACACACAGGCAGCAGCAGCGAGAGTGGCCCTGGGTGGAGACTGAGCGTGGAGACCGAGGAGTTAAAGAACGGGGAGCGAGAGTGGCCCAGACACACAGGCGGCAGCAGCGAGAGTGGCCCTGGGTGGAGACTGAGCACGGAGACCGAGGAGTTAAAGAGCGGGGAGAGAGAGCGGCCCAGACACACCGGCGGCAGCAGCGAGAGTGGCCCTGGGTGAAGACTGAGCGCGGAGACCGAGGAGTTAAAGAACGGGGAGCGAGAGTGGCCCAGACACACAGGCGGCAGCAGCGAGAGTGGTCCTGGGTGGAGACTGAGCGCGGAGACCGAGGAGTTAAAGAGCGGGGAGCGAGAGTGGCCCAGCCACACAGGCGGCAGCAGCGAGAGTGGCCCTGGGTGGAGACTGAGCGCAGAGACCGAGGAGTTAAAGAGCGGGGAGAGAGAGCGGCCCAGACACACAGGCGGCAGCAGCGAGAGTGGCCCTGGGTGGAGACTGAGCACGGAGACCGAGGAGTTAAAGAGCGGGGAGAGAGAGCGGCCCAGACACACCGGCGGCAGCAGCGAGAGTGGCCCTGGGTGGAGACTGAGCGCGGAGACCGAGGAGTTAAAGAGCGGGGAGCGAGAGTGGCCCAGACACACAGGCGGCAGCAGCGAGAGTGGCCCTGGGTGGGGACTGAGCGTGGAGACCGAGGAGTTAAAGAACGGGGAGCGAGAGTGGCCCAGACACACAGGCGGCAGCAGCGAGAGTGGCCCTGGGTGGAGACTGAGCACGGAGACCGAGGAGTTAAAGAGCGGGGAGAGAGAGCGGCCCAGACACACCGGCGGCAGCAGCGAGAGTGGCCCTGGGTGAAGACTGAGCGCGGAGACCGAGGAGTTAAAGAACGGGGAGCGAGAGTGGCCCAGACACACAGGCGGCAGCAGCGAGAGTGGTCCTGGGTGGAGACTGAGCGCGGAGACCGAGGAGTTAAAGAGCGGGGAGCGAGAGTGGCCCAGCCACACAGGCGGCAGCAGCGAGAGTGGCCCTGGGTGGAGACTGAGCGCAGAGACCGAGGAGTTAAAGAGCGGGGAGAGAGAGCGGCCCAGACACACAGGCGGCAGCAGCGAGAGTGGCCCTGGGTGGAGACTGAGCGCAGAGACCGAGGAGTTAAAGAGCGGGGAGAGAGAGCGGCCCAGACACACCGGCGGCAGCAGCGAGAAGTAAAAAGTAATCAAAGTGTGACGTCACCAGAAAGCAGGTAAGTGATTGGTTGGTGAGTATTTCTCTCTTTCTCGCTTTTTCCAAACTTAATTTTTGTAGTTTAAAGTTTCTAGGGTCTCTGTTGTGTAGAGGGGAGTGGTAGTAAACTAGGACCCTTGAGTATATCATTTAATTGTAGTGTAATTAGTGGTGTTGATTTGATTTAATTTAATTTGAATTAATTAAAGGGTAATTCATGGCAGGACAACTCGGCCCCGTGGCATGCACTTCCTGCACTATGTGGGAAATCAGGGACACTTCCTGTGTCCCTGACGATAATGTGTGCTGGAAGTGTATCCAGCTGCAGCTACTGACAGACCGCATTGCGGCGCTGGAGCTGCGGACAGATACATACTGGAGCATTACCGATGCTGAGGACATCATGGAAAGCACATTTAGGGAGTTGGTCACACCGCAGGTAAAGGCTGCAAAGGCAGGAAGGGAATGGGTGACCACCAGGCAGAGTAGTAGGCGCAGGCAGGTAGTGCAGGGGTCCCCTGTGGCCATCCCCCTTTCAAACAGATATACCACTTTGGATATTGTTGAGGGAGATGGCTTATCAGGGGAAGGCAGCAGCAGCCAACTTCCTGGCACCATGGGTGATCCTGCTGCACAGGATGGGAGGAAAAAGAGCGGGAGAGCTGTAGTGATAGGGGATTCTATTGTAAGGAGAACAGATAGGCATTTCTGTGGCCGCAAATGAGACTCCAGGATGGTAGGTTGCCTCCCTGGTGCATGAGTCAAGGATGTCTCGGGGCGGCTGCAGGGCATTCTGGAGGGGGAGGGTGAACAGCCAGTTGTCATGGTGCATATAGGTACCAACGATATAGGTAAAAAATGGGATGAGGTCCTAAAAACTGAAAATAGGGAGTTAGGAGCTAAATTTAAAAAATAGGACCTCAAAGGTAGTAATCTCAGGATTGCTACCAGTGCCACATGCTTGTCAGAGTAGAAATAGAAGGATATTTCAGATGAATACGTGGCTAGAGGAATGGTGCAAGGGGGAGGGATTCAAATTCCTGGGACATTGGAACCGGTTTTGGGGGAGGTGGGACCAGTACAAACTGGACGGTTTGCACCTGGGCAGGACCGGAACCGATGGCCTAGGGGGAGAGTTTGCTAGTGCTGTTGGGGAGGGTTTAAATTAAAATGGCAGGGGGTTGGGAACCTGTGCAAGGAGACAGAGGAAAGGGAAGCAAGGATAGAAACAAAAGACAGGAAGGAGAAAAACAAAAGTGGAAGGCAGAGAAATCAAGGGTGTAAATCAAACAGGGCCACAGTAAATAAGAATTCTAAAAGGACTAAGTGTTAAAAAAATCAAGCCTGAAAGCTTTCTGTCTTAATGCGAGGAACATTCGTAATAAGGTGGATGAATTAGCTGTGCAAATAGATGTAAACGGATATGATATAATTGGGATTAAGCAGACATGGCTCCAGGGTGACCAAGACTAGGAATTTAACATCCAGGGGTATTCAATATTCAGGAAGGACAGGAAAAAAGGAAAAGAAGGTGAGGTAGCATTGCTGGTTAAAGAGGGGATTAACACAATAGTAAGGAAGGATATAGCTCTGATGATGTGGATTCTGTATGGGCAGAGCTGAGAAATACCAAGGGGCAGAAAGCGTTAGTGGGAGATGTATACAGGCCCCCAAACAGTAATGCTGAGGTTGGGGATGGAATTAAATGGGAAATTAGAGACGCGTGCAATAAGGGCACAGCAGTTATCATGGGTGACTTTAATCTACATATAGATTGGGCTAACCAAATTAGTAACAATACTGTGGAGGAGGAATTCCTAGAGTGTATACGGGATACCAATATGTCGAGGAACCAACTAGAGATCAGGCCATCTTAGACTGGGTATTATGTAATGAGAAAGGATTAATTAGCAATCTTGTTGTGCGAGGCCCCTTGGGAGGAGCGATCATAATATGATACAATTCTTCATTAAAATGGAGAGTGAAGTCGTTGATTCAGAGACTAGGGTCCTGAATTTAAATAAAGGAAACTACGAAGATATGAGGCACTGTGGTAAACCACTGTTATACCTGTCTGTGTCTGTATGTGTATTCCACTAGGTACAGGTCTGGACATGCCTCGGCTGACTCCTCCCACTATTCCAGGTATATAAGTGACTACCTCCCAGTCCCTTAGTATTCTGGACGGGTCGACCACTCGAGACAAGACCTTCATTCTTTAGTTAATAAAAGCCTGATTGTTACTCGCTCAACCTCAGTCTTTTGAGTAATTGATGGCGCATCAGGCACGAGTTGGCTAGGATGGATTGGGAAACGTTACTTAAAGGGTTGACGGTGGATAGGTAATGGCAAACATTTAAAAATCGCATGGATGAACTACAGAATTGATCATCCCTGTTTGGCATAAAAATAAAACAAAAAAGGTGACTCAACCGTGGCTAACAAGGGGAATTAGGGATAGCATAAGATCCAAGGAGAGGACATATAATTTGGCCAGAAAAAGCAGCAAACCTGAGGATTGGGAGCAGTTTAGGATTCAGCAAAGGAGGACAAAGGGATTAATTAAAAGGGGGAAAACAGATTATGAGAGTAAGCTTTCAGGGAACATAAAAACTGACTGTAAAAGCTTCTATGCATATGTGAAGAGAAAATGATTGGTGAAGTCAAGCATAGGTCCCTTGCAGTCAGAATCAGAGGAATTTATAATGGAGAACAAAGAAATGGCAGACCAATTAAATACATACTTTGGTTCTGTCTTCACAAAGGAGGACACAAATAACCTCCCAGAGATGTCGGGGAACATAGGGTCTAATGAGAGAGATGAATTGAATGAAATCAGTACAGGTAGACTACCCTTTATCCGAACTTCCGAAAACCGAAACCCTCTAAAAACCGAAGGTTTTTTCGGTCAGCATAAGTCGTGCGCACGACATGACCAGAGTGGCGCACGACTTACGCTGAGCAGAGGGTCAGCGTAAGTCGTGCGCACGCCCCCCCACCGACCCCCCCACGGAACCACCTGACTCTCTTCCAAAGGCTCGAAAGCAACGAGAGCTCTGAGCCCGCGACGGTGCCGGCCCCTGTTCCGACCGAGCACAACGACCTGTTGGTGGAAATGCGGAACTTCATTGCATTCCAGGCTAGCAGCGACGGACAAGCCACGACTGCGGACGCCCCCCGCGGACCCCCGCCGACGCCGACCCGACCCCGACCCCCGCCGACCCCCCCGCGGACCCCCGCCGACCCCGACCCCCTGCCGACGCCCCCGCGGACCCCCGCCGACCCCGACCCCTGCCGACCCCCCCGCGGCCCCCCGCCGGCCTCCGTGGACCCCCGCCGACCCCCCCGCGGACCCCCGCCAACCCACCTTCCGAAATCCAAAATTTTCCGAAAACCGAAACACGGCTGGTCCCGAGGTTTTTGGATAAAGGATAGTCTACCTGTATTTGTAGGGAAATGGTGTTAGGGAAATTGATGGGATTGAAGGCCGATAAATCCCCAGGGCCTGATAATCTACATCCTAGGGTACTTAAGGAAGTGGCCCTAGAAATAGTAGATGCATTGCTGGTCATCTTCCAAAATTCTATAGACTCTGGAACAGCACCCATGGATTGGAGGATAGCTAATGTAACCCCACTATTTAAAAAGGGTGGTAGAGAAAAAATGGGAATTATAGACCGGTAAGTCTGACATCAGTAGTGAGGAAAATGCTAGAGTCCATTATAAAAGATGTAATAGCAGAGCACTTGGAAAACAGAGACAGGATCAGACAAAGTCAACATGGATTTACAAAAGGTAAATCATGCTTGAATAATCTACTGGAATGTTTTGAGTATGTAACTGGTAGAATAGATAAGGGAGAACCAGTGGATGTGGTGTATTTGGACTTTCAGAAGTCTTTCAATAAGGTCCCACATAAGAGATTAGCGTGTAAAGTTAAAGCACATGGGATTGGGGGTAAGGTCCTGTCTTGGATAGAGAACTGGTTGGCAGGCAGGAAGCAAAGAGTTGGAATAAACGGGTCTTTTTCCGAGTGGCAGGCAATGACTAGTGGGGGACCGCAGGGATCGGTCCTAGGACCCCAGTTATTCACAGTATATATAAATGATCTAGACAAGGGGACTAGATGTAATATCTCCAAGTTTGCAGATGACACATAGCTGGGTGGGCGTGTGTGCTGTGAGGAGGATGCAGAGAAACTCCAGTACGATTTGGACAGGATGGGTGATTGGGCAAATGCAGTATAATATGGATAAATGTGAAGTTATCCACTTTGGTGGCAAAAACAGGAAGGCAGATTATTATTTGAATGGCAATAGATGGGGAGAAGGGGAAGTGCAAAGAGACCTGGGTGTTCTTGTGCACCAGTCGCTGAAGGTAAGCATGCAGGTGCAGCAGGCGGTTAAGAAGGCAAATGGTATGTTGGCCTTCGTAGCAAGAGGGTTCGAGTACAGGAACAAGGGTGCCTTGCTGCAGTCGTACAGGGCCTTGGTGAGACCGCACCTTGAGTATTGTGTGCAGTTTTGGTTGCCTTATCTGAGGAAGGACGTTCTTGCCATGGAAGGAGTGCAGTGAAGATTCACCAGACTGATACCTGGGATGGCAGGAATGACGTATGAGGAGAGATTGGGTCGATTAGGCTTATATTTGCTAGAGTTTAGAAGAATGAGAGGGGATTTCATTGAAACTTATAAAATTCTAACAGGACTAGACAGACTAGATGCAGGAAGGATGTTCCCGATGGCAGGGGAGTCCAGAACCAGGGGTCACAGTCTAAGGATAAGGGGTAAGCCATTTAGGACTGAGATGAGGAGGAATTTCTTCACCCAGAGAGTGGTGAACCTGTGGAATTCTCTGCCACACAGGGCAGTTGAGGTCAATTCATTAAATATATTCAAGAAGGAGTTGGATATATTTCTTGAGGCTAAATGGATCAAGGGATATGGAGAGAAAGCAGGGACAGAGTACTGAATTTGGATGATCAGCCATGATCTCATTAAATGGCGGAGCAGGCTCGAGGGGCCAAATGGTCTACTCCTGCTCCTATCTTCTATGTTTCGATGTTTCATCCGAATGTGACGTCCAGGAGTAAAGGAATTAAATGGTCGCCATGTTTCTGGTATATACCTCAGTTGAGGAAGCGCTCAGTCAAGGTGTGGAGAGGGGTTTCCCAGGAGGTCACACTGGAGATGGATGTCAGGCTCCAAACTTCCAGAACAATGAGTAGGCTTGCTAAAGGTTCGCCCAGACCTGAGACAACAAAGTTCTGCCACCTGCAAATGATCATCGGTGAAAACTCCTTGTAATGGTGGAGCTGCAGCTGTTAGTAAGCAATCCAATTGTGAGGCCACCAGGATTACCTGGCGTGTTCCAGTTGAGGCGTGTAGGATGGGGGACATGTCTAAAAATCAGAAAGGCCTCTCAAAATGTGATAATAGAGGCATTTAAGTGGTTGTTAAGGGCCTATCCCACTTCTTGGAGGCTGGATGGAAAGGGGGTCACAAAACACGCATTTAGGAAAATTGTTCAGAGGCGGGATGGAGGTGGGATCGGGCCCGCCTGCCTTTATTTGCAATTTTACCACCTCGCACGGCTCCAAACCCGCCTCCTCGTGCTTGACAAAATCGAGCCCTAAGTGTCTGGTGTTAACTCTATATCCACTGTAACCTGCATTGCTGGATATAAAATGTGCCCTCACCCCTTCACTGTGCCACCTCAAATTGTGAGCACACAAATGGTAATGATGTCAAACATTCATACGTTATTTTATTCCAACATAATAAAAGAAACAAAACTTAACATTGAATTCTATCAGAACACCCAAGTGAGTACCCTTGTGATTATTTATGTGTCAGCTTTTTCTTACGCATGCTTCTACGTTGTGCTACCCCTGTGGCTTCAGCGGATGTAGAATCAGCCTGCTCACTTCCCTGCTGCGCCTGCTTAGACACCTTTGGTGGTCGACCTCTGGGATTGGGAGCCTGTGAAGGCCCCACCAAAGTCTGCTTCTCCTGCAACTGCACAGGGGCAGACTCAGCCATCATCGTTCGAGGAGGCAACTGGGGCTCTGACCAAGGGGTTGGCAAGGGGCTGGAAGTTGGAGCATTTGGAGAGGAGCCCCCATTTGCATGACTAGGGTCCTCAATTCAAATAAAGGAATTTGGTCTGAGGGGCGAGTTGGGTAGGATTGATTGGGGAATGTCACTCAAAGGGTTGACGGTGGATAGGCAGTGGCAAACATTCAAAGACCGAATGGATGAACTACAGAATTTGTTCATCCCAGTTTGGCATAAAAATAAAACAAAAAAGGTGACTCAACCGTGGCTAACAAGGGAAATTAGGGATAGCATAAGATCCAAGGAAAGGACATATAAATTGGCCAGAAAAAGCAATAATCCTGAGGATTGGGAGCAGTTTAGGATTCAACAAAGGAGGACAAAGGGATTAATTAAGAAAGGGAAAATAGAATATGAGAGTAAGCTTTCAGGGAACATAAAAACTGACTGTAAAAGCTTTTATAGATATGTGAAGAGAAAAAGATTGGTGAAGTCAAGCGTAGGTCCCTTGCAGTCAGAATCAGGGGAATTTATAATGGGGAACAAAGAAATGGCTGACCAACTAAATACATATTTTGGTTCTGTCTTCACAAAGGAGGACACAAATAACCTCCCAGAGATGCCGGGGAACATAGGGTCTGATGAAAGGGTGGAACTGAAAGAAATCAGTATTTGTAGAGAAATGGTGTTAGGAAAATTGATGGGACTGAAGGCCGATAAATTCCCAGGGCCTGATAATCTACATCCTAGGGTACTTAAGGAAGTGGCCCTAGAAATAGTAGATGCATTGCTGGTCATCTTCCAGAACTCGATAGACTCTGGAACAGTACCCATGGATTGGAGGGTAGCTAATGTTACCCCACTATTCAAAAAAGGTGGTAGAGAAAAAGCGGGGAATCATAGACCGGTAAGCCTGACATCGGTAGTGGGGAAAATGCTAGAGTCCATTATAAAAGATGTAATAGCAGAGCACTTGGAAAGCAGTGACAGGATCGGACAAAGTCAACACGGATTTACAAAAGGTAAATCATGCTTGACTAATCTACTGGAATTTTTTGAGGATGTAACTGGTAAAATAGATAAGGGAGAACCAGTGGATGTGGTGTATTTGGACTTTCAGAAGTCTTTCGATAAGGTACCGCATAAGAGATTAGCATGCAAAATTAAGGCACATGGGATTGGGGGCAAGGTATTGACTTGGATAGATAACTGGTTGGCGGACAGAAAGCAAAGAGTTGGAATAAACGGGTAATTTTCCGAGTGGCAGGCAGTGACTAGTGGGGTACCGCAAGGATCGGTCCTAGGACCCCAGTTATTCACAATATATATTAATGATCTGGACAAGAGAATTGGATGTAATATCTCCAAATTTGCAGATGACACAAAGCTGGGTGGGAGGGTATGCTGTGAGGAGGATGTCGTGAAACTCCAGTACGATTTGGACAGGTTGGGTGATTGGGCAGAAACATGGCAAATGCACGATAATGTGGATAAATGTGAGGTTATCCACTCTGGTGGCAAAAACAGGAAGGCAGATTATTATTTGAATGGCAATAGATTGGGAGAAGGGGAAGTGCAAAGAGACCTGGGTGTTCTTGTGCACCAGTCGCTGAAGGTAAGCATGCAGGTGCAGCAGGCGGTTAAGAAGGCAAATGGTATGTTGGCCTTCGTAGCAAGAGGGTTCGAGTACAGGAACAAGGATGTCTTGCTGCAGTTGTACAGGGCTTTGGTGAGACCGCACCTTGAGTATTGTGTGCAGTTTGGTCGCCTTATCTGAGGAAGGACGTTCTTGCCATGGAAGGAGTGCAGCGAAGATTCACCAGGCTGATACCTGGGATGGCAGGAATGACGTATGAGGAGAGATTGTGTCGATTGGGCTTATACTTACTGGAGTTTAGAAGATTGAGAGGGGATCTCATCGAAACCTATAAAATTCTGTCAGGCCTGGACAGACTAGATGCAGGAAGGATGTTTCTGATGGTCGGGGAGTCCAGAACCAGGGGTCATAGTCTAAGGATAAGGGGTAACCCATTTAGGACTGAAATGAGGAGGAATTTCTTCACCCAGAGAGTGGTGAACCTGTGGAATTCTCTGCCACGGAGGGTGGTGGAGGCCAGTTCATTAAATATATTCAAGAAGGAGTTGGATATATTTCTTAAGGCTAAAGGGATCAAGGGATATGGGGAGAAGGCAGGGACAGGGTACTGAATTTGAATGATCAGCCATGATCTCATTGAATGGCGGAGCAGGCTCGAAGGGCCGAATGGCCTATTCCTGCTCCTATCTTCTATATTTCTATGTTTCTATGTTGTCTCCCACTATCATTCTTCTCATGGGCCACCCGCACTTCTCTGCTAGCAAGTAGCTGGAGAGCACCTTGCTGCACATCAGGGGGCCATAAGGACCCATCTCTGTATTGACAGTCCTCATAACGGGGACGTCCATGTACGCCTGGTTGCTCTCCACCACAGATGCCCATCTATCCTCCATAGCTGACCATCTATTTGGAAGAGTCACCATGTTCATTTGAGTCTGGTGATTTATGTCCTCCATGAAGGTTGCAATCCTTTCCATAGTGGGACCTACATTCGCCATTGCGTGCACCACGGCATTGCTCATGTTTGAGATGGACTCCTCCATTCTCTGCACACTTGCAGTCAATGTGGTTGCAAACCCAGTCAGCGCCTCCTGCACTTGGCCCTGAAACTTCTGGATGGCCCCCGAGGCTCAGCGTCTACATGCAGCTGAGCAGAGCTAGGAGCATCCTGCGGCCTCCAACGAGGACTCTCCACTGCTGTCCATGTCTCCACCATGCAGGTCATCAGGCCCAGGGGATTTGTCGCCACTTAGTCCCATTAATTTCTCCAGAACTATGTCTTTACTCATACTGATTTCTTTAAGTTCCTCATTCTCTCTAGACCCTTAGTTCCCCATTATTTCCGGAATGTTTTTTGTGTCTTCTACCGTGAAGACAGATACAAAGGCCCCGATTTTGATACACCAGGTGACAACACTACTCTATCTCATGAAGGACCCACCATGGTGTGCATCTCTGTGCTGGTGCAGGCTGCGATTATTTCTGCTGATGCTGCTCCCTCAGAGGATGCAGCATCCTCTGAGGAGTCCTCCTGCTCTTCCTACTGGACAGTAGGGAGGGGGCCTCTCGATGGTCCTGTGGGAGAGTAAAGACATGAGTTAGACATGTGATATGTAGGTTACAGACACATCCCATTGTGCACATGATGAGCATTCAATTTCTATTGACATCAGATGCCATATGTGTCACTCATGAAAGCCAAATAAGATGGATGGAGAAGCATTTTGTCACCAGGTTGTTCAACTGAGCCCGTCTTTCCGTCCCCCACTTCGAGCTGTTCCACCAATCCCATAATTTCCAGAGCGGCCTCCTCAGCCTTGGTCAGCTGTGATAAGGATGGTTGTCCTCCTCCTGTTCTCTCCCGCTCCCTCTTTTGTGGCCTTTCTTTTCCTGCAATGAGGGAGAGAAGTGGAGTTTCAGTGAGAGTGGTGGAATGAGTGTAAAGAATGGATAGGGTAGATGTTTAGAGGGAGACTGTGAAGGAGTGGGTTCCCATTACCAAGTTCCCTCCTTTTGAGTTGTTAGTTGTTGTCAGTGGATAACCTTGAGGGTGGGTGTGAGGAGTGCATAGTAAGATAGGCAAGTGATTCTGTGTATAGGGGGAGAGGGATGGGGGATGGTGCAAGGGATGTTTGATTGAGTCAGGATGTGCAGGACTAGGGTTAGCAATGCAGAGTGATGGGGATGTGATGACAGGCATAGCAGAATTAAGGTAAGTGTGCTTTTATACTCACTTTTCCAGAACGCAGGAGATCATTGAACCTTTTCCTGCATTGGACCCAGGTGTGTCTGTACAGACATGGCACTGACCTCCTCAGCTATTCGCAGCCAGGCTGCCTTTATCTGCTGAGGAGATTTCCTTCTTCCATCACCTGGGTATAGGAACTTCCAATGTCCTCTGACTCCCTCCACAAGAACACAGAGGGAGTCTTTGTTGAAGTGGGGAGCTGCCTTTTGTTTCTCTGCAGACATCGTGGTGAGAAGCAGCAGTCAGAAGCACCAGAAACGACCTGAGACCTAATTGTGAAATGGCCCCCTTAAATACACCAGCTGCAAACACGTCAGCATATCAGCTGAACAGACCCACACCTTGTGATCAGGGCGGGTAACCCACATGGCGGGCTTAACTAGCCCAATTAACAAAAAATTGTGTCAGCAGGCCGGCATGAGCCAGCAACGGGACCTGAACCCACCCACTACCGTTTCCAATGAAAACCTGCCTCCGGGAAGAAAATCACGGCCATTGGATTTTGTCACCAATTTCAACCAAATATCTCTTGGTTCCACCAACCTCTACTATGGTTCCTACATCTCACTTGTGTGAACTCGACTTGCCAGGGGGACTGAGAAGAGGAACACACTTGTTTTGTCTGAAACTGCATTCTTTCTGATAGGTGTCATAATAATGTTTCTGACTCAACTGTTTCTGTTCAACTGTTGAGGCCAAATTTGGTTCAACAAGGCTCAATCATGTTCTCAATCTCCTCTTCATCAAGAGTTCTGCTGGGGTTATGTCCAGTTGTAGTGTGCGGAGTAGTTCTGTACTTTAGCAAGAAATTTGCCAAATGTTGCTTCATGCTGAGTCCCGAACAACCTTGCAACACTTGCTTTTTGAGAGCTTCTTTCACTATTCTGACTGACCTTTTGGCTGCTCCATTTGAAGCTGGATGATATGGTGGAATGAGAATGTGTTTGATACCATCCTGTTTCATGAATTCTTGGAATAGAGCAGAACAGAACTGAGGGCCATTGTCAGAAACAAGTTCTTCAGGTAAGCCATGACATGCAAAGATAGACTGCAACTCATCTATGGTGCGTTCAGTTGTAGTATTGGAACCCATGTGTTTCACTTCAATCCACTTTGAGTGACTATCTACAAGTACAGGAAACTTTCTGATATCCGGCACTGACGGGACCGAGCTGGTGCCGTAACATCAAAAGTGCCGGACATACCAGAGTTAATGTTTAAACATACGGAACTGAGAAGCTCCGTGTGAATCAACAAACCCTGTTGCTTAGCAACAGCTTCAAAACAGTCGGCTGCAGCTGCAAGCGTCTGTAGCTGAAGCTGTTGCTATAGCTACAGACCTTGCAGTGCTTGACTGGGGAAAAAAAAGCAACGAGAACTAAAAAAACATATAGAAAACGGCTCCTGATTTTTGCCGTTAGATCGAGTATTCCGGACATATAACCTCCGGATAAACCAGTTTCCTGTACCAGGAAATAATCATTTGCTTTCTCACAGAAGTCTACATGTACTCTCTGAAAAGGTCTACTTGGCCATGGCCAGGGTTGTAGTGGAGTTTTGGGTGGTTTGTTTCTGCAATTTTGGCAAACGCTGCATTTGCTGACAAGTGATTCAAGATCACTGTCCAATCCAGGCCAGTAAACAAAGCTTCTTGCAATTGATTTCATACTGACGATCCCTGGATGTTCAGTATGAAGTTCGGCCAGAATTCTATCTCTCAAAGAAATAGGTACCACCACTCTGTTTCCCCACTTGATACAACCTTGCTCACAAGACAATTCAGTACGACGGTTATGGAATGGTTTCACCTCTGTGTCCATGCACTGATCAGTCTAGTCATTCAAGGTGTTTTCATACACTCTTTTCAGTACTGAGTCCTTTTGAGTCTCATCTGCAATCTCAGTTGCATTCACGGGAAAGTCTTAGTACAATTTTCACACTAGGGGTGCAGTTGACAATCACTCCCAACGAGTCCTCACATGGCAACCTGGACAAGGCATCAGCGATTGTGTTTTGCTTTGAAGTGCGATATTCAATCGTGTAGTCATATTGTGACAACAACACTGCCCAACATTGCATTTTTGACGTGGCCTTTGCAGGGATGGCAGATTTGGGCCCCAATATTGCTAGGAGCGGTTTGTGATCGGTTATCAGGGTAAACTTTCTTCCGATCAGGAACTGTTGGAATTTCTTGATTCCAAACACTAGTTTCTTGCGATTGGTTTCTTTTGGCCGCCACCCATTACATGGCTTATGACAGCTCCCACACCATAACTGGAAGCATCACATGCTAACTTGAGCTCACGCTCTGTGTTGTAGTGCACAAGTGGAGCATCATTAGAGACACTTCTCTTACAAGTGTCATAAGCTTCCTGTTGCGCTTTTATCCACTTCCACTGGACATCCTTCTTGAGGAGCCGTGCAGAATTTGAACTCATGTTTCTGGATCATTAGTCCAGACCTCTGGATTATTAGTCCAGTAACATAACCACTATGCTACCGTTCCCCTCAACATTTTGATTGTAATTTGCTTGAAGGTATTTAACTGATAAATATTTAAACTAATTAACACGCCATTTCTTATCTATACAATCTTGAAGGCTTGCATTGATTTAATAAAAGGTATCACACTAATTATTTTGCCCCAACCTGTTGTGGCTAGGTTTTAATTGATTGCAGCCATTGTCCCAGAGAGATTCACTGAGGTTGTAGTAAACAAAATGAGTAGTGGGACCAATACTCAAATATTGACTGCAAATGAAGGCTATAGTCAGCCATGCAACCAATTATAGCTAAAACTGCATTCAATATTTGTTTTATTATAATAAAATTAATTTTTAAGCATTTTTACCAATTTCAGTTCTATGCTTTGCGAAATAGGAAGTAGTATATTAAATAGGGATAAGTGATCTGATTGGGATTAGTAACTGAGTTCAGTGCAATTTTAATTCAGGCAGGCCCACCAAATGCAAAATAACCTAAACTCAGTAAAAAGGTTACATAGAGTTACATGGGCCGGAATCTTTTCCTTGGAGTCAGTTGTGTGCGTGTGGGCCGTGTAGCGGGTCGGGACCCTGAAGATTTAAGCAGCGCCTTCTGCGTGTTTAACTCAAAGGCCCCAATTAAAACAGTCATGCTTGTTACCCGGCCCAATTAAATGGAGCGGGTCTGATGACATCACCGATGACTCGCTTTACGCATGGATATTTAAAGCAGCCTTGCACACATCTCATTTGAAGGTTGATGTAGGAGTGCAGAAGGTGGCTTCCAGAGATCTCAATAACGCAATAAAATTGACATGAAGTCAAGACAGAGGGCAGTACCAAGATTCACCAATGCTTCCCTAAAGGTTCTGGTGCTGGCAGTAAGAGCACGCAGGGAGGTCCACTTCCCTGGTGATCTAAGAAAATGACCACCCAAAGACACTAAAAGGACATGGCTGGAGATCACAGAGTATGTCAGTAGCAGGGATGTCGTGGGGAGGACATGGCTCCAGTGCCGGAAAAGATTCAATGATCTCATGAGGTCAGGAAAGGTGAGTGCAATCCCACACTCACCTACATCCTGATGTGTCTGTCACCCCAGCCTCATCACTCTGCCTTCCCAAGCCTACTCCTGCACATCATTCCTCACACCAACCTACGTTGCAGATCCACCCATCCCTCGCTTTTTTTTATTCATTTTTATGGGATGTGGACGTCGCTGGCAAGGTCAGCATTTATTCCCCATCTCTAATTGCCCTTGAGAAGGTGGTGGTGTGCCGCCTTCTTGAACCACTGCAGTCCGTGTGGTGAAGGTACTCCCACAGTGCTGTTAGGTAGGGAGTTCTGGGATTTTGACTCAGCAACGATGAAGGATCGGCGATATACTTCTAAGTCAGGATTATGTGTGGCTTAGAGGGGAACTTGGAGGTGGTGGTGTTCCCATGTGTCTGCTGCCCTTGTCCTTTTAGGTGGAAGAGGTCGCGGATTTGGGAGGTGCTGCCGAAGAAGCCTTGACAAGTTTCTGCAGTGCATCTTGTAGATGGTATGCACTGCAACCACGGTACACCGGTGGTGGAGGGAATGGATGTTTAAGGTGGTAGAGGGGCTACCAATCAAGTGGGCTGCTTTGTCCTGGATTGTGTCGAGCTTCTTGAGTGTTGTTGGAGCTGCACTCATCCTGGCAAGTGGAGAGTATTCCATCACACTCCTTACTTGTGCCTTGTAGATGGTGGAAAGGCTTTGGGGAGTCAGGAGGTGAGACACTCGGCGCAGAATACCTAGCCTCTGACCTGCTCTTGTTGCCACAGTATTTATGTGGCTGGTCCAGTTAAGTTTCTGCTCAATGGTGGGGGATTTGGTGATGGTAATGCCATTGAATGTCAAGGGGTGGTGGTTAGACTCTCGCTTGTTGAAGATAGTCATTGCCTGGCACTTCTGTGGCGCGAATGTTACCTGCCACTTATCAGCCCAAGCCTGAACGTCGTCCAGGTCTTGTTGCATGCAGGCATGGACTGCTTCATTATCTGAGGAGTTGTGAATGGCGCTGAACACTGTGCAGTCATCAGCGAACATCCCCATTTCTGACCTTATATTGGAGGGAAAGTCATTGATGAAGCATCCCCATCTGACTAACCACCACTGACACTCACCTTCATCCTAATGTAACCATAGGAAGTCACACCACAAAAAGATGCCATTTGGCAATGTCACACCACTCCCTCATAGTCACCCTCTACAGATGTAGCACATCCATTCCTTACACTCATTCCATCAAGCTCACTCAAAATTCTCTTCTTTCCCTCCTTGCAGGAGAAGAGAGCCCACAACAATAGGGAGAGGCAGAGACTGGAGGTGGCCCTCCAGTCTTCAGTCATTTGACTCCAGCAGAGGAGGAGGCCCTAGAGATCTCTGGAGTTGCAGAGCTCCTGGCAGTGGGAGACAGAGAGAGGGGGACCTCCCAACAACCTGGTGAGAGAACTAACTCTCATACAGCCACATGGCATACAGCAGTCACTCATATGGTGACTGCTGTCAGCATCCAGTGAAATGTCATCATGTGCATAATGGTAACATTACCCATTCTTATTATAACACTTCTAATTTATCTCTTTACTCTCCCACAGGTCCATCAAGTGCCCCCCTGCACTGTCCAGCCACAGAAGGAAGATGACTCCTCAGAGGAAGCTCCATTCTCTGAGGGTGCAAAGTCAGCAGACCCATACGCAGCCAGCACCAGTGCAGATACGCACATCTCGATGGGTCCTGTGCGAGATAGAGTAGTGTTGTCACCTGGTGTCTCTCACATCACAAGTGAGCAAGAGCAGATAGTGTTGACAGGGATAACATTGGAGACTCCTCGCCGGAGGGCGCAGGACACCCTAAGCTCTGCTGAGCTGCATGCACATGCTTAACCTCGGGGGCCATTGAGAAAGTGGGTGATCTTGGAGGGGCAGCAACAATTGCAGGAGGCTCTGGCAGTTTTTGCAGCCATGGCGTGTTCAAAATGTACAGAAAATGGAGGCGTCAAAATTGTCAAAGCAGTCGCAGCAGGGAAGTGAGCAGCCTGCCTCTACCTCTGTTGAAGCCACAGTGGTTGCACCTCATAGAAGCATGCAGAAAATAAAAAAGACACAATCCTAGATGCACAAGGGTATGCACATGAGTGTATGAAAAAATGTTTGTGATAAGTTTCAGTTATATTTAAGACACGCATAAATTTATTTATTTGCACCACTTTCCGGTCTTGTCCATTTTTGCCTGCTAGCTGGGAAGTGGCTTTGTCACTTGAAGTGAATGGTGAGGCATTAGTTAACCTGGAGCGATGGGGGTTTGGGTGAGAGGAATGGCTTGGTCATTGTAGGTCTGCTTTGTGATGTTGTTGGGCAGGGGGATCTTAGTACAGCATGTGGCAGCCATATGGGTGCACTGGAGCAAGTTAAGTAAATCTGGCCATTATAAGGCCATCCCGGGCCTCCCAGGCAGCAATGTGCACCACTGCTGGTGCCATCTCCACATCAGATTCCTCCTCCTCCTCCTCCTCCTCGTCTTCCACCTGCTCCTCCTCCTCTGAAGAGGCTGTGTGCTGTACGCCTTGTTCCTCCTGTGAGCTCCGTACACAGCAACAAATCCAGGCTTCCCTGTTGCTTAGCAACATGTGCAGGAACTCCGGCCCCAGACCAAGCATCCCTGTTGCTTAGCAACAAGTGCACGAACCCCAGTTACACAGCCACAGATCCAGGAACTGCCACTAATATGAAGTAAAACTTACCTGAACCTACTCCTGAATTTTGCCGGTTAACAGAGATTTCTGGTTATTTTAGGTACCGGTTAAAAGAGAGCTATGTTGTGCAGTGCGCAGCAAATGACGATGATTCTGGAGACCCTGCCTGTTGCGTACTGAAGGGCTCCTCCAGATCTGTCAAGGCATCTGAAGCATGCCTATTGCTTGCTCTATGACACATCTGGTGGACATGTGGCTGTCATTATAACGCTCCTCGGTCTCAGTACTTGGCCTCCTTAAGGGTGTCATTAGCCATGTCTTCAGTGGATAGCCCTTGTCTCCATTAGCCAGCCGATAAGTCTGTTTGGAGGTGCGAAGAACTAAGGGTTGGTGGACTGGCGCAGTACAAAAAAGTCATGACAGCTGCCAGGGAATCTGGCACACACATGCATGATGATCTTTTTATGGTTGCAGGCGAGCTGCACAGTGAGGGAGTGGAAGCCCTAGTTGTTCACAAACACTCCTGGGTGATGATGGGGTGACGTGATGGCCACAAGTGTGCAGTCGATGATGTCCTGCACTGTGGGAAGCCAGCCAGAGCCACAAAGCCGACCGCCCATTCAGTAACACTGGCTTCATCAGTGGCAAAGTTTACATAATTAGCTGACTTGTCAAACGTGGCATCGGTCACCTGGGTGATGCATATGTGGGCGGCGAGATCCCACAAATGTCTGCTGCAGCTCCTTGGAATGAGTCTGAGGCAAAGACGTTGAGGGCAGTGGTGGCTTTGACAGCCACTGATAAGGCATATCCACCAGGTCCTCTGTTCTAGCTAGCTACAAATCTCTGCGATGACCTGGCACGATAGCCTGAGCCTCCTGCAGCACTGCTGCTCAGTCATGTCCAGGAAGCTCATCCTCTGCTTGTAAACCCTGTGTTGGGGGTATTGCCTCCAGCACGGTGCAGCTCTGTGCTGAACCCTCTCTCCTGTGGAGCATCAGGCAGTTGAGGAGAAGGCTGCTGGTGTGGTTACTGGTGTTGCTGCTGCTGCTGCTGGTGTGGCTGGTGCTGGGGCTCATCTTCGTCCAATTCTGATGTCCAAGGTGAGACAGCATAACCGGCACCCATGCTGATGTAATAGATGGCAGATAAAGTGGAGATCAGAGGGCCAATCCCTCAATGTTCTGATAGCGACTAGCAATGTGGTGAGAGTGACTTCCGAGGTTTCTGAAATGACCTGCAAACTCCTGACAGCTAAATCTCTGCACAAAATGGAATCAGCATGAGCCTTTCCATTAGCAAAGGAATCAGGTGTAATGTGGGAGCAGTTATGTGTTTTTCCCAGCTCTCAATTAATGGACTTGCACAATGGCCACTGAGCTTCCACCTCCCCTTCACAGGCAAGGTTATTGAGGTGCATGAATCCCGTGCTCAAGAAGTTAAAGCCAAAACCTGCTGTTAAAAAGCCTCTTAAAGGTCTGTCAATAAGCATTTAAGTACTTCAATGAGGTCGCCCGCCTCTTCCGAGCGGGTCCGTGGCGCGCTGGGAAATGCACCCGAGTTAAATGCGGAAGTCGGCGAGATGACGGCGGGATTCCCAATGCACTGGCAATTTCCGCAATCTTTACTGCTGACCCGCCCCCAAACCCGCATGCTGGGGACTTGGACAATTCTGACCATAGAGTCTACAGCACAGAAACAGGCCATTCGGCCCAACTCCTCTATGCTCCACACGAGCCTCCTCCCACCCCTCTTCATCTGACCTTATCAGCATATCGTTCTATTCCTTTCTCCTTCATGTGCTTATCTAGCTTCCCTTTAAATGCATCGATGCTATTCGTGTCAACTACTCCTTGTGGTAGCATGTTCCACATCATTACCATTCTTTGGGTAAGGAAGTTCTCCTGAAATCCCACTTGGATTTATTAGTGACTATCTCATATTGATGACCTCTAGTTTTGGGCTCCCCTGACATGTGGAAACATTTTCTCTATGTCTACCCTATCAAACACTTTCATAATCTTAAAGACCTCTATTGGGTCACACTTCAGCCTTCGCTATCGAGAGAAAAGTCCCCCAGCCTGTTCAGCCTTTCCTGATAAGTTACTCTTTCAATATTCCTGTGTCCTTGCCATTTTCTCTTCTGCCCTCATTCATATCAACATTTAAACTTGACTCATTACAAAGTTTCCTAAACATTACCAAAAAAAATTCTAAAACCTTCAATCCTGCACCAAGAAAGTTATGGCCTGGGCTCTGGACAATAACACCAATCAAGTTCTGGGTGGAAGAACACTACTAATGTTAGGTAAACCCTACAATCAGTAGGCACTTGCTAACATTTAAGCCTTAACATGAACAAGTGTCACATTTTACATGATGTCTTTGTGATTTTTTTGCTTTTAAATAAATTAATTAAAAAACTATGGTAGTTACAATTACTAATAGAGATGAGATTCTAGATATGTGACTTGGAATTTATCATAATAATGCAATTAATCCCAAAGGTTTATCACAATTTTTCGGCTACTATGTTCTAAAGTATATTTATACAAAAATGGTCAGTTCATTCTTAAGAACTTCATGGTCTTTATTATCAATAAACTAACCAATTATTTATAAAAGATTTTGATACTATTACAGACATGTAAAATAAAAACATACTTATAAAAATGGCTGTTCAATTAAGTCCACAGTACACCTACTGTAAATGAAAATAAATGCTGTGATTTGCAACCAAAGAACAATTGCGAATGCATTTCACCATCTGACCTAGGATAATGACCTTATGTTCCACTCTGCTTTACAGATGTGTGTCTTTTGTGGAATTTGGGTTTGTGCTCCAGCATCATGTACCATGGGAGCTACTCCATATTAGCATTTGTTAATTACAGACTCTAGCCTTTCCACTTCCTGTAATGCCATTGGCTAAATTATAATATAACACCTGTGCACCAAAAGATTATAGGCTCTTTGTGTAATATTTCTTGTCACCTTTCAACTTTTAGATAAATCCTACATATTCCATTTATCAGCATCTATGTATCTGATAAGCATTACACTTTTTAACTGTTAAAATGTGGCAGCCTGGAGCAGTGTTCATTAAATATAGAATTGCTGAACAACTAGGATTAATAGACAGTACAAGCTCCAACTTATCAAACTGCTGGAACTGTTAAAACTGAGTAATAAAGGGGCAGTGTATGGCACATTGGGTTAGCACACTGACCTTTTACATCTGGGACCTCAATTCGAATCCAGCTCAGACAGATGGGATGAAAAATCTCTTTTTTCCTTGCTAGCAGTATGGGTTCTACATGAAATGCATTTGGGCATTCTTAATCCAGTTTCTTGTGAGCATAGACATAAATTGGCATTAAATTGGCACGAACATACAAAATCATTAGAATGGCTAATGCAGGAAATGGAAAAATTCACACTGGTACAGCAGGGGTGCACTTCTGAAGTTGGTGTTAAGACTCATTAATGGGATGAATTATTGGCCGTAATTCATTATATGAACAGCTTTGCGGTGTTTCAATGTAGTAAGGCATGATATAAGTCAATTACTATTTATTTATTATTTTTAGAATTGAGAGACCTGTATTCTGCGTGTGCCTGTGTTGTATGTAATTTAAGATTACTTGATGCCAACAGGAGGTGCCATTTGTAAAAGATAAGACTCTTCATCTTGATAAACACCAAAAGTATGAAAAAATATCTGAGCAGCAATAGTGAGGCGGTTGGTGTTTAATAAGCACAATTTACATAGTTCTTAATTTTCCATTATTTTACTTCAATGTTCATTATTTACAATGATGTTATGTTTCACGATCTGAATGACTATTTGAATATGAAATAGATAGTGAAATATTGCTAGTATACGGAATGGACAAACAATGAAACTGTTTTCCCTTTCTTCCTATTACACAATTATCATACAGCTGAAGATTTGTGCTTTAAACAGTATTAGGCCATTGCTTCCTGTTGTTAGACATGGCCCACAATCTCAAGAGTCATTTATAAGTTAACAAGTCATACATCCCATGTATATTTCAATAAATAACAGGCTGCTGTGAGTCAATTGCTGGAATGCAATGTTAGGGTTTGTGACATCATCGGAACTCAACATACTCCAACCCAGCTGTTGTTCTGTATACATCTAAGTTATTATGTGTGAAATTTAATTGATTTAAATTAACTGATAATATACTAGAACTATAAATATGCTGCATTATGTATCAGATTCCACTTATGACTTCATAACTGAAACTGCCCATTTGAAATAAATAAGTCATATAAATAATCAATCCTGACATGTTATTCTAACCATGTTCTTATTTAGTCCTTATATTGAAATCAAAAATAATAATTTATCAAAAACTATTTCTCTTTGTTTAATGCAATTTAATTGAGGTTATACATGAAAATTATTTAATTTGTTGTTATTTCAGTAAGTTATAATAGGACTCTAACTACTGTGCTGTATTTAATAGTAGAATTAAATTTTGAGTTTAAAAAAATGGTAATATAAAATGTCTTTTAAATTGAATCTCAACAAACTCCTGTGTGTGAAACTCCAAAGCATGGATCCAATTGCTCCTAATTAAAAACCTCATCAAGTTTGATCAATAATATCCAATCTGTATATTTTGTTAAATTGTTGGGCAGAAGTAGCATTGAAGACGGTGTAGAAGGTCTTCAGGGTCATCAATAAGAAGGTCATCAATAATGTAATTGAGGCACACCCATGTATTAGCAACAGAAGACTGTTTCAGCTCTCAGTGCTGTTGTAAGATGCAGCATGTTTCACATTTTCTGCTTGATAAGATCTGAGACACTTTTTTGTGGAACCATAATTGTACAGGTTTTCTTAGAAAGCTACTATACCATTGAAAACAGGTATGTAAAAATCTTAGTTAATGGCACCTTCTGGTATTGTCAAAACTCAAGTACAGTCCAAAAACAGAAGTAAAATACTTGTTGAAAATTAGAATGCAAATGGCATAACAAACTGCTAATTGTAGATTTTATTTAAATATCTTTGTGAAAAGCTCAATCCATAGTCCAAAATATGACAGATCTTTTTCCTTGAAATGTATTAATAATTCAGAATTATAATGGAAGATATAAATATGGGCCACTAACTGGCAAGCTTTTCGTAACAAAATTTGTTAAAAAAAACTCCGTGAAATACTACGTTCGCTCTTGTATATTTTTGTCACAATGATGCAAGTTTTTGCCTAAATATATAATTGAAGTAGTTGCTATTCTATGAATACATTGAAGTATATCCAATGAAAGAGTCACATGGAAACAAGTGTTTATTACATATAAAATACATTTTAAGCAGATTACTGTGATGTCATATGACTCCAATTTTAAACTATATGGTACAATGTACATCAGGCTATAAACGTTGTAAGAATAATCAAGTATTTAAAAAAAATTATCTCCTTGTAATGACAAGTATTTTCACTACTAATTTCTCATTTATACCTAGGTTAGGAACCTTATAAAATGTATGAAGTTCTCTAAAGGGCTCTGTGGTTTGTAGTTTTAGATACCTCTTTTTCAACACAATGCAGAGGTACCGTGGAATGACTTGAAGCTATTATCTGTCTTTCTTTATACAAAGCAACAGCTCAGAATATTTGCATGTTTATGTTAATATCATTATAATAGGATTGCAAATATATCATTAAATTGTAGTTACAACAACTTCAGACACATTGACAGGTCTTTATTTTAACTAATTCTTTCTATTTTTAAACCACAATATTCATAAAGGCATGGATAAAACTAAACTTTCTGTGTTGTAATTTGATTGTATCAATGTAAATACAACTGAAATTATGTTAAAATACTGTGGGCGAGATATTGGTTAGCGCCCGATTACTGCAATGCACACCCAGAGAGATCGACCCAAGGATCGCCCAAAATTGGTCATCGGGCTTCATTACCATAAAACCGGGAAGCTGCAGACGCCATTAAATCATCCTGATGTAGCTCACCGAGTAAGCTCTGTGCAAGATCGGTCAGCTCAGATGCCAACAGTGACCCTCAGGTAGGTTCTGGGTGGGGCGAAGGTGGGCCAGCAGCGGCCTGCAGTACTGCTGTGGCACACTTCTGCTCCTCCTGACTCCAAATTAAGGTAAGTGAAAAAAAAGTTTACTTACCTTGTCTTCGGTGGCCTCCGGCGGTTCGCTTAAGGACCGCTGGTTAGGATGCTGTAGAGCCTTAAAAACTAGTTGGAGCTTGCGCAATGTAAGCGCTGGCTAGTTTTTGACCAATTACAGAGAGGTATCCTTAAACAAATGCTAGGCCCTCATTAGCATATGCAAAGCTCTTATCGTCTGTTTAAGGTAGTCACGAGGAATGCTTGAATATTGCCCGAGCCAATATGGCGTTGAACATATTTCAGGCACCATTATGATGTAGGACATAGCTCCCAAAAGTAGTCATTTTTGCCTCATTTTACTCCTGAAAATCAGGTAAAATGGGGTACAATTTCTGCCCCTGTTTATCCTGAAAATATTGTAAATGTAATCTACATAAATTTGAGATGAAAACTACAAATACAATTCTGTAGGAAAGTATTAGAACAGTCTTATATTAAGCAAAAATGAAGAAAATAGCAAACATTTGTACAAAGGCAGCTAACAAGAATTAAATGCGAAATGGTCATGTGTATTACAAAACTGTTGGTAAGTTTTTTTTCAATCTGGAATCACCCTCCCCCAAAAACAATCAGAATTCAAGCAACAGCTGGAAAGCTTAGTCTAATGTCCTGTACTTAAATGTGGAAGGTCACAGAGTACTGATCTAAGGAACTGTGAAGTCTTGCTCACCCGACTGTTGACACTTAGTAAACGGAGAAGGAGGGACTTGTGTGTGCATCTGCAAAAGCATAAGCCCAACAGCAGAAAGAATAGGAAGCTGGTTCTATTCATGATTTGCAGGGGTCCTTCTGAATCAGTGGGGAAAGGCAAAAAGCCCCTCCACCACCTCTGCATTAACTTGTATTATAACAGGATTAAAGTAAATTTAGCTCCTGTATTAGCATACTTTAACCCCATTCACTCTTACTTGATGTTTCCGATAGCCTTTGATCAGCCTTGCATGGTGCTGGTCAACTCAGGACGAAGCAGTCAGAAGTGAGACTGTGAAATTATCCTGATGTTGGATCTCACAAGAAATGTTTGTTGGAGCTTTCATCCACTTCCAGAGGACACCATTACATTCCACATCACGTTCTATGAAAGTAACTTCTGATCTCAACAGAAAATGGCCAGTTGCCAGTCAGGCAGTACTTATTTTAAGAAAGGGAATTTTGAAATGTATTTAATTTTTTTTATCATCTTGTCATGCTATTTCTAGAGCTTATTCTCCCATTTATGTATTAATTTGCATATAAATTAAACTAGCATTGTTGCTTCAAGGCAGTTGTGCACAAAAACATTGACTATACCAGATTTCTTTGTTTTACTTCAACATGCAGCAGTTAAATGGCAGGGTGGAGAAACCAGAGTTAATTTGTACTGATTTAATTGCTTGTTTGTTTTCCAACTATCCTTTTAATATCCTTATTTTAAAACATGTTGCCACTGTTAGCCGGAAAATAACATGACATTTTATTTTTATGCATGCATTTCATGAATAGCTAAAAATACAGCAGTGTTCAATTATTTTCCATTTACACCTACTGAGGAAACCATACATAATATTTACTCAGATGTATATATGCATCTATATTATGGAACTTCTTTTTAAACTTTGCAAATCATTAAGACGGTATAGTTTAAGAACCTAGTTACTGTTTAGTTGACATGTTACCTTGATTTTAGTCCAACTGCTTAGAGCTAACACAAGATGAATATGTGTAACATCTTTACATATTGAATTTGACTGAAGTTTAAAGTTCAATTGATCTAGTACAGGTTATTAAATTATTGTTATCATAAATCATATAATTTCAAGAATTTACTAAGTGCTATTTGAAAAATAAAGCTTGCATTACATCAATAGTTAAATAATTATGATTATATATTGTTAGCCATTGGTTTATAGATAGTTTTTGAGATGGTTAATAACTTACAATTCAATTCCCAAGTGATAGCATAGAAAAGTATCCTTAAGCTAGCTAACTCCATGTAGTATTGTATTTATCCATTTTTAAAGAGATTGAATAAAAGAAATTAAATATGGATAAAATGCATAATTGCACCTGACCATTTTCTTATGAAACAAGGAAAATTTTACAACATAATTACACGATTATGGAAATATGTTGTTGGAATGTACAAACAAACTTCAATTAGGTCAAATATTAAATTTTCTATGGTCTTTTTTACAATCATAATTTAAAAATTCTTATTTTGAATATTTTATATTATTGCCAGCCTCTTTGGACCATTTAAGTTAAAAGCTATTTCCTTACTCTTCTATACTCTCTAAACTCATGAAACCTATCTCTTAACTAAAAAAAATCCTGCTTTCACCATAATTAACAATTTGCTAATAACATCTAACTCTCAGAAATCACACACTTTAATGCCACATAATCCAGAAATTTCTTATTCAGATCATTAATTACAGAGGAAACCAGGCTGTTGTTTTGCTTTGTTAACGAGGAATTCCAAATCCTAAATTATTTGGACTAGCTAGTGTTGGACTGGGGAGCTGAAATTTCTCTGCATGTTAATTTTAGTGCCACTGGTTAGTGCATTTGTATCAACGTCAGGTTTATATTATTTTAACAAAGCTGTTATCCAGTTTATTTCAAAAATAACGCACAAAGGAATGTCACCCCCCACGTGCAGTTCTCCATTATTGTGTATTATTATATAATTTATTTGGATAGAAATATTACATTTGAGAGTATCCTTTTACTTTTTGTTCATTCAAATTAAATTGATAAATATAAATAAATTCAGAGCAATGTTTAACATTGCAATATTCATTGGTGTTTTCCAACAGAAAGATTATACTTCATGTCATGCAAGGTATTGAAATACTTCTGCCATATTAAAATTAAATAATTCATTTTATAGGTTTATCATTCAATTGGATAAACAATAAAGCCCTTCCAATAACAGCAGTTGCAAATCATATTAAAATTACTATATCTGTGCTACAATTGTTGCTCGACATATATTTAAATGTGTTGAGCATTATTCATTATTGACATATTCTGAGAATAGACAAAAGCTCTGGTTTTCTCAGTTAAAGGTACAATCTTCTTGTCTACTTGTATTAGAAGGAGAAATTTCCTTGTTTTGCACATATGGCACAGTTTTATACATTTAAAAATCTCAGTCAAAGAAGGTAACACAACAAACATCAATCACTTTATATGATCAGAAAATTATTTTGCAGAACTCATTAAAATTGTATGCAATTCTATTTCAAATGTATGCAGGTTGAGGTACACTGGAGTGATTGTAGCTATATGCAACATTATCTTTAAATGTAGAAAGTCAAATAGTCGATCAAAAGATTTGCATTGAAATGTTGCTGTGTGATATCAATAACAAAAGTGCTAACAATCATATGACATTCCTGTGTCTGCTACTTTAATATAGATGTTACCCTATTTTAAATAAATGGGTTAATGCACTTATTAAAATAGTGGAAAGAACTAGTTAGCGTATTGTTATTAGCATAATACAATTGTGTCTACTTAGAAAAAGTCCAGATAATAATAAAATATATCAAATATAAAATGAAATATACAAATCCCCTAATAAGAGTATAATATTAGCTGTACATAATGAGAGATAATTAATTATATGGAGCAGGAAATTGTATCAAAAGTAATAGAATGACAAAAGTTATTCTAAAGCAAGGTATAGTAATAGATAGATTTTATTTTCATAATTTGGCAGCCTGAGCTCAGTTCCCTTGTGTTTTGAATGCCATGGCATTAAACTATTATTTTATTTGTATGTATGCAAAGTTGATTTTAGTGCTATTAAGTCAATATCTAAATTCTAATTTGAATATTTTCATGTGTTTGGAACATCCCCAATATTGTACTGAAGTGCTGAGAAGGAATGATTTTCAGTGGGACTGTATGTTTTGGAGTCCCAAAAATCAAAATTAAAAGCCGAAATTGACACATAGGTCATTTAAAATTCCTTCCGCACCTGGAATCAATGTTGTATATTTTGTTTCTTAAGTTTCTCCGAATGGTGGTGCATTGCTACTATTGTATCACCTTAATAATACCTGTGTGCCACTGTAAAAAAAAAAAAATTTTCACTTCCCATCCATAGCAGTATGGCACAGTAACTTAATTATTGCTAAACAGAGGAACTTTGTGGGTGGGGTGAGGTGGGGGGGGGGTGCTGAATGTCTGAATGTTGGGCTAATTAAGGTGCTAATTCAGTGCTACAAATTGAACTCTTTCCATTTTTAGTACACAGTGTCAGCATTCAAAGCTCCCACATCAGACAAAACATATATTACTATAGAATAAAGCTTCCTCTCCTCTGCTACAATAATCTGTCTTACCCCCCATCTTAGAAGACCACCCCATCCCCCCCACTAGTGTTTTTTTTTCATTTCCTGTAGTAATCTTGTCATTCCTGTGAGATTGTTAATTTGTGAAAAATTGTTGGGTAGGTTTGTGCTGTGGATTCATAGTCGATGGGAATTCATTTTATATATGAACCTCATAGCCAGCATTGAGAGGAGATTTTCAGCCCGTCTGCAATCAAATCCATGGCCCAAAGGTAGAAAGACAATGTACTAAGCCATGGGAATATTTTAACCATCATAAAGTATAGCAAGTGACCAGGTATCATATTACTGCTGTCATTCTTAAAAAAATGTAAAAAGAAATACAAGAATACTAGCAATTAAATGCTTGAGTAAACTTAAACATATGAAAACCTTTGTAAGAACCCTCAAAAATGAGCAAAGTGAATTGAAAAGGATCACTTCACTAGATGCATTCAAGCTCGAATGCAAGAAATTACCATAAACTGCATAATCATCACAAGCTGTATTCCTTCTCCAATGATGTGCCCCAATCTTTCCTAAGTTATCTACTTTTGTTCTTCTTTCTTCAAACAAATGTTTTAAAAAAACATTTAAGAAGTCTGAAATTGATTCACGATCTGAATTAGTTGATCACATATCGACAGTATTTGGTGAGCTACATTTGGTTTCAGAGGCGCAGCTGAAAGAGGGGACAAAATCTGCCAGGATCCCCACTCCTGATCACCATCCAGTGATTTCCTGCTGGAAAGTGTGCATGTGTGGATGCCGGGTGAAGCAGGCATGAGCTCAGCTGCACTAACTGCCACAATTGAATAGCCTGCTGACACTCACTATTTAGCTCGCACATGAAAAATTGCCACTTGGATGAAATACCGAAGCCATACCTAAGTAAAAGTCTGCACCTTTAAGAGAGGAGCAGAGAAAACTATAAAAACTATAAAAAAGCAAAATTGATAAAATTACATTGTATAAATAGACCATCATATGCCAGTGTGGAACCACATTTAAACAACATTTAGACCAAACACAGCAATCACTTCATTGCTTAAATGTGGTATCTCACCAGGATGTGTCTGCTATCTTCTATGGATTTCTTTATCCCTGAACATGCAAATTAAAGTATATTATTTTGGGCTGTCCCTGTAATATGAATGCCTGTATTGTAGAATTAATGTCAGAGCTAAAAAGAATAAAATCAAATACAGCAAATCACTTCAAGTTGCAAAGGGCCAAAGTCAGAATATTACAGAGATAGCTTGAGAGTGACTGTTTATTTGTTGTCTTTTTTCTTTTTTCATCTTCACATCTCATGATTCTGTATTTTTGCCTTTCTATCTATTTTTTATTTTCCTTTGTTCATGCTTCTTTCCTGTTCCTTCATTTTTTTTTTCTTTTGCTTGTTTTCTTCTTTTTTCATTTCTTCTTTTTACATTCTGTAAAAGTTCAATTTCACTCCTCTATCTTGGATCCACCACAGTGTGCACTATACCATTCCGTGGCTGAAAGGTCATCTGCTCCCAACATCTACCAATGTCAGTTTATATTCAGCCACTAGGAGATTTGTGGCCCTTCTCTGTCAACACGTTGTGCACTTCAATTCTTATATTTTTCTTTATCTTTCACTATTCTATTCTATTCAATGCAGTTTTTAACACTTTCTTCCTTCTGTTCTACCTCTTTATCTATTTGGCTATTTTATGTTTCTTTAATTGTTCCCTGCTTATTCTTTATTATATATATATATTATCCTTGGTTCTCTTCATTCTATTATTTTTCCAATTTTTTTTTTAGTTTCTGTTCATTTGAGGGCCACAGGTAAAAGTTACAAAAATATGAGTGGCGGAGAAACCAAAGTACAAACAAAGAGACAAAGAAGTGCAAAGAAACACATTTCTTCCAGGTACCATAGTACAGAGACCAACGACGATTCATTACTATATTGTTCAGAAAGTGAAGAAAGGCCATGGAACATCAAGAAAGCGTCCCAACAGAAATTTAAAGGGGAAACGGGATAAATGTAGAACTTAACTACAGAAAGTGCAATGTTATGGAAAAGTGCAGCAAAATCGTGAAAAATGGAATGATCAGAGAATTTGCAGAATTGATGGAGAAAGGAGTAATAGATATCTGATGCCACTAAAGCATCGCAGTTTGGATATAAAGCAGCAAATGGCCCATTCATCTTTGCCTACCTCACTACACAGCAGCTTCTTGCATACTCACTTGTTAAACAGTGATATGAATAAATTTACATGTGGTAAGTTGCATTTTACATAAACTGCATAAAATAATATATTAACCATAATCCCTAGTTACAAGTTACAGCCATTCAGAAATATGACTCCATGTCTATTACTAGGCTCATCATCTATTGTCAAGCATGTGTGATTTTTTTTTTAGATTTGAATAGTCAGCACAATGTAGTCAGAGTTGAAGTATATTTACTATTCCCTTTGTCCACGTACAACCTACTTAGTAGATGTTGTGGGGAGTATAGAGGTGACATGTGTCTTCTTGTTGCTTTTTCCAAGGCTGGTAGCCATTGCAGCATTTTGTCTATGAATCTGATTCTCCCATCTGGCTACGCCATGAAAAATATGCTTCATCATCTCAGTGACATCTGTGGATTCAACATTATGATGGAAAAACACAGCTAGCTACTTTCAGAACTATTGATATTCAGAAGGCAAATGTCTCCCAATCAATGCTGCTGTTGCACCACAGAGAAGACTGTGGAATCAAAGAGTTCCCTCCTGTACTTTTGATTGGGTTAAAGGTTGGGTATTCAAATAATTAGAAGAGAAGGTAATGGGAAGTAAAGGTCATAAAAAAACAATTGTTTGACATGTTTCTTTTAAAGCTTAAAACAGAAACAATTTTCAAAGACACAGTCAATGACATATTTCTTAAAAATATCTTATTCTCTTTCCTATTCATGGTACTTTTTTGTACCCACTTTCTTCAGCTTCACCCAAGTTAGGTGCCATTCCTGGTCTAAGAAGACAAACCAGTCTGCACCCCAAGTCATGTGCCATTGCAACTCTTACAATTAGCCCATAAAATGGGCGAGAGAATTGGCCTGGATTGACTTGCTTTCTTGTTCCCTTCCATTGTAAAGAGAAGTGTTTGATCTCCACTTGGTGTCTCCCCAGATGTTCCTGCAGCCACTGTGTGGGAAATCAGGCAAACCAGCAACCCATTAATATAGCAATGTGCTGTGCCATTGAGACCAACTTGGTCAATTTGATTTAAAATGTTTTATTGTGAATTATGTTTGCACAATATTTTAAACAGTGTAGGAAGTTTGACTTCCTTCCCCTCAATCTGATTGTAAACCATGTTGTTGTGAGCATTTTGATAGTTAGGAAGATGTGATGGAGGAATGATTTTAATGTGCTGTAACATTTTATGATCTCTGGAATTTTTATATTGTTTTTAAATATTAGTGATTAATGACAAGGGATTGAATTGGGAGGATTTATTTTTCACTGTTATTGGTGAGCATAAGTTTTATAATTGTTTGAGCCATGTATTGTGTCTACTTCCTTGCATCTAATAAACAAATGTCTGGGGGCAGACTGAGAATTGGAATCACATCAGAAGTATATGAACATGTTGACATCCAAAAGATGCATTGCTGCTAGAAACAGGCTGAGCTGCTCCGACAGCAACAAAAATGTCCAACAAGCCAGTTAGATGAGATGCTGAAGGAGATCCTCATCCTGATTAAACCTTCCTTACACACCTATCATTGTTAGTCTGAATCTACCTCTGATCATTATTCAGTGAGTTCTGTATTGGATTCACAGAATCACAGAAACCCCACAGTGCAGATAGAGGCCATTTCGGCCCATCGAGCCTGCACCTACACATATCCCACCCGATCCCCGTAACCCCTACACCAACACATATCCGACCCTATCCCCGTAACCCCACGTATTTAATCCCCCTAACACTAAGAGTCAATTTATCATAGCCAATCAACCTAACTTCATCTGAATATTTTCTAAAATTCGTCCCTGTATATAGTTTTGTTTTTAACTTGGCTGTTACACACAAAGATAGTCCACGGGGCCTCACTTAATAGAATTATCGTTGATGAAATAACAAGACTGAAATTGATTATGACAACAATAAAAGTCAAAAAAACTTTAGATAAAATTCTGCTTAAACCCTGAAATTTCAAAAGAGAAAATAATATGTAATTCTTTCCTTTGCCGTTTTCTTTTACCTCAAAAGACCAAATAAAATTAACACGAAGACATGAGGTTACTGGCGAAGCGCTGGTTATGACCTGAAAGCTGACAAACCATCCCGAGAATCCCACTACATTTCCCTGGGAGCCTAAAGTTCAATCTCTTCATTGGTCCCAATAAATGAATGGGGATCTGCATACATCCACCGGATTCAATTGTTTACTCTGGACAATTTCAGGTACCTTGCTGGGAGCCGGTGAACACTTGAGCAGACAGAAACAGAATGTAAGACTTAGTGAATGTGTTGTTTATCTCAATATACTCTTTATAAGTGAAAGATAATTGTTATGTTTGCAGTTGATTTAGCAAATGGCAAGCAATACAATTACACATTATAAAGAATAATTTGAAAAAAGCATGCAAGAATAAAAAGAGTTTGCAAGTTTTTTGATACTTTGCGGGCCATTTAAATCAAATATAGCACAAATACTAGTGTCAAGATAAGTAAAATTAATAATTTGTTTTCCAAAGCTGCCTCTTTACACAGATTGTACATAGATTGCTGTACAGTATCCATATACACGTGTACTCTTATGTGCGTAACTCACTACAGTAACCTGCTAGCAATGATCAAACTTATCAACCAGTTCATAAAAAGACCTGGAAAAAGCAGCGCCAGCTTAAACACTTAATCCATATCTAACCACAAAAAGTACGTTGGCAACTTGATTCATTTAGAATTGCCTAGTCCGTAATGAAATGCTTGAAGGGTCAGTTGAATTCAATAATTGTTGTGTTAGTGTTTAATATTGTGTCTGCTTTATCCTGTCAAGTTATTTGAGGATTTTTCTGTATAATCCTGTCTCTTCTAAGTTTCGGAAATGTTTAGTCCCACATATTGCTGAGCTCATAATTAAAATAAATAACGAGTTTTAATTTCAAGAACAATATTCCCTGATACTCAAAACATGCACTAAACCTATATTGATAAGATACGTGTAAATTTGTTTAAAGTCTCATATTTTACAAAAAGTTATTGGGCGATGAGATTATATTGTAATAAGTGGTTAGAGATTAAGAAGAATTCACATAATTATAACTGGTGGAAAGATGTATTTTGATTTGAATGTGTTGTAGTTTCAATATAAGTGAATCTTTAACACCAAATGGTTTTAATTTGTTACGTGAAATAAACTTTTTATTGCATTTATTTCCGGAGCGAGCATGATCCGACTTGATGTTCTATTTGTAGAACAATAAAGTTGAACCCGTATTTATGATATTATGATATTAAATATTTTAGAAAGGCAATAAACGTTTTTAATACTAAAGGATTTGTTTATCAGGTAAGGGACTTATTCATACCTACTCCGTCTGTTTCTCATTACAAAGACTAATATTAATATAGCATTCAACCGTGTCAATTGCAGCGTTCTGGACAGTGTGTTTAGAAAGTCAATTGATGACCAAACAATTATGTACACTTTTCATCTAGTCTGCGAACACTAAGTACATACATTGGGCCAAACAAAGTCACAAAATGAGCAAAACCTTCTCGCACTTATTCTATAACCTACGCGGGTTTTGTGTTTAAACAAATAAAAGGCAATTTTGTTAGTTGTTTACAGCTTAATCAATGTAACCTATGAGAATGTTTACGAGAAATTGTATCGATTCTTTTGCATAACTTGAACCCAATAAGTCAGCCACAAAGTTAAAGCTATCGTATTCAAAAACAAATGTGCTGATCTGAGCCTCCTCCCAAATATAGAATTTTGAAAAGTTTGAAATGCAGCTCGCGTTAAAAAAGTGACTAAATTGCACTTTGTAAAAGATTGGAATGAAACTGTTTTTCGTTAAGATCAACTTTCCCACATATTCTCTTTGAAGGAAAGCATAATACTGACAGAAATGCGGAGGATGTTTGTTCTGCAGATTTTCTTTTCTCCCAGACCTTCCGACTTAGATTTCAAATTGTGCATTATTTAATTTCTCTTGGTACCCTTACTTCCCGTATTTATTATGATCCTTGCAATAGATTGCATAAGAGTGCATTCTGTATCATAATAATGACATGTATTGAAGTATTTGTTTCTGAAATCTGACTTTTAAATGTTCTTAATTTGTGTAGCAAAATTCACGTGGCAAGCAAAGGGTCACCTCAGGGCATGTCAACATATACAACTGTCGTGGAAAATTATTAGTAATACTTTTTCTCCCTTTGTGCAGAATCGCATGTATATTCATGGGCCACTTTGTGGTGGCCAGTAATTACTCTTCTCCAGACTGCATTGGTGAGATGGATTTCAGCGATGTCCCCTCGTTTCTGCGCTTGCTTGGCCGAACATGTTCCGATGGAATAGTGATCTATGACCTGTTCCAATTTACTTTTGCTACGGAAAAGTTTTTCGTCTTAATTTTGCAGTTGGTATTTTTTTTTAAGTTTTGAACGTTCACGATTTGTTGTCGGATTGTAACTTCGGGCTTTTTGTCTTAATATTTTTCTTTAAACTTATAAAATCCTATATATACAATTGATAACCCCACTGGTAATAGTAAAGTTTTATTGGGTTAGCTGCTGGATTGTGTAACTGCCTACACGCGCAGTAGAAACTATTGATTAATATTATATCTCCGAGTAATACTTACCAAGACCGTATATTTCTTTCATTTGTCGTTGAGAACTACATTGTTTAACAATAATGAGGAAATTGCTGCCAGTGCAAGGTAAAATATTTATCGTGTTAAGTCTTTCTGAAACAAAGCTTCAGTATCTGTTTACAGTTCCCCTTTCACTAACGAGGTAATCCCAGGTTTTGGAAGGCATGCATGACTTATTTAATATTAGGTAAGTGGCTTAATGTTAAAATAATCAGGATTTGATGTAAACTTGGAAAATTTCACAACGCGTTTTTAAACTGAAAGAGCGACTAACCGAATGTCAAAGGAAACGTTTAATACAATGTCTAAGTGGCATGGAATTCTTTAACTCATATTATAAGCAGATAAAAGAGTTGTTTATCAGTTGGTTGTCAGGTTCGAGGATTCATGTAACAGCAAATTATTCAATTGGTGACATTCACTTAAATATTTTTTTTTTATATAGCTGTAAATTAAAACACACAAATCTTGTTTTTGATTTGAAATCCCTCTCTATATTTTACACATAGATACTGCATTTGAATAATAACGATTTGTTGAAAAAGTGGAAAAACAAATACAGTACATTCTGCATATTTTATTTCTCCGAATTACAAAAATACCATCAAATAATAATATACTTAAACGATTGTGACGCTATTAAATGACGACTAAATACCTGCTTCTGTAATCGGCCCATGCAATCTTTAAGATGAATTATGATTTTAGAAATACTTTAGTGAACGTAAAACGTCTATAGTTTGAAGTGATCATTTACATCTGTTCCATTTTGTTTTGCTAATTTATGACGACTTGGGAATTCTAAGTAATGTGAACCATTATTTTGTGATTTTAAAAGCTGAAGATATCAGATAAACTTGAGCTCGGCTCTTCGGCTGCTGCCGAGCCTGTGGAAACTTGTTGGAGCATGATTCCGAGCAGAATGGCCTTTAGTCTGGTTCACTGGGCAAAAGGAGCAAATATGAACGGAACCGACAACAAACGACTGTGTTTCAATCAACTGCCGATACCTTTAGTTCCAGCAACAAACCTGGCTAACTTCTTGTATCATTGGAAATGTTGTCAATGAAACTTCCCTAAAAATGATCTGCAAACAGCTGAACTTTAAAGACAGGCGTTTAGAAGCTGTAGCAGGATGAGTTTGTGCTCACTTATGGCTTTTAGGCTATAGCTCCGCCCCAAGACTTCGCTCAGAAATGTGTAAATATAGAGTTCTTTTATTCAGCTACTGTATTTGAGGACAATGTCGAGACACCGAATAGCTACTTTGCTATGCTATTATTTAAATCTACTTTGGAAAAAGTTCAAAGATGCCTGCAATGTTGCTTTCTTGCTACTATCACGTCAATCATTCACCAGGAAACAAAATTGGTTAAATACGTAAGACCGAGATATTAGATGAAGCTAAACGAGGGCTAGACCCTTGATCCTTGGCAACATACTACATTTTATGAACATATGGGTGTCATAACAATACTAAAAAATATGTAATACTGCACCAGAAGGACTACAAGAATTGAAGGAAACTTGATTTATATGACGAACTGTTCATCTGAAGAGCAGAAGTAATTATTAGTGTCCCTGGCGCTGTACTCGGAATGGTAACTTGACAAAATAAATCGATACCATCTATATACAGTTCGGTGCAGCCGTGATTGTGATGATCATATACCGGGAGTACAGGAAGTAGGCTTCTGGGAAAACTCGGAAAATAACAAGCACGATTTAAATGTGTTTAGATACAAGGACGAGACCTATCAGTCAAGGTTCTGCACTGTTTTTCTACAGCTCCAGAATACAATAATATTATGATTTTCGGAGAAATGATACAATATTGAACGAGACGATCGGAGCAGGGTAACTTCTATTAATAATGCAGTTTACTGCGCAGCATTTCTGTATATTGTGATTCCAAATAAACACGTAACAGCGTGTTTGTTCACTTTGCCTATTGGGTAACAATTATGCAACGCATAGAATCCATAACATGAAGTAGTTCATTCAATTTAGGGTGGGGCTCTTCCCTTCTAACTGCAACAGCTAATTTGTTGGTTTGCCCTGGACAAAACCGCGAGGTTGTGATTACATAGGTTCCATTGCCAGAACACAACAATTATCGCATTGGTATCTTTCACCTGTACTGAACCTTTCCCATAGCTCGAAATTCAACCGCAAATCTTGCCTTGTGCAATAAAGCGCAATGAAACTACGAATACTTCGGTTTTGTTCTCGACCTATATTGGAATCAAATACTCGAATTGTAGAGATAGGCGACTTCTATTCAATCATTTCAGTACGGCCATTAAAGAACAATTATTAATATACGAATCAAATAAATACAGTTGCTATTCACGCTAACATTTGTATATAGTTTTACACACTATTCTCAAGATCTATGCAAAACGTTTATCATTCCTCCTGTGAATACAGAAATAAAACATGCAAGACAATAATTACCAAAGTGTTCCTCTTTCCACTGATTATTTTAACTCATTTTTTTAATAAAAGCACCATCGGTCCAAATATATATTTTATTTATTAGTCTAATAAAATCAGATATCGTATGTTCTTTTAATGCATCCTGGCTGTCCAGAATCTGCTCTTTGACCCCAAAGGGCAAGTCGCCTCTCCCGCCTCCTCCTCGCGTCTGATGTTATTCCGGAACAGGGGCACAAACAAGGTGACTGACAGAAGACAGAAGATGGGACCCTCCAGGGCGGCTTATAAGAGTGGAACTGGCGTATCTACCAACAGATACATGCCAATCGGCGGAAAATAAATACTCACACTGTCTGATTTATATTCAATCTGTGCAGTGTGGTGTGTTCATTCAAACCATTATGCAAGAAGACGTTTAAATATAATTTAGTAGGACATGATGGCAGTATAATAAATAATGAGCATCATCTTGACAAAGTATTTAAGTGGAATATGTTGGAGTGTGCTAACCCGATACAGTAATATGAAGTTTTTTTATATCAGTCTATGAATCTACATATGTGCTTCAGATGTGTATAAAGTGTGCCCAGATACAGGCATAGGCCTTCATACATGAATGCATTTTCACATCCATAACTCCAATTTTTAAATGAGTGGCGCATATCTGTGTATTCTGAATGCACATTAATATTCTTACAATCCAAGTCATTATTAAGATCAAATCGCGCACATGTGTCTTATTAAAATGTTACAACTATTATGACTGTGAATGCTGCAGAAACACTTCATAGCCCACGTAACTTTATGTTTCCCGTGACCTCCTCAATGGATGCCGATGCCATATAAGTGGCACGCAATTTACGTTATGCAAAGCATGCTTACAGTTGAAAGATGAGTTTCACTCAATATAACATCATATAACATCAGCGATATCACGTTTCTTTCAGCGATATCACGTTTCTTTTTAATACCACAACGAGGATCCAGAATAAAACGCCTCACCCAACAGGATACTTTCACTTTCTCTACGCTTTGCAATAAAAGTTTACAGTGCAATTCACCGGGTGACGTGGCTACTAGCATTTGGCCAATAGTTATTCCTTTCAAATTGATGATGAATATTTGTGCTAAAATAACATTTTAATTACATTTCATGTCATCTACTCTAAACATTTTATTTTAAAATTTTGCACGTAAATATGCAGATTTTACCTCATTAACAACCCAAGTTAAACAATCACTGTCTGCGTTATAACACATTGGCCGGACTTATTTTACTTTCTACAAAACAGTATTATTTAACCAGCAAACGTCTAGGATCCACTTTGTATTTTAGTATATTTGATTTGAGTTAAAAAATAATTAGAAATTATTTTTAACAATCCGTTATATAACAAGAAATCTGGCGCTTTTGAACTGGAAAGTTTGGAAAGTTTATTTTATACATAGTTTCCATTTTCACGAATACTTTAAGATAACTGTGTAAAATATGATGTTACATATTAAATATTAAGTATCGGCTTATGGCACATACATAGAATTGGACTAATTGCGTCATGTTTAAACGTGGTACATAAATGTTGGTCGGCATGACTCACGCGAGCTTCTTTGCCAGATTCTCTGATCCGGACATCCCTAGTAGAATCTTATTTTGCTCCAAATATTTGTGTTCTACGTTGGCTGAACAGTAAAACTTATAGTCCACGAATTAACATTTCTATTAGCATGATGTGTATACAAATACATACATTTCTATTTTAATTTATTGCGTTTAATGCAATATTGAGCATTATTTAGGCGAAGGTCTTGCCAAAAGACACGCATGTAATTAAAACACATTCTTTCCTTGGATATTATCAGCTGTTCTAGTCAGAACCCAGGAAAAACAGGCTAAAATCCCTCCCCCCCGCAAAAAAAAACTGAAGATAGCTTTAGAAAATATTTACAATGTGCAATTCAAATTTTAATTTGCAAAGAAAGTTCCACTGATGAATAAACTTAACAATGCGTAACAGAGAGAAAACAAACTTCGCGAAAACAGGATAATCCGCAACATATTTTAAGCGTATTTTAAACTTTGCATTAATTTGTCGACCAACGGAATATTTTCGTTTTCTTTTCAACAAATTAACAACGTTCAGATGGTGTATATAATTAAGTAGGGATGGGAGAACGAGACCCGTTCCCCCCTTACACGGAATTTGATCTGAACCAAAGCTAGAGGGCGCTGATTTGAATGATCTCGTGTGTATCTCAACATTTGAATTCCTGCAAAAGATCCCTCATCTTTAGACCAGTATTCACACAGCATGTGAGTTAAGAGGCTCAGGTAATCTACCTCGTTCTAAATTAGAACTAAACTGCTTATTAGCTACAGTTTGGCAATTCCTCACAACATTTTTAAAGGGTACAGATTTCACAGTTATAAATGCGTCGCAGGCCCTTTGGAAGTGCTTCAAAGGGGCAATGCTGCAAATCTGACTAGATGCACGGAATATTACGAAAGGCTTTATTGAATTACCCTCCAGGAAATAGACTCAGGGTCCAGCCAAAAATAGAAATGCTTTGTTGTTATTATAAAAACGCCGAGAGAGAAAAAAAGGCTTCAAAAATTGATTTGCCGCTGTTACTTTTCACTGTTGGTCGCAGGTACTCTTCTCAACCAGACAACAAAATGCTATTCCGAGACAGTCCACCTCTACTCCACAGGTGTCGGGCTATACCTGACTGCTTAATACAATCTCTTCGGGGTTTTTTTTATCTTACTAGTCTGTAGAATATGGTGCTGCTTTGTCACAAGTACATTGTAAATCCACGCACACACCCTGATGTACATATTTATGTTCTGGAAAGATTTTGACTTTTGGTAGCAGTTAGGCGTTCACCTTCCACCAACATAAATAAAACATAACGGGATATTTTCAAAATATACTTAGGCCAAACACTTGCAGTTGTTTTTCTTACTTCATATTAAGGAAAACCCAATCCTTCTGTTCCGTGTATGGGAGAAATTCTACAACTGTAGGTAGTCATCTTAGAAATTTATGTTTAAAAATATACGATCGTGCAAACTTCCTTCTGGTTAACTGAATTGTATTTTAAACTGATAATAAAGTTTTACTATTTGTACCAACTTTTAAGATGGTCGGATGAAGAAAATAAAAAGCAACGACTTATCCTTACCCAACTTTAACAGAAACTGTCTTGAGCCTTAAAATATAACGCATCTTTTAGCAGCGGTTCTGTACTTACTTACAACTAACGATGATTGTAGATGCGTATTAGAAAATGTAATTTATGTATTCCTTCTTCTTGCATTTTTATTCTAGGTTTTGTTGTCTCATAAAATCATGTTTCTGACACTAATGAAATACTATGAGAACTATTAGGTTGCATCTCACCGTTTAGGCATCCCCTTGGGCAATGAATAGTTTCAACATGTATAAAGCCAGTGCCATTTATCAGAGATTACTAAATAGCATTTTCAACATTTAAGTGTAATTTGACAATGATCTTGGCAAGTAGCCTTTCGAACCTCTGTACAGTATGTTTCCCCCTCTTTCTGCCTAAAGGAGTCTTCCATTACTCTTCAGTCGCGAACTGACAAGACCATTGCTTTTGTTTTTACTTTAGAAAAGTCAGGATAAGACAATTGTAGCGAAGATTTCCTCTATTTCCTGTCAGTGATTGAAGTAGCTGCAATATTTCCTCTGATCGTTTTTTTTAGCGAAATGTTAAGTCCATTTTGCTTTTAGAACTTGACAATAAATAATTAACATAGGGAATCTTCCTCTATATTTACAGTGTTCTAACACGTCACGACCGGGAGGAAACAACTTCCACATGTCGGTAATCTAGTGACTCGTGATTTGGGAATCACAAGATTATGCGGAAAGGAACAGGTATCAGACGATAGTTCAAAGAACAAATCGCCGACAAGAGACTTTTCTGGCAAGGATAGTCGAAAAGTTTCTACTAAATGTTTCTCGCTTTTTCTTAATACAGAGGCGCAGCTCTCAAAGATTGAAAGAACAATCTTCATTTATCTCAAAAGCGTTATTTACAAACATACAGAATGCATTAATTGTAGGCCCTGCAAGGACAACCATTTGGCTCCAGATATGGGGAATAATAGTACTGGTTAGACCAACTTAACAGGAGCCTTACCAAAAGTTTGAAAAGTTTGTCATTTTCTGTTTGAAATACATTTCCAATAATCGTGGGGTATTTCAAAAAATAAATCTATGGGCCTCTTTTGTAAAGCAAATGTAAACAAAAATAAAGTGGGATAGAGAAACAAAAGTCTGCCCTTAATTGTTCACCATTTTGTTTCAGGGTTTAAATGTAATTCATGAAAAATTTGCGTCTAAAATACATAAAAGTGGAATAATTTTGCACCTTTATGTAGCTTTTTAAATATATATATATTCAGCTTTAGAAGTGATTCTTAATGCATGCGTTTACTGAGAATCTAGAAAAACAAATGGGAACAGCGCCTCCAAAAGCAGGATATTAAAAATGTGAAACCAATGCTAAGTCGAGCAGTCAAAAGTCGGTTGAAAGCGGTTGCAATGTTATTTTGATAATTTTTTGCAATAGTGTCTAAAGGCGCTTCACGGTGAATCCCAAGGCTATTTTAGGGGAGTGATATAACATTTTTCAGATAAAAGTGCTGCATTGTGCTTACAGATTTTAATTTATAAGCCTCCCTCCCTCGTTTAATAACTCTGTCGAGGATTGCTTTATTTAAAACGCCAATTGTGGTACATTTTACAAAGTAGCTTTCGCTCCTGTTAAAAAACGGGCATGGTTGTACTGGCGACATTAACAGAGCCAAGAGCTCTGGCTGATGTAATTATTATTCCCATCTTACACTTCTTGACGCTATCTTGTGTGGGTCCCTTAAATCAAAAATAGACTTCAGAAGGAAAAGAAAAAGTACGATACCAAACTATTAGTCAGAATGTGCACCGAGCACAGTCTACACTTTATTTGAAGCTACATCATCTCTGAACATAGTAAAATCTTTGGCATGTAGCGGCGATTCATTACGTAGTTTGTCTTCAGAAAAGACTGGGTTCACATAAAATCTCTAGACCTGACATCGACTAAAACAATTAGCGACAACATTGAAAACGAAAATGATAAAATCTCGGTCAAGTAGGGATCGCTAGACATCTCCTTACCTGAAATTAAATATATACAACGTCATAATGTGTTTGGTTATATATAATTTTAAAATGCTTGTATTATAATTCAGTCCATATAGATACACGCAGATCGAATTTAAATAGCACCTGTCACAGTCCTTTATTTCAATAGAATAAAACGGAACAACTTCAGTCACTGTCCTCCTTGTCGTCTTGAATTGTTGTGGTGGAATGATTGTAAAGTCCCTGGGCCATTAGATGGAGAGCCAAGCCGTTCTTCAGGCCACTGGCTTTCTTGATCTTGGCCCTCTTGTTCTGGAACCAGATTTTGATCTGGGACTCGTTCAGATTGAGTTCTTGTGCTAAAGTTTGCCGCCGCTGCTCGGTGATGTAACGATTGGTCTGGAACTCGGCTTTGAGTCTCTGCAGCTGCTCGGCTGTGAACGCTGTCCGCGGCCGCTTGTCTTCCTTCTCACTCTTCTTCTTCTTCAGTTTCCTAGTGCGGGGACCTGTGGAAACCGCAACAGAGAAAAACAAAACAAATAGTCATGCTTTCATAGTCCTCCCTTAAACTAAAAGCGTACAAACCCTTCAGAGGTTCATAAAGTTAAATATACATAACAAAATGCACAGTCGCCCTTTAAATAGGCGGCCATATTTATAGTATTAAAATTAACAAAATGGCGCAAAGTACATTTCCCACAACAGAACAATACTGCACAAGGAAGGAGCATTCTATTTTATGTTTAATCCTGTACGTAATCCCATATTGCAGCGTTTGCTACTTTACCATGCCGGAATTGTATGGTACATTATTATTTCGTAAGGTCTTTCAGTATATAAAAGTTCATTAACATTATAAAGGTTTGCACATTTCTGTCTGATTAGCTGGTCAGTTATTACTTGCTGTAAAGCTGAATGCAAATAAGACGATAATACTGCATCTTTTCTAAAGAAGGAAAGCGAAAAGACCCGCATGCAAAGTATTACTTCTCAAAGGTAAAAATGGAAAGGTCCAATAATCACAAGGTCGGAATCCCCCCCCCTGCATACCTTACTATCCTTGAGTAGAAATTAAATATGATTTTTTTCTGCTTTCAAACACTCGTGGAGTTATGGACTCTACCAATGGACAACAGTGTGTGTTAATGTCCCCACACCCAGAAGGGTAAAATGTACCGCATTTTTAAAAGCAACAAAATACAATTTGTGAATTACAATAGGCCTGGCTTAGAGCGTGAGCCACAACAACTTCTAGGCTGATAGTGTTGCAATGTCCACTAAATGTTTTGAATGTCTATTCGGAGTGCTGGCTTCGGCTTAATATTGTAGCAAAAGCTGATGATAAAGTAATCATGTAAATGTAGGCCAGTGCCTTCAGACAGTGCCTTAAACTCAGCAAAGAATATAAAACCCTAAAGCAACATGCAGCAAAAAATCTTACTTTGCATTAATTTGACAGAAAATAGCACCGTGCGCATATAAATAGGGAAATATGTTGTTTCGTGTGTGATTGTTTCCTTCAAGCTCCAGATAAAACCCAGATTTCATTTACACCGCTGATTTACAGCAAATTTATCTTACATAATCCCTATCACAACAACTTCTGTATTACGTATCCTTATCAGTGTAAAATTAGACAAATCAGCGACGTGTGAGTAAAACAGAGGGGGCAGAAAGCAACAAGCCAGACATATATAAGCGCACTATCAAAAACAGCAACAATCTAACACTGCCCTGAATGTTGTGATTAGATTTAATGCGATAACTGGTAGTCAAACTACTCCTCGTCGTTATTTAATACTACTGTGAAATAAACTTTGAAGAACCAAAAAAAAATCCGCATCTATTGAAAAATGCGTGTAAACAGTGCTTGGAAATGTTAATAAAATCATTTTACTACTTGATTGAAAAGCTAAAAAGTGACGTTTTGCTAAATGTTTAGGCTGACAGCTCAATCAATCAATCAACTAGTCAATCAAGCTGGCTTTTCTTAGTTTGAAGAGCTCGGTGCCATGAATAGCTCCAACTACACGGCTTGGACGGAGAAGTTTACAGGATCGCTTTCATTCGTCCTCGGCAAAACACGAGTGTAACCAACCCGGCCAGGCCGCGGCACGCAGAAACCAGTGCACACACCATCCGGTCAGATCTTTAGTAAACTTCTACACGAAAGCAGACACCAAATACTTCCTTAATCGATGCTTTCCCATTCTTGTGCCTCACAGGAATGTTATTTATGCCCCGTTGTGCTATTTATATCCGGAAGTGATTCCTTGCTGGTTTTAGTATTACACCGACTATATGAAATTGGCCAGTCTGTTACTTTCAAGTAAAAATCGGGTGTTTTTTTTTGGCGTTGCAAGAAACCCGAGTAGACCAATATTGGGCATATGTTAATGAATAAGAATTAATGAACTCAAACAATTATTTAAAATCATTACAAGAGGCAAAGACGAATTACATGTTGGACTTGTCTTTACTGAAACTGGATGGGTCAGAACGCCATCAAAACAAGCATTCGCGATTTTCACTAACAATATACGCCAGAAACACAGAGGTAAAAATATTTCTAGACTGGATTATTGAATATAGTCAGGACTATTATTTCATGTCTATTAAATTAGAATGTATTTTTTGATCGGACACTATCAAGATACTGAACGGAATTAATTCTATCCGTATTACCAAACTACCTGCTCGGAGGTTTAGACACTCGAAGTCTCGAGTAATAAGAGTCTTGTGGTTTGTAAAAATGATCACAATTTTCTAGATCTCGACCCTTTAGTTTCATAATTAAGAACGCACTTAAACTGTAGCTGAGCGCACAGTCTTGTATACCTTCAATCCCTGGCCGCGAGGCCTGCAATGCTTTGATCAACATCAAGGCCCAAAACTTCAAGTCTTGCTTCGTGTCGCTGTTTCACCGTTGTGTTTGCCAACTGTTTAAACCGTATAACTTCATTACTATTGATCTGAAACATCTAAAAGTTTAATTTTTGACACAATCTTCTCTAGTCATGTTATGGCCGGGACTAGCCGTGCCTTTTCGATGCCACATTTCAGATAGAAAAATAAACCAAAAAGCGGTACAGATATATCTAACATAAGCAGTTGACGATTTGAAAACAGCTATACGCATTTTGCCTTCAGTTTCTATGGATTAAAAAAAAATCAAAGCAGCCATTCGTCTTTTATAGATTTACAATGTTACAGTTTCGAACAAAAAAGGAGGCAATTAGTTGGATTTGTGTTGTTCAAGTGTACTATTTTCTTGCTCGTGTTATAAGAACTATAATTTCTTACCAGAAGAGGGTCTGTCTGAATATCTAGTGCAATAAACCCAAGCCGGCCACATTAGACCCGCTGCTGTTGCTGTTTTGATTCCATCACTGTTAGCTATAGGTTCTGCATTGGCACCCACAAGCATAAGCGCCGAGCCAGTGTTTTCTGCATACTTTGCCGAATTAGTTCCATTGCCTTCGTTCTGCTTTGGTTGCGACTGCTTGGACGACTGCGAAGAGCTGTCACTGCAGTCTGAATCCGCACTTAGACTCGATGCGTTCGACGGCCTGGTCAGCGGATTCACGTTTTCTCTCCCGGACGTCTGTGCCCGATCTCTATCCTTCTTGCACCCAAAGTCCGGCCTCAAGATATTATCAATAAAAAAGTTAGTGTTTCTGTGCGGCTGCTGTGCCGCTGGATGGGGCTGTATTTGGGGAGATTGAAAAGGTGGAGAGAGAGAAACGCTTTCCGCCTCGCTCGATTCTCGACTCTCCACGCGATTGCTTTGCTCCTTTTGCTCTTCCATATTTCGAGGGAACTGTCAGTTTCGCCGACTTGGTCTTTTCCCCACTTGATCGGCGACGTATCCAAAAGCCAGGGGAGCCCAACACCTTATTGGATCACTTTTGACAGGGGGTTTCTATCTCACTTTTCAACGACAGTTGCTCTAGGTACTTGGCATGGTGGGTGTTTCGGTGGTTTCACCTCCACTTTTCATACTTACTGTGCCATGCAAAGCTGGCACTGCACTGATCTTTGTTTGGAGTCCGTGGCGATTCTCTGACAGTGCGAGCTTTGCAAACTCCTAAATCGCAGCGTCTCTCAGGCACTTTTTCAGCGACCGGAAGCACGTGAATGGCAGGCACGTGCGTTCCACCAATCAGCGGGCGCGGCGTCAGGCCCCCGGGGTGGCCTCCTAGTGACGGTGCTGACGCTGGCCAATCGCAGTCGCAGCTTTCCCAAATAAATAAAACCCAGCTCAAACGTAATGAGGGATTCACCGCTGCGTCTGCAGATCCACTTCCCAGTGTCTTTTCAATAAGCAAACGTGAAAAAGACCACGAAAATTAACACCCAGATTTACATTAGCGAAAGCCAAACTTTTGAGAAAGTCCCAATGATTGTTTATTGCATTTTAAAACAATGTTAATTGTGAAACTAAAAACAAACTAGATGACTTCGTAGGTTTCAATAACTGGAATATAGTTAATACATTAACTTGTGTTACACAACAGAAGCAGCATTCTTTATTATAAAAAAAGTGAGTACAAAATTGCTGTGAGCTTCATTGCGAAAGTACTGCCCGTTGTGTTACATGAATTCATAGTTAATAAGATGTGTGATGTAGTGACAGTTGTATTTTGCAACTATACTATGTATGTATATATTTCTATGTATACAATTGCGCCGCTCAAAGCACAAATAGTTGCATTTTGCTTTTATAGATGCTGAAACTTTGCACCTTTTCTTCATATATTCGCCTCTCTCTTCCCATTCCTCTTATTGGTGAAAGTAACATCTTCTAATGGATTATTAATGCGCACTGCTGCATTAGTAGCTGCAGACTAATAAGGTTCCGTTAAGTTTTGGATGAAGATGAGCTATGAATCCAAAATGTGGTGTACCCCTTCGAAAGAGTGTCAGGGAATCATGAGAAATAATACATTTAAGACAATGTGTGTTTCACTTAGTTGCAACATGTATAATGTCTCTTTTATAGATATCGAGACGAAATTAATAAACTCACACAAGACAGATATGATATAAGACGAGGTAGACCTTATCTACAAAAAGTCTTACCATTTTATGGTGGCTGTGGGAGAATTATACAATGAGTTAATATTTCCAAAGTTGCAGTTAATTATATGGTAAAGTTCTGCAGATTTTCACACAAGAATATAAATATTGTTACTGGGTATTTTATGCATTTTTTCTAATAAAAGTATATATTTTACATTGTCTTTACGTAGAGGTTTAGATTCATTTAAACCGGTATTGGTCTTATTTTTGATTTTTCAAAAGTAAGTAAAACTCTTCAATAAAACAACGATCCTTCACAAAGAATAAATACATTAACGTGCTTGTTTTGGATCGAGGAAGTACCTGTACCTAAACAATGATCCAATAGTTGTCGCCAGTGTGATTACAACAAGGCGTGTAATCTCAGCGACAGAATAATGTCAAGTATTTTAAAATGTATATAAATAAGTGTGGAAAGAATGATGCAAATGAAAACATTTACGGTTTTTGTCATTGAACATAAAAGCAATTATCTGCGATTAACGTTGCGCACGTTTTATGAAATGAAGACCGATAACAGTCTGCAAATAATATCCTGTGGACCCAATTCTAATAAACACCAGTTACCAATGAAAGTGCGAACTGCAAATATATTCATTGATGTAAGTTATATTTTTATTAAATAAAAAAATGTGGTGACACATTGCAGTTTTCCCCTTTTTTTACAAAAATGTAGACTATATCGTTTGTACATTGAAACCAAAGAACAGTGAAACAATGATAAATAAAGCGTATCATACTGCAAGTATTCTTTCGTATGTGTGTTACTTACAAAACCCATGAAGTTTTAAGAAATATTCCAGAAAGCCCGGCACTCTAATCAAAAAGAACTATTTGAAAAACGCGAACCGGCAAAATATTCATTTCTGCTGTTTGAAAGTTTCTTTTCAAAAAAAGTTAAAGTACAAAATAACCGCTGAAATCGAGCACCATTCTTTCAGAAGTAGGAAATAACGAAACTGTTGTTTCGCAGAAGGCGAACAGTAAACAGCAATTAAATATGGTGCTGTTTTAACAAAAAGCCAAGCTTCCGTTGGTACCAAAGGCTTATTTATATTTAAGTTAGCAAAATTGAAATCTTTATCCCAAAAGCGAGCCTGGGTACTTAATTAAATTCTAATTACGACACTATCAATATCCCATTTAGCCACGTAGCCATTGTTGGATTCAGTCCTTTTCATGCAGTAAATGGAGTATCGGTGGCTTATCTCGACTGCAAGAGACGCCTTGAGAAGCGCTGCAAAAGATAATTTATAGGTTTTAATTACTCTTCATTCCGCCTGATCAGCTTGGCGTTCATCACATGTGAGTGAATAAAATCTGGTCAAAAGCACTGTCAGTATTCCCTGGCAAGACGCTTAATCAAAGTAAGCAGGGCGATATTACACGCTGAGAGATCCTAAACGTAATTTAGAAGCTGCTGATAAAGCTGGTTGAATAATGCTCCAGCCTTTTGAGACACCATTTACAGAAATGACTTTATTGACGGCTTAACGTCGGTAATTCATTTTACCTTTCATGTATTGGAGCTTTGATTTGTTACAGTAATGGGATGATAAATGCACTGGTGGCGTATAGCTTTTATTATTGAATATAATACACACACCCATTGCAGATCCTGTATATACACACTCGAGCTAAGGAAGAAACAAAACGAGCTGAGGAAAATTATACACAGTGGCGCCTAAGAAGGAAAACCTCGAGTTTTGTATCATAACATAAAGCCTCAGAGATGTGTCAGGTGATTTACTCTTAAATACGAAAAACACAAAATGTAAATTATAGGTTCCATGTGAGTGTGTTCGTCTGTCTGCATGATAAAGTAGAACATACATTGTAATAAAAACTATAGATTATGCAAGACACGTAAAGTAAATCACCGTTAAAACCAGTAATCCTAAAATAGTGCAAACATTTTTATCATTTTTCTAATTTGATTTCTCACCAGTGTTGTCTTCTTATTAAACAGTCTGTTATGACACTGAAATATACAACTTCTATGCCCAACATATCTAAAGGTCGTGATCAAATCACTTTCGGCTACTCCTTGAAGGACGTAAATGAGTTGTTCCCATACAATGGATTTCATCGCTCCTACAGCGAATCGGTGACCAGGGGTTTTGTTTGAATTGAATGCGAATAGATTTCTTCCACAAATGCACCATTCTAATTAGGAGCTGTAAGGTCAAGCTGTACACATTCTATGTCCCTAACGCTAGACATCGGAAATGTGTGGGGCAGCAAGTCATTACCTGCCGATCCTTTCATTGTACTAATTCAGCTCTGATCAAATGATTTAGTACCAATTTGTAAAGGAACCTTAGAGACCCCATTAGTTTAAGAAAGTATAATATCGCGTTCATGCAATCTAATTACAAAGCACATTCGAGAAAATAGAAATACATTTTCTAAATAATCTTGGTATCTTTAAATGTCACTGTGGACTGTACGGTTTATTAAAGTAGCAACATTGTTTTACAGAACCTACAAATGTTTGTTAACGCCAGCAGATTATTGTCATATCACCATTACTTACTCAAGATGTGACACTAAATTTGCACATTTTAAATATATTAGGATCCCAGCAATCAAGTCGCCATTTTTACTTTCGAGCCTGCACAGAAAAATCTTTGCAGTATTTAAATAATATTTTTTTTAAAGTTCGGTAATATTTAAAATAATTATGGCGACCGATTGATTCCTATCACTATACATTTCAAGCCACAGAAAGCGGCAAAGCCTTTATTACGACTGGAAACAACCTCCGTGTAACTAATTGTGTTTTGAAGCTCTGCTCTAAACCGAGGCCGGAAAGTCCACTCACACCGCTCTGGACATACAAGTGTCACGTGCCACGGGTTGTGAATGTGTTGGCTGTGGACTCTGGCTCCACATCTGAATAAAATCTGCAGCTAACGAATCATTTAACGCTTAACTGCATCTCTAGGCACAAAGCAGACGAACCTCAAACCCCGGGAAACCATTACTTTGAGTATTCAAATATAAGCTCACTACACGCACCGCATTTTCAAAGAATAATACACTTGAAGACAAGGAAATAGAAAGATGCAACGTTTAAGACGGAACATTTCAAAGGTTATTAAGCAATATTGTCGTTTTTTGTAGTAGATGGTGATCTCGCATGTCTATTTCAAGTTCAGATATCCGCCCCTTCGTGGTGTTAATATGCATAAACGTGCATGGAAAATAAACATGCAGTGAACTATACAAAACAAATGCACAATTTCACAAAAAAATCGCTAAATAACCCTTGTGTTTGTGTAACCCAGCAATCAAACTGTGGAATGTAAGTCGATCAAAATGTCCCGATTACAACAATCGCTTTGTTTTGACGATGCGTTCTGATCTTGCATTATACCAAACACATGCCAAGTGCTTGTTGGTCTTCCTACATCAAATCAATAAATACATCAATTATTTGGAAACAGTTCTGTTATGATAACACATACTCTTAAAATTAAGTTTAAGTCGAACCGCTCTACAATGACTAAAATATGCTCATTTCGCGTTGATAGTTCTAATTTTATCCACCAATCGTGCGCCATACATTTCAGCATGCTTTCGATTAGTTTCCCTATTAAAACGCTTAACCAAAATTAGTACCGAGTATAAAGAAGGGCAGAATATAATTCACAGCTCATAATATTTTAAACTGCTATAATTTTTTAACAAATGACGATTTTTCGTACAAATTATTAGACATACGTTCAATAACTGCCACCAAACCTTAAAACTTTTGTAAATATATACTTCTTAGAAACAAAAAGTCCACCGGTGTTCAATGGAAAAGCCTGTGTCGGAGCAGACTTTTCATGATGTAATTCTGCTGCGGCCCAGCGGTAGCTCAGGGAATTAATCATCCCAGTTATTGGTACATGAAGAAAAATTCGCAAATAGCTGCAGGCCAACATTCTCACTTTCTCTTTATATAACAAACAATACACGAGCGTTCGCGACCTATGTGTAGGAAGTCACGGGAAGGGAATTGTGCTTCAAAGGTAAGTGCACTAATCAAGCGAAATAACCGATCTGGTGGTAAAGGGAAATTAAAAAAAGACAAGGCATCAGATCCAATTTGTTCTGTACGATAATTTACAATCGCAAAGTATTTTCTTCAATCGCTTAAAACTTTGATGCTTAATAACAGGGCTTTTTATCAAAACGTGTCTTTCCTGTGTATTTAGCGAGGCACACGGAATTCCACCCGTAGGCTTAGAAAAATGGCATTCTTCACCTTATCTTTCATGTTACCCTGAGGCAATTTGTGACAATGCATTTCATTCAGGAAAAGACAAGGCAGATTTATTTGAACACAATAGAAATCTTACGAAGGAACCTCCGAATCGTTTCTGAATTTGCAAGTCAAACATAAGTTATTACAGTGCCACTTCCGCATGCAGTAGTTACAATTCTTCAGAGGTACAATGGCGATGACTGCATAGTAAGTATATTAAAGTACGATTTCGTTAAATGTAGACCGTGTTCATCTCTCGTTTTAGTTGACAAATATGCGGCGTAAAATATCCTGTCAACGATATAGTTTTAGTAGTTTGGTGTCTATTAACAACAACAAAAGTGACATTTATCAAGTGGTGCATTATCTTCTACAACAGTTCCGTATTCGACTGTCTTCCAGGACGGGTACTGACAATTGTGTATATTTTGATTTCGACGAGGCAAGTTCAGCCGGTTTATCTCACCTACTTGTGCAGATTGAAGACCGGAAGCGCCACCTAGCGCAATTGATCTGGTCTGCGTTAATCCAACCCATTCAAATAATTTAATACGATCATTTGACAGAAGTTATAAAGGACATATATAATAGGTAACAGCAATTTTAGCAATGTGAGGTAATGACCCATTCACATTGCTTGCACTGTTAGGTTATTTGTGCGTGCGTAGAATCGACATTATTGCAGTATTGTGGTCATAATTTTGCTTTCGGGTTGCTTTCCATTTTAAATACAGACATGTTCGGCCAGAATCTAGCTATATATTTAAGGTTGAACTTATTTTAATAGTTAATATCTTGAACAATTCAATTATTCTGTCAAAAGCAAAATGCCATATCGCTTTAATTGCGAATTAAATCAAATCTTTCTTTATAATTATATTTATTTATATTTTATATATTTAATATAATTATATTTAATTATAATTAAATATTTCGCAATTGTTTATCTGGGCCAATGTAGAAACAAAGTGAAATTAAATGATACTTTGAGGTAAAGTTCTGCAAAGGACTCATCTTGTTGATGCGAATAGTGAAAGTTTCCGCTGAAAGAAGTGAAAGATTACCGCCACTCTTAACAGAACAAATCCCACTGTGGTAACTATGCTCTCGTTGCACTTTGAGAGCTTTGTACACAGTTCTGGAGCCCCTGTAAACTTTCCCACGTGGTCGTAGTAACAAATTAATGCGAATAATTAACAGTTAAAAAAAATTATGCAGCATTTTCACTTTCAGTGGCGGTTTTTCTCCAATGAAATTTGTTCAACGGGGCTGCTAAACAAATGGTTTTTTTTAATATGCAGTTCGTGATCAAATTGTATCCGGTTAATTTTAAATAGTGTTTATCGCTCTTTTGTGCAAAAAGTAACTTCAGAAATAAAATAATTGCTTATATACTTAACCTTTACGAAAGATAAAACACATGCATTGTTCACTATCAATACCTTCATAGCTACGTGATGTGGTTAATTCGTGTTACTAGTGTGTATAATAGTAAACGAATACATTTCGCTCATTAAAACATACTTGAGGATTAAATTAATGACACATCTCTCAGCAAAGCAGAATGTTTACCAGCTCCCTTTTCTTTAGTTGTAGTAACAACAATTTGCAACCAAATATTTGAAGCTCATTCTTATGGGGTAAAATGTGTATAACGATTTGGAGCAGAATGAAACCTCATGCTATAACGATATGATGTGAGCATGTTTAATCCTCAATAATATGCATTAATCAGCAATTCATCTTGGCCAGGCCAAGATATTGTGTAGTACCAGAAGTAAACCCTAAGGGGGCGTGCATTCTTTCTGAACAATGCGCTTCATGATTAGATACCCAGCTGCCAGTGGCGACCAAACTAATCAATATTCACAGGAGAACTTTCTTTTCTCACATTAATAACTTTCAATATGTTCGAATTACACTCATATGAATGAACAGGAGCCCATTCTCTTCTCAAAGATAGAAGTCTGATAATGCAATTATTTCCCAAGAATGGAAAGTAATGTTCTGCAGGGTCAAATATGTGGGTTCAGCTATCATTTGAATATATTCAGTGGTATTCGAATTTCAACACGACTGCATTATTTTAATGTCGATTCGTAATGTCTGAACTATATGCATACAAATCTAATTTATGCTTTTTTTTACAAGCTAGTTATTATTCTTAGTAATTGTTTGAAGTAACAGAACATAATAACTGATTCTGTATTTAAACACTTAGGTCAGGATTATATTTAAACTGGAGTCTCACGTCGAGATCTGTCGAAGAGTGACCTTTGAAAGTCAGTTCGATCTAATTTTTTGTAGGTTCTGCAGACTTTACCCCCAAGAGTTAGCTTATTATTACCACATGGTGTTAGCTCTACAGTTTACAGAAAGGTATTACACGGATTTGCCAGTGTTGCTTGTTTTGTCTCGGTTTTCTTATGCAGTCTTACAAGTTCATTTAAAGTCAGAACAACATAGTATTAGCTTATTTTCTACATCATTAGAATCCACAATAAGGGCTGTCCTCCGATGTGAAATCATTTAACTAAATATGCACACATATAAAGTGTAGATTATTGAGTGATCCATCTCTGGACTGAATTCCAAAGTATCTGAGACTAAGGACTGCAGGAAATGTGAAGAGTTGAAAGGGGTTTCCTCCGTATGATACTGATTAATTCGTTCATTCTTTTCTGGCTGTAAATTCCATGATCAGCTTGTCCTGGAATAACATGCCCCGTAATCGTCGCTTCATTTTACTATTCTTATTGCTTGAAGCAACTGACTGAAGTTTTTATTTCTGCACAATATAGATGATGTCTGTGCCAGAATCAAATAAAACACTTCCACTCACCAAAGGCAATCGGATTCAGAATGCTATTTGCAGACTTAGGGTACTCAACGTATAGTGAATCACTAGAAGTCGAGTAATAATGATGCTTTCGGCGCAACAACTACACTTAAGCGCAGAGCTGTGCCTTGATTATCAATTTTTAATATTTCAGCTAATACTTCCAATGGTCAAGGTGACAGTTAAGTCAAAGTGCGAAAATTCTTCATTATATCTTGCCTGCAGGTCTTTACCTGGATACTGTAAATATCTAAATACATTCAATCTGCCATCCTCTGGCTGTTCATGAGAAATTTATGGTGGACAATAAAATAACGTCGCGTTCTCCTGTTCGGTTAACACAGATGGACTCCGTTATAGAATGCGGAATCCGCAATCAAGATATAAAATGTAAACACGTTCCTGTTCAATTTTATATTCTTGTATCAGCATATTCAAGATGAGTAGGATAGCAGTCGCTACTGAAATCACTGGGTTTTAGGAAACGTTTCAATGGCTATTTGTAAATTGTAAATTGGTTGCTTCCAGGAACGCAGAAGAAGCGGCACTCCTGCTAATGATTCATTTTATGGATGTGTGTTAAATCGTTCCGTTTGAAAGTGTATTATGTGTAGCAAATGTTCTGATTTATTACAAGTATAATTCGACTAACTAATCGCCGGGTATCAGATCTCCATTAATGCAATGATGTGAATCAATTATGCAACCCACAAGCGCCCCCTTGGACAGACAGTCATTCAATAACTACGGCATCATTTTGAAGTAATGACACTACTTACCAGTGACGTTTTTCTAGGGTCAGTCTGTACTCCTGTTAGCCTCTTTTCAAAGATAAAGGTGGGTTTGCATTCCCGAAAATAGTGTCTGTATTCTGTCTTCAGCTTCATCGCCAATCCTTCTATGATTTCCGTCAACAACCACTTCTTAATATGTTTCACATTTGTATGGCTCCTCTGATCTCTATAGGGTGACATTCCTCTTTTGGGGAAAAAAAGGAGTAACACATGCATAATGAATAAAGCATAATTAAGGAACACTAAAGAAATTGCAGAATGTGCAGCTTTAAAAAGTGCACTTTCTGGGAATGCAAATTAGTGGCCGCCCTAGCTCAGCAGTGTTGCCTCTGAGTCAGCAGGTTCTGGCTCAAGCTGTGCTCCACAAACTTGAGACAGTGCAATACCGAAGGAGTGCTACACTGTCAGAGATTAAACTGAAGCCCTGCCGGCCCTCGCAGGTGCATGTAAAATATTTGAAGAAAAGCAGTGGAGGTGCCCTGGCTAACATTTATTCCTCAAACAACATCAGTCAAACAACCAATCTCATTGCTGTTTGTGAGATCTGGCTGTGCACAAATTGGCGACTGCATTTCTCTGACTAGACTTCAAAGGACTTCATTGACTTCATTAAAGTGCTTAGGGAGGCATTGAGGTCAGGAAAGGTACTATATAAATCTTCTCTTCTTAGGCAGTCTTTGTCACAGGTAGGGCAGATGGTGGTTGAAGGGGCGGGTGGGTGGGGTGCTTGGGTTGACGTGCGCTCCTTGTGCTGCCTGCGCTTGGCTTCCACTTGCTCCCAGCAAAGAGACTTGAGGTGTTCGGCGCCTTCCCGGATGCTTCTCCTCCACTTTGTGCGGTCTTGGGCCAGGGATTCCCAGGTGTCGGTGGGGATGTTACACTTTTTCAAGGAGGTTTTGAGGGTGCCCTTGAAGCATTTCCTCTGCCCACCTGGAGCTCTCTTGCCGTGCCGGAGCTCCGAGTAGAGCGCTTGTTTTGGGAGTCTCGTATCGGGCATGCGGACAATGTGACCCATCCATCAGAGCTGGATGTTGGCCTGAGCAAGAACACTGACGTTGGTGCGCCTATCCTGCCAATGGATTTGCAGGATCTTGCGGAGGCAGCGTTGGTGGTACATCTCCAGTGCTTTGAGGTGCCTGCTGTACATGGTCCATGCCTCTGAGGCATACAGCAGGGCGGGTATCACTGCTGCTCTGTAGACCATGAGCTTAGTGCCAGGTTTGAGGTCCTGGTCTTCAAACACTCTCTTCCTCAGGCGACCGAAGGCTGCACTGGCACACTGAAGGCGGTGTTGGACTTCGTCGTCGACGTCTGCCCTTGTTGACAGTAGGCTCCTGAGGTATGGAAAGTGATCCACATTGTTCAAGGCCTTGTCATGGATTTTTATAATCAGGGGGCAGTACTGTGTGGTGGGGGCAGGTTGGTAGAGGACCTTTGTCTTACGGATGTTTAGTGTAAGGCCCATGTTCTCATACGCTTCGGTGAAGGTGTTGATGGTTTGGAGTTCAACCTCCAATATAAATACAAATATATAATTACAAGTTCTTTCTTAGCTAGTGGCAGTGAAAAATTAGCTGCTAATCAGTGCATATCTGCAACATTGATCCTTTAATCCTTCTCAAGAAGCTAATGAGCCTGTAGAAATGTTGAAAAGTTCATTAATCCAGTTTTGTGCGAATGACCTAATGACGGGTGAGAAAATCCCAATTTAATGGCAGGGCCTTGCAAGTGCTGGCAATTTCTGATACAAGCACATTTTAGGTGGGTGGTGGACAAGTCAGAAATATACATAGGAGGTGCCAAGCAGGACAATATGTTTCTGAAAGGATGAATTCTGCCTACACTCAGAGGATCTGGCAGGAGGTCCAGGAAAAGTTGCTTAAATTAAAGAATAGCACAAAAGTAAGGCATCAATAGTAATACAAATACATATAAGGACATGAATAGAATAAATAACTAAAGATGTCTACAAAACTGCTGTATTGACACAGAGAAATGATAGCATAGATATAGCAAATAAGATATTAAACATAAAAATAAGAGGGTTATGCAAATTACATAATACATGCCATCATGAGAAAGACAATATAATATAGAAAGGAAATGGCATTGTCCAGATGACCGTGTCTCTGTATCCACTGTTGTTAGGTTTAAAGCGCAGGTTTTCAAGCTGGGGTCCCTGAACCCAAGGTGACTACAGGGATTCCTAGGAATCTGTAAGATTATCAGATATTTGTCAGTCATCATCTGATTTCTGTATTTGTTTGCTTACTAGTATATTAATTATGTTGCCATCAATTAATAAAAATGATTTCTGCACTGATAGCACTGCTTTTTGGACTGGAGGGAGGTATACAGTGGTGTTTCCCAGGGTTCAGTACTAGGACAAAAGCAAAATACTACAGATGCTGGAAATCTGAAATAAAAACAGAAAATGCTAGAAATACTCAGCAGGTCAGGCAGCACCTGTGGAGAGAGAAACTGAGTTAACATTTCAGGTCGATGACCCTTCGTCAGAATGGTTCTGATGAAAGGTCACTGTCCTGAAACGTTGGCCGCAATTTTGCCATCGGAGGCAGGTTTGCGTCGGGTTCGCTGCTCGGCAGGTTCCGGTCCCACTGTCGGATTCAGCCACACTGCAATAAGGATTTTGAGTTAACTGGGCTTATCATGAGTGGGCTCAGATCTGCTGCTCGCCTCTGCTGATATCTTTGATTCAGCTACATTTAAGGGGTCCAAGCAGCCTTTGGGTTTTATTCACTTTCTGATGCTTCTCAGTGGTATTGTTAGCAAGATGACTGCTTCAAGAGCCAAGGCTTCTCCCTGTTTTGATGATGGCTCCCTCCATGCTCTTCTGGAGGGAGTAAGAGGGCACAAGGAGGTTCTGTTTCCCTCCAATGGATGTAAGAAGCTTCCTCAGCAAACCAAGGCAGCCTGGCTGCAAATTGCTGAGGAAATTAGCGCCAGGTCTTTGTGTTCACACACCTGGGTTCAGTGCCAAAAATGGTTCAATGATCTGCTACGCTCAGCAAAAGTGAGTATAACATCACACTTACCTTCAATCTGCTCCCCATCTCTTCTCATCACCAGCAATCTGCATTGTCAACCTACTCCTCCACATCCCAACTTACCCTTACATCCCTTGCACCCTTAACCATCCCTCTCTCTCTATGTACAGAATCACACCACCATTCTACTATGCACCCCTCACACTCGTTCTCACTGTTATGCAATGACAACAACTAACAATGCACAGGGCTGGCCCTCGGTATTGACACTTCACTCCATCTTTGTCTCCTTCTAAGCATCTATGCTGTGGATTCTCTACACTCACTCCAACATTCTTGCTCTAACTCCACTTGTGTCCTTCATTGCAGGAAAAGTGAGCTCGCAACAAGAGGGAGAGAGAGAGAGAGGACAGGAGGAGGGCCACCTTCCATGGCGCATTTAACCAACGCTGAGGAGGTTGCTATCGAGATCATCGGAGATGCAGAGGAGCTGGAAGTGGGGAACGGAGTGATGGGTGCAGTAGAGCAAGCTGGTGACAGAATAGATTTGCAACCCCCTCATTTAGATTTCATGAGTGACTGATATGGCATCTGATGTTCATACAGATTGAGTTCTGATCATCTGCATAATAGGATGTGTCTGCTACCTAAATATCACATGTCTATCTCATGCCTTTACTCCCCCACAGGACCATCGAGAGCCCCCCTCCCCACTGTCCAGGGGGAAGAGCTGGACAACTCCTCAGAGGAAGCTGCAGCCTCTGAGGGAGCAGCTTCAGCAGAAATGAGCACACCCAGAACCAGCGCAGAGGTGCACACCTCGGTGGGTTGTTTGTGAGATAGATTAATGTTGTCACCTGGTGTATCACAGCTCACAAGTGAGCATCAGCAGATGGTGGAGACAGGGACAGCAGAGCAGAGTCCTCGTCGGAGGGTGCTGGATGCTCCCAGCTCTGCTCAGCTACATGTAGACACTGTTGGCTGGATTTTCATTGAGGAGGCATGTAGGAGGCGGGACTACAACTTTCGGGGTTGTAGTCCCTCCTCCATTGAGTTGTGGCCAACCCAGGCAATTTTCACTTGATTGACCTTGTTGAGCCTGCCCAGCGGGCTCAGCAGGCCAATTAAGGGCCACCCAGCAACAGGTGACGTCACAGACAGACATTTCATCTGTCAAGAGCTTTTGACAGATGAAATATCAATGTTTCACAGCTGTTTGAAGCTGTCAAACACTGACAATTTGTATTCTAAGTTAATTCCTTCCTCTCAGGATGATTTAGAGATCTCTCCGGAACAGAAAGCTGAATGCTGCAGATTTTGACAGCTCGCGGTCATTCTGCTTTCTGTGCCAGTGAGATGAGGGGCTCCTGAGACCTGAAGGAAGGAAGGCTGTAAAGGTAAGTACATGTAAGTAAAACTTCTTTAAACACTTTACACACACCAAACACACTTACCTCTGCACTCATGCACCCATCACTCACCTGAACACCGGATATCTCAACCCCTCCAAGCCCTTCATCCCGATGGCCCGCCTCGCTAACTTGGCGTGGTTTTGAGCCATTGGGAATCCCACACTTCAGGGATAAAAATAGGGATTAGGCTAAAAACTGCCTGTTAACTACCTGTTAACAGGCAGTTAATTGGCACTAATCCCCTTCCCGCCTCGGGGAGGCGGCTCCCAGCACAGGTCGGGTATCCGCCTCCTTTGAAACTGGCATGGAGGCAGGTTGGGGGCGGGATGGGTTCGTGCCCCCCCCAATTTCAAGATTTTAACCCCCCACACGCCTCCAATCCCGCCTCCACGGCTCAATGAAAATCCTGCCCTGTGTCTCTGAGGCCATCCAGAAAAAGAGCGGTGCTGGAGCTTCAGGAACAAGTGCAGGGGTCTCTGACTGCGTTTGCAACCACAGTAACTGTGAGCGTGCATAAAATGGAGGCGTCCATGTCAAACATGAGCAATGCCATGGTGCACGCAATGGTGAATGTAGGTGCCGCCATGGAAAGGATGGCAACCTCCATGGAGGACATAAATCACCAGACACAGCAGAATATGGTAACACTTCTAAATAGATGGTCATCTATAGAAGATAAATGGGCATCTATTGAGGAGAGAAACCAGAGGTACATGGATGTCCTTGTTATGAGGAATGTCAGCACAGAAATGGGTCCTCATGGCCCCACTGATGTGCAGCAAGGTGCTCTCCAGCTACTTGCTAGCAGTGAAGTGTGGGTGACCCATGAGAGAGATGATGGTGGTCGACAACAAGCAAGTGTGGGCTCCTCTCCAAGCGCTCACACTCCCATGCCACCGCGGAGCCCTCTGTCAGAGCCCTAGATTCCTCACCTAACTGAGATGGCCGTCTCAGCCCCTGCACAGCCACAGGAGCAGCAGACTGTTACGGAGCCCTCCCAGGCACCCAAACCCAGAGGACACCCGCCAAAGGCGTCTAAGCAGGCGCAGTAGAGAAGTGAGCAAGTTGCCTCTACATCTGCTGAAGCCACGGGCGAAGCACTACATAGAAGCAAGCGTAAGAGAAAGTAAAAACAAATTGTAACAAGGGTAGTCAATTGGTTGTTTTGATATAATACAAAGTTACGTTTCTCATCATTATTTCAATTGTATTAAAGAAATACGATGTCAAAGATTCAAAGAGTTGGCCTATGTGTGCTCAGAAATGGAAGTTGCACAGTGAGGGGTTAGGGCGCCTTTCATCTGTAGTGATGATGGGGAGAGTGATAGGAAACCACAGTTTATTGTACAGATGCTGTATGATGTGTTAAGAAGATCATGCAAGCACTCATTTCCATGTGCCAGCCACATGTGTTTGCTATGTAAAGTTACGTGAATCTGGCATGGATTAGTGTATCCCTTGCCTTACAGCCAGCAACGTGCTCGCGTGCTGATGGAACTGGCACAGCTGCCTCTGCAAGGTCATCCTCATCTGCTGCCTCCTCCTTCTCCTCCTCCTCTTCCTCCTCCTCCTCTTCTGAGGAGGCTGTGCACTGTGCCACTTGTTCTTCAGGCAGTGGTAAGCCACGCTGCTGTGCAATGTTATGCAGGGCACAGCAGACCATGATGATTCTGGACACCCTGGCTGATGCATATTGTAGGGCTCCACCAGATCTGTCGAGGCATCTGAATCGCATTTTTGAGCAAACCGATGGTTTGCTCCATGAGGCTACTGGTGGAAATATGGCTCTCATTGTAGCGCTCCTCAGCTTCGTTTGATGGCCTCCTTATTGGGGTCATTAGGCACGTCTTCAGGGGATAGCCCTTGTCTCCAAGTAGCCATCTGGAAAGTTGGGTTGGCGGATTGATGAGCTGAGGCACAGTGGAATGCCGCAGGATGAACGAATCCTGGCAACTGCCAGGGAACTTCGCGCACACATGCATAATGTTCTTCCTGTGGTTACACACCAGCTGGACATTATGGGTTGTGATGGGGTGCCCTAATGGCCACATGTGTGCAGTCTACGACGCCGTGCACCCTTGGGAAGCCTGCCATATTTGCAAAGCCAACTGCACGCATGGTAAAACTTGCTTCATCTGTGGAGAAGTGGATGTAATTGTGCGCCTTGGCAAAGAGGACACCGGTAACCTGCATGATGCAACTCTGTGCGGCCGACTGGGAGATGCGGCTTATGTCTGTGACTGATCCCTGGAAGGACCCTGAACCAAAGAAGTTGAGTGCAGTGGTGACTTTGACAGCCACTGGTAAGGAGTGTCCACCCGCTCCTCTGGGCCCCAGGTGTTGGTGCAGCATTGTGCAGATGGCAGCGACTACCTCTCGCGAAAGTCTCAGCCTCCTTTGGCACTGCTGCGCACTCATGTTGAGGAAGCTCATCCTCAGCCTGTAAACCCTGTGTTGGGGGTATCTCCTGTGGAGCGGTGCAGCCCTGCTCTGATGCCCTCTGCCCTGTGCAGCATCAGGTGGCTGAGGAGAAGGTTGGCGCTCCTGTTGTTGGTGCTGCTGTTGTGCCTGGTTCAGCTGCTGCCGTGGCTGCTCTTCCTCCGATTCTGAGGACCAGGATGAGGAAGTATAAATGGTTCCCATTCTGCTGGTATATATCTCAGTTGAGGAAGAGCTGTTATAAGCGCTCAGTCAATGTGGGGAGATGGTTTTCCAAGGAGGTCACAGTGCATATGGATAACAGCTTAAACACTTACAGGCTCAATAGACCTGCAAAATGTGTTCCAAAACCTCAAAACATAAAAGTTCTGGCATCTGAACGTGAACTCATGTTACAGGTCCACTTTTATGCTGCAGGTGCAGCTGTCGTGTTTGTCGCACGACGTGCAACATGCTGAAAATGCTACAAAATGGGAAAAGCCTCTTAAAATAGGACTATCTAGGCAGTTAACAAGCTGTTAACTGCCTTAAGTGAATCTCCCGCTGCTTGGTGTCAGGTCTGATCGGGACTCGCAGGCCCAACACATTGTAAAGTTGCGTGCAGGCGGGATGGTCAATTATTTTGATTTTAACTCCGGACCCGCCTCCAAACCCGGCTAAATCGTGACCACTAACTCTGTTTCTCTCTCCACAGATGCTGCCTGATCTGCTGAGCATTTCCAGCATTTTCTGCTTTTATTTCAGTACCAGGACCACTGTTGCTTTTGGACTTGGGGATACAGGGCACAATTTCAAAATTTGAAGCTGACACAAAACTTGGAAGTGTAGTAAACAGTGAGGAAGGTAGTAATAGGGAGAGAACAGGAGGAGGACCACCATCCGTGGTGCAGCTGACCAACGCTGAGGAGGCGGCTCTCGAAATTGTAGGATCGGTGGAACTGCTAGAAGTGGGGGATGGAGAGATGGGCTCAGTTGAACAACCTGGTGACAGAATGCTTCTCCATCCATCTTATTTGGCTTTCATGAGTGACACATATGGCATCTGATGTCAATAGGAATTGAATGCTCATCATGTGCACAATGGGATGTGTATGCAATCTACATATCACATGTCTAACTCATGTCTTTACTCTCCCACAGGACCAGCAAGAGCCTCCCTCCCTACTGACCAGGAGGAAGAGCAGGAGGAGCAGCGTCAGCAGCAATCAGCGCACCCAGCACCAGCGCAGAGGCGCACACATCGGTGGGTCGTTTGCGAGATAGAGTAGTGTTGTCACTTGGTGTATCACAATACACGAGTGAGCAAGAGCAGATGGTGGAGACAGGGACAGCAGTGGAGAGTCCTCATCAGAGGCCGCAGGATGCTCCTCGCTCTGCTCAGCTGCATGTAGACGCTAAGCCTCAGGGGCCATCCAGAAAGAGAGCGGTGCTGGAGTTTCAGGAACAAGTGCAGGAGGCTCTGACTGCAAGCACGATGACTGCGAGTGTGCAGAGAATGGAGGAGTCCATCTCAAACATGAGTAATGCCATGGTGCATGCAATGATGAATGTAGGTACCGTCATGGAAAGGATGGCAACCTCTATGGAGGACATAAATCGCCAGACTCTGTTATGTTCATTAATAACTAATCGTTTTTATTAAGAACAGCTAGCTTTTGCTAGACACTTTATTGAGCACATGTGGACTAGGTACAGTATCTGTAGAGGCCTCCATCTTGACTGCTGCCTTGAGGGTAGCCTAGTGCATCGTGGGTAGCCCACTCTTATATAACTACAGCACCATCTAGTGTACCATTCCAGAATGACAGGTTACTGATCATTACAGATTCAAACCAACATGGTGACTCTTCTAGATAGATGGTCAGCTATGGAGGATAGATGGGCGGAACCAGAGCTCCATGGACGTCCCCTTCATGAGGACTGTCAGTGCAGAAACAGATCCTCATGGCCCCACTGATGTGCAGCTATGTGCTCTCCAGCTACTTGCTAGCAGAAAAGTGCGGATGGCCCATGAGAGGGATGATGGTGGGAGGCGACATGCAAGTGGGAGCTCCTCTCCAAGCACTCAAACTTCCAGCCCCTTGCCAACCCCTTGGTCAGAGCCCCAGATGACTCCCCGAGCAGTGATGGCCGAGTCTGCCCCTTTGCAGTTGCAGGAGGAACAGACTTTGGTGGGGCCTTCACAGGCTCCAAAACCCAGAGGACGACTGCCAAAGGTGTCTAAGCAGGTGCAGCAGGGAGGGGAGCAGTCTGTCTCTACATTTGCTGAAGCCACAGGGGGAGCACAACGTAGAAGCACGTGTGAGATAAAGCTGACACATAAATAAGCACAAGGGTTCTCACTTGGGTGTTCTAATAGATTTAACTGTGAAGTTTCTGTTCTTTTCTTAAGTTGCAATAAATTAACGTTGCATGAATGTTTGACATCGTTGCTGTAGTGTATGTACCTTTAAGAGGAGAACTACTTTTACAGCTCCTGTATACTGTAGTACCGGCAGTGACCACACCTGTATATAAACCCTGAGTAGGGATCTGTACTGTTAGTTTTTAGAATACCCTCATCCAGTAAACACCTGTTGATTGTTCATCTGCAGTCTCCGTCTATTTATTGAAGAACACCATACCTTAAGATACATGGATTTAACAGTGGCGACGAGGCAGATTCGAACCTACCTGCAACTCTGCATTTCCTCCCAGGGATTCGCTCCTGGAGGACAGTGGAAGAAAGTCGAGGCCAGAAGCACGGGCGTCGACCACGAGCAACTGCCCAGTCATCCAGCAGAGAGTGAGCATTGCAGGGGAGGCGGTTGAGAGCTGGGCTTTGTTCTCCAGTCACGACGATCCAGCGCAACAGGCTGGCAACAGTTACGGCGCAGACCCTTCCCGGACAGCGGCGGCTGGAGCCGACCGACGGCACAGAAAAGGCCGAGCAGTGTCGACGAGGTAAGAGAGAGAGTAAAGCGCACAGGGCACAGCCGGGGGTTGAAGACCGAGTGGCGTCGACGGAAAACAAAAAGAGAGAGAGGGTAAAGCACAGCCGGGGTTCAGGACCGAGCGGCGGCAACGAGAGAGGCGCGCAGGAAAACGCGCAGAGCGCAGCCAGTGCTCAAGGGCTGAGCAGCATCCGCGGGGGAAGAAAGGAAGTGCGGGAGACACCTTTGAGCTGCAGCGGAGAAGAAGGGAGCGCGCGGGAGATGACATTTTTGAAGCCGCAGCGGAGAAGAAGGGCGAGCGCGGGAAGAAAGGGAAGCGTGGAAGACGCCATTTTGAGCCAGCGGAGAAGAAGGGAGAGCGCGGGAGATGCCATTTTAGCCAGTCTAACCACACCCAGGGATGCCGAAGAGTGGCAGTGTCACAGCGTTCGACAATGAAGTCGAAGATTGGGCGACATATGTAGAACGCATTGAAGTGTACTGCAAGGCGAATGAAGTGCCAGATGCCAGGAAAACACTGGTATTGTTGAATTCCATGGGTGCAAAAATGTATGGCTTACTGCGAAACCTAGTAACCCCAGAGAAGCCAGTGGATAAGGATTTTGAAAGCATAGTGGCAATCCTACAGGACCACTTAAACCCCACACCGCTGCTGATAGCAGAAAGATTTAAGTTTCACAAAAGGAACCAGCATAAAGACAAAAGTAATGCTGAGTATTTAACGGAACTGTGCAAGCTATCGAAACACTGCCAGTTTGGAATGGGACTAGCAGATACGTTAAGGGACAAGTTTGTGTGTGGGCTTCAAAGTGAAGGAACCCAGAAACGGCTTCTATCAGAAAAGGATCTTACGCTGGACAAGGCTTTCAGCATGGCAGTATCACACAAAGCAGCCGCACGGGGCGCTGCAGAGATACAACGGAGACCGCAAGAATATGGCACCAATGAAATGTCATATGGAGCAGTGAAGTGTTATCGCTGCGGCAGAACAACACACGACCAGAAGGATTGTTGGTTCAAGGACCAAGTGTGCAGACAGTGTGGAAAAGCAGGACACATAGCAAGAGTCTGCAGGTCGGGGAAGAATACCAGCAGCAAGAAATCTCCACAGGAGAAGTACAAAAAGGTACATAAGGTGACGGAGAGTAGTTCAGATGAACAGAAAAGTGATACAGACTCCGGAAGCAAGGAGCTGGGTTGTCTGAAACTACATAATGTAATCAAAATGGAGGATCACCAAACTATCTGGGTCATGCTCAAGATAGACGGAGTCCAAGTGAAAATGGAATTGGACACAGGATCAGCCCTAACAGTCATAAACCGAAGGGACTACAAGCGGCTATTCTCACATATACCCTTGCGAGATACAGAGATTGTCTTGAAGATGTACACGGGACAAAAGGGCTACCCCAAAGGAAAAATAAGGGTGAACGTGATATACAACGGCAAGGAAACACCAAAAATGGACCTATATGTATTGCCAGATGGAGGACCGCCACTACTAGGACGTGAATGGATCCGGGAGGTACAGTTAGATTGGCATTCCATACAGGCACTGACGGTGGAGGCCAAAAAGGATGACGACGTCAGACCTGGACGACTGTCAAAAATGCTAACTGACGCACAAGAAGTGTTCCAAGAGGGACTCGGAACACTAAAAGACATAACAGCGACGATCAAAATAGAGGAAAATGCAAGCCCAAAGTTTTTTAAGGCCAGACCGGTGCCTTATGCAATCCGCCCAGCCGTCGAAGCAGAGCTGGAAGGTTTGGAACGTTCAGGAGTACTGTCCAAAGTGGACTGGAGCGAGTGGGTTACACCCATCGTTCCTGTAATGAAGAGGTCGTTGAGTAATACGCCTGGGGAACCAAAGAAGGTTCGCATCTGTGTGGACTTTAAGGTGACAGTGAACCTAGTCCTTCACACGGTACAATATCCGCTTCCGCGGTTTGAAGATATTTTCGCCTCGCCATCTGGAGGAAAACGCTTCACTAAGATTGATCTGGCCCAGGCGTACCTGCAAATGGAGGTAGAAGAAGCCTCGAAACAATACCTCACGATCAACACTCACAAAGGTCTCTACCAATACAACCGGCTGGTGTTCGGGGTAGCATCAGCTCTGGCTATTTGGCAAAGGGCAATGGATCAAGTCCTGCAAGGGATTCCAGGGACCTAGTGTTATTTGGACGACATCCTGGTCACGGGCGAAAATGACAGTGATCACCTCGCCAACCTGGAGCAGGTGCTCACTAGATTGAAGGAATATGGGCTACGAGCTAATCGCCACAAATGCGAGTTTTTCCAGAAGCAGATCTCGTATTGTGGCCATGTTATTGATGAAGAGGGGTTACATAAGTCCCCTGAAAAGATTGAGGCAGTAGTCAAGGCTCCAGCACCGGAAAATGTGTCACAACTGAGGTCGTTCCTCGGGCTGGTGAACTACTACCATAAGTTCTTACCAAATTTCTCTACAGTATTACACCCACTGAACACCCTACTGCAAACGGGGGTACCATGGAAGTGGAATGACGAATGTAAACGAGCTTTCCAGAAGTGCAAAGAATTGATCACATCAAAAGAGGTGTTGGCCCATTTCAACCCAGCACTACCAATTCGGTTGGCGTGTGATGCATCACCCTATGGCATTGGAGCGGTGCTGTCGCACAAATTCCCAGACGGGTTGGAGAGGCCAGTAGCCTTTGCGTCTCGGTCACTAACCTCAGCCGAGCACAACTACGCCCAGATTGACAGGGAGGCCCTCAGCCTAGTGTGGGGAGTGAAAAAGTTCAACCACTATCTGCACGGGCAGAAGTTCACCTTGCTGACTGACCACCAACCACTTGTCTCGATCTTTAATCCAAAGAAGGGCGTTCCGGTGATGACTGCGCAACGGCTACAAAGATGGTCCTTTTTTCTAGGGGCGAACCAATATGAAATAGAGTATAAGGGCACGAAACAGCATGGAAACGCTGATGGGCTATCACGCCTGCCACTGCCTACTGCGGAGGAAGTACCAGCAGTGGACCCTGTCGAAATATTTTATTCAACTATAATTGAACGCTTGCCAGTAACTAACACGGATATAGAGAAGGAGACCCGAAATGATCCGACACTGTCTCGGGTATATGATTTGACGGTGAAGGGATGGCCAACACATGGTGACTCACTGTTGCCAGCATTCTCATCCAGAAGAGAACAGCTGTCAGTATGCCAGGGGACATTGATGTGTGGATCCCGAGTGGTAATTCCACCCAAGTTAAGGGAGAGAGTGCTCAATGAGCTTCACGAAGGCCATCCGGGAGGGGTGAAAATGAAAAGCCTTGCTAGGGCTTATGTGTGGTGGCCGGGGATCGATCAACAAATTGAGGACCTAACAAAGAGCTGCTCAGGATGCCAGGCGGTCCAAAATGCACCACCACATGCCCCTCTACACCCATGGGAGTGGCCCTCCTCTCCATGGCAACGGGTGCATATTGATTTTGCTGGTCCATTCATGGACTCAATGTTCTTAATAGCAGTGGATGCACACTCGAAATGGCCTGAGGTGATCAAAATGTCCTCCACCACTACGGAGAAAACGATTGCAGTCCTACGGACCATATTTGCCAGGAACGGCTTGCAAGAATAGATTTGCTTTGATAACGGACCACAGTTTGTGTCCGAAGAGTTTCGGAAATTTATGAGAAGGAATGGGTTAAGGCATTACACATCTGCCCCGTATCATCCAGCCACAAATGGATTGGCTGAGAGGTTCGTACAAACCTTTAAAAAGGCAGTAAGGGCCATGTGCGATGACGACATTCCACTGCAGCATAAGGTGGACAATTTCCTGTTAGCCTACAGAAATGCGACACATGCAGTTACCAACCAGACCCCGGCCATGATGTTCTTTAACCGAAGGTTGAGATCTCGTCTGGATTTGCTCAGACCAAATGTACGAAGAAATGTTGAGAATAAGCAATTCCAGCACATCAATGAGAAGCCGACAAGGAGCTTCAATATAGGACAACCAGTCTTGGCCCGCGACTACTGAACAGAGAAATGGCAACCAGGAACGATATGCACATGGCAGGGGCCACTAATGTACACAGTGGATGTTGGAGAGAACATTGTGAGATGCCATGTCGACCAGATCCTAGCGTCACAGGAACGAGTCAACCCCATATCTCGCGTACCTGGTGATGAACCCGACATACCGGTAGCATCTACCCCAGAAACAGTAGCATCGGAAGCTGATGAACTAACCGATGACAGGGGGCCAGAATCGCCTCCGCACCAAGAGCAAGACACTCAGGAAAGGCGCTATCCAGAAAGGATCAGGAAGCCGCCCCAAAGACTGAATCTATAAATGGACTATTTCAGTTAATGTGCATGTTAAAAGTGTTAATTGTTAATTGAATGTTATGGTACTGTTAATCTAAAAGGGGAGGAATTGTAATGTATGTACCTTTAAGAGGAGAACTACTTTTACAGCTCCTGTATACTGTAGTACCAGCAGTGACCACACCTGTATATAAACCCTGAGTAGGGATCTGTACTGTTAGTTTTTATAATACCCTCATCCAGTAAACACCTGTTGATTGTTCATCTGCAGTCTCCGTCTATTTATTGAAGAACACCATACCTTAAGATTCACGGATTCAACAATTGTCATATTTGTGCTGACAATTTGAGGTGGCACAGTGAAGGGTAAGGGTGCCTTTTGTGTCCAGCAATGCAGGTGACAGTGGATATAAAGTTAACGCCACGTACTTGCAGCCTAAACACAGAATGTGTCTCCCAAATTGTTAAATCAGCAACCTCTGACATTTGAAACTGACCAGCTTTTAAGCTGTTTCCAGCTCATTGGTGTTCCCAACACACTTACCTGGCGTGTTCTCCGAATGTCGTGAAACCCGACCCAAAACCTGGAAAATTGCAAAAGGCTGTCAAAATAACTCTAAACAAGCCCTTAATAAGGAGCTAAGTGCCTTAAATCCTTTACCCGCCACTTGGTGTCGGGTCTGTTGTGAGATCGCAGACCTGACAATCCTGAAACTCAGACGGAGGCGGGTTTGCGGTGGGTTTCTAACCCGCCGAAAATCATTGCAACTTTAACACCTGACCTGCCTCCAAACCCGCACTCTGAGCGCCGGCAAAATTGCGGCCATAGAGTACAAAAGCCAGGAGATTATGCTAAACCTATAAAAAAACATTAGTTCGGCCCCAGCTGGAGTATTGTGTCCAATTCTGGGCACTGCACTTTAAGAAGGACGTGGAGGCTTTGGAGAGGGTACAGAAGAGATTTACTGGGATGGTTCCAGGGATGAGGGAATACAGTTACGTGGATAGACTGGAGAAGCTGAAGTTGTTCTCCTTAGAGTTGAGAAGACTAAGAGGAGATTTGATAGAGGTGTTTAAAATCATGAAGGCTTTAGACTAGAGTAAATAAAGAGAAACTGTTTCCAATAGCTGAAGGGTGGATACACAGAGGGCACAGATTTAAGGTGATTGGCAAAAGAACCAGAGGCGATATGAGGAAAAACTTTTTTACGCAACGAGTGGTTAGGATTTGAAATGCACTAATAGGATGATGGATACAAATTCAATAGTAGCCTTCAAAAGGGAATTGGGTAAATACTTGAAGGAGAAAAAATTGCAAGGATATGGGGAAAGAGCGGGGGAGTGGGACTAACTGGATTGGCGGCGCAGACTCGATGAGCTGAATGGCCTACTTCGGTTCTGTACTATTCTGTGATTCTATGCTCCATTTTAGTTAGTTGATATTGTTAGAGCTGCAAGTCTCCAGAAATGTGTCAATATTTACAGGGGTCCCCACTACTGTTTTAATAATATTTATAAGGGATCTCCGCGCAAAAAAGTTTGATAAAACTACTTTGAAGGTAAAACACACATAAAGCAGGAATGGCACAGTATGGAACAGGTGCTAGACTCCATGACATTAAATTTATTCCATATGAGGAAACTATTGTTGATTTTTGTGGAAGGGAGGTGGGTTGTTTAACTTTTGGTAATGGTGTAGAATGGGCGATCTCAGATCAATCAGCATTATACACCCCACCTTTCCAATGTGGAAAGGAAAATCGGCTGGGATGTATAATGGGCGGTTGATCAAATATTGTCTGTTTTACACCATCTCCAAAAGTTAAAATTACCCACCGGAGAGTTCAGAAGGGATTGGGACTGTAGAGATCTGAGGGATGTGCAAAGGTACTGTATTGGAGAATATTAACTATGATTTGCAAAATATGTTACATCAAGATGTCCATACTTACTGATTGTGTACAATTACATAATAGTGTATGTAATGACAATACAGTACACATGAATGTAGTTATATAGGATTACATAGGATATATGGCACAGAACAGGCCATTTGGCCCAACCAGTCCATTCCGGTGTTTATGCTCCACTCGAGCCTCCTCCCATCTTTCCTCATCTAACTCTATCAGTGTAACCCTCTATTCCCTTCTCCCTCATGTGCTTGTCTAGCATCCCCTTAAATGCATCCATACTATTTGCCTCAACCTACTCTCTGTGGTAGCGAGTTCCACATTCTCACCATCCTCTGGGTAAAGAAGTTTCTGCTGAATTCCCTATTTGATTTATTGGTGGCTATCTTACATTGATGGCCTCTAGTTATGTTCTTCCCCACAAGTGGAAACACTCTCTCTCTATCTACTCTACTCTATCAAAACCTTTCATAAGTTGAAAGACCTCTATTAGGTCACCCCTCAGCCTTCTCTTTTCAAGAGACGTAGCAAACCCAACAAGTGAGGGGGCAGTTCTGGACCTAGTTTTAAGGAATGAAGCTGGGCAGGTGGAAAGGGTATCAATGGGAGAGCATATTGGTGGTAGTGATCATAATTCAGTTAGATTTAGGGTAGTTATGGAAAAGGACGAGGAAAGACCAGGAATAAAAGTTCTCAATTGGAGAAAAGCTAATTTTACTAAGTTGAGAGGTGATTTAGCCAAAGTGGACTGGAGACAGAAACTTGAAGGTAAATCAGTGTCAGAGCAGTGGGAGGCATTCAAGGAGGAGATAGTGAGAGTTCAGAGCAAGTAAGTTCCCTTAAAGAAAAAGGGTGGGACTAACAGATCTAGAGTTCCCTGGATGTCAAAGGGCATACAGGGTAGGATAAAGAAAAAAAGGGAAGCTTATGACAGATACCAAGGACTCAATACTGCAGAAAACCTAGAAGAGTATAGAAAGTGCAGGGGTGAAACTTAAAATTAAATTAGGAAAGCAAAGAGAGAGCATGAAAAAATATTGGCAAGTAAAACCCAAAGATGTTTTATAAATACATTAAGAGCAAGAGGATAACTAAAGTAAGAGTAGGGCCTATTAGGGACACGGCGCTGTAAGAATAGCTGACGTGTCCCTACGGGGAGTAAGCATTCCATTGTACTTGTAAATATGGCAAATAAAATTGAATTGAATTGAAAGGTGACTTGTGCGTGGAAGCAGAAGCGGAAGACATGGGTATGGTTCTTAATGAATACTTTGGCCGTGATTTTGCCGGCGCTCAGAGGGTGGGCTTGGATGAGGGTCAGAGGTTAAAGTCGTTTTGATTGACGGCGGGTTCCATCATCCCGCCTCCACACAACCTTCCCAAGTGTCGGGTTCCCGATTTGCAAATGGACCCGACACCTAGCGGCGGGAAATGGATTAAAGGCAATTAACTGCCTATTAACAGGTACTTGTCAGCAATTTTCAGGGTCATTTTGATTTTCCAGCTTCTGGGTCAGGTTTTACAATGTCCGGACAACACGCCAGGTAAGTGAGGCGTGAACACCAGCGAGCTGCACACTTCAGAGCTGCAAGTGCAGTGTAAAAGCTGCAGTCTTAAATCTAGTCATTTAGAAATCTCTAAGCTTGGTGATTGAGTCATTTGGGGGTCAGATTCTGTTTTTATTCTGCAAGTCTGTGTTGGGCACTATAGATGCACTGTAACCAGCATTGCTGGATTTTAAAGGCGCACTTACCCTAAACTGTGCCACCTCAAGTTGTCACCACAACAATGCCAAACCTTGGTTCAACATAAATTTATTACAAACATCGCTATGAACAAAAACTTTTCAAACAATTATATCATACCACCCAAGTGAGAACCCTTGTGATAACTAACGTGACTTCTTTCTCTTACGCGTGCTTCTACATTGTGACACCCCTGTGGCTTCAGCAGATGTGGCGGCAGGCTGCTCACTTCCCTGCTGCTCCTGCTTAGACACCTTTGGTGGCTGTACTCTGGTTTTGGGAGCCTTCGAGGGCCCCGCCAATGTCTGCTCCTCCTGCGGCTGTGCAGGGGCAGACTTAGCCATTCCTGCTCCCTCAGGCAAATGGGGCTCTGACTGAGGGTTCAGCAGTGGCAAGGGAGTGTGAGCGCTTGGAGCGGAGCCCCCACTTCCTTGTGCTCGTACATCACCGTCCCTCTCATGTGTCACCCGCACTTCACTACTAGCAAGTTGCTAGAGAGCATCTTGCTGCACATCGGTGGGGCCATGTGGACCCGTCACTGTACTGACATTCCTCATGACAAGGACGTTCATGGGCCACTGGTTTCTCTCCTCAGTAGATGCTCATCTATCCTCCATGGATGACCATCTATTTAGAAGTGTTACCATGTTCTCCTGAGTCTGTTGATTTATGTGCTCCATGGAGGTTGCCATCCTTTCCATTGCAGCACATATATTGCCCATAGCGCTCACCATGGCATTGCTCATGCTTCGTGTTTGAAGACCAGGACCTCAAACCCAGCACCAAGCTCATGGTCTACAGAGCAGTAGTGATACCCGCCCTCTTGTATGCCTCAGAGACATGGACCATGTACAGCAGGCACCTCAAAGCACTGGAGAGGTACCACCAACGCTGCCTCCACAAGATCCTGCAAATCCATTGGCAGGATAGGCGCACCAAAATCAGTGTTCTCGCTCAGGCCAACACCCCCAACATCGAAGCTTTGACCACACTCGATCAGCTCCGATGGACGGGCCACATCGTCTGCGTGCCCAATACGAGACTCCCAAAACAACCGCTCTACTCTGAGCTCCGACACGGCAAGAGATCCCCAGGTGGGCAGAGGAAATGCTTCAAGGACACCCTCAAAGCTTCCTTGAAAAAGTGCCACATCCCCATCGACACCTGGGAATCCCTGGCCCAAGACCGCACAAAGTGGAGGAGAAGCATCCGGGAAGGCGCCGAACAGCTCAAGTCTCTTCGCTGGGAGCAAGCGGAAGCCAAGAGCAAGCAGTGCAAAGAGTGCACGTCAACTCAAGCACCCCACCCACCCGCCCCTTCAACCACCGTCTGCCCCAGCTGTGAGAGAGACTGTAGGTCCTGCATTGAACTCATCAGTCACCTTAGAACTAATTTTTAGTGTGGAAGCAAGTCATCCTCGCTTCCGAGGGACTGCCTAAGAAGAAGAAGAAGATTGCGCATGCTTAGCTTGGACTCCTCCATTCTCTGCACACTTGCAGTTACTGTGGAAAAAACCCATTCAGAGCCTCCTGCACTTGTTCCTGAAGCTCCAGCACGGCTCTCCATCATATCCCATTTTAGTCACTCATGATTGCTAAATCAGAAGGTTGGAAGTCAATTCTCTCACCAGCTTGCTGTTCTATGCCCATCTCTCGGTCCCCCACTGCCAACTCCTCTACATCTCCAGCGATCTCCAGGGCTGCCTCTTCAGCGGTCGTAAGGTGAAGCAGGAATGGTGGTCCCCCTCCTGTCCTCCCTCTCTCCCTTTTATTGTGGGCTTTCTTCTCCTGTAGTGAGGGACACAAGTGGAGTTTGAGAGAGACTGATAGAGCCAGCGTTAAGAATGCATGATCTAGATGTTTAGAGGCAGAATGTGAAGGAGTGCGGTGCACTAACCATCTTTCCTTCCTGTGCATTTTAAGTTGTAGGCATTCCATAAGGGGTGAGTGTTGCATATCAAGGTGGGGATGTGATCCTGTACAGAGAAAGAGAGGGCTGGGTGAGGATGCAAGGGACGTTACAGTGAGTTGGGATGTGCATGGGAAGGTTCCTAATGAAGATTGATGGGGATGATAAGAGATGGAAGGCAGATTGAAGGTAAGTGTGATGTTCTATTCACTTTAGCTGATCTCAACAGAGCATTAAACCTTTTTCGACACTGAACCCATGTGCGTCTGCACACAGACTTCAAACTCACCTCCTCAGCAATTTGCAGCCAAGCTGCCTTGGTTTGCTGAGGAGGCCTCCTTCTTCTGTTTCCAGGGAAGAGGACCTCCTGACATCCTCTAACCCCCTCCACAAGAGCATGGAGGGAGCCCTCATTGAACCTGGATGCAGCCTTGGTTTTTGGCGCTGCCATTCCTGTAGCAGCCAGCACTTTTGACAGAAAAAAGCTAATGCTTCTGCAAAGGGGACATTGCCCCTTTAAATCTTTACTGAAACAACGTATCATCAGAGCATCTGACACTCTGCAAGCAAGTGCCTGGATGGGCCCGTATGTTGGCCCTAACAAGGCCAATCAACATAAAATCTCATCTGTGGCGTGACGGCAACTGGCAGCGGGACCGGAACCCGCCGAACAGCCAACCCGACTCCAACCCGCCGCTGAGGGTAAAATCACGGCCTTTGCGTCTGTTTTCACAAAAGAAAGACATGATGCAGACATTGCAATCAAGGAGGAGTGTGAAATATTAGATGAAGTAAACATAGTGAAAGAAGACATATTAAGGGGTTTAGCATCTTTGAAAGTGGATAAATCCCCAAGCCTGGATGAAATGTTAAGAGAATTAAGAGAGGAAATAGCAGAGGCTCTGACCATTATTTTCCAATCCTCTCTGGATACAGGTGTGGTGCCGGAGGACTGGAGGACCGCTAACCTGGTACCTTTGTTTAAAAAGGGAGAAAGGGATAGACCAAGTAATTACAGGCCAGTTAGCCTAACCTCGGTGGTGGAAAAATTATTGGAAAAATTCTTAGGGACAGGATAAATCTTCATTTAGAAAGACACGGATTAATCAGGGACAGTCAGCATGGATTTGTTAAGGGAAGGTCATGTTTGGCTTACATGATTGAATTTTTTGAGGAGGTAACAAGGAGGGTCGATGAGGGTAGTGCGTTTGATGTAATCTATATGGATTTTAGCAAGGCTTTTGATAAAGTCCCTCATGGCAGACTGGTCATGAAAGTAAGAGCCCATGGGATCCAAGGCAAAGTGGCAAGTTGGATCCAAAATTGGCTCAGAGGCAGGAAACAAAGGGTAATGGTGTTTTTGTGACTGGAAGGCTGTTTCCAGTGGGGTTCCGCAGGGCTCAGTACTGGGTCCTTTGTTTTTGGTGGTATAGATCAATGATTTGGACTTGAATGTAGGAAGTACGATTAGAAGTTTGCAGATGATACAAAAATTGGCCGTGTGGTTGATAATGAAGAAGAAAGCTGCAGACTGCAGGTAGTTATCAATGGACTAGTCAGGTGGGCAGAACAGTGGCAAATGGAATTCAATCTGGAGAAGTGTGAGGTGATGCATTTGGGGAGGGCTAACAAGGCAAGGGAATCTATATATATAAATCGGTCGTTCTGTCTGTCCTTCTGTCTGTCTGTCCTTCTGTCTGTCTGGCATTCTGTCATTCTGTCTGTCATCGGGTGTGCGTCTGGCGGGCTATGCGCTCGAAAGGTACAGGGCGTACCTACGCGCGCGTTACCTCCAAAGAAAGCTTACGCTTCCGAGACGGTTTTAAGCGTATTTACGTTTCGGCCGGGCTAAAATCGCGCCCGCGGTATCCCAAAAGCCTTCAACATTCCGCTCATTAGCATCTCATTATCCGCTCATTAGCGACAGAGTGACCTCGAGGTCGACCAATCGTACGGCGGCTTGCTGCCGCGTGCGGCCGGGCCAATCGGTGCGTGTGTGGGCGGGCCTTATCGTTCTGAACCGAGGTGAGTCGCCGCCATCTTGATTCCAAACTTTTCCTTTCTTTTTCCCGCTTTCTGCGTCTTTAAAAAAAACGTTGCTTTTAAAACACATATTGATTTTTTTTTTAATGATTTAGAAACAAATTAGCTTATCTAATCTCATTAATTTTCCTACCTTTCCCCGTTTTTCCAGGTAGGCCTCGAAGCCTCGGCTTCTCCTCCGCACCCACGCCCGAGCTAGGCACCTCCCGGCCCCACTCGAAGGCTGGAGGGGCGGGCCTCAGCCCAGCGCCACTACCTTACTAAAGGGTGCTCGCGCAGCAGGAGCTGAGACGCGGCGTCTCTCTCTGGCTCGGCCGGGGGGCGGGGCTTGCTGAGCGTCAAGGGTTACCCTGGCAACCGGGCCCGCCGGCCGTCTCGCAGAGCCGCAATCGGCGGTCTTCACCTCAGGGGGGGCGCGACCCTTGGGGGGGCCGCGACCCTCGGGGGGGGGGGCGCGACCCTCTGCGGGGGCCGCGACCCTCGGGGGGGGCGTGACACTCGGGGGGGGCCGCGACCCTCGGGGGGGCCCCCCACCCTCCCCCCCCGCCCCCCCTCCCCTCCCTCCCCTCCGCCCTCCCTTCCCCTCCCCCCTCCCCGCCGCCCCTCCCTTCCCCCCCTTCCCCCCCTCCCTTCTCCCCCCCTTCCCCCCTCCCTTCTCCCCCCCTTCTCCCCCCTCCCCCCTCCTTCCCCCCGCCCTCCCCCCCTCTCTCCCCCCCTCTCCCTCCCCTCCCTTCCCCCCCTCCCTTCCCCCCTCCCTTCCCCCCCTCCCTTCCCCCCGCCCTCCCTTTCCCCCCCACCCCGCCCTCCCTTCTCCCCGCCCTCCCTTCCCCCCCGCCCTCCCTTCCCCCCGCCCTCTCTTCCCCCACCCGCGCTCTCTCTCTTCCCCCCAGTCTCTCTCTCTCTTCCCCCCAGTCGCTCTCTCTCTACCCCCCAGTCGCTCTCTCTCTCTCTTCCAACAACAACATGCCCTCACAAAAGCCTCGGCACCGCCGGGCACTTCAGCTAGTACACTATAAATGGTAGGACACTGAAAAGTGCAGAAGATCAGAGGGACCTTGGAGTGCATGTTCACAGATCCCTGAAGGTAGCAGGACAGGTAGATAAGGTGATTATGAAAACATACGGGATACTTGCCTTTATTAGCCGAGGCATAGAATATAAGAGCAGGGAGGTTATGCTTGAACTGTATAAAACTTTAGTTAGGCTGCAGCTAGAATATTGCGTGCAGTTCTGGTCACCACATTACAGGAAGGATGTGATTGCACTAGAAAGAGTGCAGAGGAGATTTACGAGGCTATTGCCTGGGATGGGGAATTTTAGCTATGAGGAAAGATTTGATAGGCTGGAGTTGTTTTCTTTGGAACAGAGGAGGCTGACGGGGGACCTAATTGAGATGCATAAAGTTATGAGGGGCTTGATAGAATAGATAGGAAGGACCTATTTCCCTTAGCAGAAGGGTCAATAACCATGGGGCATAGATTTAAAGTAATTGGTCGGAGGTTTAGAGGGTATTTGAGGAGAAATGTTTTCACCCAGAGGGTGGTGGGGGTCTGGAACTCACTGCCTGAAAGGGTGGTAGAGGCAGAGACCCTCATCACATTTAAAAAGTACTTGGGTATGCACTTGAAGTGCCATAACTTACAAGGCTACAGACCAAGTGCTGGAAAGTGGGACTGCCGGCACGGACAAGATGGGCCAAATGGCTTTCCTCTGTGCTGTAAATTTCTATGATTCTATGAGACCCACCCTGTTCATCCTTTCCTGATAGGTATACCTTCACATTTCTGGTATCATCCTTGTAAATCTTCTCTGCACCCTCTCCAGTGCCTCTATATCCTTGTTATAATATGGCAACCAGAATTGTACGCAATACTCTAAGTGTGGTCTTACCAAGATTTGATAAAAGTTTAGCATAACTTCACTATTTTTTAATTCTATCCCTCTCGAAATAAATCCTAGTGCTTGGTTTGCTTTTGTTATGGCCTTGTTAACCTGTGTCGCTACTTTTAGTGATTTGTGTATTTGTACTCCAAAATCCCTTTGCTCCACTACCCCACCCAGACTCGCACCCGCCAAGTGATAAGTGACCTCCCTATTCTTCCTACCAAAATGTAATACCTCACATTTATCTGTGTTGAAATTCATTTGCCAATTATAAGCCCATTCTGCAAGTTTATTAATGTCCTCCTGTAATTTGTTGCGGTCCTCCTCAGTATTGACTATCCCCCCCCAATTTGGTGTCATCCACAAATTTAGGAATTGTGTTTTTGATTCCAAAGTCTAAATCGTTAAATAAATTGTGAACAACATTAGTCCCAGCACTGATCCTTGTGGAACACCACTTCCCACCTTCTGCCATTGTAAATAGCTACCCTTTACTCCTAGGGGACGATTTTGCCAGCCCTAGGGAGGCGGGTATGGAGGTGGGACTGCCGGGAAAATGGCAGAATCTGGGGGCGGGTACCCATCCCATCCCCAACCCACCTCCGTGCCATCTTCCCAGGAGGCAGGTACCCGATCCGCGCCGGGTCCCGTTTCCTCGAGGCGGGAAGGGGATTACAGCCACTTAACTGCCTGTTAACAGGCAGCTAACAGGCAGTTATGAGGATTATCCCCATTTTTCCATCAGCGGTGCGGGCTTCCTGACGTCAGGAAACTCCGCCTGGGTCAGCGAGGTGAGCAATGGGTCTGCGGGGGTCGGAGGGGTGCAAAAGTGCGTTGTGGAGGTGAGTGATGAGTGCAAGTGTGGAGAGGTAATTATGTGAGGTGAGTGAAAAGTGATAGAAAAAGTTTCCTTACCTTTGTTTTTTCCTACAGGCTGCAATCATTGGGAATGTGGAGGCTCCGGCACCTCAATGGTAGAGATGACGGAATGGCTGCTGCATTCTCCGATGCAACAGCCATCTGCTTTCTGCTCACAAAAGAGGTTGGTGAGCCTTGAGTACAAGAACTCACCAAACAACAGAGAATGTCAGTGCTTGACAGCTTCTCAAAGCTATCAAACGATGACAATTCATCTGTCAAAAAGTTTTGACAGATGAAACGTCATACGCTGACGTTCTCTGTCATCGGCTTTCCCTTAATTGACCTGCTAAGCCCGCCCAGCGGGCTTAACAAGGTCAATCAAGGGAAAATAGCATGGGTTGGCCACAAGTCAATGGAGCCGGGACTAAAACCCGACAAGCAGCAGTCCTGCCTTCAATGCGTCCCCATTGGCAAAATCACCCCCCATCTCTGCTTTCTGTCTTGAAGCCAACTAGCTATCCATTCTGCTACTTGTCCCCTGGCATTCTCTGACCTTATTCATTAGTCCATTATGTGGTAGCTTATCGAAGGCCTTTTGAAAATCCAGTCTACTCTCTCTGTTACCTCTTCAAAAAATTCAATGAGATTGGTCAAGCAAGACTTTCCCTTTTGAAATCCATGTTGACTATTCGTTATTATATTTCTGGCTTCTAGATGTTCTTCTATTTTCTCCTTTAGTAGGGATTGCATTATTTTTCATACCTCTGATATTAAGCTGACTGGTCTATAGTTCCCTGGACATGTTCTATCTCCCTTCTTAAATATAGGTATTATGTTAGTTATCCGCCAGTCCTCTGGCACTACACCATTTTTTTAACGAATTATTAAAGTTATGTACTCAAAGCGTGTCATCTGCTTTCTTCGCAGAGAAAGGAGAACCCACTGAAGCACCAATCACACCCCGATTACAAGATCAGAAGATACTTACAGATGAGGAAGGCCAATCGGCCCATCTTAATTCATCCACCCAGAACAACCCTACACTTCCCCACCCCCTTCCATTACTGCATTTAGTTGTTTCTTTAAAATCCAGAGTTTTTGCTTGCATCATTCTGCCCAGAAGTCCATTCCAAGACAGTGATCACTCTGTGTGTGAAGAAGTACCTCCTGACATTAGTCCAAAGGTTGCCTTTTACTCGTTTGAACCCATGTCCCCTTGTTCTACTCCCACTATTTAATTTAAAGTAGTATTCAGGATTAACCTTTTTGTACCATTTGCTATCTTATATAATTCTATAAGGTTGCCTCTCAGGCACCTTCTTTCCAGGCTGAAAAACCCAAGTATCTTCAGTTTTCCCTCATAACTCAGAGCCCTGACACTTGAGATTAGCTTCATAGCTCTTCTCCGCACTCTCTCCAGTGCTTGAATGTCTCCTTCATTTCTGGGCGACCAGAACTGGACACAGTATCAAGATGTGGACTGAACATTTTGAATCTGTCTTGTATTCTGTGAGTAAAGTAGATGAAGTTCAATAAGGCTACCCAATTTATAAAAAATACAATTCATAAAAAGCAACAGAGTCAATGAAAGTGCTAACCAAAGAGTTATTTGTTCAACCAGAATCAGGCACCTAAAAGGGTTAAAATGCTCTGCCCTACAGTGTGTCAGTCTGAAAACATATGAAAATGAATATGACCTTTGTAATTAGTTGCAAATAGTTTGATTATGACTTCCTCTGACTTGTATTCCACTGTTTTGATGACATAGCTCAACATTCTATGGTTTTGTTGATTGCTGCTCTACATTGGTTGACATGTTGAATGTCGAATATACTAAAACTCCAAGGGGGAGAAATACGGTGGAGCCGCAAACGGGGCGCCAAGCTCGCCTGGGCGCCGGAATTAGCGCAGCGATCGGAGCAGTTGCGACTGCCGGAAATTCAGCTTGAACGCCCCAAGAGGGAGACGGGGCGAGACTCAAGGCGCTCTGCGTCCCTCTTAGGGCGCTGAAACTGAATATCGCAGCGCAACGCGTTGCAGCGCCACACGCTGCGGCACGGCACACTGTGATACTGCAGGCCTTCCTCCCATTCTTAAGGGGGAGGGGCCTGCACCAGCGTGATGAGCGATCGCGAGTGCCGGCAAAAGAGCCCGGCACCGAGGAGAAGTGCCGAGCTCTCGGAAAACAGCCGGCACTGCCGCGGGGGGAGATCAGGAGGCCGGGGACGGAGGTGCTGGCAGGCAGCCACCGAAAAAACGGCCGCCCCGCACCTCCACCTTAATTTGCGACCCTGCCACCACAGGTAGGCCCCGTGAACCGGGCGCGATTTGCAAACGGCGCTACAGAGGCAGGCGCTACCGAATATCGAGATCGGGGCGGTAGCGGGGCGCTGCGCACACCGATGACGTCATCGGTGGCGGCGCAGCGCAACAGGCTAATGACGCCATTAGCACCCCAGTTAAATATCGCGGGAGGCGTGGCCAGTGGCGCTAAAGCCACTGAGTGCCCTCTTTAGGCGCTAACTGGTGGCGCAGCCCACTGAATTTCTCGGCCCATGTTCTCTTTCAATCTCATCCAGAGCTATTTCAGCACCATTCATGAAGTTTGCAGGTTGCCCATTTTTTCTCCCTTTGTGCAATACTTGAGACTTGCCTGCATTAAATTTCATTGCCATTGTTCAGCCCACTCACCTATATTGTTTAGTTTCTGGGCTGTCTTCTTCAATTCCACTGCCCCTCCTAGTTTGCTATTGTCTTCAAATTATTTGCATTGAGTTTCATGGGAAATGGAAGTTCAAGACTGAGGGCTCAGAGTGATTTCCATGTAGAATGTTGGTGGTGACACTGAGCGCAAACCACCGTTTATTAGACAGATGATGCCTGGGGTTTTGAGAATGTTGGACTTATATTCATCTCCATGTGCCATCCGCCTGTGGTTGAAGCATAAGCTTACGCGAATCTGGCATGGATGAGTGCATCCCTTGCCTGACGGCCAGCAATGTGGTCACCTGCTGCTGGATTGGCCACATCCGGCCCTGCAAGGTGTGCCTCCCCGTCCTCCTCCTCGTCCTCTTCCTCGTCCTCTTCCTCGTCCTCCAAGGAGGCTGTGTGCTGAGCCACTTGTTCATCCAGCAGCACTAAGCCGCGCTGCTCTTCCTCCGAATCTGACAACCAGGATGAGAGGATGTAAATGGTTCCCATCCCGTTGTTATAGATTTCAGTTGAGGCAAGAAGCTTGCAAGCACACACTCAAAGTGGCCTGAAATTATTCCCAATCAGTTCAAACAGCAGATGTGTGTCAGCTTGACCAGTCACAAGGTCAGTAGATTTGCAAAATCTTATCCCAAACCTCCAACAACAAAGTTGTTGCATTTGAATGCCAGCCATGTTACAGGAGTGCTTTTAACATTCTGCACCAATAATGACTGCATATCATGTCCTCCACCAACTCATCTCCTTGCAGCAGGACTGTTTCTGACAAGACGGGAAATAGGAGTCAGAGGCACGAAAATGGGAAACCTCTGTCAAAATAGGACTATCAAGGCAGTTAACAGACTCTTATCTGCCCATCCCACCAGTTGGAGTCGGGTCAGTTTGGGAGCAGCTGAACAGACAATCACGAAAATCGCATGGGGGCGGGATGGAAGCAGGTTGGGTGTCTGAAGCCATTTTTTCCGATTTTAGCAGCTGACACACCTCCAAACCCGCCTCCTCAGGGCTGTTAAAATCAAACCCTTGGAATGGCACAGGAACAGCCAGTTGACATCCATGTCAGTAACAATTCTGTACCATCCTGTAGCCCTGCACAAATGAGGTGCTGCCTCTGAAAACACTGAGCCCACACCAACTACTGCAAATGAGATCCCTTCATCAGATTTATCTATTGGCTATGCTACCATTCAACTGTGTGAGTCCCTTAGTTAGGAGAACACATAATAGTAGGAGACATCCACAACCAACACAGATAAATTTATAACATGCAAGAAGTTTCTGTGAAAGTCAAACACATTAAGCACATACACAACCAGCACTGGACAGTTGAATAAGATTAATTCACTTTTAAAATAGTTTCTAACCTTGCCACAACAAGTATTATTATAGAGGAAGCATGATTATAATGAATGCAAATCATTCCCCTTGACTTTACTTGTGATGTATCGCACTGTGTTCAGTTGCTGCTCACTGCTCACTCCCCACTCACAGTACTCCCAATTCTATAGCTGGAACTTGCTCAATGTTTGGCTTTCACTCACTTTGCTTCAGGTACCTGTTAAACACTGTAATTGTTGACCAACCTTGTAATGCTGCAGTCAGTACAGTCAGCACATTTGGTGTTCAATCTGGACTTGAATTGTAATAAGAAGAGATGCGTGGGAGCCAAACACAGAGCCACAGAATCATTGGCCCAGAAATTCGGGTCGGGGGCTTCCCGCGGGTGCAAGCCCCCGATCTGCACTTACCTAGCGCGCCGGCCGTTGAGCTCTGGGCCCCCGTGGAATTCCGATCCGCGGCCTGGTCCAGCTGCCGGTGCGCAGTGCTTACATATCCCAGGGGCGCAGTTAGTTCGATGCGTCCTCTGGGATCACGTGGGCTATGGGGAGCCAATCGGAGCAGGGAATGCTTCATTCATAAGTCTGACAGGAAGAGCTGTCAAGACTTATAAATACCACGGCCCTAAAACAGCACTAAATCTTCAAATACATTATTTTTTAAATCACATTTTTTAAATAAACTATAAATTACATGAAATAACTATTTGAAACAATAATTAAAATTTTTGAAAAAAATAATTTTATTTTCTAACGGGGCTAAAAATAAACTTACCTTGCTTTAAAGTATTTAAAAATAATAAACCTGTGGAAAAAATGTTTTAATTTTAATTAATTCACCACTTACCTTGTAAAAAGCAGGCCTTACACCTGCTTTTTACATTTCTAAATTTTGGAGACTTACGCTCCCGGGAAAACCTGTAAAAAAAAACGAAGTTCGATGCGCACGCGCAGCCTCTCCTGCACACGTGTTCGACCTCTGTACCCCTTCGTTCACAGGAACAGAAGTGCCGGTTTCCCACGCATGCGCAGTGCATGCAGGAAACCGGCACTTCCATTGGGCCTACGGGTGAGTACCCCATGCGTACTCACCCGTGGAGACCAAATTTCTGGGCCATTAGAGTCAAAAAGTAAAGTATTTAAGTCTAACGAGTACCTTGTTGCTATGAACATATTTGATCATGGAATCAAGAATCATGGAAATTTACACCACAGAAGGAGGCCATTTGGCCCATCGTATCTGTGCCAACTGAAAAGAGCTATCCAGCCTAATCCCACTTTCCAGCTCTTGGTTTGTAGCCCTCTACGGGCTGCAAAGAATGGGTGCAGGTGTCACTGCCTTTCCACAGATTTGCAATGAACCCACTTCCTTAACATTATCTCCAATGCCTTCACATGAGGGAGCTTCAGATATGGGCCTGACACCAATCACTATTGAAAGCATTGAGCTGTTCCTTCTAGGACAGCAGCTATCCTCAGTCACCTTAGGTCTCTCAGGCTCCAGAAAAATCATCCCAGCCACTCACCACTCAACTTCATCTCACTCAGGGAGCACTTTGTAGAAGTAGTAGATTCGGAACTAGGGTAGGTAAATTACCTGGCAGAAATCTATTAAGAAAAGTCTGTAGAAAGAAAGAATTGTTTTTGTTGGCACTTTCTGATGAATATTGTTGATTAAAGTAAACTCTACTTCTAATTCTGTAGCTAGGACTTATTCAGTGTTTGATTTTCACTCACTTTACTTCAGGTACCTGTTAAATACTGTAAGTGTTGACTATCCTTGTGATGCTGTAATAAGTACAGTTGGCATGTGTAGTACTCAGTCTGTACCTCTTGATCACATAACATGATGTTATGAAGAGTAGGGGGATAATGACATGGAAGAGGTTAGGTTGGGGTGTCTTAGAGTCATGCATTGCAAAACAGTACTTTGAGGAAAGTTGAGTAATAGTAGTAGCAAGATTTTTGACTCAACCCCCAAAGTAAAAAAGATTGCTATGCTGGCAAAGAAGCATCAACCTTGAGTAACAATAAACAAAATGGTATCCTCAATGTGATATCCACCGCAGGGTTACCTTGCAGCAGGTCTTAGTGCTACTGATATAGTGGCAATAAAAAATTGGGGGAGGTTTGGAGCAGAAAGGGTGGGGGATGGAGGGAAGGGAATACCCACAATGCCCCATTAAAATGTGGCAGAGCGGGCTTCTGATGGGCTTTAAAAGGAACTGGTAGGTCTTTGGACGCAGAATACAGGTGCAAATTTTTGTGATGGATTTGAGGCTGTTACCTTTACGAACATATTTTACTGTGTGATTGAGATGCGTCATTGACCCACAAAAATTTGCAAGGAAAGTCATGTGCTACAAGTGAGAGTGGTGTTTGCTACTACCCTCAATTTTTAGGCTACAGGTATCTTCCTAGGACCCACAGAGGACATCATAAGAATGAGCCATTTTGGGTTTTTTGGCTTTTGGATAACTAATGCTTTCTTTTCTGTACAATAAAAGAATGAATGATTGCAAGATATACTGTAATCTCACTATGAAGAACACATTAGGTCATCTGTTGAAGTACCCATACCTACATAGTTTCTGAGGTGCCACCAGTCGGTTTCATTACAGACTGAATGTCCCAATCAGGTCATCAAAGGCCTGTAAAAGTGTTCTGTTCAAAGTATCAATTGCAGTACTATTAGGTATCACTCCAGAAGCCAACAATATCCTTAAAAGCTCTTCCTGGAACTTTGATGCTGTTGAAATGTCCTGGGCTGTCACAGTCTCCATGGTGTTCTGTGGGTCATGATAAAGTTCCTGCAATGTGTTGCAGATGCAGGTAGTTGACCCCTCCCATTTACCCATTATCTCAGCCATTTGCATGGAAAATGTTTTTACTGCCTCCACATTAAATCAATACTCCTGGATCATTGTTCTTATGAAGACTGGACCCTTGAGATCTGGGTCCCTATACTAATCAGCTAAGGGCAATCATTTCTCTCCAGTCCTTGAAAGAATAACACTCTTTCTTCCACTCCCAAGTCCTCATTCACTCAAGTGCTCAATGATTCATCTGGTGACAAGCCTTCTGAATGTCTAGTTTCTTGAGAATGGATGTCTCTGTGATGGTGCTTGTGCAGGTAAGATGCCAAAATAGTGTTGGCAAGGACATGGCAGAAGCTGTGAATCTTGAAGTGGGTCATCGGAGTGGCTGGTCTCTTCCTGCAATGCATCCCTTACGATGTGAAAAACAGAAGAGTTTATTTATTTGTGTACACAGTGACATTGACGCTGGAAGAAATAACAGCTGAGTGTAAGGGCATTGCAATACTTTGAGAAAGCACATGAAGCTGAAACTACATATGATGACCATTATCCAGTCTTTATAAACCTTCTCTTGCCAGTTCTCCTCCAACCTCACCCTCTCCTGCAGATTCTCCTGTGCGAATGCAAGAAACTTACGTTTGCAGGTCTTTTTATGGGGGAATGGGGAGCGTTAATGAGATAAGTGGGGTTTCGTCGGATGTAACTCAGGAGTGGCTCAAATGATTGAAGAAATTCACGCATAGCGATGTCTCGGCATAAAACCGGCTTAAGTCAGTTAAGTGGAAATTACCTTGGAACAAGTCAGCACAACTCCACACTTACACTGTAGTTACACTGAAACTTTCCAGGAAAGTCTGTTCCTTTGTCTCCTTCTTTGATCGCTGTTCATATTCCTTCCAACTATTTGTTGTTCTTCAGAATTGCCTCATTATAGTTTGTTTTGATCAATAATGGGGAAATAATTCTCATTGTTTGATTAAATAAGGTTATAGTGGATGCTTCACCTATGCTCATGTGTGGAGTGACAGGACACAGTAGTTTCTCATAAGATTCCACAATTTATGATTTCTCTTTAACTTGGGCTGTGAGGGCTGCCTTTTTTTTAGCATTTCCATGAATCTTTCTACTTCTCCATTGACTTCTGGCACTATGGTGTTATCTTCTGTGATGAAATTTAGGATATTCTAAGAATTGCTGGGATTCTGCACAGTTAAATAATGCACTTTGATTAATCCTGACAGCTTTTGGAATTCCATGAACTGCACAGATCTTATCCAGTGAATGTACTATAGCGAGAGCAGATGCTGATTTCAGAAATTCAATTTCTGGTGATGCTGAGTGCATTCCAATGCTCTCCTGGACAGCCTCCCATCCTCCACCCTCTGTAACCTTCAGTTCATACAAAATTCTGCTTCCTGCACCCTATCCATCACCCCTGCCCCCACACCTCCAATTTCAAATTCTCATCCTCAGGTTTAAATCCCTTCATGGTCTCTTCATATAACCTCATTCAGCCCTACAACCCCTGTTGCCATGTTTAACTTCTCACTGAAAGTTTACAGCCTTCACTATTAGCGCTATGACTGTAGCAAGGCTAGGGATAAAGCTGTACAGGACCAACACTAGTAGGCTTCTCATCTCAGTGGTGCTTTGTGTTGAATGTGATTCTTGGTACTGTAGCTACCACCTTATTTCTTCTACTCTTTCCCTACATCACAACAGTGACTATATTTCAAAAGTACTTTATTGGCTGTGAAGCACTTTGGAATGTCCTGATGTCATGCACGGCACTATATAAATGAAAGTTCTTTCTGTGTTTCTTTCATTAGGCCTGGTGATAAACCATATTCTCCAAATACCAAACTTAAAAAAAGTTTCTTTTTTACCGAATTCACTGTTTTCATGACTAAGCATGAATTATTTTTTCTTCCAGTCTTTTCATCAAACATCATGTTACTTAGGTGTCTCCTCCACCACCAGCGCACTGTGGCTGCAGTGTGTACTATCTACAGGATGCAGTGCAGCGACTTGCCAAGGCTTCTTCAACAGCAGCTCCCAAGCCTGCAGCCTCCATCACCTAGAAGGACAAGGGTAATAGGTGTATGGGAACACAATCACCTCCAAGTTCCCTTCCAAGTCACACACCATCCTGACTTGGACATATATCGCCATTCCTTCATCATCATTGGATAAACATTCTGGAACTCCCTACCTATTAGCATTGCGCGAGTACTTTCACAACATGGGTTGCAGCAGTTCAAGAGGGTGGGCAATAAACGCTGGCCTTGTTAGCGATGTCCATATCTCAAGAATGAATTTAAAAAAGTAACTCTGGAGTAGCTTGGCTGTAGATGTGATCCCAATGTTACATTTTTTGCATAATTTGATATCATTATGAGAGGAGAATGCTTTGATATCATGCTTTCATGACTAATTTCCATATTGTGCTAACCTGATTTCAGATCTAACATATATAATCACTGTAACAATTTCATCTATGTTGCCACATCAGCCTTGTTTGATTGATTTGTTTACAGCCTGCATGTTCATACATAATTGGACATCATCAGGATGACTAGGTTTTGGTACAGCCATTATTAATGATTTCAAGAAGTAGGAGTTTCTGCATCTTCTATTATCACTACATTAGCTCATTTAACTTCTTTTCAATATTATTTCTGATTGAGGACTGGGATTTATGTTACGTGACAGGCTGCATAGATTTTTCTTGCACACCTCTTAGCTTACTAGTGCTGTAAGAGATTCTTGGCAATTTTTTGCATACATCATCAACAATTCTGCTTTCCCTCACTGTATTTACTCCATCACTCCTGTCCAGCAACTTCAACTCTTGTGATGTCTGTATATTTAAAAGAAACAGAGTGTATACTTCATTAGTTGTTACTCTTTTTAGATACACTTACCAAACAGTAACAGAAGTGTTTCTGGACCATATGGAAATAGCTTTACTGAGTTTCCCATCAATTCCTTTGAAGCTGCACTTGAACCCTTAGAATCATCCATTATTTTCACTGGTTCACCTTCAAACTGAAGTACAGTTATGAAACCTTTATTTGATACAAGGCTCACCTTTTCTCCAGCTTTCTCTTTTACAGTTAATTCTCTCTTCCTGAACTGCTATCATTTATGTACTTTGACCTGGTTCTAATATGGAAACGTTCCCCTTTTGTTCACTGTTTAGCCTCTGTGATTTCCTCTCAGCCCTTTTTTAAAATCCTACTTATTCTTGTGAATGACAGCAGTGTGAAAAACAATTTATTTTCCTACTGGGTCAACATGATTTTTCTTTGCTGGACATTCAGGCTCATGTGGGTATGTGCCACATCAGAAGTACATTCCTTGCGCAGCATTTTTGTGTTGTTTTGTTCTGGCATCCATTGTTTAATATTTAAACTTCACGACTGTGACCTTGGGCTCATATTCCATCTCCATATCTTTTGCTCCGCTTTCAGTTAGCTCGATTGGCCATGCTAGCTTCATTCAGACCCTCTGTAATCAAGATTGACACAATTGCTTTGAAGTGCAAGTTAGTTATCTTTTTGGAGCTCAAAAAATAATCTACATTCTGGAGCTCACACTTCAATGCTAATTGCTTTAGCTGTGAACAAAACTGAACCACTGCCTCACTATGTTTTGCAGGGCATGGTGATGAATTTTTCATATGCACTATATTTCTTGAGTGTAAAATGTTTGTTAAGTGCTACTTTGGCACTCACTTTCCCGTGTATGAATTAGAGTGGCAGAGATGCCTTGTAACTCATCCCCAATGTAATGCAGGAATAGAGCTCTTTCCACATCTTATCATTGCCCCAATAAACCTCTTTAGCCACGTTGGCCAGTAAATCTCAAATATAGACATGCTAGGCATTGCTGAAGGCATTCTGATAGCAGATTCTGTGTACATGCAAATATCTAAACTGAGGGGTATAATATCCGTGGAGGTTCCCCAATCGCCTACTGTATATTCAGCAGAAGATCAGCAGAAGATCTGAAGGGGTGGTGAAAGCTGCTGCTTATGCTGTTTCTCCAAGGTTTCTGCCAATCCTTCACCAATATTACAGCAAACGATTGGGGGAACCCCTGCAGACATTCCAGGCGAGATTTTATTTTTCTGAAACTTTCTTTTGTGTCTCAAACTGATAATCTTGTTTTTTTCCTCACCTATTGGAGCCAATGTTATGCATGTGAAACTGGGTTGAAATGAAATTGAAGAGAAATCAGTTCTTTTACAAGTTCAGTGTCTTTATTTAGCTAACTATTTCTAACTTGTCAATTCTTGGGAGCACACCAAATGAATCACAGCATTAACCCCACCTGAATTCAGGAAAACGTGGTCTACATGCGGCCTAACCAGCGGTCCTTAAAGCGACTTCTGCAGACAACCACCAAAAAGGTAAGTTTATTAAAAAATACTTACCTGAATATGAAGCCAGGAGGAGTGGAAGCGCTCTTCCCAGCTCCATTGCAGTACCGATAACTGTTGCCGGCACTCACTCGCCTGATCGCCTCCCCCCGCTCCTGATCACCTCCCCCCGCTCCTGATCGCCTCCACCCGCTCCTGATCGCCTCCCCCTGCTCCTGATTGCCACCCTTGCTCCTGATTGCTTCACCCCTCTCCCGTTCATCCTCTTCCTCACAATCACTTCTCCCCCTCTCCTGATCATCCCATCCTTCCCGATCAACCCCTCTCTCCCGATCGCTTCCCCCATCTCCCGATCATCCTCCTCTCTCCCGATCAACCCCATCCCTCCCAATCGCTTCCCCTCTCCCCATTGTCCCTCTCTCGATCACTTCCCCCCCACCCTGCCCCACCCACCCCGCTCTTTCAGGACCTACCTGATAGCCACAGCCGACAATGCAGTGGACAAAATCCAATGCTGATTCACCGGGAAGCTGCCTGGGGACACCCAGCATGTGTCTGCAGCTTGCCGGTCTCAGTTAAATGAGGCCCGAGGCCCAATATCGGATGTGCCTGAGGCTTACCCATTCCTGCAGCAGGGATCTGGAAGCAGAGCTGGCGCAAACTAATTTCTAGGTCTTTGTAATTTAAGTCCAATATTACACAAGTCGAAGGTATCAAATACAGTACAGCCTTATCTATACAGGTTAAACTTGACACATATGGCTCATCATTACTTAAATTGTTTATTGTGATATATGAAGTAAATGATATCTTAGAATTTAGTAAAATTTCAAAACAAATTATTCGCTAACAACCCAGAGATTTGACAGCAATTTGAATGGAACCATACAGTAGTAGACCTTGATTCAAATAGATCAAGATTCAAACAGAAAATAGAGATCAGGGCCTCTCTTCAGTAGACTTTAGCAGTGCAATGTTTTGTTGGATAATAGTTAGTATATTTCCAATCTACAGTAGTAACTTGTTATTCTTCCTGTCATGAGTCACATTTCCAATTAGTTATAGTTTTGCTGTCTTGTATTTATGAGAAACTCTTTGGGGCTTCTTTAATTATCCCATTCCCTGCTCCTCATTTTGAAGATTATTAACTTTTTTGGAACTTTTTGGTATTAGACTTTAAAAGTTTGACCTTAATTAAGAAAGCAATAGTGGGTTTTATGAAAGTTAGTAAAGGAACTAGTAAAGGAGGTAGATTCATTGGCTCCTTTACGGAAAGCCCTTAAATGCATATTAAAGGTACTGTTACTCATAAGTACAGAAGAAATTTAAGAATACTCAAAAACTCAGTTTCAGGTATTTATATTGGAAACAAGGGCAAAAAGTTTCCCCAAAAGGAAAACCTGCTCGAAATAACATTTTTGCTGAATAAGCAGAATTTGTAAATCAAAGAACATTACTTTCAAAAAGACATAGAGGAAACTAATGGTCATCATTATAGGAAGGATATTAGAGCAATAAAAAGGGTGAAGTGAAAATCACTAGAATAATACCAAGATTGAGAGGTTATAGATCTGAAGAAAGGCATTAAAATCGGGCCACTTTACATTTGAACAGAGTAGATTAAGAAGCAATCTAATAGAGGTTTTTAAAATTATGAAAGTTTTTTAAAGGGTAAGCAGGGTGAATAGTGAAAGGTAGTACAGGTAGTACATTATATTTCACAGCGAAGCACAAACGTTGTATTTAACCTAGATGAATATTGAGATAGAGGATCAGCCATGATCATATTGAATGGCGGAGCAGGCTCGAAGGGCCGAATGGCTTACTCCTGCTCCTATTTTTCTATGTTTCTATGTTTCTAAGTTTCTATCAAATTCATTGCCACAGTGAACATATGGGGGTCGATTTTCCCGCAGGTGCGGGGAATTGTCAGGTTCCCCGAATGTCGGGATTCCCACACGAATGTAAATGAGTCTGCCAGATTGATGCAATTTTCCCTCAATTGGCCAATTCATTTCCAGCGTGTGGGAACCCTTGCTAATTGACTATTTCCAGTCAGAAAGCCCCACAGTATGATGTCATCATTCGTCGTGCTTTTAAAGTCTATGGCAAGCATTGCAGCCTCTGCAGGCTTCCATACGAACCACACAGGATGGCAGAGGAGCTTACAGCAGCTGTGGCCAGTGCCAGACCCCGAGCTGGCAGTAAATTCGACGAGGCTTCACTGCAGGCATTATTGGATGGGGTGAGGGCCCACAGGGAGGTCCTCTTCCCTAGGTCAGGGAGGAAGAGACCTCCCACTGAGACCAAGGCTGCATGGATGCAGGTGGCAGCAGATGTCAACTCACTGGGAGTCACCAGAAGAACCTGGATACAGTGTCGGAAGCGATTCCATGACCTTCACCGTACAGGAAAAGTAAGTATGAAGTTTCCATCACCCTCAAACTGATCCCCATTGCCTTTCCCCACCAGCACTCAGCTTTAGCACTCTCTTCCTCCACATCCCACTTCACAGTCACATCCATGCACCCTTACCCATTCCCTCTCCCTCTATGCTCACGTTCACATAACTATTCCACCATGCAGCCCTCACACTTCCCCTCACTCTGATGCTTTGAGCACAACTGACAACACACAGGGAGGGCCCTTGGTCTTGCAGCCTCACACCATCTTTGTCTCCCTCTAAGTATCTATGCTATGCAATCTCTACACTCACTCCTTCATTCTCACTCAAACTCCACTTGCCTCCCTCATTGCAGGAAAAGAGAGCTCCCAACAACAGAGAGCGAGCCAGGACTGGAGGAGGCCCACCCTCAATAGCCCACCTGGCCCCCCTGGGAGGAAGGAGTCCTGGAAATTGTCGGGGCTGATGTGGCTGCAGAAGCTGGGGAAGGAGAGACAGGGGCAGGCCCGCAAGCTGGTGACAGAATAGTTTTCCATCTCTCTCATTGACATAGCATGAGTCGCTGTTATGATTCTGAAGCTACATCATTTGGACTTATGAACATCTGCAAAATCCAATGTGCATGTAACCTTGGCATTACATCTCTAACTCTTTCCTTTACTCCCCCACAGGACCATCCGAAGCCCCCGACCCCACTGCGGAGGAGGAAGAGGCGGAGGAGGAAGAGGCTGAGCAGCCAGACGCCTCAGAGGAAGCTCCCTCCTCTGAGGGTGCCGCGTCAGCAGAATTCAGCGCACCCAGCACCAGCGCAGACACTCACACCTCTGTGGGACCTTCGCGAGATAGAGTAGTTTTGTCACCTGGTGTATCACAGCTCACAATTGAGCATCAGCAGATGGTGGAGACAGGGACAGCAGTGGAGAGTCCTCGTCGGAGGGTGCAGGACTCTGCCAGCTCAGCTCTGCTGCATGTCGACCCTCTGCCTCTGGGTCCATCCGCAAGAGAAGAGGTGATGGATCTCCATGCACAGATGCAGGAGTCTCTGGCAGGTTTTGTCTCCAGGGTCACTGTGAGTGTGGAGCAAATGGAGGAGTCCATAGCGAACATGAGCAGAGCCTTTGTGGAGTCATTGGTGCATGAACGCATCACCAAGGAAAGGATGGCAACCTCCGCGGAAAGGATGGCTACAGTAGAGGAGAGGATGGCTACAGCCATGGAGGAGCTAAGTCGCCAGTGTTGAAAACATGGTGAGTGTTCAGAATAGACTGACATCTCTGGAGGAGCGATGGTCAGCTATTGAGCAGAGAAACCAGACCTTCATGGCAGGCCCTCTGAGTAGGACTGCCATTGTAGAAATGGGTCCCCATGGCCCCCCTGATGTGCAGCAAGCTGCTCTCAAGCCACTTGCAGGCACTGAAGGGGACCTGACCCATGAGAGGGAGGTTGGTGGCAGACCTCAAGGAAGTGGGGGCTCCTCTGCAAGCGCTCACACTTCCTGCAGAGCCCTCGGTCAGAGCCCCGCCGGAATCCACACCCAACGGAGATAAAGGTTTCAACCCCTGCACAGCCGCAGGAGCAGCAGACTGCTGGCGAGCCCTCACAGGCTCGTCACCCCAGAGGACGCCCGCCAAAGGTGTCGAGACAGGAGCAGCAGGAAAGTGAGCAAGGGGCCGCCACATCTGCTGAAGCCACAGGGGAACCACTACGTAGGAGCACACGTAAGAGAAAAATAAACCACCACTAATCACAAGGGTAGTTACTTGGGTGAAATATTGTGTTTATTTTAAAAATGCCATAAGTTGGTTATTGTAAATAAAATTTCAGATGGCAACTTCTGCAGTTGTGACGTATGTCATTTCGCGATTGGGGCTGGAGGTCCTCTAATGCCAAGAGGGGAAGGAAAAAAAGGCCTCCCATGCTTCTGGTAGGTGCCTCAGTTGAGGAAGCGCTGAGTGAGGGTGGCGAGAGGGGCTTCCCAGGAGCTCACACTGGAGAAGTGTGTGAGGCTCCAACCTTCCACAGCTGTGCCTAAACCTTGAACAAGTTGCCCCAAGCCTGAAACAACAAGGTCCTGCAACCTACAAATGCTGTCTGATTAAATCTCTTCCTTCCTGATTGACCTGCAGCTGAAAGTAAGTAAGCTGACATTGTTCACGCCAGGTTTCATCAGCAGGGTTCCCACCAGGCGTGTTTAACGTGGGAAAAGGCTGAAAATAACAAGGGCCCCTTAAAATGGCATTAAAGATGCCAATTATTGGTGATTAGGCTCCCGACGTCCAGTCCCGCCAGCTGTGGGTGGGACTGATTCGGGTCGGATTGAAACGCCGGGGTGAAAGTTGGTCGGGGCGGGGAATCAGGCGGCGGGGGCATCGCGACCCCCTATTTTTGCGATTTTCCCCCCCCCACATGCCTGAAACCCCGCCTGACGGTTCCAGGAAAATCGACCCCATGCAATTATCATTGCACAGATCAGGAACATTGTCCTCACCACAAACTGTAGCATCACCAGTCTCTGTATGCCAGCCTATAACCTCCATGATGGTCTCTTCATAGTAGGTTTTTATTGCTGAGTTTCACCAACAGTTGCTAAACACTGGTATCTATTGAAGGTCATCTCCTTCTTCAACTAAAAGGATATTTTGCATTGCATGAGGTAATTGTGTCGAGAAGGAAAGGATGCAGCACAGTGTATATAACACCAGACTTAGTAGAATATACAGTAATGTGAAATATCTTGTTAGCTACAGTTTGAAACATAGAAACATAGAAACATAGAAGATAGGAGCAGGAATAGGCCATTCGGCCCTTCGAGCCTGCTCCGCCATTCAATGAGATCATGGCTGATCATCCAAATTCAGTACCCTGTCCCGGCCTTCTCCCCATATCCCTTGATCCCTTTACCCTTAAGAAATATATCCAACTCTTTCTTGAATATATTTAATGAACTGGCCTCCACTGCCCTCTGTGGCAGAGAATTCCACAGGTTCACGACTCTCTGGGTGAAGAAATTCCTCCTCATTTCAGTCCTAAATGTCCTACCCCTTATCCTTAGACTATGACCCCTGGTTCTGGACTCCCCGACCATCGGGAACATCCTTCCAGCATCTAGTCTGTCCAGGCCTGACAGAATTTTATAGGTTTCGATGAGATCCCCTCTCAATCTTCTAAACTCCAGTGAGTATAAGCCCAATCGACACAATCTCTCCTCATACGTCATTCCTGCCATCCCAGGTATCAGCCTGGTGAATCTTCGCTGCACTCCTTCCATGGCAAGAACATCCTTCCTCAGATAAGGCGGCCAAAACTGCACACAATACTCAAGGTGCAGTCTCACCAAGGCCCTGTACAACTGTAGCAAGACATCCTTGTTCCTGTACTCGAACCCTCTTGCTACGAAGGCCAACATACCATTTGCCTTCTTAACCGCCTGCTGCACCTGCATGCTTACCTTCAGCGACTGGTGCACAAGAACACCCAGGTCTCTTTGCACTTCCCCTTCTCCCAATCTATTGCCATTCAAATAATAATCTGCCTTCCTGTTTTTGCCACCAAAGTGGATAAACTTACATTTATCCACATTATAGTGCATTTGCCATGTTTCTGCCCAATCACCTAACCTATCCAAATTGTACTGGAGTTTCATGACATCCTCCTCACAGCATACCCTCCCACCCAGCTTTGTGTCGCCTGCAAATTTGGAGATATTACATCCAATTCCCTCGTCCAGATCATTAATATATATTGTGAACAGCTGGGGTCCTAGGACCGATCCTTGCGGTACCCCACTAGTCACTGCCTGCCACTCGGAAAACGACCCGTTTATTCCAACTCTTTGCTTTCTGTCCGCCAACCAGTTCTCTATCCAAGTCAATACCTTGCCCCCAATCCCATGTGCCTTAATTTTGCACGCTAATCTCTTATGCGGGACCTTATCGAAAGCCTTCTGAAAGTCCAAATGCACCACATCCACTGGTTCTCCCTTATCTATTTTACCAGTTACATCCTCAAAAAATTCCAGTAGGTTAGTCAAGCATGATTTACCTCTTGTAAATCCATGTTGACTTTGTCCGATCCTGTCACTGTTTTCCAAGTGCTCTGCTATTACATCTTTTATAATGGACTCTAGAATTTCCCCACTACCAATGTCAGGCTTACCGGTCTATAATTCCCCGCTTTTTCTCTGCTACCTTTTTTGAATAGTGGGGTAACATTAGCTACCCTCCAATCCATGGGTACTGTTCCAGAGTCTATTGAGTTCTGGAAGATGACCAGCAATGCATCTACTATTTCTAGGGCCACTTCCTTAAGTACCCTGGGATGTAGATTATCAGACCCTGGGGATTTATCGGCCTTCAGTCTCATCAATTTTCCTAACACCATTTCCCTAAAAATACTGATTTTTTTCAGTTCCACCCTTTCATCAGGCCCTATGTTCCCTGGTATTTCTGGGAGGTTATTTGTGTCCTCCTTTGTGAAGACAGAACCAAAATATGTATTTAGTTGGTCTGCCATTTCTTTGTTCCCCATTATAAATTCCCCCGATTCTGACTGCAAGTGACCTACGCTTGACTTCACCAATCTTTTTCTCTTCACATATCTATAAAAGCTTTTACAGTCTGTTTTTATGTTCCCTGAAAGCTTACTCTCATATTCTAATTTCCCTTTCTTAATTAATCCCTTTGTCCTCCTTTGTTGAATCCTAAACTGCTCCCAATCCTCAGGATTATTGCTTTTTCTGGCCAATTTCTATGCCCTCTCCTTGGATCTTATGCTATCCCTAATTTCCCTTGTTAGCCATGGTTGAGTCACCTTTTTTGTTTTATTGTTATGCCAAACTGGGATGAACAACTTCTGTAGTTCATCCATTCGGTCTTTGAATGTTTGCCATTGCCTATCCACCGTCAACCCTTTGAGTGCCATTCCCCAATCAATCCTACCCAACTCGCTCCTCAGAACATCGTAGTTTCCTTTATTTAAATTGAGGACACTAGTTTCTGAGTCAACTACTTCATTCTCCATCTTAATGAAGAATTCGATCATATTATGTTCGCTCCGACCCAAGGGGCCTCGTACAACAAGATTGCTAATTAATCCTTTCTTGTCACATAATACCCAGTCTAAGATGGCATGATCTCTGGTTGGTCCCTCGACATATTGGTCCAGGAAACCATCCCGTAAACACTCCAGGAATTCCTCCTCCATAGTATTGTTACTAATTTGGTTAGCCCAATCTATATGTAGATTAAAGTCACCCATGATGACTGCTGTGCCATTATTGCACGCTTCTTTAATTTCCCTTTTAATGCCATCCCCAACCTCCGCCTTACTGTTTGGAGGTCTATATACCACTCCCACTAATGTTTTTTTCCCCTTAGTATTTCTCAATTCTACCCATACAGATTCCACATCATCAGAGCTAATATCCTTCATTACAATTGTGTTAATCCCTTCTTTAACCAGTAATGCTACCCCTCCTCCCTTTCCTTTTTGCCTATCTTTCCTGAATATTGAATACCCCTGTATGTTGAGTTCCCAGTCTTGGCCATCCTTGAGCCACGTTTCCGTAATCCCAACCAAATCATATTCGTTTACCTCTATTTGCGCAGGCAATTCATCCACCTTATTGCAAATGCTCCTCGCATTAAGACACAAAGGCCTAGAAATTCAGTGCCCTTAGCGCCGATTTTGCGGCGCTAGAGGGCCTAGCGCTGCAATTGGCGCCGGCGCCGAAATTGCCTGGGGCCCTTCCACCGCGGTAGACCGGTAGCGCTGCGCCGGCACCGATGACGTCATCGGTGTGCGCAGCGTCCCGGTTGCCATGCCGACGGGCCCCAGCGCCGAAATTCAGTTGCGGCCGCCTCGCCCGTGGCAGCCGCAACTAAGACTCTGGCAACAGAGTCTTACATGACTTTGCGCCGGCGCATTAAAGGCCCCGCGGCGGCCGGCCGCTTTCCCGCCGGCCGCCTGGCCGCAGCTCCCTCCCCGGACTTCCCCCCCCCCCCCCGGAACAGAAGCAAGCCCGGCACTTGTCCGAGGTGCCGGGCTCATTTTTAAAAAGATTTTCGCGGGCCGCGGCCGGGTGCAGGCAGCTCCTCCTTAAGGAAAGGAGGAGGCCTGCACTTCCCGAACCTGCCGCACCGCAGCGGGCGCCGCAGCGCCGGAATAGCGCCGATATTCAGCGCGTAGCGCCAGTTTTCAGGCGCAAACAGCTCTCAGCAGCGCCGGCAGCCGTTTGGGCGCAGAACTATTGAATTTTTGGCCCGCCCAGCGCGACTTAGCTCCGGCACTAACTTCCGGCGCTAAAGCCGTCGCTGCGCCAAAACCCAATTTCTAGGCCATTGCCTTCAGGCTTGTTTTTTTAATGCTCTTAGACCTATTAGAATTATTATTTACTGTGGCCACGTTTGATTTAAACTGTTGATTTCTCTGACTGCCACTTTTGTTTTTCTCCTTCCTATCTTTCGCTTTTATCCTTGTTTCCCTTTCCTCTGTCTCCCTGCTCAGGTTCCCAACCCCCTTCCATTTTAGTTTAAACCCTCCCCCACAGCACTAGCAAACACTCCCCCTAGGACATCGGTTCCAGCCCTGCCCAGGTGCAGACCGTCCGGTTTGAACTGGTCCCACCTCCCCCAGATCCGGTTCCAATGTCCCAGGAACTTGAATCCCTCCCCCTGGCACCATTCCTCTAGCCACGTATTCAGCTGATGTATCCTTCTATTTCTACTCTGACTAGCACGTGGCACTGGTAGCAATCCTGAGATTACTACCTTTGAGGTCCTGTTTTTTAATTTACCTCCTAACTCCCTATATTCCGCTTTTAGGACCTCATCCCGCTTTTTATCTATATCGTTGGTGCCTATATGCACCACGACAACTGGCTGTTCACCCTCCCCTTCCAAGATGTTCTGCAGCCGCTCGGAGACAACCTTGACCCTTGCACCAGGGAGGCAACACACCATCCTGGAGTCTCGTTTGCGGCCGCAGAAACGCCTATCTATTCCCCTTACAATAGAATCCCCTATTACTATAGCTCTACCACTCTTTTTCCTCCCATTCTGTGCAGCAGAGCCACCCCTGGTGCCAGGAAGTTGGCTGCTGCTGCCTTCCTTTGATAAGCCATCCCCCCCAACAGTATTCAAAGTGGCATATCTGTTGGAGAGGGGGATGGCCACAGGGGACCCTGGCACTACCTGCCTGCGCCTAGTACTCTGCCTGTTGGTCACCCGTTCCCTTTCTTCCTGTCGAACATCTACCTGTGGTGTGTCCAACTCCCTAAACGTGCTATTCACGATGTCCCGAGCATCGTGAACGCTCCAGTATGCATCCAATCGCAGCTCCAGCGCCGCAATGCGGTCTGTCAGTAGCTGCAGCTGGGTGCACTTCCTGCACACGTAGTTGTCAGGGACACAGGAAGTGTCCCTGAGTTCCCACATATTGCAGGAGGAGCAGATCACAGGGCCGGGCTGTCCTGCCATGACTTACCCTTTAATTAATTGAGTTTAAATTAAATCAATCAATCCCACTAATTACAGTACAGTTAAATAGTTTACCAACAGTCCCCGCTACACCAGAGAGACCTTAGAAACTATAAACCAGAGTTAAAGTTTAAAAAAGAGAGAAGTACTCACCAACCAATCACTTATCTGCTTCCTGCTGACGTCACACTTTGATTACTTTTTACCTCTGTCCCCCGCTGCTGAATTGGTCGGGCCTCGCTCCTTGCTGCCAGTTTTAAGCTCTGCCACGTTCGATGCTGCTCTCACCCAGGTCCAGGCTCTGTGGTCGGGCCTCGCTCCTTGCTGCCAGTTTTAAGCTCTGCCGCGCTTGATGCTGCTTTCACCCAGGTCCAGGCTCTGTGGTCGGGCCTCGCTCCTTGCTGCCAGTTTTAAGCTCTGCCGCGCTCGATGCTGCTCTCACCCAGGTCCAGGCTCTGTGGTCGGGCCTCGCTCCTTGCTGCCAGTTTTAAGCTCTGCCACGTTCGATGCTGCTCTCACCCAGGTCCAGGCTCTGTGGTCGGGCCTCGCTCCTTGCTGCCAGTTTTAAGCTCTGCCACGTTCGATGCTGCTCTCACCCAGGTCCAGGCTCTGTGGTCAGGCCTCGCTCCTTGCTGCCGGTTTTAGGCTCTGCTGCGCTTGATGCTGCTTTCACCCAGGTCCAGGCTCTGTGGTCGGGCCTCGCTCCTTGCTGCCGGTTTTACGCTCTGCCGCGCTCGATGCTGCTCTCACCCAGGTCCAGGCTCTGTATAATGAGTATAATGAGTGCCTAAGCTTTGCCAGTTCCATATATGCATAACAGTAATCATCAATCTTTCTCAACTGTAATTTTGCTTGCCTCCATTTACTAGGCAGTTCTAGTACTTTAGTGCAGTGGCTTATCAGGATCTCCTTACTGCTTCCATGAATGCTCAGATTTGGACACCAAACCCCAGTGTATTATTCATGCTGGTTACATGCCTATTTGGATCATTAACGAGTGATTCAGTTTGTGCAGTAGTTGAAAAGCACCTGGTCTCCAGGAAAGTGCACTGAGTTTTTGTTTTTGTGCTAAAAATATGAAAGAAAAATCAACTTTTATTTCAAACACACTCAGTGAGCTAAGAGGAAATGAATCTCTGTTGTCTGTAATTCATGGTTTATCAAGAAGATTTTGTCAGAAATTATTTATCCTCCTATAATAGAAGAAGTTTTATTTTCACCAGTTAACGTTATTTAATCTGGTTGACTGAGCAAAATTGTGCTGTAAAGCGAGCCTCAAGTACAGTCCTCCTTCCGGCTCAGAGAGACCGAGGTTGCAGCTCCTTTGCTTCTGCTTTTATAAACTTGCTGGAACCATTAGTTGTAAGATCAAACCTTCACATCCTGGCTACTTCTGTTGGAGACCTTATACATAAGCTAGGTTTATAAGCAAATGGTGTATCATTATTACTGTCGGATCTAAAGCAATTGCTTCACCACATTTTCAGTTAAAAGAAAAATATGCCGAGTTACCATGTAAATTGAATTAAATTGGGAGGGCAGTCATGAAACCACTTAACTCACTGTTTATTGCTGGATAGTTTTGCTTTTGAATGCATGCTGATGGGTGTTTCGTATATACTCATTAAACAGGCTTCATTTATATCATATAATGAGAGAAAATATTACACTTTGTTAGCAAAATTGAGAATAGATCTTAAAAGGGAGTCTGTTTTAGTTGTTTTGTGACATGTGTGGATGAAATTAAAATTAATTTACCCCTTAGAGTGAATTATCTTGCAGACATATTCCCTTGTTTCTTTTTTATAAAAGTCAGATGTTTAGTTTTAGAATTTTTTATGGGCATACACAATACCTCATTATTGAAAACTATATCGAATCCCAAATGATGGGGTTGATTGAACCTTCCATATGGTCTTCTATGTAACTTGGCTTTTATTAGATATTGTGATGTGGTTTGGATGAGAGTGCAGCTAGATAAATGATCTGAAGAGTTTTCTTGTGGAAATCTTTTATTGGAAATTATGACCAAACTGAATAATCCAGAACAATTAGTTTCATAGTTGATCTTATTATTTTACAAAGTATTTAATTACTGTTTGAGCTAATCTTTAAAATAAATATTGGGCCAGAATTTACTGTAGCTGGTGAATGAACGGCACCCGCTGCTCGTTAGGCTTGCCCTTGACCATTTAATTTCCATGAGCTTTTGCACGTCAAGTTACTGGAAGTGGGAAATGGAAACTGGGTGGCGCCCTCTGCAGGGCATCTGGGACCTGTGTGAACAGAGCAAGCAACTATGTATCTCCTTAACCAATCAGATTGAAGAATTGTTAATGAACAACGCAGAGTCTGAACCAGGAAGGGTAAGTTAGAATACTGGATTTAATATCAAATTAGGTGCAGAAAGCTAAAGCATAGTGCCACACTCCTGGATGCAGTGCAGGAAGCGGTTTAATGACCTAAGCAGGTCAGGAAAGGTAAGTACCGTTGCACATTTACCAACATCTAGATGCGCGCATCACTCCAACCCCCTCACTCTGCCTTCTCAAACCTACTCCAGCTCATCACTCCTCACACCCACATAACTTGCAGGTGCAACCATCCCTCTCGGTCTATGCATTTCCTCACATCCCCATCTATCCATCCACCACTCCCACTCATCCTTATGAAATTGAATGCCACTCCCTCAGTTACCCTCAACAAATGCATTCCATCCATCGGTTGGACACATGCCATTACTCTCACTCATAGGTCTGTTGTTTCCCTCCTTGGAGGACCGGGGTGGCCCACCAGCCATCTCACAACTCACAAATTCAGAGGAGGAGGTGCTAGAGATCAGCAGAGTCTTGGCGTGCCTGGTCATTGGATATTGTGACAGAATTAAATATTAGACAGCGACATGTCATACAACACTCAGTCATGTTGACTTGATGTCAACAGTGAGTGAAATATGATCATGTTCGTAATGATAACTTCCAACATTCTTACCTTGACAGTACTCATTCATGTGTTTTATCTCCCACAGGGCTGTCACACACGCAGCAGGAGTCGGTGGAGGTCACTGCCGATGATTCCTCAAAGGAGCTCAATCTCGCTGAGGGTGCACCATCACAGGACTTATGCAGACCATGCACCAGCTCAGCTACTCAAACTTTGGAGGGACCCATTAGAAAGATAGTTGGGTTTTCTCCTGGTGACTTACACTCCATAAGTGAGTAAAAGCAGATGGTGGAGTCAGAGACAGCAGGGGAGAGTCCCCATCGGAGGGCAGAGGCCACTCCAAGCACTGCTCAGCTGGGCACAGATACTGTAACTTATGGATGTATGGGGCGCTGACTGTGAAATTCTGCAAATATCTCTGGCAGAGCCCTGGAAGGAGCCAGAAGCAAAAAAGTTGAGGGCAGTGGTGACCTTGACAGCTACTGGTAAAGCATGCCCAGCAGGCCCATCTTGCTCTAGCAGGCTGCAAATGCCTACCACCACCTGACGCAACACCCTGAGCCTCTTGACACTGCTGTTCAAACATGACGAGGAAGCTTATCATCTGCCTGTAGACCCTGTGTGCTGGGTATGGCTTCCTGTGAGCTGCACCGCTCTGCTGCTCCCCTCTCTGCTGATCCCCACTCTCCTGTGGAACTACAGGTCTGTGACGAGCAGGCTGCGGGTGCTGTTGCTGGAGCTGCTGCTGGCCATCCTGGTTCTCATCTGAGGTCCAATCTAAGGCAGAATAAGCCACACCCATCCTGATCTGATAGATCAGAGTTCCAAAGTGCAGATCAGACCTCCAAAGTGTAAATGAGACCTCCAAAGTGTAGATCAGATCAAAGTTCTACAGTCCTGCCACATACTAGGCGTACCTCTAGCCAAGCTGTTCCAGTACAGCTATAACACTGGCATCCACCCGACAATGTGGAAAACTGCCCAGGTATGTCCTGTCCACAAAAAACAGGACAAATCCAATTTGGTCAATTACCGCCCCATCAGTCTACTCTTAATCATCAGCAAAGTGATGGAAGGTGTCGTCGACAGTGCTATCAAGTGGCACTTACTCACCAATAACCTGCTCACCGACTGTCAGTTTGGATTCTGCGAGGACCACTCGACTCCAGACCTCATTACAGCCTTGGTTCAAACATGGATGAAAGAGCTGAATTCTAGAGGTGAGGTGACAGTGACTGCCCTTGACATCAAGGCAGCATTTGACCGAGTCTGGCATCAAGGAGTCTATGGGAATCAGGGGGAAAACAGCTCCAACAACACTCAAGAAGCTCGACACCATCCAGGCCAAAGCAGCCCGTTTGATTGGCACCCCATCCACCACCTTAAACATCCACTCCCTCCACCACCGGCATACCGTGGCTGCAGTGTGTACCATCTACAAGATGCACTGCAGCAACTCGCCAAGGCTTCTTCGACAGCACCTCCCAAACCCGCAACCTCTCCCACCTAGAAGGATAAGGGCAGCAGGCACATTGGAACACCACCACCTGCAAGTTCCCCTCCAAGTTACTCACCATCCTGACATGGAAGTATATTACCGTTCCTTCATCGTTGCTAGGTTAAAATCCTGGAACTCCCTCCCTTATCGAAAGCCTTCTGAAAGTCCAAATACACCACATCCACTGGTTCTCCCTTATCTATTCTACCAGTTACATCCTCAAAAAATTCCAGTAGATTAGTCAAGCACGATTTACCTTTCGTAAATCCATGTTGACTTTGTCCGATCCTGTCACTGTTTTCCAAGTGCTCTGCTATTACATCTTTTATAATGGACTCTAGCATATTCCCCACTACCGATGTCAGGCTTACCGGTCTATAATTCCCCGTTTTCTCTCTACCACCTTTTTTTGAATAGCTACCCTTCAATCCATGGGAACTGTTCCAGAATCTATAGAATTTTGGAAGATGACCAGCAATGCATCTACTATTTCTAGGGCCACTTCCTTAAGTACCCTAGGATGTAGATTATCAGGCCCTAGGGATTTATTGGCCTTCAATCCCATCAATTTCCTTAACACCATTTCCCTACAAATGCTGATTTCATTCAGTTCCTCCCTCTCATTAGACCCTATGTTCCCCGACATCTCTGGGAGGTTATTTGTGTCCTCCTTTGTGAAGACAGAACCAAAGTATGTATTTAATTGGTCAGCCATTTCTTTGTTCCCCATTATAAATTGCCCTGATTCTGACTGCAAGGGACCTACGCTTGACTTCACCAATCTTTTTCTATTCACATACAGTCTGTTTTTATGTTCCCTGCAAGCTTACTCTCATACTCTATTTTCCCCCTCTTAATTAATCCCTTTCTCCTCCTTTGCTGAATCCTAAACTGCTCCCAATCCACAGGTTTGCTGCTTTTTCTGGCCGATTTATATGTCCTCTCCTTGGATCTTATGCTTTCCCTAATTTCCCTTATTAGCCACGGTTGTCACCTTTTTTGTTTTATTTTTATGCCAAACAGGGATGAACAAATTCTGTAGTTCATCCATGCAATCTTTAAATGTTTGCCTCTCAGCAAAAGTACTGTGAACAAATTCTTTACCAATATCAGGTAGAAACGCAGCTGTGGGTACTGAGTAATTATTGGCATATTTCCCCGATATTGATTCAGCCCCAATTGCCGTTGTGTGCTTGCCTTGCTTTCACTGCTGAGTTCCAGGAAGCCCAGGAAACCCGTGGACTCGACGTTAAGTACAAAAATATAAGTCAATATCACTCTAATTGTGAGATTTACATATGTTGATTGGCAACCCGCCTTTTCCGAGGGGGGTGGCACGCATGCAGCCTAAAACACTCCAGTGAAATGTGGAAGTCGGCGGGTTGGAGCTGATTTCCCGGCACACTGACATTTTTGCCACTTTTAATCCTCTACCCGTACCCAAACCCACACGCACTTCCAGGTTAAAATCCCCCCTAACTTTCTGTGCCGAGTTTAGTTTGCATCTACCATGTAAATAGAGGAACTTCACACCATTCAATGCATTTGAAGGAAGAGTCAGACAGTGAGATGCCATTTTTGGGCAGCAACTTCTGAATTTTCCCATTTAACCTCGAATCTCCCCTCACCTGAGGTTGCTGTGCAATTGCACATAAATAATAATGAATGCCGCTGGCCTCACTGTTACTTTGGCAGTAAATTCTGGCTCATTAAAATTATGCATTTTCTATTCCCTCACTAAAGGACATTAGTACCTGCTTTAAAGCAATGTGAACTCACAATATTGATAGAAGCACACTTGTGGGAGCAGGAGGGTTCCTCCCAGCTCCACAGTAAAACGTGCCTTCTTTCTAGTGTGTAGAGCTTGAGCTTCTCTAACCTTTCATCGTATCTCATTTTCTTTAAACTCACGATTAGTCCTTCTGCTCTTCTTGCACGTCCTGCACATCTGTTTTTTAGATGGGACTAGAACTGGGCACAGCAGTCCAATGTAGTGCAAAGTCTTAATGTAACCTCTCTACGCAAATTAGCGACCACATTTGCCTACATAACAAGAGTGACCACACTTCAAAAGTGAAGCACTTCAGGAGATATTGAGGATGTGACAGGTGCTATATAAGTGCAGGTTATTTCTTTCTCTAGACGTGCACTCTATTTTTCTAGCTATATATCTCAGCACTGCTAGTTTGTATAATTGCTTTGCTACATAGTCTAGGTGAAATTTAGGAGTCCACTATTACACCAAGGTCCCTTAACAAGTCTCCTTGTGCTAATTAAATTGGTGAAAGCATCAAAATCATTAAAGACAGTCATTAATAATTGCACTGATGGTGACAGAACACCTGGTAAATTCTAAGTGGTTAAGACCCCCACCATACACAATAAGGATAGATAAATGTCTTGGTGGACATGTCTTGGCTAAAGGAAATGACTAATCAGAGAACAAAAATTGCTCAACTGTTTCAATATAGATTTTAGAAACTTCTATCAGAAGCAAAAAATAAGAGTAAGTAAGATTGATCTGGACTCACTGGGGGTGATTTTCAAATACCAGCCACTCCTTTTCTTGTCTGAAAAACAGGCGCCTGGCAGTTGAAGATTGGGGGGTCCTCAGCCACCCCATGGCTGTCCAAGGCACACGGGATGTAATTTTTGGGTGGGCCCATAAATGGGTGAGCAGTACGCTCCACCCATTTGTACCAGACGGTGACCAGCCTAACCAGTGGTCCTTAAATGATCAATCACAAGTTTTTTGGGGGAAAATTTTGTCGAGCCAGGAGGAACAGGAATGTTTCTCCTGGATCCCCCAAAATACCGCAGCCCGCTGATGGCCCTTGCTTGGCTCCCTGTGGGATCAGCTCCCTCCCCTCCTCAGGCCCAAACTGTCAGTGGCCTCAGCATGCGAGCCGGACAAATTCCTACCCTCTCGCAACCAGCGAGCTGCAGTGAAGCACCCATTTGGTGCCTGCAGTTCACCAGCTACTTTTAAGGAGACCCCAACCTGAAAATGGTTGCAGCCTTCTGACACCGGCTTTAGGCGGGTGGCACGGGCGCTCTGCTGACTTTGCAACCGTTTTAGCTGGAAGTAAAAATGCCCCCACTGATTTTTGAGTGGGGAGGATTTAATGACTTAATCCTTGCTCTTTTACTTATTTCCCCATCCCTGTCTAGGCTATAGTGCCACAGATGCAAACTTTGTTGGCATATCTTTTATCTAAGTGAAAGAATGGAAATAAATTAAATTATGAAATCTAAACAGTAATATTTTAATAATTTATATGACCAAAAAAAAGACTATTCTGAGTTTTATAGATTATTATGTATAAAGAGATCATTTTAATGATCTGAGAATTTTTATGCACACTTTCTGCTTGTGGAACAGAAATACTGGGGCAGATTTTAACCCCAATGGGTTTTGGGCAGGTAGGGAACAGGGTGAGTGCAAAGCAGGGCCTAAGTTTGCGGTCCAGAGTGATTTCATTCCCAGGCCTCACCTTCATAAGAACATAAGAAATAGGAGCAGGAGTGGGCCAGTCAGCCCCCCCCCAAGCCTGCTCCGCCATTCAATAAGATCAGGGCTGATCTTCTACCTCATCGCCACTTCCCTGCACTATCCCCATATCCCTTGATCCCCTTAATATCCAAAAATCTATCGATCTCTGTCATGAATATATTCAACGACTGAACCTTCACAGGGCTCTGGGGTAGAGAACTCCAAAGATTCATCACCCTCTGAGTGAAGAAATTTCTCCTCATCTCAGTCCTAAATGGCCAACCCCTTATTCTGAGACTGTGACCCCTGGTTCTAGACTCCCCAGCCAGGGGAAACATCCTCCCTGCATCTACCCTGTCAAGCCCTGTAAGAATTTTGTATGTTTCAATGAGATCACCTTTCATTCTTCTAAGCTCTTGAGAATATAGACCTTATCTGCTCAATCTCTCCTCATAGGACAATCCTCTCCATCCCAAGAATCAGTCTGGTGAACCTTCGTTGCACTCCCTCTATGGCAAGTATATCCTTCCTTAGGTAAGGAGACCAAAACTGTACACAATACTCCAGGAGTGGCCTCACCAGGGCCCTATATAATTACAGTAAGACGTCTTTACTCTTATACTCAAATCCTTTTGTAATAAAGACCAACATATCATTTGCTCTCCTAATTGCTTGCTGTATCTACATGTTAACTTTCAGTGATTCGTGTACAAGGACACCCAGGTCCCTCTGAACACCAACATTTCCCAATCTCTCACCATTTAAAAAATACTCTGCTTTTCTATTTTTCCGACCAAAGTGAATAACTTCACATTTCTACACATATTCCATTTGCCATGTTCTTGCCCACTCACTTAGCCTGTCTATATCCCCTGGAAGACTCATTGCATCCTCATCACAACTTACATTTCCACCTAGCTTTGTATCATCAGCAAACTTGGATATATTACATTTGGTCCCCTCATCCAAATCATTGATGTAGATTGTGAATAGCTGAGGCCCAAGCACTGATCCTTGCGGTACCCCACTAGTTACCGTCTGCCAACCTGAAATGACCCGTTTATTCTGAGGGAGAAAAATTTGGTTGGTTAGCGCCTCCCGTTAGCACCTCCAGGGGGCACTAATGGGGCACTAACGACTTACCGCCTGAGCACGGCGATTTTAGCACCGCCCGCGAATTTGACCTGGTGGTTTGTGGTGGCACTAAACATTACCGCAACAATCTCCTGCGCCTGGAGATCTTGAAATCATCAAAGCGCGCATCACCCCGTTAGCGCCCGGGACCGGAAATTGATTCTCGCCCCCTGCCTCAGCACCTCAGTGACAGGCAGAGGGAACGTTTTGCAGTCAGCTGGGAGCTGGGGAACGCTGTTTAAAGCCGTGCGCTCCCTGCTTTTTCCTGTTAGCAAAATATTCTGCATACGCAGGTTGAGAGAGGGAGAGAGGCATCTGGAGACATTTAACGCTGTCCTACAAGGAGTTTTGTTCCTCAGCAAGGCTTTTCAGGTTCCCATTTCTGTCAGCTTTATCACTACCACATTTAAAAGATTAAATGGGGGCTGTACTAGCACGCCCTCCAGCTTTACTGTTGGAGGCAGCGGAGGCGGAGAGAGAGAGTGGAAAACGTGGCCAGAGGAAGGAGGGCCAACAGGGCTCTGCACAGGAGACCTTACCCTCCCAGGGTATTCCGGGAGCAATTCTCATATATCCATCTGTCTGAGGAGCAGTGCCTTAGAAAGCTCCACTTCAGCAAGTAGGTAGTCACAGAGCTCTGCCGCCTCCTGCAGCCAGAGCTCCAACCTCAGCTCAGGACCAGGATGTCTCTGTCAGTGGCAGTGAAGGTGACGGTGACTCTCAATTTCTACGCCAGCGTCTCCTTCCAGGCTTCAACAGGGGATATTGCGAACATCTCCCAGTTTGCCGTCCATTGTTGCATCTGGGAGGTCACAAATGCTCTATACAAAAGGAGAAGGGAGTACATCTTATCCCCATGACCCGAGACAAACAGCATGAATGTGCATGCGGCCTCACTAGGATAGCGGGCTTCCCGATTGTTCAGGGCGCCATTGACTGCACACACGTGGCATTGCGGGCACCTCATGAAAATGCAGAGGTTTTCCGCAACCGCAAAGGATTCCACTCTTTCAATGTCCAGTTGGTTTGCGACCACAGACAGTGTATCCTCGCCGTCAATGCCCGCTATCCTGGCAGCAGGCACGATGCATTCATCCTGCGCCAGACTGGTGTCCCTGACCTATTCCAACCACCGCATCAACCTCGTGGCTGGCTCCTCGGGGACAAGGGTTATCCACTCTGCATCTGGCTGATGACACTGCTCCGTAACCCCAACACTCCTGCTGAGCTCGATAAAATGAAAATTTTTCCCCCATCTCTCTGTTTGCTGTCTGTTAACCAATCCTCAATCCATGCTAGTATATTACCCCCAATCCCATGAGCCCTAATTTTATTTAATAACCTCTTGTGTGGCACCTTATTGAATGTCTTCTGAAAATCCAAATAAACCACATCCACTGGTTCCCCCTTATCTATTCTGCTAGTTACAACCTCAAAAAGCTCTAACAGATTCTTCAAACATGATTTCCCTTTCATAAATCCGTGTTGACTCTGCCCAATCCTTTTATTATTTTCTAAGTGCCCTGTTGCCACATCCTTAATAATAGATTCTAGCATTTTCCCTACTACTGATGTCAGGCTAACTGGTCTGTAGTTCCCTGTTTTCTCTCTCCCTCCTTTCTTAAATAGTGGGGTTACATTTGCTACCTTCCAATCCGCGGGAACCATTCTAGAATCTATGGAATTTTGGAAGATGACAACCAATGCCTCCACTATCTCTATAGCCACCTCATTCAAAACCCTAGGATGTAGGTCATCAGGTCCAGGGGATTTATTGGCTTTTAGTCCCATGAATTTCTCCAGTACTATTTTTTTACTAATACTAATTTCTATTAGTTCCGCATTCTCGCTAGACCCTTGGTTCTCCATTATTTCCGGGAAGTTTTTTGCGTCTTCTTCCATGAATATAGACACAAGTATTTGTTTAATTTCTCTGCCATTTTCTTATTCCCCATTATAATTTCTCCTGCCTCAGCCTGTAAGGGACCTACATTTACTTTTGCTAATCTTATTCTTTTTACATATCTATAGATGTTTTTACAGTCTGTTTGTGTGTCTCTCACTAGTTTACTCTCTTATTCTATTTTCCCTTTCTTCATCAATTTCTTGGTCCTCTTTTGGTGAATTCTAAAATCCTCCCAACCCTCAGGCTTACTGCTTTTTGGCAACATTATAAGCCTTTCATCTAATAATATCTTTAACTTCTCTTGTTAGCCATGGTTGGACCACTTTTCCTGTGGGGATTTTGTGACTTACAGCAATGTATATTTGTTGTAAATTATGTATTAATTCTTTAAATGCTAGTCATTGCTTGTCTACCGTCATACATTTAAATGTAGTTTCCCAATCTACCTTAGCCAACTCGCCTCTCATGCCTATGTAGTTTGCTTTGTTTAGATTTAAGACCCTAGTTTCAGATTTAACCAAATCACTTTCGAACTTAATATAAAATTCTATCATATTATGGTCACTCTTCCCTAAAGGCCCCTTTACAACAAGGTTATTAATTAACCCTTTCTCATTGCACAATACTAGATCTAAAATACAAAAGCAAAATATTGCAGATGCTGGAAATCTGGAATAAAAACAGAAAATGCTGGAAACACTCAGCAGGTCAGGCAGCATCTGTACAGAGAGAAACAGAGTTAATGTTTCAGGTCGACGACAAAGGGTCATCGACCTGAAACGTTAACTGTTTCTCTCTGTACAGATGCTGCCTGGCCTGCTGAGTGTTTCCGTCATTTTCTGTTTTTATTTCTAGATCTAAAATAGCCTGTTCCCTAATTGGTTCCTCAACATACTGATCTAAAAAACTATCTTGTATACATTCCATGAATTTGTCCTCCACACTCTTACTGCAAATTTGGTTTGCCCAGTCTATATGTAGACTAAAGCCCTCATGATTACTGTATTACCCTTGTTACATACGCCTCTAATTTCCTGATTTATACTTTGCCCTACATTACAACTAATGTTTGGGGACCTATAAACAACTCGCACCAATGTTTTCTGCCCCTTGCTGTTTCTTAGCTCCACCCAAACTGATTCTACTTCTTGATTTTTGGAGCTAAGATACTTTGGGGGCGAAATTGCCCTTTGGGGGCAATAACCGAATTATTGCTGGAGATTTAGCGCCCGGCGCGGAAGTAGCACCCTGGCCGCTAAATTCAGCTTACCGCCCTGGTGAGGACGCGGCGTGCTATCTCGGGCGCTCCACTTCCTCTCAAGGTGGTGTCAGGGGCGCAAAACGCATTAACTCTGCATAGTGCTGATGCGTTTCAACGCCCCTCCCCTTCCGTTAAAGGGGAGGGACACTGCGAGCTCTGCAGGGTCTCCGATGGCCCGCACTAGCCCACCAGGGTGCAATGGCGGCCACTGACCACGCCAAGGGCTGCTATGGAGGGCCGACCTCCAGATAAAAGGCGGTGCGGGTCACGGCCACACCTCCCTTTAATTAGCGCCCCGTGAGCGGAGATCGGTCTAGTTCATGAACTGCGAGGCTGGTGCTGCCACTGCCCACTACAGCCTCGTGGGGCACAGCTGAATTTCTGCCACAGGGTGGTAAGGGGTTGCAGCAGGGTGCTAAGGGATCGCGGCGTATGGCGAGGACGTAATCGCCGGCCGTGCAGTGGCCCGGGGCGCTACCAGCCAGGGCATGGTGATATCAGCTAGCACCTCAGTAGCGCCCCGCCGAATTTCTCGGGAGGCGCTACCCGCCCGGGCGATAAGCTCTTTGCGTCCTGTTAGCGCCCTCTGGAGGTGCTAATGGCAGGCACAAAGGTGCCGAATTTCGCGGCCTATCTCTCTACTGTCTTTATCCCATCCCTGATTTATACTTTGCCCTACATTACAACTAAGGGCTACCCCTCCTCCTTTCCAATTTTGCCTATCTCTTCTAAAAGTTAAGTATCATGGAATATTTAGTTCCCAACCTTGGTCACTTTACAACCATGTCCCCATAATGGCTATTAGATCAAAGCTATTCATTTCTATCTGTGCTATTAACTCATCTATTTTGTTGCGAATGCTTCTCGCATTTAGATATAGTAGTGCCTTTAGCTTTGACTTTTTTCTATTTTTCTCTGATGTTACCTTAGTCACTGATGCCCTATTACCTTTGTTACTTTCTCTGACCCACTCTGCTTATTTTTACCCAAAACTCTGCTCTGCTCTACAGCCTTGACATTTCTCTCGCTGCTTTTAAATTTACTCTTTCCTAAATCCTCCTACCCCCCTTCATTAGTTTAAAGGCCTACTCAATTGCCCACTCGAAACAGGCAGCCAGCGGCAGCTGGGAGTGGACGTTGCAGCAGCCAAAGGCCACTGGCCGGCACCAAAGGAATGTTTGCTGGTGAGCAGGTAAGTCACGGGAAGCAGGTTTTTGGAGGGTCTCGATGGAGGGGAGTCCGGGTCAGGGAGCCTGCCGCTTTCCGAGGAGGCTTTCCCACTCAGGCCCAGGTTAAAATGCAATCAATGTTCCATTGGTGTCATGAACCCCGATATGCATTAAATCATGAGGCTGCTACCTGATGGCCGGAATTTTCAGAGATAAGAACGGGTGGGTTGGAGGCGTGGGGGGGAGTGAAAGTTGTGCAAATGTAAAACCGGACCCCAAACCGCCCACTTTCACCTTTCACTCATGGTGTGGAGATGCCGGAGTTGGACTGGGGTGGACAAATGTAAGAAATCACACAACACCAGGTTATAGTCCAACAGCTTTATTTGAAATCACAAGCTTTCGGAGCGCTGCTCCTTCTTCAGGTGAAGTGGAGAAATGCATAAAGACACAGCTTATATAGTCAGAGAATCATGTCAGATGTTTACAGGTAACCTTTCCAACTGCCATTTATCACACCTCGGCAGAGAGATAATCACAGCAGTCAAAGGTGTGAATGGTGTCCAAACAGGTCAGTCAGGGAAACATTACATCAAAGAACAATGAGGTGGGGTCACAAGGGGTCAAATATTGCAGATGCTGGGGTCTGTATGAAAAACAAAAAAACAGACAAAAAACATTTTTTTTGGCTGGAAATCACAGCAGGTCCAGCCGCATCTGTGTAGAGAGAACAAGCCAATGTCGACTCGAGTCTGGATGACCCTGCATCAGGTGGGGTTACATGTAGCGTGACATGAACCCAAGATCTCGGTTAAGGCCGTCCTCATGGGTGCGGAACTTGGCTATCAGTTTCTGCTCGACGATTTTGCGTTGTCGTGTGTCTCGAAGGCCACCTTGGAGAATGCTTACCCAAAGATCGGAGGCTGAATGTCCTTGACTGCTGAAGTGTTCCCCGACTGGGAGGGAACACTCCTGCCTGGTGATTGTTGCGCGGTGTCCGTTCATCCGTTGTCGCAGTGTCTGCATGGTCTCGCCGATGTACCGTGCTCCGGGGCATCCTTTCCTGCAACGTATGAGGTAGACAACGTTGGCCGAGTCACATGAGTATGTACCATGTACCTGGTGGGTGGTGTCCTCATGTGTGATGATGGTATCTGTGTTGATGATCTGGCATGTCTTGCAGAGGTTGCTGTGGCAGGGTTGTGTGGTGTCGTGGTCGCTGTTCTCCTGGAAGCTGGGTAATTTGCTGCGAACGATGGTCTGTTTGAGGTTAGGCGGCTGTTTGAAAGCGAGTAGTGGAGGCGTGGGGATGACCATGCAGGCACTGCGACAACGGATGAACAGACACCGCACAACAATCACCAGGCAGGAGTGTTCCCTCCCAGTCGGGGAACACTTCAGCAGTCAAGGACATTCAGCCTCCGATCTTCGGGTAAGCATTCTCCAAGGTGGCCTTCGAGACACACGACAACGCAAAATCGTCGAGCAGAAACTGATAGCCAAGTTCCGCACCCATGAGGACGGCCTTAACCGAGATCTTGGGTTCATGTCACGCTACATGTAACCCCACCTGATGCAGGGTCATCCAGACTCGAGTCGACATTGGCTTGTTCTCTCTACACAGATGCGGCTGGACCTGCTGTGATTTCCAGCCAAAAAAAATGTTTTTTGTCTGTTTTTTTGTTTTTCATACAGACCCCAGCATCTGCAATATTTGACCCCTTGTGACCCCACCTCATTGTTCTTTGATGTAATGTTTCCCTGACTGACCTGTTTGGACACCATTCACACCTTTGACTGCTGTGATTATCTCTCTGCCGAGGTGTGATAAATGGCAGTTGGAAAGGTTACCTGTAAACATCTGACATGATTCTCTGACTATATAAGCTGTGTCTTTATGCATTTCTCCACTTCACCTGAAGAAGGAGCAGCGCTCCGAAAGCTTGTGATTTCAAATAAAGCTGTTGGACTATAACCTGGTGTTGTGTGATTTCTTACCTTTCACTCAGGCAGGACAGGGGGACAGGCTGCCAACCCGCTGCCAAGAGGCGGGTTGGCAATTTAAATATGATAATGAGGCCTGAAGCCTCTACTTTAACCTGCTCTGCAGGTTTTACTGCAGGCGACCAGGAACCTGGGGGCTCGGGATTCCCAGTGGCTGCAACGAGGTGGCCTCAGCCTCAGGGAGCAATCATTGTGGGCCGGGAGGAGCAGGAGTGCTTCCTCCCGGCTCCCCAAGCTCCCCCACCATCAGCCCGCACCCCCTGGGGTCAGGGATCGGACCCCGCCCTCGGATCGGACACCCCCTGACCTGGAACACTCCTCTCCACGGGATCGTGACTCGGCCCCGGGGTCGGAGATTGGACTCCCCCGGGGATCGATCTCACCACCCCCTGAGAGTCGGGGATTGTACGCCCCCCCAGGAGATGACGAGAAACCCCAATGTCTGAGTTTCCCGCCGTCTCCCGGACCCCTCCCCACACTGTGCAGGTGGGACCTGGGAAAATCCAGCCCATGTCGCCTCATCCTCCACCAGTGGCGTTAAAATCTGAAATTGACAGGAATTTAGCGGGAAATGGAAGCATTCCATTTTAAAAGCCCCCCCCCCCCCCCACCTTGTTCCTGCTGAGCAGGACGCTAACATTCTCCTTCATTACTTACTTTCTGAATGTTAATTTGTTTTCATTAATATGATGAGAATTTTGCCATATTTTCCAATAGCTTTCAATTAGGACAATTCTATACTGTGGAATTGGAAAGTTGTTTCTATGAGTTACTTATACATGTACTATGAATTCAGAAATCTGTTAGGCATTCCAGGACATGTTCTATTTTTGCACAACCATTTTAACATGACCAGTATCATATTTTGTTAGAAATATTTTCATAATACATAAGTTTCAACTCTTGCTCTTCCAGAAGCCAATCTCATTTAGTTGTAGATGAGTTTGTCACCTAAAATTCTGAAGGCTAAATTCAGACTTATTCCATTCAAGTTCTAAACTAAAATAATCAAACATTCTAGAGATCTTACTGATTTATATAGAAAATAATGCAGGTTTGTCTGGAAATATTTGCCAGTTTTATATTCCTCTGCTCATGTTACTGTTGGTGTATATCCTATTTCCAAGCATTTTGTTCACCTCTTTAAAAACTTCCCTGAATTTATCTGATGAAGCTTGAAAGAAGTTTCGAGACAATACCTAATATTGGAAGCATTATGTGCTGATTTTTCTAAGTTCCTTCCTGTACACTAGTCCTGCGCCTGCTTATCTCAGATCATTTGCTAACCATATGCAATGATTTCAAATCCTCAGTCTGCAACTGGGAATTAACTCGTTAATACAGACACCTCCTTGGGTGACCGTTAGTTGCTATACACCACTTTCAAATTTCAAGAATAAAAACTGCTTGCAAGATAAAAACACAATATTTTTAGCATATAGCCTAACATAGAATTTAAAGTAGTTTTTTCAATATAATTCTGCTGTTCAGGAATGTGTTTGTGCACTGGGATTTAAAAAAGGATGGCAGCAGTAACGTGAACTGCAGATCCCTCCTGTAGGTGGCGACAAAATACTGTTGTCTTTTCAAATCTGTCTGTGGTAAAGGCAAACCGTTTGTACATTTCCTCCCGTCATTGTCCATCAGCAACATTTTATCATCAATGCAAGTTGTTTCTATAAAAATATAAATCAAGTACAAATTGGATTGAATTACCTTTTATTTTATTTCTGTATTAATTAATGCTTGTGGTTACCATCAAACTCATCTTGTCCAATACAGTGTGCTCCTGTGATAATTTATTCACTCATCTTCTGTTTACGGGCTTGCATATAAATTATAACGAGAAGGTAATGGGTTTTTGTGGGTTGATAATTCCAATGCTATAAAATATACTTGTATGTTTAACAATTGTACATTCACCAGAAATGTAGGGCTACAAACTATAGGGTACGGTTACGCTGCTAATAATCGTTTGAGACTAATATCTGTAGGGTGCAATGCTCAGCTGGCAGGCACCGCTCTTACTGTTGATTGTGCCTCACACTGAGCTCAGCAAAATTAAATGCACGCAGGGAGGTCAGCTGTTTTAATATTATGAGAGTGCGGGCAGGAGGGATGCTTCTCTCATAGCATTAAAGAGATTGAAAAATAAGATTTAAAATATATATATATTATTGAAAAGCTGCTGGACTTAAATTGTATCTGATGTGAACTGAAACCAGTCTGAGACTATTTACTAGATGTGGTCTCATATTTCCCATTTGAGTGAGGTCAAGAGTCAGTTCAATGACCTAACACTTGAGTTACACTATTACTTTCATGTGAATGTGCACCCAAAGCCATTTTGCATTAACCTACAAATTTACCCTATTAAATTAAAGTGAGGATAATGCATCAATGTGCTCTATTGAAGTTCTGTTGATAAAACCAATCATAAATTGGACAAACGGTTAATAACATTGTACTCTCATGTGCAATTTGAATGAATTATACAAATTAGTGGCATAACAGTATTTGCATTTATACGGGGCCTTATCGTATCAAAACATTTCAAGCCACTTCACACACTGAACTACTTTCAGAAATGTAGGTAAAAATATTTTTTCTACATAACAGCCCACATGCATAGCTACATATATTTATTATATACTGGAGGATCTTATGTAGTATTACTCATGGTGAGTCAGAAACTGCACCTTATGCATTTTATAACAATAGGGATATTAGTGATGTAATACACAACACATTGTTATCAAGGTCACTTATTTACAATGGGGTGGGCATTTTAAAGTTTAGTAGAACTGGGCAATGCAATAAAGCAGCAATGAAGGGGTCATAGAGTTTGGAGGCACTAAGGCAGTGATCCTGGGGGTTGGTAAAACTTTTCGGGGTATTCAGGCGTAGAATCGCAATGGGGTCATGGAATTTGGTAGCACTGAGGTGCAATCCTGGGTTTTGACAACATGACATAGATCCCTGGAGTCTGGCAGTGCTTGGATGAGGCTCCTGAGTTTGGGATCAGTGGAGGGGGAAGTCCTGTGTTTGGCAAAACTTCAAAAGGGAACCTGGGGTCTGGGAGAACTGGTTTCTTTCAGTGAGGAATCAAGGCATCATTGGAGGGAGAGGGTCCAGTGTTTGCAGTAATGCCAACCCCACCCGTGTCATAAATCAGGAGACAAACTTTTAAAAGTCATGAGTTTTGGTAAGAAATCATGAGTTGATATTTTTTGGTTTATAAATTTCATTAGTGCCTTTATTTATTCTGTAACAGGTCACAGATCTTTACAAAAACTATATTACAGCATCTGAAAATGTTTTACAAAAAACTTGTTAAAAATCGGCAGCAGACCTGGTTGGAGCGGCGGTGATATAAGAGGCGGCAGCAGCAGGTAGGCCCCACAGCGGCAGTGGACCTGGTTGGAGCGGCGGTGATTTAAGAGGCGGCAGCAGCAGGGAGGACCCACAGCGGCAGCGGACCTGGTTGGAGCGGCGGTGATTTAAGAGGTGGCAGCAGCAGGTAGGTTTACCAATCTCCGAGGGAGGGAGAGTAGTAAAAAGTAATTGAAGTGTGACGTCACTAGAAAGCAGGTAAGTGATTGGTTGGTGAGTATTTCTCTTTCTCCTTTTTTCCAAACTTAAATTTTGTGGTTTATAGGGTGTCTGTGGTGTATCAGCGACTGCTGGTAAACTAGGGCCCTTAAGTATATCATTTAATTGTAGTGTAATTAGTGGTATTGATTTGATTTAATTTGAATTAATTAAAAGGTAAGTCATGGCAGGAGAGCTCGGCCCCGTGGCATGCTCCTTCTGCGCTATGTGGGAAATCGGGGACACTTTCTGTGTCCCTGACGACCATTTGTGTGGGAAGTGTATCCAGCTGCAGCTACCGACAGACTGCATTGCGGCGCTGGAGCTGCGAGTGGATACATACTGGAGTATTTGCGATGCTGAGGAGGTTGTGGATAACACGCTTAGGGAGTTGGTCACACCGCAGGTAAAGGCTGCACAGGCAGGAAGTGAATGGGTGACCACCAGGCAGAGTAGTAGGCGCAGGCAGGTAGTGCAGGGGTCCCCGGTGGCTATCTCCCTCTCAAACAGATATACTGCTTTAGATATTGGTGAGGGAGATGGCTTATCAGAGGAAGGCAGCAGCAGCCAACTTCCGGGCACCGTGGGTGGTTCTGCTGCACAGGACTGGCAGAAAAAGAGTGGGAGAGCTATAGTAATAGGGGATTCTATTGTAAGGGGAATAGATAAGCGTTTCTGCGGCCACAAACGAGACTCCAGGATGGTATGTTGCCTCCTGGTGCAAGGGTCAAGGATGTCTCAGAACGGCTGCAGAACATTTTGGAAGGGGAGGGTAAACAGCCAGTTGTCGTGGTGCATATAGGTACCAACGATAAAGGTAAAAAACGGGATGAGGTCCTAAAAGCTGAATATAGGGAGTTGGGAGGTAAATTTAAAAAATAGGACCTCAAAGGTAGTAATCTCAGGATTGCTACCAGTGCCACGTGCTGGTCAGAGTAGAAATAGAAGGATATTTCAGATGAATACGTGGCTAGAGGAATAGTGCAAGGGGGAGGGATTCAAATTCCTGGGACATTGGAACCGGTTCTGGGGGAGGTGGGACCAATACAAAACGGATGGTTTGCACCTGGGCAGGACCGGGACTGATGTCCTAGGGGGTTTGTTTGCTAGTGCTCTGGGGGAGGGTTTGAACTAAAATGGCAGGGGGTTGGGAACCTGAGCAGGGAGACAGAGGAAAGGGAAACCAGGAGAAAAACAAAAGTGGAAGTCAGAGAAATCAACGGTTTAAATCAAACGTGGCCACAGTAAATAATAATTCTAATAGGTCTAACAGCATCTTTGGTGGGGTCCTCACAGGCTCCAAAATCCAGACAACGGCCACCAAAAGTGTTAAAGCAGTTGTAATGTATATACCTTTAAGGGGGGGAACTACTTTTTACAGCTCATGTATACTGTAGTACCGGCAGTGACCACACCTGTATATAGCACTGAGTAGTAATCTGTACAGTCAGTTCAACTGTGAGCCACGTTGAGTAAACACCTGTTGTACCGTTTCTGCTGCAGTCTGTATCTTATTATACACGGACGTAACATTGGCGACGAGGCAGGTTCGAACCTACCTGCAACTCTGCATCACCTTCCGGGGATTCGTTCCTGGAGATCAGTGGATTGGAGGTCAAGGCCAGAGCCTCGGGCATCGACCACGGGCAACCGCCCAGTCATCCAGCAGAGACTCGAGAATTGTGGGGGAGGCTGTCGAGAGCCAGGCTTGGCTTTCCAGTCAAGGTGGTCCAGCGAAACAGGCTGGCAACAGGTAGTGCGCAGACCCTTCCCGGACAGCGGTGGGCTAGAGCCCGACCGAGCGGCACAGCAAAGGGCCGAGCAGCGTCGACGGGGGAGAGAGAGAGAGAGGGCAGAGCTCACAGGGCGCAGCCGGTGTTCAGGGGCCGAGCAGCGTCGGAGAGAGGGAGAGAGAGACGCGCAGAATCCCGCGAGGCGCCGCCATTGCCATGAGGACCGCCGAGAGTGGCGTTGGCAGCAGCGCAGGAGAAGCGCGGGAAGCCTACAGGGTGCCGCCATTGCCACGAGAACCGCCAGGAGCAGGGGAGGAAGGAAAGCACGGGAGACGCCATTTTAAGCCATTGGGAGACGCCATTTTAAACCACAACCAAAATGCAGAAGAGTGGCAGTATCACCGCATTTGACAATGAAGTCGAAGATTGGACTACATATGTCGAACGAATAGAGGTGTACTGCAAGGCAAATGAGGTGTCAGATGACAAGAATGCGTCGGTATTGTTAAATTTAATGGGTGCAAAGATGTATGGTTTATTACGAAATCTAGTAACCCCAACGAAGCCAATGGAAAAGAGTTTTGAAGACATAGTAACGATACTAAAGGAACATTTAAACCCCACACCGCTGCTGATAGCAGAAAGATTCAAGTTTCACAAACGGAACCAGCATAAGGATGAAAGCAATGCTGATTATTTAACAGAACTGCGCAAACTATCAAAACACTGCCAGTTTGGAGCGGGACTGGCAGATACCTTAAGGGACAAGTTTGTGTGTGGTCTTCAAAGTGAAGGAACACAGAAACGGCTTTTATCTGAAAAGGACCTTACGCTGGAAAAGGCTTTCAGCATTGCGGTATCATATGAAGCAGCAGCACGGGGCGCTGCAGAGATACAACAGAGACCGCAAGAATATGGCACAAACGAAATGTCATATGGAACAGGGAAGTGCTATCGCTGCGGCAGAACAACACACAACCAGAATGATTGCTGGTTCAAAGACAAAGTGTGCAGACAGTGTGGAAAGGTAGGACACATAGCACGAGTCTGCAGGTCGGGAAAGAAAACCAGCAATAAGAAACCTACCAAAGGAAAGTACAAGAAGGTACATAAGATGACGGAGAATAGTTCAGACGAACAAAAGAGTGATACCGACTCCGAAAGCAGGGAGCTGAGCTGTCTGAAACTACATAATGTGATCACAACGGAGGATGACCAAACCATTTGGGTCACTCTCAAGATAGCAGGAGTCCAGGTAAAGATGGAATTGGACACAGGATCAGCCCTAACAGTCATAAACCGACGGGACTACGAGCGGCTATTCTCACACATACCCTTGAGAGACACAAAAATTATTTTGAAGACGTACACGGGGCAAAAAGTCTACCCCAAAGGAAAAATAAGGGTGACCGTTATATATAACGGTAAGGAAACACCAAAACTAGACCTGTATGTATTGCAAGATGGAGGACCACCATTACTGGGACATGAATGGACCCGGAAAATACAACTGGATTGGCATTCCATACAGGCACTGACTGTGGCTGACAAAAATGATGACGATGTCACACCTGGGCGACTGTCAAAGATCCTAACTGACACAAAAGAAGTGTTCCAGCAAGGAGTCGGAACACTAAAAGGCATGACAGCGACGATTAAAATTGAAGAAAACGCAAGCCCAAAATTTTTAAGGCCAGACCGGTACCCTATGCGATCTGCCCAGCCGTCGAAGCAGAGCTGGAGTGTCTGGAACGTTCAGGTGTACTGTCCAAGGTAGACTGGAGCGAGTGGGCTACACCCATCGTCCCTGTGATGAAAAAGTCGTTGAGCAGCACGCCTGGGGAACCAAGGAAGGTTCACATCTGTGGGGACTATAAAGGTAACAGTGAACCCGGTCCTTCACACCGTACAATATCCAGTTCCGCGGATTGAAGATATTTTCGCCTCGCTATCTGGAGGGAAACGCTTCACTAAGATTGATCTGGCCCAGGCGTATCTGCAAATGGAGGTAGAAGAAGCATCAAAAAAATACCTCACAATCAACACCCATAAAGGTCTCTACCAATACAACCGGCTGGTATTCGGGGTAGCATCAGCTCCGGCTACTTGGCAGAGGGCAATGGAACAAGTCCTGCAAGGGATCCCAGGGACCCAGTGTTATTTGGACGACATCCTGGTCACGGGTGAAAATGACAGTGATCACCTTGCCAACCTGGAGCAGGTGCTCACTAGATTGCAGGAATATGGGCTGCGAGCTAACCACCCCAAATGCGAGTATTTTAGTAAACAGATCTCGTATTGTGGCCACGTTATCGATAAAGAGGGGTTACATAAGTCCCCAGAGAAGATTGAGGCAGTAGCCAAGGCTCCAGCACTGGAAAATGTGTCACAACTGAGGTCGTTGCTCGGGCTGGTAAACTACTACCATAAGTTCTTGCCAAATTTGTCTACAATACTACACCCACTGAACACCCTACTGCAAACTGGGGTGCCATGGAAGTGGAGTGACGAATGTAGTCGAGCTTTCCAGAAGAGCAAAACACTAATCACATCGAAAGAGGTATTGGCCCATTACAACCCGGCATTACCAATTCGGTTGGCATGTGATGCGTCACCCTACAGCATTGGAGCGGTGCTGTCGCACAAATTCTCGGACAGCTCAGAGAGGCCAATAGCCTTTGCGTCATGATCACTAACCTCAGCCGAGCGTAACTACGCCCAGATTGACAGGAAGGCCCTCAGCCTAGTGTGGGGAGTGAAAAAGTTCAATCACTATCTGCACGGGCAGAAATTCACTTTGCTGACTGATCACCAGCCTCTTGTCTCCATTTTTATTGTGAAGAAGGGCGTTCCGGTGATGACTGCGCAACGACTACAAAGATGGTCACTTTTTCTAGGGGCGCACCACTATGAGATTGAATATAAGGGCACGAAACAGCATGGAAATGCTGATGGGCTATCACGCCTGCCACTGCCTACTGCGGAGGAAGCACCAGCAGTGGATCCTGTTGAAATACTCCATTCGACTATAGTTGAATACCTACCGGTAACTAATGCTTGTATCGAAAAGGAAACCCGAAATGACCCGACACTGTCTCGTGTATATGATTTGACGGTGAAGGGATGGCCAGCACATGGCGACTCACTGTTGCCAGCATTCTCGACAAGGAGAGAACAGCTGTCAGTGTGCCGGGGGACCTTGATGTGTGGATCCCGAGTGGTAATTCCACCCAAGTTAAGGGATAGAGTGCTCAATGAGCTTCATGAGGGTCATCTGGGAGGGGTAAAAATGAAAAGCCTAGCCAGGGCTTATGTGTGGTGGCCGGGAATCGATAAACAAATCGAGGACCTGACCAAGAGCTGCTCAGGATGCCAGAAAGTCCAAAATGCACCACCACAGGCCCCTCTACACCCATGGGAGTGGCCCTCATCTTCATGGCAACGGGTGCATATTGATTTTGCTGGTCCATTCATGGACTCAATGTTTTTAATAGCCGTGGATGCGCACTTGAAATGGCCTGAGGTCATCAAAATGTCCTCCACCACCACGGAGAAAACTATTGCAGTCCTACGGACCATTGTTGCCAGGAATGGCTTGCCAGAACAGATTTGCTCCGACAACGGACCACAGTTTGTGTCCGAAGAGTTCCGGAGGTTCTTGAAAAAGAATGGGGTAAGGCATTACACATCCGCCCCGTATCATCCAGCCACAAATGGATTGGCTGAGAGGTTCGTACAAACCTTTAAGAAGGCAATAAAGGCTATGTACAATGACAACATTCCGCTGCAGCACAAGGTGGACAATTTCCTGTTCGCCTACCGGAATGCGACACATGCAGTCACCAATCAGGCCCCAGCCATGATGTTCTTTAACCGAAGGTTAAGATCTTGCCTGGATTTGCTCAGACCAAACGTACGAAGAGATGTTGAGAGTAAGCAATTCCAGCACTTCCATGAGAAGCCAACAAGGCGCTTCAATGTAGGGCAACCAGTCTTGGCCCGTGACTACCGAACAGAAAAATGGCAGCCAGGAACGATATGCACACGGCAGGGCCCACTAATGTACACAGTGGACGTTGGGGAGAGCATCGTGAGACGCCATGCTGACCAGATCCTAGAGTCACAGGAACAAGTCAACCCCATGCCTCGCCCATACGTACCTGGTGATGAACCCGATGTACAGGTCGCATCTACCCCAGAAACAGTAGCATCGGAAGCTGATGAACCAACCGACGACAGGGGGCCAGAATCGCCTCCGCACCAAGTGCAAGACACTCGGGAAAGGCGCTATCCAGAAAGGATCAGGAAGCCTCCCCAAAGACTGAATATATAAATAGACTATTTTCAGCTAATGTTGCATGTTAAAAGTGTTAATTGTAATTAGTTTGATATTTAATTGTTAAATGAGTGTTATGGTACTGTTAATCTAAAAGGGGAGGAATTGTAATGTATATACCTTTTAAGGAGGGAACTATTTTTTACAGCTCATGTATGCTGCAGTACTGGCAGTGACCACACCTGTATATAACACTGAGTAGTAACCTGTACAGTTCAGTTGCAGTTTGAGCCACGTTGAGTAAACACCTGTTGTACCGTTCTCCGCAGTCTGTATCTTATTATACACGGACGTAACAGGGAGGGGTTTGGGGTATGGGGGGTTGGGTAGGTTTGGGGGTGTGAGGAGGCTGTGGGGTGGCTTTGGTGATGTGGAGTGAGTATCGGGGTAGGTTTGGGGGTGCGGGGCGAGTATGAAGTCACTCTGGAGCAAAGGGAGGATTTTGAACCGTGCCACGCTGCTGCTGCTGCACCAGAAACAGCTTCAGGTTTGAATCCAACCGACCCCCATCTCGCCCCATTTTTATTTACATTGAAGTCAATGGGAGAGATGTAAAACAGGTTCCTGACTCACTATCTCCCATTTTCCACCATCACGGAGAGTCAAAAATCTACCCGTGTGAACTAGAACTAGCCTCTCACAGCCCAGATTTGGCTAGGGATTGGGGGGGGGGGGCGTGGAGGGGCACTCTCTCCCTCTCTTTTTCTGTCTCTCTCTCTCTCTCTCTCTTGCTGGAATTTTCCCATTGCGTGCTGTTTTGGAGGCGAACCAGCAGTTAAAATTGTGTTGGGAACCCGCTGACTTCCACATTTAATTCGGGCGTGTTTTGAGGTGCGCCACGGACTCGCTTGGGAGAGGCAGGCAACCTCATTGAGGTGCTTAACTGCTCCTTTACAGACCCTTAACTGCCTTTTTAATGTCAGGTTTGAACTTGAACCGATGTGCACAGGATTCACGCACCTCGGGAACCTCGCCTGTGAAGGGGAGGCAGAAGCTCAGTGGCCATTGTGCGAGTTCATTAAGTGACAGCTGGAAACAGCACAAATACTCTCACCTTACACCTGTATCGGGGACTTGGCCTGGAGGGTGTTGCATGGAGCGGTCCCGTGCAATATGGTTTTAAATAGGTTCACGGACTCTCAGGCCGCCTGCATTTTCTGCGGCCTGGAGGAGTCCGTGTTTCACGTTTACGCTGAGTGTAAGAGGTTGCAACCCCTCTTTCACTACTTGAAGGGACTGCTCCTCGATTTTTGTTTGCACTTCAGTCCCACGCTCTTGATCTACGGTCACCCGGTGCGGAGGGGAGCGAGCAGGTTGGAGGACCTCCTCGTAGGACTGCTCCTGGGCCTGGCTAAAAAAACCATTAATTGGTCCAGGCAGCGGGCGGTCGAGGGGTCGTTCAGCCAGGGTACTGCTTATGCTGTCTCACCTTGGACCTCAGAATGGGACCAAGATGAGCCCCAGCACCAAAAAAACCAGCAACACCAGCAACCACACCAGCAGCCTTCTCCTCAATGACCTGATCCTCCACAGGAGAGAGGGGGTCAGCACAGGGCTGCACTGAGCCAGAGGTGATACCCCCAACACAGGCTATACAGAGGATGAACTTCCTGGACATGACTGAGCAGCAGTGCCGAAGGAAGCTCAGGCTATTGCGCCAGGTCATCATAGACATTTGCAGATTGCTGCAGCAAGACCTGCAGCCCAGAGGAACAGGTGGACACTCCTTACCAGTGGCTGACAGTCACCACCGCCCTCAACTTCTTCGCCTCAGGCACCTTCCAGGGATCTGCAGTAGACATTTGTGGGATCTCGCAGTCGGCCACCCACAGATGCATCACCCATGTTTGACAAGTCAGCCAATTATGCCAACTTTGCCACTGATGAAGCCAGTGTTACTGAGCGGGCGCTCGGCTTTGCGGCTCTGGTTGGCTTCCTACAGGTGCAGGGCATCATCGACTGCACCCATATGGCCATCCGGGCACCCCCTCATCACCCTGGAGTGTGTGTGAATCACAAGGGCTTCCACTCCCTCAATGTGCAGGTCGTCTGCAACAACAAAAAGATCATCATGCATGTGTGCGCTAGATTCCTTGGCAGCTATCATAAATCTTTGATGCTGTGCCAGTCCACCCTCCCTTAGCTCTTCGCACCTCCAAACAGACATACTGGCTGGCTGCTTGGAGACAAGGGCTATCCACTGAAGACGTGGCTGATGATACCCTTGAGGAGGCCAAGCAATGAGGCCGAGCAGCATTATAATGACAGCCACATGTCCATCAAATGTGTCGTAGAGCAAGCAATCGGCATGAAGAAGATGCGCTTCAGATGCCTTGGCAGATCTAGAGGAACTTTTCAGTACACGCCAGCCAGGGTCTCCAGAAAACCATCGTCGTATGCTGCGTGCTGCACAACATAGCACAGCCCCACACCCCCCAAACAACACAACAAAGCAGGCTTACAATGACCAAGCCATTCCTGTCACGCAAACCCCCATTGCTTGAGGTTAAGTAATGTCTTACCATTCACTCCAATGTAACAAAGCCACTTCCCAGGTAGCAGGCAAAAATGGACAAGATAGGAAAGTTGTGCAAAGAAATAACTTTATGTATGTCATAAATATAACTGAAACTTAACATTAACATTTTGTCATACACTCATGTGCATACCCTTGTGCATCTATGATTGTGTATTTTTTCCTTTATGTGTGCTTCAACGAGGTGCAACCCCTGTGGCTTCAGGTAGAGGCAGGCTGCTCACTTCCCTGCTGTGACTGCTGTTACGTCCATGTATAATAAGATACAGACTGCAGCAGAAACGGTACAACAGGTGTTTACTCAATGTGGCTCACAGTTGAACTGACTGTACAGATTACTACTCAGTGCTATATACAGGTGTGGTCACTGCCGGTACTACAGTATACATGAGCTGTAAAAAGTAGTTCCCCCCCTTAAAGGTATATACATTACAATTCCTCCCCTTTTAGATTAACAGTACCATAACACTCATTTAACAATTAAATATCAACTAATTACAATGAACACTTTTAACATGCAACATTAGCTGAAAATAGTCTATTTATATATTCAGTCTTTGGGGAGGCCTCCTGATCCTTTCTGGATAGCGCCTTTCCCGAGTGTCTTGCTGTTGGTGCGGAGGTGATTCTGGCCCCCTGTCGTCGGTTGGTTCATCAGCTTCCGATGCTACTGTTTCTGGGGTAGATGCGACCTGTACGTCGGGTTCATCACCAGGTACGTATGGGCGAGGCATGGGGTTGACCTGTTCCTGTGACTCTAGGATCTGGTCAGCATGGCGTCTCACGATGCTCTCCCCAACATCCACTGTGTACATTAGTGGGCCCTGCCGTGTGCATATCGTTCCTGGCTGCCATTTTTCTGTTCGGTAGTCGCGGGCCAAGACTGGTTGCCCTACATTGAAGCTCCTTGTTGGCTTCTCATGGATGTACTGGAATTGCGTACTCTCAACATCTCTTCATACGTTTGGTCTGAGCAAATCCAGGTGAGATCTTAACCTTCGGTTAAAGAACATCATGGCTGGGGACTGGTTGGTGACTGCATGTGTCGCATTCCGGTAGGCGAACAGGAAACTGTCCAGCTTGTGCTGCAGCGGAATGTTGTCATTGTACATAGCCTTTATTGCCTTCTTAAAGGTTTGTACGAACCTCTCAGCCAATCCATTTGTGGCTGGATGATACAGGGCGGATGTGTAATGCCTTACCCCATTCTTTTTCAAGAACCTCCGGAGCTCTTCAGACACAAACTGTGGTCCGTTGTTGGAGCAAATCTGTTCTGGCAAACCATTCCTGGCAAAAATGGTCCGTAGGACTGCAATAGTTTTCTCCATGGTGGTGGAGGACATTTTGATGACCTCAGGCCATTTTGAGTGCGCATCCACGGCTATTAAAAACATTGAGCCCATGAATGGACCAGCAAAATCAATATGCACCCGTTGCCATAGAGATGAGGGCCACGCCCATGGGTGTAGAGGGGCATGTGGTGGTGCATTTTGGACTTTCTGGCATCCTGAGCAGCTCTTGGTCAGGTCCTCAATTTGTTTATCGATTCCTGGTCACCACACATAAGCCCTGGCTAGGCTTTTCATTTTTACCCCTCCCAGATGACCCTCATGAAGCTCATTGAGCACTCTATCCCTTAACTTGGGTGGAATTACCACTCGGGATCCACACATCAAGGTCCCCCGGCACACTGACAGCTGTTCTCTCCTTGTCAAAAATGCTGGCAACACTGAGTCGCCATGTGCTGGCCATCCCTTCACCGTCAAATCATATACCCGAGACAGTGTCGGGTCATTTCAGGTTTCCTTTTCGATACAAGCGTTAGTTACCGGTAGGTATTCAACTATAGTCGAATGGAGTATTTCGACAGGATCCACTGCTGGTGCTTCCTCCGCAGTAGGCAGTGGCAGGCGTGATAGCCCATCAGCATTTCCATGCTGTTTCGTGCCCTTATATTCAATCTCATAGTGATGCGCCCCTAGAAAAAGTGACCATCTTTGTAGTCGTTGTGCAGTCATCACCGGAACGCCGTTCTTCGGATTAAAAATGGAGACAAGAGGCTGGTGATCAGTCAGCAAGGTGAATCTCTGCCCGTGCAGATAGTGATTGAACTTTTTCACTCCCCACACTAGGCTGAGGGCCTCCCTGTCAATCTGGGCGTAGTTACGCTCAGCTGAGGTTAGTGATCGTGACGCAAAGGCTATTGGCCTCTTTGAGCCGTCCAAGAATTTGTGCGACAGCACCGCTCCAATGCCGTAGCGTGATGCATCACATGCCAACCGAATTGGTAATGCCGGGTTGTAATGGGCCAATACCTCTTTCGATGTGATTAGTGTTTTGCTCTTCTGGAAAGCTCGACTACATTCGTCACTCCACTTCCATGGCACCCCAGTTTGTAGTAGGGTGTTCAGTGGGTGTAGTATTGTAGACAAATTTGGCAAGAACTTATGGTAGTAGTTTACCAGCCCGAGGAACGACCTCAGTTGTGACACATTTTCCGGTGCTGGAGCCTTGACTACTGCCTCAATCTTCTATGGGGACTTATGTAACCCCGCTTTATCGATAACATGGCCATAATGCGAGATCTGTTTTCTAAAAAACTCGCATTTGGGGCGGTTAGCTCGGAGCCCATATTCCTGCAATCTAGAGAGCACCTGCTCCAGGTTGGCAAGGTGATCACTGTCATTTTCGCCCGTGACCAGGATGTTGTCCAAATAACACTGGGTCCCTGGGATCCCTTGCAGGACTTGTTCCATTGCCCTCTGCCAAATAGCTGGAGCTGATGCTACCCTGAATACCAGCCAGTTGTATTGGTAGAGACCTTTATGGATGTTGATTGTGAGGTATTTTTTTGATGCTTCTTCTACCTCCATTTGCAGATACGCCTGGGCCAGATCAATCTTAGTGAAGCATTTCCCTCCAGATAGCGAGGCAAAAATATCTTCAATCCGTGGAAGTGGATATTGTACGGTGTGAAGGACCGGATTCACTGTTACCTTAAAGTCCCCACAGATGCGAACATTCCTTGGTTCCCCAGGCGTGCTGCTCAACAACTTTTTCATCACAGGGATGATGGGTGCAGCCCACTCGCTCCAGTCTACCTTGGACAGCACGCTTGAACGTTCCAGACCCTCCAGCTCTGCTTCGACGGCTGGGCAGATCGCATAAGGTACCGGTCTGGCCTTAAAAAATTTTGGCCTTGCGTTTTCTTCAATTTTAATCATCGCTGTCATGCCTTTTAGTGTTCCGAGTCCTTGCTGGAACACTTCTTTCGCGTCAGTTAGGATCTTTGACAGTCGCCCAGGTGTGACGTCGTCATCCTTTTTGTCAGCCACAGTCGGTGCCTGTATGGAATGCCAATCCAGTTGTATTTTCCGGATCCATTCACGTCCCAGTAATGGTGGTCCTCCATCTTGTAATACATACAGGTCTAGTTTTGGTGTTTCCTTACCATTATATATAACGGTCACCCTTATTTTTCCTTTGGGGTAGACTTTTTGCCCCGTGTACGTCTTCAAAATAATTTTTGTGTCTCTCAAGGGTATGTGTGAGAATAGCCGCTCGTAGTCCCGTCGGTTTATGACTGTTAGGGCTGATCCCGTGTCCAATTCCATCTTTACCTGGACTCCTGCTATCTTGAGAGTGACCCAAATGGTTCGGTGATCCTCCGTTGTGATCACATTATGTAGTTTCAGACAACTCAGCTCCCTGCTTTCGGAGTCGGTATCACTCTTTTGTTCGTCTGAACTATTCTCCGTCATCTTATGTACCTTCTTGTACTTTCCTTTGGTAGGTTTCTTATTGCTGGTTTTCTTTCCCGACCTGCAGACTCGTGCTATGTGTCCTACTTTTCCACACTGTCTGCACACTTTGTCTTTGAACCAGCAATCATTCTGGTCGTGTGTTGTTCTGCCGCAGCGATAGCACTTCTCTGTTCCATATGACATTTCGTTTGTGCCATATTCTTGCGGTCTCTGTTGTATCTCTGCAGCGCCCCGTGCTGCTGCTTCATATGATACCGCAATGCTGAAAGCCTTTTCCAGCGTAAGGTCCTTTTCAGATAAAAGCCGTTTCTGGGTTCCTTCACTTTGAAGCCCACACACAAACTTCTCCCTTAAGGTATCTGCCAGTCCCACTCAAAACTGGCAGTGTTTCGATAGTTTGCGCAGTTCTGTTAAATAATCAGCATTGCTTTCATCCTTATGCTGGTTCCGTTTGTGAAACTTGAATCTTTCTGCTATCAGCAGCGGTGTGGGGTTTAAATGTTCCTTTAGTATCGTTACTATGTCTTCAAAACTCTTTTCCATTGGCTTCGTTGGGGTTACTAGATTTCGTAATAAACCATACATCTTTGCACCCATTAAATTTAACAATACCGACGCTTTCTTGTCATCTGACACCTCATTTGCCTTGCAGTACACCTCTATTCGTTCGACATATGTAGTCCAATCTTCGACTTCATTGTCAAATGCGGTGATACTGCCACTCTTCGGCATTTTGGGTGTGGTTTAAAATGGCGTCTCCCAATGGCTTAAAATGGCGTCTCCCGCACTTTCCTTCCTCCCCCGCTCCCGGCGGTTCTCGTGGCAATGGCGGCGCCCTGTAGGTTTTTTGCGCTTCTCCTGTGCTCTCTCTCTCTCCCTCTCTTCGACGCTGTTCGGCCCCTGAACACCGGCTGTGCTCTGCCCTCTCTCTCTCCCGTCGACGCTGCTCGGCCCTTTGCTGTGCCGCTCAGTCGGGCTCTAGCCCGCCGCTGTCCGGGAAGGGTCTGTGCACTACCTGTTGCCAGCCCGTTTCGCTGGACCACCTCGACTGGAAAGCCAAGCCTGGCTCTCGACAGCCTCCCCCGCAATTCTCGAGTCTCTGCTGGATGACTGGGTGGTTGCCCGTGGTCGACGCCCGAGTCTCTGGCCTTGACCTCCAATCCACTGATCTTCAGGAACGAATCCCCGGGAGGTGATGCAGAGTTGCAGGTAGGTTCGAACCTGCCTCGTCGCCAATGTTACGTCCGTGTATAATAAGACACAGACTGCGGAGAACGGTACAACAGGTGTTTACTCAACGTGGCTCAAACTGCAACTGAACTGTACAGATTCCTACTCAGTGTTATATGCAGGTGTGGTCACTGCCGGTACTGCAGTATACAGGAGCTGTAAAAAATAGTTCCCTCCTTAAAGGTATATACATTACACTCCCCATACCTCCAAATCCACCGCGATACCCACCCCACACCCCTAAACCTACCCCACACCCCCAAATCCCCCCAAACACCTCACACCCCAACCCCCCCATACCCCCAGACCCACCATGATACCCACCCCACAACCCCAAACCTACCCCGATACTCACAAAAACCACCCCACAGCCTCCTCACACCCCCAAACCTACCCCACACCCCCAAACCCACCGCGATACACACCCCACACCCCCCAGACTGATCATTAGTCCTGGTTGCTCCCCTCACCTTTCAGCCCCAGGGCCCAGTTTCCCCCCGACTCAGTCAGTCCCCAACCATCGGTTTACCATCGACGCCAGGTCGGGTTCCAGCTCACCATTCACGTTCTCATCGGGCTCCCTGTCCAGCTCCGGGGTGAAGATGCTTGGCAGGTCCCCAGCTCCGGGCCCAGTGGGCTGGCGGAGCGTGGCGGGCGGCGACTCGCAGCTGGTAGTCGAACCTGAGCCCCGTCAGGCAGCGCCTTTCATCATCATTGCCGGCGTGCAAGTGGGCAGAAGCCCGGCTCTGGCGCCTGGTCCCGGTCCTGGCCCAGCTACAAAGTCGGCGGCACCTCGAGCAGGCTCAGCCACCACCACCAGCATCAACGTGATCCGGGGCCTTTCAGGAGGAGAACGGGGCAGAGGGCGGTGGTGTTCTGAGCACACCTCACCCCTTTAAGGGTTTCAAAGTGAATAAAAATCTGCTGGTTCAAAATCCAGGCCCTCTCCCCCATCGGCTGCTGAATTATACTGACCTTTAAATGCATCATTTGAAAATTCCTACCATAGGTTTTCAGGAACGCCCCAGGCATTATTTTAATTTCAGGTAAGGATTACTGAGAGTTAGCTGGAGGTGGGCTGTTTCACCCTCCCGTGCGGCCCAAGACCCACCTGATTTGGGGTAAACATACCATGAGTATATGGCATATTATTCCAATTAAAAACATGGCAGGCTTTCAACATTTGATTAAAATGTAGGATGTAGGTTCCCATTTCCAGTTCCTGATCTCAAGCCTCAACTATGCTATAAAATGGGTCAAGCAAAGGACAGCCATTTCCTCACGGGAGTGGCAAGGTCTTTCAGGGAAATGGGAAAGGATGAAAGTTGAAATAATCCAAAAGAGAAATCTATGGCAGTACTCAAGCTTTAGTTGTAGTATAATTACTAACCAGGCTGCACTTGGTGCCAGACCAAAGATGGACGTACAGGTGCATTCAAACACAAGGAAAGCGGCGATAATCCGCTCAATGTGTACTTTCCTTCCCCTTTTCTCACACACGCACACGAGTAGCCGCAATACTTTATCAGGTTACAGGGACTTATCAGCAACGCAACTGCAAAAGGGTTTTACTTCGAGTTTGCACTTCAGAATTCGCTATTGTATCGAAACCCATAAACGGAAAAAAGAGGGCACGTTTGTGCCGTTAACGATTGCTTTTGGAAATAATACCATTTCAGTCTACTTCGTTGGCAGATTGCTGAGAGTTAGCTGGTGGTGGCCCGTTTCACCTCCCCGCCCCGAGTGCTCCCGCTCCCGAAACCAGACCCACTCGATTTGGGGTAATTGACAATGAAAACATCGTCAGCCGAACCTAGAATTCCTCCCGGGCATACCTCAGGCTTTCTTCCGAGTGCACTTGAGTGGGCAATAACAGGAAAATCGTGACTTTTTACAGTTGACTCGCGAGGTCGTGAGTTGTGGCAAATTTTTATTAAAAATTGTGTCTCACGCGATTAATTTGCGAGAGTTGGCATTATTGCGTTTCATAGCACTGGAGAGAGATTTAGGAAGCAGTTAATAATTTTAATGTGAAACATATTTATGCAAAAGGTTTGCAGCTGGAACAATAAATAACTAGCACTGGTGCATAATTACTTTCTGCAAAATATGGTTGTTTGGAATTGTAACTGTTGTGTCCGTCAGTAATAAGACACAAGACTGCAGGAGAACGGTACAACAGGTGTTTACTCAACGTGGCTCACTCTGGAACTGAACTGTACAGATTACTACTCAGTGCTATATACAGGTGTGGTCACTGCCGGTACTGCAGTACACATGAGCTGTAAAAAGTAGTTCCCCCCTTAAAGGTATATACATTCTATATATACATTACAATTCCTCCCCTTTTAGATTAACAGTACCATAACACTCATTTAACAATTAAATATCAACCAATTACAATTAACACTTTTAACATACAACGTTATCTGAAAATAGTCCATTTATATATTCAGTCTTTGGGGAGGCTTCCTGATCCTTTCTGGATAACGCCTTTCCGAGTGTCTCGCTCTTGGTGCGGAGGCGATTCTGGCACCCTGTCGTCGGTTGGGTCATCAGCTTCCGATGCTACTGTATCTGAGGTAGATGCGACCTGTACGTCGGGTTCCTCACCAGGTACGTATGGGCGAGACATGGGGTTGACTTGTTCCTGTGACTCTAGGATCTGGTCAGCATGGCGTCTCACGATGTTCTCCCCAACGTCCACTGTGTACATTAGTGGGCCCTGCCGTGTGCATATCGTTCCTGGCTGCCATTTTTCTGTTCGGTAGTCGCGGGCCAAGACTGGTTGCCCTACATTGAAGCTCCTTGTTGGCTTCTCATGGATGTGCTGGAATTGCTTACTCTCAACATCTCTTCGTACGTTTGGTCTGAGCAAATCCAGGCGAGATCTTAACCTTTGGTTAAAGAACATCATGGCCGGGGCCTGCTTGGTGACTTCATGTGTCGCATTCCGGTAGGCGAACAGGAAATTGTCCACCTTATGCTGCAGCGGAATGTTGTCATTGTACATAGCCTTTATTGCCTTCTTAAAGGTTTGTACGAACCTCTCAGCCAATCCATTTGTGGCTGGATGATACGGGGCGGATGTGTAATGCCTTACCCCATTCTTCTTCATAAACCTCTGGAATTCTTCGGACACAAATTGTGGTCCGTTATCGGAGTGCGAGTCAGCAGAGAGTGCTGTGAGTTTGGGTAAGTGTGTGAGTTCTTTAATTGTTATTTCTCTTTAAATCATTCTTGATAAGATTACTTAAGCAGTTTAAGTAAAGGGGAAAAGTTAAATATTTGGGATTCTGTTGGTTTAAGAAGAGTAAAACAAGGTTACACTGCAGTAGGAGTAAATTGGCACAGCAGGCAGTGGAAACCAGTTTTCTAACCTATCAGCAGGGGTGACTCATTTGGCTGTAAACAAACAAACAGTATAAAAAGACCAGGCTAGTGTGAGCAAGCACTGAGTGCGAGTCAGCAGAGAGTGCTGTGAGTTTGGGTAAGTGTGTGAGTTAGGGTAAGTGGGGTGTTAGGTGCTCTTTTCAAACTTTAACTCTGCGGGTTGTAGTTAATAAGGCCTTTCTGGTGTAATTAGAGGGATTGATTTAAATTACATCCAATTAATTAAAGAGGATACTAGCATCTATAATCGGGCAGAGGGTGTCCATAACTAACAATAAAAAATTTAATTAATTACATAGAATGGAGCAGGTGATGTGTTACTGTTGCGAGATGTGGGAGCCGGTGAACCCCATTGAGGCTCATGGTGATTACGTCTGTGACAAGTGTCTGCTGCTACAGGAACTCCAGCTCCGTGTTGATGAGCTGGAGTCTGAGCTTCAGACACTGCGACACATCAGGGAGGGGGAGAAGTACCTGGACTCTGTGTATCAGGAGGTGGTCACACCGATGAAGTTAATTAATTCAGATGTAGCCCATGGTCAGGGACAGGATGGTGTGGCTACGAGTGAGGCAGGTACGGGGATCCAGGAGGTAGAGCTGGAGGAGCCGCAGCCCTTGCTCTTGTCCAGCAGGTTCGAGGTTCTTACTCCCTGTGGGGACGGGAGCAGGGACTGCAGGGAGGATGAGCAACCAGGCCACAGCACCGTGGAATGGGGGGCCATTCAAGAGGGGGGAGTAACTAGAAATGTTGTAGTGGTAGGGGATAGTATTATTAGGGGGATAGATAGAGTTCTCTGCAGCCGAGAGCGAGAGTCCCGAAGGCTGTGTTGCCTACCCGGTGCCAGGGTTAAGGACATCTCCTCTGGGCTGGAAAGAAACTTGCAGTGGGAGGGGATGGATCCAGTTGTCATGGTCCATGTTGGTACAAACGACGTAGATAGGACTAGGAAGCCGGTTCTTTTAAAGGAGTATGAGCAGCTAGGGGTCAAATTAAAAAACAGAACCTCAAGGGTAATAATCTCTGGCTTATTACCTGAGCCACGAGCGAATTTGGCTAGGACAAATAAAATTAGAGAGTTAAATGCGTGGCTCAAAGACTGGTGTGGGAGAAATGGGTTTTGCTTCCTGGGACACTGGCACCAGTACTGGGGCAGGAGGGAGCTGTTCCGTTGGGACGGGCTTCACTTGGCCAGTGCTGGGACTAGAGTCCTGGCGGATCATATAACTAGGGCTGTAGAGAGGGCTTTAAACTAACTAGTGGGGGGGAGGTTCCTAGAGAGCAAATAATAAAAATGACAACAGAGAAGGTCATAGATTTGGTAGCAGTGGGGACATTAAAAACCAGAGCGTGTCAGGAAGGGGCAGAAGGTATGCAGTAAAAGGTAAAGTAATAAAAAGGGCAAAAGCAGGAACTAAGTGTCACAAAACATATTTGAAAGTTCTCTATCTGAATGCACGTAGCATTCGTAACAAAATAGAGGAGTTAATGGCACAAATAACTACATATGGGTATGATCTTGTGACCATTACAGAAACATGGCTGCAGGGTGACAATGCCTGGGAATTAAACATACCAGGTTATTTAACGATCAGGAAGGACAGGCAGGAAGGAAGGGGAGGCGGGGTGGCTATGTTAATAAAGGAAGGAATCACTGTAATACAGAGGAATGATATTGGGTCAAAAGATCAGGGTAATGAAACAGTTTGGGTGGAGGTAAGGAATAATAAGGGGAAAATAACACTAGTGGGCGTAGTCTATAGGCCTCCGAACAGCTGCAACTATGTTGGACGGAGTATCAATAAGGAAATAGTTGAGGCTTGTAATAAGGGAACATCTATAATTATGGGGGATTTTAACTATCATATTAATTGGACAAATCAAATTGGGCAGGGCTGCCTTGAGGATGAGTTCATTGAGTGTATTAGGGATGGGTTTCTTGAGCAGTATGTAACTGAACCAACCAGGGGGCAAGCAACCTTAGATCTGGTCCAGTGTAACGAGACAGGATTAATTAAAAATGTCCTAGTAAAGGATCCCCTTGGAATGAGTGACCATAACATGGTTGAATTCCATATTCAATTAGAGGGTGAGAAGGTTGGATCTCAAACAAGCGTGCTAAGCTTGAATAAAGGAGACTATGAAGGTATGAGAGCGGAATTGAGTAGAGTGGATTGGGAAAATAGATTAAAGGGTAAGACGATACATGATCAGTGGTGTACATTTAAGGAGTTATTTTACAACTTCCAAAAAAAATATATTCCACTGAGAAGAAAAGGGTGTAAAAGAAAAGACAGCCATCCATGCCTAAGTAAAGAAATTAAGGATAGTATTCAACTAAAAACAAGGGCATATAAGGTAGCCAAATCTAGTGGGAGGATAGAGGATTGGGAAAACTTTAAAAGACAGCAAAAAATAACAAAAAGATTGATTAAGAAAGGGAAGATAGATTATGAAAGTAAATTAGCAAAAAATATAAAAACAGATAGTAAGAGTTTTTATAGTTATATCAAAAGAAAAAGGGTGGCTAAAGTAAATGTTGGTCCCTTAGAGGATGAGACCGGGAAATTAATGGTGGGAAATATGGAGATGGCAAAAACACTGAATGAATATTTTGTATCAGTCTTTACAGTAGAAGACACTAAGAATATCCCAACACTGGACAAACAGGGGGCTATAGGGGGGAGGAGCTAAACACGATCAAAATCACTAAGGAAGTGGTACTCGGTAAAATAATGGGACTCAAGGCGGATAAATCACCTGGACCTGATGGCTTACATCCTAGGGTCTTGAGGGAAGTGGCGGTAGGGATTGTGGATGCATTGGTAATAATTTCCCAAACTCCCTGGACTCAGCAAAGGTCCCGGCAGACTGGAAAACTGCTAATCTAACACCCTTATTTAAAAAGGGCAGTAGACAGAAGGCTGGAAACTATAGACCGGTTAGCCTAACATCTGTGGTAGGTAAAATTTTGGAGTCCATTATTAAGGAGACAGTAACAGGACATTTGGATAATCATCATTTAATAGGAAAAAGTCAGCATGGTTTTATGAAGGGGAAGTCATGTTTGACAAATTTGCTGGAGTTCTTTGAGGAAGTAACATATAGGGTGGATAAAGGGGAACCAGTGGACAAGGTGCCACACAAAAGATTATTGCTTAAGATAAAAAATCACGGGATTGGGGGTAATATTCTGGCATGGATAGAGGATTGGCTATCTAACATAAGGCAGAGAGTTGGGATAAATGGTTCATTCTCAGAATGGCAATCAGTAACTAGTGGTGTTCCGCAGGGGTCGATGCTGCGTCCCCAACTCTTTACAATCTATATTAACGATTGGGAGGAGGGGGCCGAGTGTAACATATCAAAGTTTGCAGATGATACTAAGATGGGAGGGAAAGTAGTGAGTGACGAGGACATAAAAAACCTGCAAGGGGACATAGACAGGCTAAGTAAGTGGGCAGAGATTTGGCAGATGGAATACAATACTGGAAAGTGTGAGGTTATGCACTTTGGTAGGAAAAATCGTAGAGCAAGCTATTATCTTAATGGCAAGAAACTGGAAAGTACTGAAGTACAAAGGGATCTGGGGATCCTGGTGCACAAAACTCAAAAGGTTAGTATGCAGGTGCAGCAAGTGATTAAGAAGGCCAATGGAATGTTGGCTTTCATTGCTAGGGGGATAGAATATAAAAACAGGGAGGTATTGCTTCAGTTGTACAAGGTATTGGTGAGACCGCACCTGGAATACTGCATACAGTTTTGGTGTCCATACTTAAGAAAAGACATACTTGCTCTCGAGTCAGTACAAAGAAGGTTCACTCGGTTAATCCCGGGGATGAGGGGATGGACATATGAGGAGAGGTTGAGGAGATTGGGACTCTACTCATTGGAGTTCAGAAGAATGAGAGGCGATCTTATTGAAACATATAAGATTGTGAAGGGGTTGGATCGGATGGATGCGGGGAGGATGTTCCCAATGATGGGTGAAACTAGAACTAGGGGGCATAATCTTAGAATAAGGGGCTGCTCTTTCAAAACTGAGATGAGGAGGAACTACTTCACTCAGAGGGTGGTAGGTCCATGGAATATGCTGCCCCAAAAAGCTGTAGAAGCTACATCATTACATAAATTTAAAACAGAAATAGACAGTTTCCTAGGAGTAAAGGGAATTAAGGGTTATGGGCAGCGGGCTGGAATTTGGACATGAGTCTAGGTTCGGATCGGACATGGCCCTGTGGGTAGCGGAGCAGGCCCAGGGGCCGTGTAGCCTGATCCTGCTCCTATTTCGTGTGTCTAATTCTGTTAGATTCAGGAGATGGTTCTGTGATAGTAGATTGGCGGTTAGGATCAGATCAGCCATGATCTTATTAAATGGCGGAGCAGGCTCGAGGGGCCGATTGGCCTACTCCTGCTCCTATTTCTTATGTTCTTATGTTCTTAAATCTGTTCTGGCAAGCCGTTCCTGGCAAAAATGGCCCGTAGGACTGCAATAGTTTTCTCCGTGGTGGTGGAGGACATTTTGATGACCTCAGGCCATTTCGAGTGCGCATCCACGGCTATTAAAAACATTGAGTCCATGAATGGACGAGCAAAATCAATATGCACCCATTGCCATGGAGATGAGGGCCACTCCCATGGGTGTAGAGGGGCATGTGGTGGTGCATTTTGGACTTTCTGGCATCCTGAGCAGCTCTTGGTCAGGTCCTCGATTTGTTTATCGATTCCCGGCCACCACACATAAGCCCTGGCAAGGCTTTTCATTTTTACCCCTCCCAGATGACCCTCATGAAGCTCATTGAGCACTCTATCCCTTAACTTGGGTGGAATTACCACTCGGGATCCACACATCAAGGTCCCCCGGCACAATGACAGCTGTTCTCTTCTTGACGAGAATGCTGGCAACACTGAGTCGCCATGTGCTGGCCATCCCTTCACCGTGAAATCATATACCCGAGACAGTGTCGGGTCATTTCGGGGCTCCTTTTCTATACGAGCGTTAGTTACTGGTAGGTATTCAACTATAGTCGAATGAAATATTTCGACAGGATCCACTGCTGGTGCTTCCTCCGCAGTAGGCAGTGGCAGGCGTGATAGCCCATCAGCATTTCCATGCTGTTTCGTGCCCTTATATTTAATCTCATAGTGGTGCGCCCCTAGAAAGAGTGACCATCTTTGTAGTCGTTGCGCCGTCATCACCGGAACGCCCTTCTTCGGAATATAAATGGAGACAAGGGGCTGGTGGTCAGTCAGCAAGGTGAACTTCTGCCCGTGCAGATAGTGATTGAACTTTTTCGCTCCCCACACTAGGCTGAGGGCCTCCCTGTCAATCTGGGCGTAGTTACGCTCGGCTGAGGTTAGTGATCGTGACGCAAAGGCTATTGGCCTCCCTGAGCCGTCCGAGAATTTGTGCGACAGCGCCGCTCCAATGCCGTAGGGTGACGCATCACCCGCCAACCGAATTGGTAGTGCTGGGTTGAAATGGGCCAATACCTCTTTTGATGTGATTAGTGTTTTGCTCTTCTGGAAAGCTCATTTCCATTTGTCACTCCATTTCCATGGCACCCCAGCTTGCAGTAGGGTGTTCAGTGGGTGTAGTATCGTAGACAAATTTGGCAAGAGCTTATGGTAGTAGTTTACCAGCCCGAGGAACGACCTCAGTTGTGACACGTTTTCCGGTGCTGGAGCCTTGACTACTGCCTCAATCTTTTCTGGGGACTTATGTAACCCCTCTTTATCGATAACGTGGCCACAATACGAGATCTGTTTTTTAAAAAACTCGCATTTTTTGCGGTTAGCTCGGAGCCCATATTCCTTCAATCTAGTGAGCACCTGCTCCAGGTTGGCGAGGTCATCACTGTCATTTTCGCCCATGACCAGGGTGTCATCCAAATAACACTGGGTCCCTGGGATCCCTTGCAGGACTTGTTCCATTGCCCTTTGCCAAATAGCCGGAGCTGATGCTACCCCGAATACCAGCCGGTTGTATTGGTAGAGACCTTTATGGGTGTTGATTGTGAGGTATTTTTTTGATGCTTCTTCTACCTCCATTTGCAGATACGCCTGGGCCAGATCGATCTTAGTGAAGCGTTTCCCTCCAGATAGCGAGGCGAAAATATCTTCAATCCGCGGAAGTGGATATTGTACGGTGTGAAGGACTGGGTTCACTGTTACCTTAAAGTCCCCACAGATGCGAACCTTCCTTGGTTCCCCAGGCGTGCTGCTCAACGACTTTTTCATCACAGGGACGATGGGCATAGCCCACTCGCTCCAGTCTACCTTGGACAGTATTCCTGAACGTTCCAAACTCTCCAGCTCTGCTTCGACGGCTGGGCGGATTGCATAAGGTACCGGTCTGGCCTTAAAAATTTTGGGCTTGCGTTTTCTTCGATTTTAATTGTTGCTGTCATGCCTTTTAGTGTTCCGAGTCCTTGCTGGAACACTTCTTGCGCGTCGGTTAGGATCTTTGACAGTCACCCAGGTGTGACGTCGTCATCCTTTTTGGCAGCCACAGTCAGTGCTTGTATGGATTTCCAATCTAGCTGTATTTTCCGGATCCATTCACGTCCCAGTAATGGTGGTCCTCCATCTTGCAATACATACAGGTCTAGTTTTGGTGTTTCCTTACCGTTATATATAACGGTCACCCTTATTTTTCCTTTGGGGTAGACTTTTTGCCCCGTGTACGTCTTCAAAATAATTTTTGTGTCTCTCAAGGGTATGTGTGAGAATAGCCACTCGTAGTCCCGTCAGTTTATGACTGTTAGGGCTGATCCTGTGTCCAATTCCATTTTTGCCTGGACTCCTGCTATCTTGAGAGTGACCCAAATGGTTCGGTGATCCTCCGTTGTGATCACATTATGTAGTTTCAGACAACTCAGCTCCCTGCTTTCGGAGTCGGTATCACTCTTTTGTTCATCTGAACTGTTCTCCATCACCTTATGTACCTTCTTGTACTTTTCTTTTGGAAATTTCTTATTGCTGGTTTTCTTTCCCGACCTGCAGACTCGTGCTATGTGTCCTACTTTTCCACACTGTCTACACACTTTGTCTTTGAACCAGCAATCATTGTGATCTTTTGTTGTTCTGCCGCAACGATAGCACTTCTCTGTTCTGTATGACATTTCGTTTGTGCCATATTCTTGCGGTCTCTCTTGTATCTCTGCAGCGCCCCATGCTGCTGCTTCATATGATACTGCAATGCTGAAAGCCTTTTCCAGCGTAAGGTCCTTTTCAGATAAAAGCCGTTTCTGGGTTCCTTCACTTTGAAGCCCACACACAAACTTGTCCCTTAAGGTATCTGCCAGTCCCGTTCCAAACTGGCAGTGTTTCGATAGTTTGCGCAGTTCTGTTAAATATTCAGCATTGCTTTCATCCTTATGCTGGTTCCGTTTGTGAAACTTGAATCTTTCTGCTATCAGCAGCGGTGTGGTGTTTAAATGTTCCTGTAGTATCGTCACTATGTCTCCAAAACTCTTTTCCACTGGCTTCGCTGGGGTTACTAGGTTTCGTAATAAACCATACGTCTTTGCACCCATTAAGTTTAACAATACCAGCGCTTTCTTGTCATCTGGCACCTCATTTGCCTTGCAGTATACCGCTATTCGTTCGACATGTGTAGTCCAATCTTCGACTTCATTGTCAAATGCAGTGATACTGCCACTCTTCGGCATTTTGGGTGTGGTTTAAAATGGCGTCTCCTGCGCTTTCCTTCCTCCCCCGCTGCCGCCAACGAGTTTTCCGCGGGCCTTCCTACGCTGCTGCCAACGCCGCTCCCGGCGGTCCTCGTAGCAATGGCGGCGCCTCGCGGGTTTCTGCGCGTCTGTCTCTCTCTCCTCGACGCTGCTCGGCCCCTGAACACCGGCTGCGCCCTGTGCGCTCTGCCCTCTCTCTCTCTCCCCCGTCGACGCTGCTCGGCCCTTTGCTGTGCCGCTCAGTCGGGCTCTAGCCCGCCGCTGTCCGGGAAGGGTCTGCGCACTACCTGTTGCCAGCCCGTTTCGCTGGACCACAGCGAATGGAAAGCCAAGCCTGGCTCTCAGCAGCCTCCCCCGCAATTCTCGAGTCTCTGCTGCTCTGATGGATGACTGGGCGGTTGCCCATGGTCGACGCCCATGTCTCTGGCCTTGACCTCCAATCTTCTGGTCTCCAGGAACGAATCCCTGGGAGGTGATGCAGAGTTGCAGGTAGGATCGAATTTTTCTCGTCGCCAATGTTGTGTCCGTCAGTAATAAGACACAAGACTGCAGGAGAACGGTACAACAGGTGTTTACTCAACGTGGCTCACTCTGGAACTGAACTGTACAGATTACTACTCAGTGCTATATGCAGGTGTGGTCACTGCCGGTACTGCAGTATACATGAGCTGTAAAAAGTAGTTCCCCCTTAAAGGTATATACATTCTATATATGCATTACAGTAACTATAAACAAAACATAGATATTGTTAATCATGCCCTTTGTGTATATACCTTTTGAGGTGTAACATCTCTCTCGTTCTCTTTCTCTCTGTACTCTACCAATTAAACCTTTAAATTCATTGTGTAGCGCATTTCAAATCATTTGGAAAAACACAGAAACTGAGAAATACTGCTATGCCATTATGAAAGGTGTATGCACTTAGAAAAACAAATATATTTTCTTCAACCAGTCATTCTTTTTGATTTCTAACTATCTTTGTTATATAATTGTATTTGAATTATAATTATAAACAAAGCACAAGTATTGTGTGCCCGTGTCTCTGAAACTCATTTTTTGAGATAAAAAAACCCACTGATATGCTTTCATATAAAATGTTTACCTGAAGTAGCTTTTAACATTTATCATCCAGCTCTGGTTTTGAAATCATTTGGAAAAACAAATGGATCAGTATTGTAGCAGACTCAGAAAGACATGCTTGCAGTTAAACATTGATGAATCATACTAAGGCTAGGTGAAATAATCTTCTGTATTGTACAATCTCACCCCAAAGGATTTTTTTTTGCATAATAATTTATTTCATAAAAATGTAACATGTCTTTTTGAGACATTTGAAACCAAGGTTAATCTTTCTGTAATTGTCCATATCTTTCTAAAGCCACTACCCTGTATTTTCATATTGTTATTTATGATAACTTGCTTTAAATAAAATCAAGGAGTAATTAGCATTGAATATTATGTTGCCCTCACTGGACAATTTTAAAGTGCTTTAAAATGTAATATTTTCATAACCTCTAGAGTAAGTATTTGACAAGTTAGTCAATACTTAAATGTGACTCCATTTTCTCTGAAATCAGGTCAAGCCCTGACTCTCAATTTATATTGCAAGTTCAGTGTCAATAAGAAACAAAATCACTTTGCACTAACACTAAACTCACAGTGTAAATGCACCATTAAATATTTATGGTTAGGGATTGGGGAAGAGAAAATCCCTGCTCGCTAAACACTGAGAGAGCTTTCTGCCATTTGTGTATTCAAGCATACACAGAACTCTCTTCTAAACAGGACAGTTAAAGTTCTAGCTTGAGGAACAGCACCTCATCTTCCGATTAGGCACTTTACAGCCTTCCGGACTGTGGTAAACCACTGTTATTGTTGTTCACCGTTGTTGTTGTTGTTACACACTGTTGTACCTATGCATGCCTCAGCATGTCTCTGCTGGCTCCGCCCCTGGGTCCACCCACAGGCCCAGGTATAAAGGTGATTGCTCTGCAGCCCCCTGCCTTCTTGGAACCCAGTCAACCACGAGAGGCATGCTCTGTTCTTTGCTAATAAAAGCCTTTAGTTACTCTCCTAACTCTCCGTCTTTTATGAGTAATTGATAGCGCATCAATTTTATTAGCAAAAACAAAATGTCGACAACAAACGCTGAGCAGCAGGCTGCTGCACCAAACGCTGAGCAGCAGGAGCTGCTGCGAGCCCTCAGACCAACATGCCTGGACCTAGACCCCCAAGAATCGGGTTCGGCTACCAAATTTGCGCATTAGCTGCGTTGCTTCAAGGCCTACCTGCAAGCCTCAACTGTGACCCTGGACGAAAACAAGCTGGAAATCCTGGCCTCAAAGGTGAGCCACCAAGTTTATACAATATTCCAGGACGCGACGACCTACGCGGCGGCTATCGATCTGCTAAAAGGGCAATACGCACGCCCGGTAAATACGGTCTATGCCAGGCACCTCTTAAGATCCCGCAGACAGCAGCCCGGGGAATCGGTGGAGGCCTTCCTACGGGCACTACGGGTACTCGGCCGAGGCTGCGATTGCAAAGAAGTATCAGCCGCAGCACACACGGAGGGACTGATCCGAGATGCTTTCGTTGCGGGCCTAAGGTCTGACTACTCCCGGCAGAGACTGTTGGAAAAGGGAGAAATGGACCTGAGAAAGGCAGTGTCCCTCGCGCTCTCGCTCGACGCGGCCCACAGGAATATGGACGCCTTCTCCCCTAACCGCTCCGCAACGTGGACGCCACAACCTTGGGTCATGGGACCGCCACCTTCAACTGCTGCTGCGATGTCCAAGGCACAGAAATGTTATTTTTGTGGCCAGGCAAAACACCCCAGAGCACGCTGCCCAGCGAGAAACGCTACCTGCTCTGGCTGCGGGAAGAAAGGACACTATGTCAGCGCCTGCAAAGGTAAAACCGCTAACGCCATCAGCGCCGCATGTGAACCGTGGGGGCAGCCATCTTGTCCGCCATCTTGGGCTCCCCCAGCCGCGTGGGGATCGGGATCATGGGCGCCGCCATTTTGTCCGCCATCTTGGACGTCTCCAACTTCAACCACGGGGGACCCGGACTCAACCACCGCCTCATCTGATGACCACATCGACTCGCTCGACCATACGCTGGCCTCCGTGACGCTGGACCAATCTCTCCCTCATCAACTGTCCAGGTCCATGATGGACATTACGGTAAACGGCCGCGCCACTACCTGCCTTTTTGACAGCGGGAGCACGGAGAGCTTTATCCACCCCGACACGGTGCGCAGTTACTCTCTCCCGGTCCTGCCGACGCGCCATCGGATCTCTTTGGCTTCCAAAGCCCAGTCAGCGGACGTCGGTGGCTACTGTGTAGTGACCCTTTCAGTAAGGGGCACAGAATACAAAAATGTTAAACTCCTGGTCCTGCCCCATCTCTGCACTGCCGTTCTACTGGGGTTGGATTTTCAGTGCCACCTTAAGAGTGTCACATTAGCGTATGACGGACCCCTCCCCCCACTCACAGTCTGCAGCCAGCAGCTTTTAAATCGCCCGCCGTGCACCATTTGCAGCCTCTCCAGCCTTAAAGTCCCCCCCCCCTCCTTGTTCGCTAACCTCACCCGCGACTGTAAGCCCATCGCTACCAAAAGCAGGCGTTACAGTGCCGGGGATAGGAGCTTCATTAAATCCGAGGTAGCGAGACTCCTGAAGGAAGGGATTATTGAAAGTAGCACCAGCCCGTGGCGAGCACAAGTGGTGGTAGTGAAGACTGGCGAAAAACAGCGCCTAGTTATTGACTACAGCCAGACGATCAATCGCTACACCCAGCTAGATGCATACCCACTCCCCCGCATATCTGACATGGTCAACCAGATAGCACAATACCGGGTGTTCTCGACGATTGATCTGAAGTCGGCATACCACCAGCTCCCCATCAGGGCTGAGGACCACCAGTACACAGCTTTTGAAGCTGACGGTCGTCTCTACCACTTCCTCAGAGTTCCCTTCGGCATCACCAACGGGGTTTCAGTCTTCCAACGGGAGATGGACCAGATGGTTGACCAGAACGCGCTCCAGGCCACTTTCCCCTATCTAGACAACGTCACCATCTGTGGCCACGACCGGCAGGACCATGATGTTAATCTAGAGAAATTCCTCCGTACGGCCCAGCGGCTGAACCTAACATACAACAAGGACAAATGTATGTTTCGTACCAAGCGCCTTGCCATTCTTGGCTGTGTAGTGGAGAACGGAGTCATCGGCCCCGACCCCGACAGGATGCGCCCCCTTATGGAGCTCCCCCTCCCCCACTGCCAAAAAGCACTGAAGAGATGCCTAGGGTTTTTCTCGTACTATGCTCAGTGGGTGCACAACTATGCGGACAAAGCCAGACCCCTCATCAAGTCCACCTCCTTCCCCCTGAGAGCAGAGGCCTGTGCAGCCTTCACTCTCATAAAAAGAGATATTGCGAGGGCCACGATGCACGCAGTGGATGAGTCCATCACTTTCCAAGTGGAGAGCGACGCATCCGACTTTGCCCTAGCTGCAACCCTTAACCAGGCGGGGAGACCCATGGCCTTTTTCTCAAGGACCCTCCAGGGCCCCGAGATTCGACACTCCTCTGTCGAAAAGGAGGCCCAGGCCATTGTGGAAGCTGTGCGACATTGGAGGCATTACCTGGCCGGAAAACGATTTACCCTGCTCACTGACCAGCGTTCAGTAGCTTTTATGTTTAATAATAAGCAGAGGGGCAAAATCAAGAACGACAAGATCTTGAGGTGGAGAATCGAACTCTCCACCTACAATTACGATATCTTGTACCGGCCCGGGAAACTCAATGAGCCCCCAAATGCCCTATCACGTGGTACATGCGCCAACACGCAGGTCGATAGACTGAAGACCCTCCACAATGACCTCTGCCACCCGGGGGTCACCAGGTTTTTTCACTTCATCAAATCCCGTAACCTGCCCTACTCCATCGAGGAGGTCAGGACCATGACCAGGAACTGCCAAATCTGTGCCGAGTGCAAACCGCATTTTTATAGGCCAGACAGAGCAAGCCTGATCAAAGCCACACGCCCCTTTGAACAGCTGAGCGTCGATTTTAAAGGGCCCCGCCCCTCCTCCGACCGCAATGTGTACTTCCTCAACATAATTGACGAGTACTCCCGTTTCCCGTTTGCCATCCCTTGCTCAGACATGACCAGTACCACGGTCATTAAATGTCTGAATGACCTCTTCGCCTTGTTCGGTTTCCCTAGCTATATTCATAGCGACAGGGGCTCATCCTTTATGAGCGACGAACTTCGGCAGTACCTGCTCTCGAGAGGAATTGCTACAAGCAGGACCACCAGCTACAACCCCCGGGGGAATGGCCAGGTGGAAAGGGAGAATGCGACGGTCTGGAAGGCAGTCCTTTTAAACTTGAAATCTAAGGGCCTTCCGACCTCTCGCTGGCAGGAAGTCCTCCCTGCGGCGCTCCATTCCATTCGGCCACTGCTCTGTACAGCCACCAATGCTACCCCTCACGAGAGAATGTTCTCCTTCCCCAGGAAGTCCACATCGGGGATCTCGTTACCAACATGGCTGACTTCTCCAGGACCCGTCCTACTGCGGAAGCACGTGAGGTCTCATAAGACGGACCCCCTGGTCGAGAGGGTGAGCCTCCTCCATGCCAACCCTCAGTATGCTTACGTGGGGTACCCGGACGGGCGGGAGGACACAGTCTCCATACGAGACCTCGCACCTTCGGGTGCTCCCGAAACACCTCCCTCGCCACCCACCACTACCCACGCCTACCCCCAGTACGCTTACGTAGCGTACCCGGATGGGCGGGAGGACACAGCCCCCACACGAGATCTCGCACCTTCGGGTGCCCCTGAAACACTACCATTGCCATCCACCACTACCCACAACCCAACCCCGCTAGACGGCATGCCACAGCCCCAGGACCCGTCATTGACCACCCAACCACTCAATGAGATGCCAGATTCAACGTTGGATGCTGCACCATCACCGCCGCCACCACGACGATCAGGACGGCATACAAGGCCACCTGATAGGCTTACTTACACGAACCTTTAGTACACTTCACCCCGCCGGACTCAATTTTAAACAAGGGGTGAATGTGGTAAACCACTGTTATTGTTGTTCACCGTTGTTGTTGTTGTTGCACACTGTTGTACCTATGCATGCCTCAGCATGTCTCTGCTGGCTCCGCCCCTGGCTCCACCCACAGGCCCAGGTATAAAGGTGATTGCTCTGCAGCCCCCTGCCTTCTTGGAACCCAGTCAACCACGAGAGGCATGCTCTGTTCTTTGCTAATAAAAGCCTTTAGTTACTCTCCTAACTCTCCGTCTTTTATGAGTAATTGATAGCGCATCACGGACTCAATATCGAGTTCAACAATTTCAGATCATAACCTCAGCCCCTATTACATTTTTACTTATATTTTTTATCCACACCTTTGTTTTGGCCCCCCCCCCACCACCCCCCCTTTTTTGATCTCCCACATGGCAGCTGTCTCCCATTCTGCCAGCGCATTTCACACCTAATCTAGAGCCGTCTTTTGTCTCCACTAGTCCTATCACCATCTCATCTCATTTTGAATACCTCTTAATGTCTCTTCACTTCTCTTTTGTTCTCTCCCAGCCTCCAAACTGGCCTTTTAATTTGTTTCATTTCCTGTGCTTTTTCAGTTTTGAGAGAGGGTTTTGACCTGAAACGTTGATGCTATTTCTCTCTCCGCGGATGTTGCCTGGCCTGCTGAGTTTTTCTAGCATTTTCTGTTGTTATTTCAGATTTCCAGCATCTGCAGTATTTTGCTATCGTAAAGTTCTAGCCAGATAGGAGTAAAACAATGTAAACAGTCTGGCTGGGAACCCAAACTACAGCTACATTCTCAGTCACAATCTGCAGATTTGACACCGCACTTGATTTACACTCCACACTGTGTCGAGTCAAGGCAGTGTGAGATTACCCCTTCTACAGAGCCTCATTCTGCTTCACTGGGGGGTCAGGTTCGACTCTGACTCCTGATTTACACTGCCCCAGTTTAGTATTGGTGCAAAGCTGAAAATACATCAAAACCACATTAAACGTACAGTGTAAATGCACCCAAAATGTTTGCAAAATATATTTCAAGCTTCCATGTTTTCTAAAACATGATCTTGTGGCATTTTGAAAGAATAGTGGCAGAATGCATATTATTTCAAAATTATATTTAATGAAGCCATGACATTGTTTCACATCAGCTAATCTAAAACTTCACCCAATGGTTTTTGCTAACCAATAGGTTTTTATACAGAATTTGCGAGATGGTCCTTTGTCTGAACACACAGTTTGATGGATTTGTTCCTCTTTTCTAACTGCATGTTAAATGTATGATTCAGCTTAACCTGAGGTAAAAATAGAAATCTTTAGCTGAGAAACCCTGAATTCACAGCATCAAAAGTTACAAATGTTCATACTTCCTATCACTTTAGAAATGTTTATTACAAGGTCTGTTTAGGCAGAATACAATCAGGGGCATTGTTTCGGAGTGAGAAAACTGTATTAACTCAGCATGGAAAATAAAGAAAGAGAGGACAAGGATACAAACCCTTTGTGTGAGTTTGACAGGATAGACACCAACACTGCCCCAGTGGCGGAGCCAACTTAAAACCGAGGCAGCAGCAGGCAGGCCCCACAGCAGCAGTGGACCTGGGTGAAGCGGCGGCGGTGGCGGAGCTAACTTAAAACCGAGGCGGCAGCAGCAGGTAGGCCCCACAGCGGCGGTGGACCTGGGTGAAGCGGCGGCGGCGGAGCTAACTTAAAACCAAGGCGGCAGCAGCAGGTAGGCCCCACAGCGGTAGCGGACCTGGGTGAAGCGGCGGCAGCAGCAGGTAGGCTTACCAATCTCAGAGTGGGGGAGAGAGAGAAGTAAAAAGTAATCGAAGTGTGACGTCACCAGAAATCAGGTAAGTGATTGGTTGGTGAGTATTTCTCTCTTTCTCCTTTTTTCCAAACTTAAACTCTGTGGTTTATAGTTTCTAAGCTCTCTGTGGTGTAGCGGGGACTGTTGGTAAACAAGGGCCCTTGAGTATATCATTTAATTAGAGTAATTGGTGGTATTGATTTGATTTAATTTAAATTAATTAAAAGGTAAGTCATGGCAGGAGAGCTCAGCCCCGTGGCATGCTCCTCCTGCGCTGTGTGTGAAATCAAGGACACTTCCTGTGTCCCTGATGACCATGTGTGCAGGAAGTGTATCCAGCTGCAGCTACTGGCAGACCGCATTGCGGCGCTGGAGCAGCGAATGGATACATACTGGAGCACTCGCGATGCTGAGGACATCGTGGATATCCCGTTTAATCAGTTGGTCACACCGCAGGTAAAGGTTGCACAGGCAGAAAGGGAATGGGTGACCACCAGGCAGACTAGTAGGCGCAGGCAGGTAGTGCAGGAGTCCGCTGTGGTCATCCCCCTCGCAAACAGGTATATCACTTTGGATATTATTGAGGGGGATGGCTTATCAGGGGAAGGCAACAGCAACAATTTCCTAGCACCAGGGGTGGTTCTGCTGCACAGGACGGGAGGAAAAAGAGGGGTAGAGCTATAGTAATAGGGGATTCTATTGTAAGGGGAACAGATAGGCGTTTCTGCGGCCGCAAACAAGACTCCAGGATGGTGTGTTGCCTCCCTGGTGCAAGGGTCAAGGATGTCTCGTAGCGGCTGCAGAACATTTTGGTAGGGGAGGGTGAACAGCCAGTTGTCGTGGTGCATATAGGTACCAACAATATAGGTAAAAAATAAGATGAGGTCCAAAAAGCTGAATATAGGGAGTTAGGAGGTAAATTTAAAAAATAGGACCTCAAAGGTAGTAATCTCAGGATTGCTACCAGTGCCACGTGCTAGTCAGAGTAGAAATAGAAGGGTATTTCAGATGAATACGTGGCTAGAGGAATGTTGCAAGGGGGAGGGATTCAAATTCCTGGGACATTGGAACCAGTTCTGGGGGAGGTGGGACCAGTACAAACCGGACGGCTTGCACCTGAAAAGGACTGGGACCGATGTCCTAGGGGGAGTGTTTGGGGGAGGGTTTAAACTAAAATGGCAGGGGGTTGGGAACCTGAGCAGGGAGACAGAGGAAAGGGAAACAAGGATAGAAGCAAAAGACAGGAAGGAGAAAAACAAAGATGGCAGTCAGAGAAATCAAGGGTTTAAATCAAACATGGCCACAGTAAATAATAATTCTAAAAGGTCTAAGAGCGTTAAAGAAACAAGCCTGAAGGCTTTGTGTCTTAATGCGAGGAGCATTCGTAATAAGGTAGATGAATTAGCTGTGGAAATAGAGGTAAACGAATATGATATGATTGGGATTACGGAAACATTGCTCCAGGGTGGCCAAGGCTGGGAACTCAACATCTAGGGGTATTCAATATTCAGGAAAGATAGGCAAAAAGGAAAAGGAGGTGGGGTAGCATTGCTGGTTAAAGAGAGGATTAACACAATTGTAAGGAAGGATATTAGCTCTGATGATGTGGAATCTGTATGGGTAGAACTGAGAAATACCAAGGCGCAGAAAACGTTAGAGGGAGTGGTATATAGACCTCCAAACAGTAATGCGGAGGTTGGGGATGGCATTAAAAGGGAAATTAGAGAAGTGTGCAATAAGGGCACAGCAGTTATCATGGGTGACTTTAATCTACATATAGATTGGGCTAGTAACAATACTGTGGAGGAGGAATTCCTGGAGTGTATACGGGATGGTTTCCTGGACCAATATGTCGAGGAACCAACTAGAGATCAGGCCATCTTAGACTGGGTATTATGTAATGAGAAAGGATTAATTAGCAATCTTGTTGTGCGAGGCCCCTTGGGGAGGAGTGATCATAATATGATAGAATTCTTCATTTAAGATGGAAAGTGAAGTAGTTGACTCACAGACTAGGGTCCTGAATTTAAATAAAGGAAACTATGATGGTATGAGGCACGAGTTGTGTAGGATTGATTGGGGAATGTCACTCAAAGGGTTGACGGTGGATAGGCAATGGCAAACATTCAAAGATCGCATGGATGAACTACAGAATTTGTTCATCCCAGTTTTGCATAAAAATAAAACAAAAAAGGTGACTCAACTGTGACTAACAAGGAAAATTAGGGATAGCATAAGATCCAAGGAGAGGACATATAAATTGGCCAGAAAAAGCAGTAAACCTGAGGATTGGGAGCAGTTTAGGATTCAACAAAGGAGGACAAAGGGATTAATTAAGAGGGGGAAAATAGAGTATGAGAGTAAGCTTGCAGGGAACATAAAAATTGACTGTAAAAGCTTTTATAGATATGTGAAGAGAAAAAGATTGGTGAAGTCAAGCATAGGGCCCTTGCAGTCAGAATCAGGGGAATTTATAATGGGGAACAAAGAAATAGCAGACCAACTAAATACATATTTTTGTTCTGTTTTCACAAAGAAGGACACAAATAACCTCCCAGAGATGTCGGGTCTAATGAGAGGGAGGAACTGAAAGAAATCAGTATTTGTAGGGAAATGGTGTTAGGGAAATTGACAGGATTGAAGGCCAATAAATCCCCAGGGCCTGATAATCTACATCCTATGGTACTTAAGGAAGTGGCCCTAGAAATAGTAGGTGTATTGCTGGTCATCTTCCAAAATTCGATAGGCTCTGGAACAGTACCTATGGATTGGAGGGTAGCTAATGTTACCCCACTATTCAAAAAAGGTGGTAGAGAGAAAACGGGGAATTATAGTCCGGTAAGCCTGACATCGGTAGTGGGAAAATGCTAGAGTCCATTATAAAAGATGTAATATCAGAGCACTTGGAAAACAGTGACAGGATCGGACAAAGTCAACATGGATTTACAAAAGGTAAATCGTGCTTGACTAAACTACTGGAATTTTTTGAGGATGTAACTGGTAAAATAGATAAGGGAGAACCAGTGGATGTGGTGTATTTGGACTTTCAGAAGGCTTTTGATAAGGTCCCGCATAAGAGATTAGCGTGTAAAGTTAAGGCACATGGGATTGGGGGCAAGGTATTGACTTGGATAGAGAACTGGTTGGCAGACAGAAAGCAAAGAGTTGGAATAAATGGGTCTTTTTTTGAGTGGCAGGCAGTCACTAGTGGGGTACCGCAGGGATCGGTCCCAGGACCCCAGCTATTCACAATGGCCCAGAAATTCGGCTCTCCACAGGTACTCACCCGTAGGCCGAATGGAAGTACGGGTTGTCTGCATGCACTGCGCATGCGCGGGACACCAGCACTTCCGTTCCCCTGAACGAAGGGGTTCAGAGGTCGAACATGCGCGCAGGAGAGGCTGCGCGTGCGCTTTGAACTTAGTTTTTTTTTGCAGGTTTTCACGCGAGGTTAAGCCTGCAAGATTTACACATTTAAAAAGCAGGCGTAAGGCCTGCTTTTTACAAGGTAAGTGGTCAATTAATTAAAATTAAAACATTTTTTCCACAGCTTTATTATTTTGAAATACTTCAAAGCATGGTAAGTTTATTTTTAGCCCTGTTTCTTTATAAAATTATTTTTTTCAAAAATTTAAATTATTGTTAGAAATAGTTATTTAATGTAATTTATAGTTTATTTAAAAAGTGTGATTTAAAAAAAAATTATTTGAAGGTTTATTGCTATTTTGGGGCCCGTAGTATTCATAAGTTTTGACAGGTCTTCGTGTCAATCTTATGAACGGGCTTTTCCCTCCTCCGATTGGCTGACCATGGCTCACGTGATCCCAGGGTACGCATCGCACTAACTACGCCCCTGGGACACGCAAGCACAGCGCGCCGGCAGCTGAGCCAGGCCCCGGAGCGGAATTCCATGGGACCCTACAGCTCAACTGCCGGCGCGCAAGGTAAGTGCAGGTTGGGGGCTTGCACCCGCAGGAAGCCCCGACCCTGTTATGTATTGTGTGTTCTATTGTGTGTTCTTCTCCCACCTGTGGTGGCGCTGTCACAGGAGATAAATGGTCGGGTATTCTCTCGGTTAAGGTTAGCTCTCTTTGTTCAGAACTTCCTTTCCTTCCAATAAAGCACTTCATGTTTGAATCTCTGAGTTCTGAGTCCTAAATTGTGTCTAGTTAGAAAGGTACCGACACAACAAGTGGCAACGAGGAGCGGATGAATCTACGTACGTTACGGGTGCAGTGAGTAAACAGAAAATTTAATTTGTAACGTGAGATGGCTACTTTATTAGGAAACATCGGTGATTTTGATGAAAATGTGGAGCAATGGTGCGCATATATGGAACGTTTTGACTATTTTGTATTGGCGAATGCGGTGGCAAATGAAAAGGTCGTGCCTACCTTTTTGAGTGTAATCGGGCCGAAGACTTTCAATTTACTTCACAGCCTCGTGCAGCCAGATAAGCCAGGAACTAAAGCACATAAGCAACTAGTGGAAATTCTTGGAGCACATTTTTCACCAAAACCTCTGGTTATTGCTGAGAGATTTAGATTTCACAAACGGAATCAAGAGGAGGGGGAATCAGTGACGATGTTTATTGCTGCTTTAAAAAGGTTGTCGGAACACTGCCAGTTCAAGGAGGTGCTGAATGACACCATTAGAGACAGATTTGTGTGTGGTCTGCAAAATGCAGCCACACAGAAGCGCCTTCTTACTGAGGACAACCTTACTCTTGAAAAGGCCATTGAAGTTAGTGTCTCCATGGAGATGGCGGAAAAGGAAGCTCACCAGTTGAGTTCAACAGGGAGAGTTCACAAGGTGTTGTCTGAGCCTAAAGGTGCGCGGAACGGCACATGTTACCGTTGTGGGAAAACGGGCCATCACGCTAATGACTGCTGGTGTACGGAGCTGGAATGCCGAAATTGTGGCAAAAAGGGTCACATTGAACACGTAGAGGTAAAAAAAGAACAGACAGAGCTGGGAAGCATGGAAGCAAAATGTCTGTATTTGGACAAGAGAGGAAAAAGAGTGTTCATTCAGTGCAGTATGATGGAACAAGCAAAACAGAGGGGAGCGACACCTCTGAGGAGGAAGAGGTGCACATACTGACGGTTGCAGGTGGTTCAAATGGCTACTGGGTGTCACCACTGGTGGAGGGACAATCAGTGCGGATGGAGGTGGACACAGGTGCGACTGTGTCCCTTGTTTCAGACACTGTCTACAACAAAATGCTAAAGCATCTTACCCTTCAGCCAACAAACATTGTGCTAAAGACGTATACCGGCAAACCTGTGGCCATGAGAGGCGTCATTGAGGTGACAGTTAAATTGAACGGACAGACTGCAAAACTGCCACTATATGTGGTAAAGGGAAATTACCCATCGCTACTGGGACGTGCGTGGCTAGAGAAAATCACGCTGGACTGGCCTGCAGTCCGCATGATGTCAAAAGGGGAGTCAGGTCTGACTGCAGTGTTAAACAAACATGCAGAACTCTTCAATGGGGAGCTTGGGAGCATGAAAAAGATCAGCGTGAGACTGGACATTAAACCTGACAGCAAGCCGAAGTTTCACAAAGCCCGACCTGTACCCTATGCAATTAGGCCAAAAGTTGAGGCTAACTTGGAGGCCTTAGTCGAGAATGGAGTCCTGGAGCCTGTGAGCGTGAGCAAATGGGCCACACCCATTGTTCCTGTCCTGAAAAAGGATGGATCTGTTCGAATCTGCGGGGATTTTAAAGTGACTATTAACCCGGTGCTGTCTGTGGAACAGTACCCTCTTCCCCTCATTGATGATCTTTTTACAGGCCTGGCCGGAGGGCAAAAGTTCAGCAAAATAGACTTATGCCAGGCTTATCTACAAATGCATGTCGATGACAAATCAAAGGAGCTGCTGACAATTGTGACACACAAGGGGCTATACAGGTACTGCTGCCTTCCGTTTGGAATTACGTCGGCCCCTGCTCTATTCCAAAGGGCAATGGATCAGATTTTGAGTGGACTGCCAGGAGTCCAGTGCTACCTGGACGACATCCTTGTCACTGGGACAAATGAGGAGGATCATCTTCTGAACTTGGATGTGACACTACAACGACTGAAAGAGTACGGACTCAGAGTTCGTAAAGACAAATGTGAATTCTTTCAGTCTTCAGTTGAGTACCTGGGGCATGTGATTGACGCTACTGGCCTGCATAAGGCGCCGCCAAAGGTCAAGGCGATCGTGGAGGCCCCAGCACCCCAGAATGTGAGCCAGTTACGTTCATTTCTGGGGCTACTTAACTACTATGGGAAGTTTATTCCAGACTTAGCAACATTGCTGAAGCCGTTACATCAGTTGCTATGTCAAGGCAAAACATGGAAATGGACTGAACTGTGCAACAAAGCTTTCGCCCAAGCAAAGAAAGCATTGCTGAATTTGGAGGTCCTGACACACTTCGACCCAAAGCTACCCGTGCAGCTAGCATGTGATGCATCACCATATGGTGTGGGAGCAGTCATATCCCACATCATGCCTTCGGGTGAAGAGAAACCTATCGCCTTCACATCACGCACCTTGAACAAGGCCGAGAGTAACTATGTGCAGATCGAGCGCGAGGCCTTGGGAATCGTTTTTGGAATTCGAAAATTTCATCAGTACCTGTTTGGGAGAAGGTTCACACTCCTGACAGACCACCGTCCATTGACTTCAATCTTCGGGCCCCACACCGGAATTCCATCTTTCGCTGCAAGCAGGATGCAAAGGTGGGCTTTACTGTTGTCAGGACACACATACGACATCAAATATCGCAAATCAGACTTGCACGGCAACGCAGATCGTCTCTCGAGGCTACCCTTGCCTGTTACTCCCCCAGAGCCTCGTCAGATAGACATCTTCTACTTTAGACAAGTGGAGGGAGCACCTGTCACTGCAGTTCAGGTGCGAAGGTACACCCGCAACGATCCAGTCCTGTCTGAGGTAATGGATGATGTCATTCGAGGGAGAGCGATAGGAGATTCTCCTAGTTTGAAACCTTACGTTTCAAAAAGAAATGAGCTCTCCGTCCAGGCAGGTTGTCTTCTTTGGGGACGCCGTGTCATCATTCCGCCACCTCTGAGGGAACCTATACTGCAACAACTTCATACAGGCCACAGTGGAATGGTTCGGATGAAGGAAATGGCAAGAAGCTACTTCTGGTGGCCAGGTCTCGATGGGAATATTGAGGAGAAAGCCAAAACATGTTCCCCATGTCAAAGGGTCCGGAATGTTCCACAGCTGGCAACCCTACACCCCTGGGATTGGCCTGCAGAAGTGTGGCAGCGAGTACATGTGGACTTCGCCGGTCCTTTCGAAGGGAAGATGTTTATGGTGGTTGTGGACGCTCGTAGCAAGTGGCCGGAGGTCGCTGTGATGAGGTCTACCATGGCAGAGAAAACAATTGAGAAACTTGGTGAGATGTTCAGCCATTATGGCTCACCGGAACAACTCGTAAGTGACAATGGTCCACAATTTGTATCACAGGAGTTTGCAACCTTCCTGCATGTGAATGGTGTCCAACACATCAGGTCTGCGCCCTATCATCCCTCTACTAACGGCCAGGCAGAAAGGTTCGTGCAAACTTTGAAGCACGCCTTGAAGGCATCGCAAGGTCAGGGCTCAATCCACCAACGTCTGAACAGCTTCCTGTTGTCCTACAGGAACGAGCCGCATGCCACAACCAAAACTTCCCCCGCTTCGCTCATGATGAAGAGGCAGTTGTGGACAAGTTTTGACTTACTCAAACCTCCAAGGGCAGAGCAGGTTGTCCATCGTCAACAACAAGCTCAAGTTGAAAAGAGAGAGAAAAGAGCCAAGGAGAGACGGTTTCATCCGGGAGAGCACATCCTAGCTCTAAACTACAACACTGGACCGAAATGGGTTCCTGCTACGGTAATCGCACAGACGGGCCCTGTGTCTTACACGGTTGAGACTGCTGAGGACGTCGTCTGGAGAAGACACACAGATCAACTGTTGCTAGGAGCAGAGACAGCCACAGAGGCTCCAACGGCTGGTTGGCCTGAACTGTTTCCGAATGATACCGCAAACCAGCATCCTTTGCCACCGTGCTCTTCTCCAACACAGGAAGTCAAAGAGACTGTTCCACCTGTGCAAACTCCTGACTTTCAACTGACACAGGCACCTTCTCCATCCAGGCCTGTGTCAATGCCTACTGCTGTGGAAGCCAGCGATGACCGCCGGTATCCTGTCAGAGAGCGGCGGCCTCCAAGACGCTTGGATCTGTAGGCTTAGTGACTTACCCACAAGACTGGGGCAGAATAAACCCCAGGGTAAAGTCAGGGTTTGAGGCAGTCTACCTCAACCCTAGGTTAGTTGAGTGTATTGAAAGTAACTTACCTATTGAGGAATAATGTGGACCTTCCATTTAAGAGGGGAGGAAATGTTATGTATTGTGTGTTCTATTGTGTGTTCTCCTCCCACCTGTGGTGGCGCTGTCACAGGAGATAAATGATCGGGTATTCTCTCAGTTAAGTTTAGCTCTCTTTGTTCAGAACTTCCTTTCCTTCCAATAAAGCACTCCATGTTTGAATCTCTGAGTACTGAGTCCTAAATTGTGTCTAGGTAGAAAGGTACCGACACAACAGACCCGAATTTCTGGGCCAATATATATTAATGATCTAGACGAGGGAACTAGATGTAATATCTCCAAGTTTGCAGACAACACAAAGCTGGGTCGGCGTGTGTGCTGTGAGGAGGATGCCGAGAAACTCCAGTATGATTTGGACAGGTTGGGTGATTGGGCAGAAGCATGGCAGATGCAATATAACGTGGATAAATGCGAGGTTATCCACTTTGGTGTCAAAAACAGGAAGGCAGATTATTATCTGAATGGCAATAGATTGGGAGAAGGGGAAGTGCAACGAGACCTGGGTGTCCTTGTGCACCAGTCGCTGAAGGTAAGCATGCAGGTGCAGCAGGCGGTTAAGAAGGCAAATGGTATGTTTGCCTTCGTAGCGAGAGGGTTCGAGTACAGGAACAAGGATGTCTTGCTGCAGTTGTACAGGGCCTTGGTGAGACCACATCTTGAGTATTGTGTGCAGTTTTGATCACCTTATCTGAGGAAGGATGTTCTTGCCATGGAGGGAGTGCAGCGAAGATTCACCAGGCTGATACCTGGGATGGCAGGAATGACGTATGAGGAGAGATTGGGTCGATTGGGCTCATACTCGCTGGAGTTTAGAAGAATGAGAGGAGTTCTCATTGAAACTTATAAAATTCTAACAGGACTAGACAGACTAGCTGCAGGAAGGATGTTCCCGATGGCCGGGGAGTCCAGAACCAGGGGTCACAGTCTAAGGATAAGGGGTAAGCCATTTAGGACAGAAATGAGGAGGAATTTCTTCACCCAGAGAGTGGTAAACCTGTGGAATTCTCTACTACAGAAGGCAGTAGAGGCCAATTCATTAAATATATTCAAGAAGGAGTTAGATATATTTCTTAAGGCTAAAGGGATCAAGGGATATGGAGAGAAGGCAGGGACAGGGTACTGAATTTGGATGATCAGCCATGATCTGATTGAATGGCGGAGCAGGCTCGAGCCGCCGAATGGCCTACTCCTGCTCCTATCTTCTATGTTTCTATGTTTGTAACAATTTTGACAGGGACAATAACAGTAACGCTTATCAATTCTTTCAATTTTTCAAGATTTTGTGATGTGTTGAAAAGCTATTCACTACTGTCTGCAAACAATTGTAAATAATTGGGTGTCACAATAACATGTTTTAGAACACATGAAAGCTTAGTGGATTGTCAAAATGATTTATGAAACTGATTATTAAACGTTACATATTCTTTGTTGACGAACCACTAGGTTGGAGCGCTATTCCATTGCCATAGTCTAGTTGGGTTTCAGTGGAGGTAGCTCTGCTGAACTAGAGGGGGCCTGCTCGTCTCTTTATTACAGTTTTACACTATGACACTAATTCAGTATTAAGTCATAAATTAACAACAGCACTGCTGTTAGATATGTAGTGTATATCATTTGAAGACTATTTGTTGAACCAAATTTAAAAGAATGTAACATGGGCGTGATAAGTAAATTTATTCGAAGAATACTATGGATTAAGGGATTCTTTTGGATATGTATATTTTCTTAATTTTACATTATAAGACTAACCTTTGGGTATTTGCAAAGCGTTAGTTTTATTTGTTGTGAAACAAATAAAATTTTATTGTTCCAAGAGTTTTAAGTGTCACAAGAGTAACTATGGTGAGTTTTCAAAATATGCTAAAAATATTGATTTAGGAAGATTAAAAAAAAACGATGATCCAAGAATTAATTAATATTTTTTATTTTATCAGTTACTTGTGATATGCGAAACATATTTTAAATCAGCATAAAAGTTAGCTATGTCTAGTTTTGGGTGATGTGGTATCATAGAGCATTAACATACATCACCAATCTGTCAATACTGAGATATTGAACACAGAGAATTACTTTTCTCTTTTCAGGATAGCCAACTATGTGTGTGAGTGTGTGCAAATAAAAGTACAGTATGTAATGTTTAGGTATATCTAGATGTGTATGTGTGTGTTTACATATGTGCGTGTATACAGTGTATATTCATATAATATGTGTATGTTGAGTGCTTGATGTATACAGTATGTCTTCTTCTTAGGCAGTCCCTCGGAACTGAGGATTGTAGTGTCCGAGGATCAATAATACTCAGACTGCAGGAGAACAATAAAACAGGTATTTACTGAACAGAGAGTAATTCAAGACTGAAATACTGAAGCCTGCTATGGCTTTATGTATAGGGGTGGTCACTGCCGGTACTGCAGTATAGAATCAGTTCTTCTCTTAAAGGTACATACACAACAATTCCTCCCCTTTTAGATAAACAGTACATAACATTCATTTAACAACTAAATAATAACTAATTACAATTACAATTTTCTTTGTACTATATACATCAACTGAAATAATCATTTATAAGTTCAGTCTTTGAGGAGGCTTCCTGATCCTTTCTGGATAGCGCCTTTCCCGAGTGTCTTGCACTTGGTGCGGAGGCGATTCTGGCCCCCTGTCGTCGGTTGGTTCATCAGCTTCCGATGCTACTGTTTCTGGGGTAGATGCTACCTGTACGTTGGGTTCATCACCAGGTACGTATGGGCGAGGCATGGGGTTGACTTGTTCCTGTGACTCTAGGGTCTGGTCAGCATGGCGTCTCACGATGCTCTCCCCAACGTCCACTGTGTACATTAGTGGGCCCTGCCGTGTGCATATCGTTCCTGGCTACCATTTTTCTGTTCGGTAGTCGCGGGCCAAGACTGGTTGCCCTATCTTGAAGCTCCTGGTTGGCTTCTCATTTATGTGCTGGAATTGCTTATCCTCAACATCTCGTCTTATGTTTGGTTTGAGCAAATCCAGGCGATATCTTAGCCTTCGGTTGAAGAACATTATGGCTGGAGCTTGGTTGGTGACTGCATGTGTCGCATTCCGGTAAGCAAACAAGAAATTATCCACCTTGTGTTGTAGTGGTATGTCGTCATTATGCATTGCCTTTATGGCCTTTTTAAAGGTCTGAACAAACCTCTCAGCCAATCCATTTGTGGCTGGATGATATGGGGCAGATGTGTAATGCTTCACCCCATTATTCCTCAGAAACCTCCGGAAATCCTCTGACACAAACTGTGGCCCATTGTCGGAGCAAATCTGTTCTGGCAAGCCATTCCTGGCGAAGATGGTCCGTAGGACTGCAATAGTTTTCTCCGTGGTGGTGGAGGACATTTTGATGACCTCTGGCCATTTCGAATGGGCGTCCACAGCGATTAGGAACATTGAGTCCATAAATGGACCAGCAAAATCAATGTGTACCCGTTGCCATGGAGATGAGGGCCACTCCCATGGATGTAGCGGGGCCTGTGGTGGAGTGTTTTGGACCTTCTGGCATCCTGTGCATCTCTTGGTCATATCTTTGATTTCTTTACCGATTCCTGGCCACCACACAAACGCCCTGGCTAGGCTCTTCATTTTTACCCCTCCCAGATGACCCTCATGAAGCTCATTGAGCACTCTATCTCTCAACTTGGGTGGAATTACCACTCGGGATCCACACATCAAGGTCCCCCGGCACACTGACAGCTGTTGTCTCCTTGGCGAGAATGCTGGCAACAGTGAGTCGCCATGTGCTGGCCATCCCTTCACCGTCAAATCATAGACCCGAGAGAGTGTCGGGTCATTTCGGGTTTCCTTCTCTATACTTGAGTTTGTAACAGGTAGACATTCGACTATGGTCGCATGGAATATCTCAACAGGGTCCACTGCAGGTGCTTCCTCTACCATAGGCAACGGTAGGCGCGACAGCCCATCAGCGTTTCCATGCTGTTTCATACCCTTCTACTCTATGTCGTACTGATGTGCCCCTAGAAAAAGTGACCATCTTTGCAGTCATTGCGCCGTCATCACCGGAACGTCCTTCTTTGGGTTGAAAATGGAGACCGGGGGCTGATGATCAGTCAGTAGGGTGAATTTCTGCCCGTGCAGATAGTGATTGAACTTCTTCACCCCCCACACCAGGCTGAGGGCCTCCCTGTCAATCTGGGCGTAGTTACACTCGGCTGAGGTTAACGAGCGCGACGCAAAGGCTATTGGCCTCTCTGAACCGTCAGGGAATTTGTGTGACAGCACCGCTCCGATGCCGTAGGGAGACGCATCACACGCTAACCGAATCGGTAGTGTTGGATTGTAGTGGGCCAATACTTCTTTTGAAGTGATTAGGCATTTACATTCCTGAAAGGCACGCTTACACTCATCACTCCATCTCCATGTTACTCCAGTTTGCAGTAGGGCGTTCAGTGGGTGCAGAATTGTAGATAAATTTGGCAAGAACTTATGGTAGTAGTTCATCAGCCCGAGGAACGACCTCAGTTGCGACACATTTTCCGGTGCTGGAGCCTTGACTACAGCCTCAATCTTGTCCGGCGACATATGCAACCCTTCCTCATCAATCATGTGGCCACAATACGAGATTTTTCTCCTGAAGAACTCGCATTTGGGGTGGTTGGCTCGTAGCCCATATTCCTGTAATCTCGTGAGCACCTGCTCCAGGTTGGCAAGGTGTTCACTGTCATTTTCGCCCGTAACCAGGATGTCGTCCAAATAACACTGGGTCCTCGGGATCCCTTGCAGGACTTGTTCCATCGCCCTCTGCCAAATAGCCGGGGCTGACGCTACCCCGAATACCAGTCAATTGTACTGGTAAAGGCCTTTGTGAGTGTTTATCATGAGGTATTTCCTAGACGCTTCTTCCACCTCCATTTGTAGATACGCTTGGGCCAGATCAATCTTTGTAAAGCATTTCCCTCCAGATAGTGAGGCGAAAATATCTTCTATCCGTAGAAGTGGATATTGCACTGTGTGCAGGACTGAGTTCACAGTTACCTTGAAGTCCCCACCGATGCGAACCTTCTTCGGTTCCCCAGGCGTGCTGCTCAATGATTTCTTCATTACAGGAATGATGGGTGTGGCCCACTCGTTCCAGTCCACCTTGGACAGCACACCCGAATGCTCCAGGCTCTCCAGCTCTGCTTCAACGGCTGGGCGGATCGCGTAAGGTACCGGTCTGGCCTTAAAAATTTTGGGTTTGCGTTATCTTCGATTTTTATCATTGCCGTTACTCCTTTTAGAGTCCCAAGTCCTTGTTGGAACACCTCTTTCGCGTCAGTTAGAATTTTTGACAGTCGTCCAGGTGTGACGTCATCATCCTTTTTATCAGTCACAGTTAGCGCCTGAATGGAATGCCAATCCAATTGTATTTTTCGGATCCATTCACGTCCCAATAATGGTGGTCCTCCATCTTGTAGTATATATAGATACAGTTTCTGTGTTTCCTTGCCGTTGTATTCAACTGGCACCCTTGTTTTTCCTCTGGGGTAGGCTTTTTGCCCCGTGTATGTCTTCAATACAATGGACGTGTCCTTCAAGGGTATGTGTGAGAATAGCCGTTCATAGTCTCATCGATTCATGACAGTTAGGGCTGATCTGGGGACCCTGCTATCATGAGGATGATCCAAATGGTTCGGTGATCCTCCTTTGCGATCACGTTGTGTAACTTTAGACAACTTAGTCTCCTGCTCCCGGAGTCCTTATCACTCTCCTGATCTTCCGAATTACTGTCTGTCAATTTCTTTACTTTCTTGTACTTTTCCTTACTAGTTCTTGTAGTGTTGGTTTTCTTTCCCGACCTGCAGACTCTTGCTATGTGTCTCATTTTCCCACATTGCCTGCATACTTTGTCCTTAACCCAGCAGTCCTTCTGATCATGGGTTGTTCTGCCGCAGCGATAGCACTTTTCTGCTCCTTACGCCATTTCGTTAGCGCTGTATTCCTGTGGTTTCTGTTGTATTTCCGCAGCTCCCCGTGCTGCTGCTTCGTAGGATACTGCCATGCTGAAAGCCTGTTCTAGCGTCAGGTCCTTTTCCAAAAGTAGTCGTTTCTGGGTTCCTTCACTCTGGAGCCCGCAGACAAACTTATCCCCCAAGGTGTCTGCCAGTCCTGCTCCGAACTGGCAGTGATTCAATAACTTGCGTAGTTCCGTAAGATAGTCAGCATTGTTCTCATCTTTGTGCTGGTTTCTTTTACGGAACTTCAATCTTTCTGCTATCAGCAGCGGTGTAGGGTTTAGGTGTTCCTGTAAGATATTAACAATCTCTTCAAAACTTTTCTCCATTGGTTTAGCTGGGGTAATTAAATTCCGCAATAGGCCGTACGTTCCGCGCCGATCAAATTTAATAATACCGACGCCTTCTTTCCATTGGCCACCTCATTGGCATTGCAGTACACTTCAATTCTTTCCACATACGTGGTCCAGTCTTCTACCTCGTTGTCAAAAGCAGTGATACTGCCACTCTTCGGCATCTTGTGTGATTTTAAATGGCGCCTCCCGCGCTTTTTCTTCTTCCCCAATGTATTAAAATGGCGCCTCCCGCGCTTTTCTTTCTTTCCCAATGGAATAAAATGGCGCCCGCCTCCCACGCTTTTCCTTCTTCCCCTTGTTGCCACGCTGCTCCTAACATTCTACAGGGTAATGGCGGCGACCCGCGGCTTCGGCGCGTCTCACTTTTCCTTCCCCGAGTTCTATCCTCTCCACGCTGCCCTGTTCTTGAGCACCGACCGCGCCCTGTGCGCTCCACCCTCTCTCTCTCTCTTCCTCCCGACGACGCTACACGGCCCCTTTGCAGAGCCGCTCGATCGAGCCCGTGCCCGCCGCAGTCCGGAAGGGTCAGCGCACTACCTGCTACCAGCACGACTTGCTAGAACACCTCGACTGGGGAGCCAGGCCCAGCTCTCCACAGCCTCCCCTGCAACTCTCCGATGGATCCCTGGGCGGTTGCCCGCGGTCGACGCCCGCCGTTCTGACTTCGACCTCCAAGAAGCTTCTCTTCAGGGAAAAGATCCCCGTGAGGTGATGCAGTACTGCAGGTGAGTTCAAACCTGCCATCGCCAGTGTAGTGTCCGAGGATCAATAATACTCAGACTGCAGGAGAACAATAAAATAGGTATTTACTGAACAGAGAGTAATTCAAGACTGAAATACAGAAGCCTGCTATGGCTTTATATACAGGGGTGGTCACTGCCGGTACTGCAGTATAGAATCAGTTCTTCTCTTAAAGGTACATACACAACAAGGATGACTTGCTTCCACATTAAAAATGAGTTCGCAGGTGACTGATGAGTCCAATGCGGGACCTGCAGTCTCTGTCACAGGTGGGGCAGATGGTGGTTGAAGGGGCAGGTGGGTGGGGTGCTTGGGTTGACTTGCGCTCCTTCCGCTGCCTGCGCTTGGCTTCCGCTTGCTCCCGGCGAAGAGATTCAAGGTGTTCGGCGCCGTCCCAGATGCTTCTCCTCCATTTTGTGCGGTCTTGGGCCAGGGATTCCCAGGTGTCGGGGGGAATGTTACACTTTTTCAAGGAGGCTTTGAGGGTGTCCTTGAAGCATTTCCTCTGCCCATCTGGGGCCCTCTTGCTGTGCCAGAGCTCCGAGTAGAACGCTTGTTTTGGGAGTCTCGTATCGGGCTTGCGGACAATGTGACCCATCCATCGGAGCTGATCGAGCATGGTCAAAGCTTCAATGTTGGGGATGTTGGCCTGAGCAAGAACACTGATGTTGGTGCGCCTATCCTGCCAATGGATTTGCAGGATCTTGCGGAGGCAGCGTTGGTGGTACCTCTCCAGTGCTTTGAGGTGCCTGCTGTACATGGTCCATGTCTCTGAGGCATACAGCAGGGCAGGTATCACTGCTATTCTGTAGACCATGAGCTTAGTGCCGGGTTTGAGGTCCTGGTCTTCAAACACTCTCTTCCTCAGGCGACCGAAGGCTTCACTGGCACACTGAAGGCGGTGTTGGACTTCGTCGTCGACGTCTGCCCTTGTTGACAGTAGGCTCCCGAGGTATGGAAAGTGGTCCACGTTGTCCAAGGCCTTGTCGTGGATTTTGATAATCGGGGGGCAGTACTGTGTGGCGGGGGCAGGTTGGTAGAGGACCTTTGTCCTATGGATATTTAGTGTAAGCCCCATGCTCTCGTACGCTTCGGTGAAGGTGTTGACAATGGTTTGGAGTTCGACCTCCGAGTGAGCGCAGACGCAAGCGTCGTCTGCATACTGTAATTCGACGACAGAGGATGGGACAATCTTGGATCTGGACTGGAGGCGACGGAGGTTGAACAGGTTCCCGTTTGTTCTGTAAATTAGCTCCACTCCAATGGGGAGCTTACTGAGGGTGAGCTGGAGCATTGCAGCAAGGAAGATCGAGAAGAGCGTTGGTGCGATGACACAGCCTTGCTTGACCCCGGTTCGTACGTGAATTGGGTCTGTGGTGGAACCGTTGGTCAGGATCATGGCTTGCATGTCTTCATGAAGCAGGCGGAGGATGGTGACAAACTTTTGAGGGCAGCCGAATTTGAGGATGACACTCCATAATCCCTCACAGTTGACAGTGTCGAAGGCCTTTGTGAGATCAAAGAAGGCCATGTACATCAGTTGGTGCTGTTGGTACAGTATGTATGTGTTTTATATAGGCACAAAATACTTTTAGCTTGTTTTCATCTTGTTGGTTTTATCCAACTCTCTAATAATTTGCTTTGACAGGCAGAAGACCTGAAAGGAAAAGTTCTGGTTTCTATCAAGTTGGATTCATTTTCTATCTCCTTATGTTAACAGCAGCAGTTTCTTTCTTGGAATACAAATGTAAGTGAAAACTATGGATTGAAATGTCACTTGGGTTTCACATTGCAAAATTGACACAATGTAGTAGCTTTCTTCATTAATAAATAGAAGCATCAGATTTAAGCCAGATATTGGTAATAAATTAACTTTCTAATAAATGTTAAGGTTTTTGGATGTGAGGGGGGAAGCATAGAAAATATAAAATATGATTTATAAGCTGGATATATGGAGCTTATTAAATAGCTAATTTCATGATGGCATCACCATAGGGCAGCCTTTTAAAAACAATTAACTTAATTATCCAAATCCAATATTATAATGTCCACAATAACGCATGAGATGGTATTTTTAATTTAATCAGCTTTTTCTCTGTAATGTTAAGTATGCAAATTGTGAACTAAGCTAATATTTTGATTTGATTTCGGATTGTGTGATAAGAGAAGAGATATCTCCAATTTTCCAATTTATACTTTGGTGATCCAACATATCATCTGTATGTTAAAACTCTGCTCATAAACAAGTTAAAGATAACAGTAATATTTTATTTCATAAGGTCTGATTAAGTGTCATAATTAAATACTCATGGTTTTATTTCTTTTTCTCATTTTTACTAGCACCTTCCTTAGTAAATTAATTCAACTTTTACTTTAAGTCAACATGAGAAGTGAAATTACAGCAAAGTTTGAATAGTGCAGTGGCATGTTTAGACTTTGATTTAGAACAGGTATTTGCATAAATGGTGTTGGGTAAAAATATATTATTATACTCTAGCAATACAAAATTCAGTTTGCATATCCGACTATTAATATATCCAAGGGCTGGTAGCATTTACCAGATACAAGCTTTAAACCGAAATAGTGAAGACAACATTTTTTATTTACAGAAACTAACGGAGAATTTAGCAACCTGTAAATTATGCTGTGCAATATTATCATATAAAAATGATTTATATCAACTGTTTTGACTGCTATTTATTTTAAATGGAGCTGCTACTTTAGTGAGCAGGCATAAATGCTGTTCTGGGTCACAGGTAAACATTAATACCAAGGAAAGAAAAAAAGTCAGGCATTTATGTAGCATCTTACATGACCTCAGGACGTCCTAAAGCGTTTTACAGCCAATGAAGTACTTTTGAAGTGTAGTCACTGTTGTAATGTAAGAAACGCAGCAGCCAATTTGCGCACAGCAAGCTCCCACAAACAGCAATGTGATAAAGGGTAGGTCATGTCTAACAAACCTAATTGATTTTTTTAGGAAGTAACTAAAGTATTAGCCAGGGGAATGTCTATGGATGTAGTTTATATGGACTTTCAGAAGGCATTTGATAAAGTTCTACATAAGAGATTGTTAGCTAAAATTAAAGCTCATGGAATTGAAGGTAAATTATTGACCTGGTTAGGAGATTGTTTAGGTGCTAGAAGACAGAGAGTAGGGATAATGGGTATGCACTCAAATTGAAAAAGAATGACTTGCATTTATATAGCCACTGGTCGTCCTAAAGCGCTTTTACAGCCAATGAAGTACTTTTTCAAGTGTAGTCACTGTTGTAATGTAGGAAACACAGCAGCCAATTGGCGCACAGCAAGCTCCCACAAACAGCAATGTGATAATGATCAGATAATCTGCTTTTTGGTGATGTTGGTTGAGGGACAAATATTAGCCAGGATAGTAGGGATAACTCCCCTGCTCTTCTTTGAAATAGTGCCACGGGATCGTTTATGTCCACCTGAGGGCCGATGGGGCTTTGTTTTAACATTTCATCCGAAGGATGGCACCGTCAACAGTGCAGTGCTTCCTCAGTACTGCACTGGAGTGTCGGCCTAGATTTTGTGCTCAAGTCTCTGGACTGGGTCTTGAACCCATAACCTTGTGACTCAAAGGCAAGAGTGCTACCACTGAGCCACAGCTGACACCTGAAGGAATCAAATGGAAGTTGATTCCAGAGGGATCAATTACCATTTGAATAAGGGCCTACCAGCATTGGACCATCTTGAAGTTTAGCCTCCACTCTCCAGCCGGTCAGGCCTTTTGTGATCACCTTTGGACTGGCAGGGTAGTGCTTTGATCTTCCAGTGGGCCAGTAATGTGGGAACCCCTGTTGCAATGCTGCAACACAGGCATCTGCCTCTATTAATCAAATGACCCCATCTCTAGGATTTGGGACGGGCGTCACTACCAAGTGAAAGCAGCAAGTAAAAGTTCCCACCACCGCCACTGTGGCAGTGTAATGATGCTGTGGACTTTTTAGACTGTTATTTGTAACACATCGGCATTTTTAATAAATTTCAGTTTCTTGAAATATATAGATAGCAACATAAATAGAATGAAAAATGTTTTGAGTTACATCACTCTTATTTGAATACACGAGAGGTAGTGACTATTTCAGTTTTTTTTATATACCTTAATACATGTTGATAGAATGTTGTAGAATGTATCAACCCCAGGATATTACTCTCGTATAAAATTTTAACTATGCTTTTTACATGTATCTCTAATTTGCTTCTCCTCTAGCCAGCTCTCTACAGAAAGATACGGATGAACTTAACGATGCAGAAGAAAGACTTTCTGTATTAAAATTGTTCCTGGAAAAAACAAAACACCCCAGTTTCACTTACGATGAAGGTACAAATACTTCTAGTGAATTAGATGAATTTTCAAGTGGGAAACTGTCTACAGAAAGCTTGATTTTCATCCAAGGCTTTAAAAACATATGGCAATAGTTAAAGATCATTAATTCATCCATCTATCTATCTATATATATAAATCGGTATATCTGTCTGTCTGTCTGTCTGTCATTCTGTCTGTCATTCTGTCTGTCATCGCCTGTGCGTCTGTCGGGCTATGCGCTCGAAAGTTACAGGGCGTACCTACGCGCGCGTTACCTCCAAAGAAAGCTTACGCTTCCGAGACGGTTTTAAGCGTATTTACGTTTCGGCCGGGCTAAAATCGCGCCCGCGGTATCCGAAAAACCTTAACATTCCGCTCATTAGCATCTCATTATCTGCTCATTAGCGACAGAGTGACCTCGAGCACGACCAATCGTACGTTGGGTTGCTGGCGTGTGCCGCCGGGCCAATCGGTGCGTGTGTGGCCGGGCCTTATCGTTCTGAACCGAGGTGAGTCGCCGCCATCTTGATTCCAAACTTTTCCTTTTTCCCGCTTTCTGCGTCTTTAAAAAAAACGTTGCTTTTAAAACACTAAGGGCTAGATTTTCAGTAGCTTGCGCCAGCAGTTAGCGCCTTAAGAGAAGTGATTTCCGGGCGCTATGCGTGTAGCGCCCGGGCGCAGCGCAGTTTGCGCTCCGCCCCAAATTAAGTTGCCCGTTAGCGCCGGCGCAAAGTTTAGCGCCCGCCCGGATGCGCGCGCAGAAAATGACGTCACATCCTCGTGCAACGCCCTTTGGCCGCCCCGATTGCAAACTTCAGTCGGACCGCCCCATTGTGCGGCGGGCGGCCGGAGCGTTTGGAAAAAGGAACGCAACACAACCAGCGCGGGCCCCGGGGGGCGCTAATTAAAGGGAACGTCCTCTCCAGTATAAAGGCCATCCTTTTTTCAGATAACAGTCTTGTGCAACGCATTTCTGGAGACACAACAAGGAGGATAGCTAACTGGTTTCAAGCAGCAAGAGGCAGGTATTTTTGGACTCAGGCAATAGCGCTGCAAGTGGCCATTTGGAAATTAGACTGTTTGCCAGGATTTGATGGGGGCTGCATGGGGTGCCAACGCGCAGCTGCAGCGCCATATCCGTAGGGCTCGCAGACGCATTGTGAGAGGGGCAGCCCTGGCTAGAGGCAGAGGGGGCTACAGGCGTCGGCCACGTAGGCCTTACCCAGTCAGGCTATACCGCCAGCAGCGCTCCTACCTAAACATGAGTGCCGCGCGATGTGTTAGAAGGCTCCGATTCCGAAAGGAGGTGATTGCAGAGATCTGCCACCTGCTTCGCCGAGATCTGCGGCCAAAGCTCAGGTGCAGGACGTCTCTGTCGGTGGAAGTGAAGGTGACGGTGGCATTGAACTTCTATGCCACCGGCTCCTTCCAATACGCTGCTGGGGACATAGCAAACATCTCCCAGTATGGCGCGCATCGCTGCATCCGCCACGTGACCGAAGCACTGTTCAGAAGGAGAAGCCAATTCATCTCCTTCCCCATGGCCCTCGAGAGCCAGCATCAGCGCGCATTGGGATTTGCCAGACTCGGGGAATTCCCCTTGGTGCAGGGCGCCATTGACTGTACGCATGTGGCTTTGCGGGCCCCTCTGGAGCATGGCGAGCAGTATCGCAACAGGAAGGGCTACCATTCTCTGAATGTGCAGCTGGTCTGTGACCACAAGCAGCGCATCATGGCAGTCAATGCCAGCTTCCCAGGCAGCAGCCACGATGCCTTTATCCTGCGGCAGAGTACTGTGCATGACATGTTCCAGGCACAGCCTCCCCCAAGAGGATGGCTCATCGGGGACAAAGGCTATCCTTTGTGCACCTGGCTCATGACCCCGCTTCGCGTGCCCAGGACCGCTGCTGAAGAGGCCTACAACGAGAGCCATCAAACCACCCGCAACATCATCGAGCTAACTATTGGGGTCCTCAAGCAGCGGTTCCGCTGCCTTGATCGCTCCGGAGGAGCTCTCCAGTATTCGCCGGACCGGGTCTCCCAATTTGTGGTGGTTTGCTGCATGCTACACAACCTGGCTATCCGCAGGACTCAGGCACTGCCACCTGACGTTGGACCAGCACCTCAGGAGGAGGAGCAGGAGGAGCATGAGGAGGAGGAGGAGGAGCAGGAGTACGTTCCCAGGAGGGAGCGACCAGGGCCAAGGGCCGCACGACGCCACCTTATTACACGGTACTTCTAAGCCCCCTGTCAGGGAATGGCCAGGGGCCATGAGGGAAGATGAATGCAGCCGCTCCGCAAGCCCTCAGCCGGCGAAGCCAACAAACACTAAGAAGAACAACCATGGAGACTGCATGAATAAAGATAATTTTTTATTGCACAAAAATGAAAAGCCCTTCCCACATGAATCCCCAAAAACAATAAACGGGCCCCACAAAAAGCCCAACAAACGACTCACTCGCACAAACTGGGGAGGAGCCACTCCACCTTTATTGAAACCGGGCCTCAACGTCGGCCTAACGCAAAAAATAAGCCCTCCAAAAGCACAACCATGGGCAAAATAAAGATGGCCACCGCCATATTAAAGGAAAGCTGGCCACACCCTCTACTGAGTGGCCCGCGAGGGCGAGACCTTGGCCAGCATTTTGCCTCCCCTGCCCTGCCTGCTGCTCCTTCGCAAGCTCTGCCCAGTGGCTGCTGCGAGGCTGGGGGAAGGCGCCTGAGGCTCAGATGCCCTTCCGCCAGATGCCGCTGGGGGGCGGCCTACACGGCGTTTGGGCCTCGAGGGGCCGTCTGCTGAGTGGCGCACCTGAGCCTGGCCACCATCAGCTGCAGCCGCTTGCCGTTGACGCCCCAGAGGGGGAATGGCGGCGACGGATGGCGCAATGTGGGCCAGCTGGCGTCTGGGATGCGCTGGCTGGTGCTGTGGCGCGGTGGCACTCGGCCGGGCCCGCACTGCAGGATCCGCAGCAATCAGCCGACGGGCGGCTTGCTGGGATGGTCCAGCGCGGCGCCTGCCCTGGCGATGCCTGCCTGAGACAGCGCGTGTGGCAGCAGTGAGTGGCCCTGTGGTCCTGGTGTGCGCGCGCATCACATCCGCCAGGGTCTTGGCGGCATCAGTCAGCATGCGGCCAGTCGCGGCAGTTGCTGCCCCGAACTCGCGCACACTGGTCGCCAGCGACTCGATGGCCTCAGGCATGCGCCCCACCACGCTCATGAGCTCCGTGTGGCGCCGGTCCGAGTCGTCGGCCATCTTATCCAGCTTCCGCACCTCCTCCGAAGTGAAGGTGTCCGGACTGGAGTCGCGACTCTCCCGCTGGGGAGGAGGGGGCCGAACTAGGGGACCCTTGCCGCGTTGGTGACGGCGAGTGTGCCGAGCAGCAGCACTCCCCTCTGATCCTTCCCCCCTTTGGGGGGAAGGCCGCGGGCCACGCGCACGGCTCCTGGGTGGCTGGACGCCACTGGTCCCAGAAGCTGCATTGCCCTGCGACAGTTCCTCCAGGCACTCGTCCAGTGAGGAGGTGTCAAGCATTTCCTCCTCTCCTGCGGGACGTGACTGTTCCCCCGAAGGTCCGGCTTGCTCCTCCTCCTCCTCCTGGTCGGAGGTGCTGTCACTGGCAGCCTCAGGGTCCTGGTCGTCACCAGCTGAAAGCAGGAATGCACAAGAGTAGCTTCAGAGTGAGGAGACGGCGTCAGCGAGGGAGTTAGGACTGGTGGGATTCAGCGCATTGGTGGGACAGTGGCAAAGGAGGTAGCTCGGATGGGCCAGTGCGACGCAAGAGGGCCAAAAGGCGAGGTCCTTACCATTGCCGGGCAGTGGAGGGTCGGATACACCGCACGCTGTGGGGACAATCACACGGGCTCCCATGAGCACACACACGCGCTCCTCCAGCCGAGTGAGCTTCTGCAGCTTGGCGCGGCCACCCCTGGCACGGGCCTGGCGATTAAACGCTACTTTAGCCTGCAAGAGAAAGGACGGGCTGTAAGTGCGCAGTGAAGCCCTGATGTAGTGTGCACTGCCTCCCATGGTGGAATAGCTTGGACAGAGTGAAGCCCTGATGTAGTGTGCACTGCCTCCCATGGTGGAATAGCTTGGACAGAGTGAAGCCCTGATGTAGTGTGCACTGCCTCCCATGGTGGAATAGCTTGGACAGAGTGAAGCCCTGATGTAGTGTGCACTGCCTCCCATGGTGGAATAGCTTGGACAGAGTGAAGCCCTGATGCACTGTGCACTGCCTCCCATGGTGGAATAGCTTGGCCAGAGTGAAGCCCTGATGTACTGTCCACTGCCTCCCATGGTGGAATAGCTTGGCCAAAGTGTAGAGTGCCGAATGGCCATTTGATGCTCATGACTGTCCCAATGCTGCTGGCTGAGGGCTGGCCAATAGGACTTTCAGGTCCCTTTGCCCATCATGTCAGGTGTACATGCAAGAATGAGGAGGAGACTGGAAAGGCTACTCACCCTCACAATCCTGGTCAGATCGTTGTATTTCTTACGGCATTGTTTGTGGGTCCTGGGGGCCTCGCCGGTGAACGTCACCCTCTGGGCGATCTGCTTCCAGGCTTTGGTGTAGTCGTGGTGGGTTGGATTCCTCCCACTCTCTGGAAACAAGATCTTGCGCCTCACCTCCAGAGCTGTGACCATTATGTCCAGATCACCCTCTGAGAAGCGCAGGGCACGCTGACGGGCCTTCTCTGGCGTTGCCATGACTCCCTGAGGCTGAGCAGTAGTGTTGAGGCCTCTTTGCAAGGCTGCAGTGTGCAGGGCGTGGCAGCAGACCAATTCGTCCCTTCCCCCTTTAAGAGCTGGTCGGCACCACGGGGTCTGCTGTCAGTGCAAAAATGACCGCACCCGTGCTGCGCCCCGCCTGGGCGCTATCCCTCTGGACCGCCGGCTTAGCGCCTAAAGGTAGGAGTGCAACGCCTCTTTTAGCGCTCCACCACTCTCTTAGGGCGAAGCCACTGAATTTCCGGCAACGGGGCGCTACTTTGGGGCGGGCGCTAACTTCGGGCGGGCGCTAAGGTTAGCGCCCCAAAACTGTCTATACTGAAAATCTAGCCCATATTGTTTTAAAAAAAAATGATTTAGAAACGAATTAACTTATCTAATCTCATTAATTTTCCTACCTTTCCCCGTTTTTCCAGGTAGGCCTCGAAGCCTCGGCTTCTCCTTCGCACCCACGCCCGAGCTAGGCACCTCCCGGCCCCACTCGAAGGCTGGAGGGCCGAGCCTCAGCCCAGCGCCGCTAGGGTGCATGCGCAGCAGGAGCTGAGACGCAGCATCTCTCTCTGGCTCGGCCGGGGGGCGGGGCTTGCTGAGCGTCAAGCGTTACCCTGGCAACCGGGTCCGCCGGCCGTCTCGCACAGCCGCAGTCGGCAGTCTTCACCTCGGGGGGGGGCCGCGACCTTCTGCGGGGGCCGCGACCCACGGGGGGCCGCGACCCTCGGGGGGGCCGCGACTCTCGGCGGGGGGCCGCGACCCTCGGGGGGGGGCCGCGACCGCGTTATCTGAAAAACCTTCAACATTCCGCTCATTAGCATCTCATTATCCGCTCATTAGCGACAGAGTGACCTCGAGGTCGACCAATCGTACGCCGGCTTGCTGCCGCGTGCGGCCGGGCCCTCCTACGGTCGAGTGACGGGACGATTGACCAATCCTACGCTTTGGTCACCTGACGGTCGACCAATCAGTGCGTGTGTGGGCGGGCCTTATTGTTCTGAACCGAGGTGAGTAGCCGCCATCTTGCTTCCATTCTTTTTCCTGCTTTCTGCGTCTTTCTTTTCAAATATACATTTCCAGCAAAATAAAATTGAATTTATTAAATTGTTTTAAAAAAAATCACTCATTTGTAAATATTTTCTCTAACCTGAATATTCTTTTTCCTACCTTTCCCCGTTTTTTTCTTAGGCCTGAAAGCCTGGGCCTTTCTTGCCCAGCCAGGCCCGAGCTAGGTAATTGGGCTTCTGCTAAGCTCCTCACCCCCCCCCCGTGTCACGTTACCCGGGGCAACGGCGTCAGCCATGAGGGTCAGGGTGCGCGCGCAGCAGGAGCAGGTGAGACGCGGCGTCTCTCTCTGTTCCGCGCTCGGCTCGGGCGGGGGGGGGCGGGGCTCTCGAGAGTGCGGATCTCGGCCTTGGTGAGCGGGGCTCTCGGGAGTGCGGGGCGGGGCGGCTGGGGCTTGGAGAGCGGGGCTCTCGGCCGGGGGGGGCGGGGCTCGGAGAGCGGGGCTCTCGGGAGTGCGGGGCGGGCTCGGAGAGCCGGGCTCTCGGGAGTGCGGGGCGGGGCGGCTGGGGCTTCGAGAGCGGGGCTCTCGGGAGTGCGGGGCTCTCGGGAGTGCGGGGCGGGGCGGCGCGGCAGGGTTACCCCGGCAACCGGTCGTGGCCGTGGCCGTCTCTCAGCCTCAAGCCCTCCCTTCCTCCCTCCCCCTCCCCGCCCTCCCCCCCTTCCCACCCCCCCGCCCTCCCTTCCCTCCCCCCCGCCCTCCCTTCCCGCCCCCCCTTCCCTCCCTTTTCCCCCCGCCCTCCCTTTTCCCCCCCCGCCCTCCCTTCCCCCCTCCCGCCCTCTCTTCCCCCCTCCCGCCCTCTCTTCCCCCCCCGCCCTCTCTACCCCCCAGTCACTCTCTCTCTTCCCCCCCAGTCGCTCTCTCTCTCTCCCCCCCCAGTCGCTCTCTCTCTCTCCCCCCCCAGTCGCTCTCTCTCTCTCTCTTCCAACAACAATATGCCCTCGAAAAAGCCTCGGCACCGCCAGGCACTTCAGCTAGTTAAGGCTACAGCAGACTATGGGAATAAAATGCAAGAAGACTTATGGAAAATCAACATGAACAACGATAAATTGATACTGCAGATACACAATCACTCGTCCACAAGAGGTACAGTATTTGAACAGTTTCCTATAATCATTGTATTTTCCCATTTTCTATATATTTTGAAAGAAAGATTACATATATTTTTGTTTTCTGTTTCATGCTTTGATAAACTGATGGAGTAATTCTGCATTTAATAAAACTTTTGAGTTACATATTTAAGCCCACCAGGTCCTAAAGGCAACAAAGGAGAAGCAGGAACAAAAGGTAGGTAATGACGGGGAAAAAAAATCCGACTCTACTTGCTCAATTTTTGGGGGATTCTGTTTGTTAAATATTTTCAGTATTACACATGAAAAATTTGCAACAAATTGCTTTATGCTTTTACAATAGATGTGGATGGGTATTCACCTTTGTGCCAGTCTAGTTTGCTGAATTTAAATAACGGTGGTTGCAAATTCCTCTTGGTGCACAGAGAATGTGTTAAATGAGAGGCCATTTTTTTCTCTCATTTTTAACAATACACTAATTTACTTAGTGCAGTAATTGTCTTGCCAAAGCAAAGTCTGGCTTCAGTTTGAAGATAAGAGTGTGAAAGCCCTGGCAAGTGGACATGGAGGCCCCGATATTTACGGGGAGGTGAGGAGGATGCGACTGAGGCCGCAAATGGTCGAAGAACCGGCAAAGCTGTGGACGCGGAGATCCCTCTGATCTTAACTGCAGGGCCTGATTTACATCTTGTAGCTCTGCCTCCTGCCTGGCGGCCGGCCAAATGGACAGCCTGGCTAGCTGACAGGTGGGAGGAAATGCTAGCAACAGGAGGCCGCAGCGGGAGACCCTCGGGGATGGTTTCAGGCAATCGGGGGGCGTGGTTGGGGGGATGATTGACAATCGTGAGGGGGGGAAGGAAGCTCTGGTTAACAATCGGGAGGAAGGGTGGTGATCAGCAATCGGCAGGGCTGGGGGGAGGTAGGCACTGTTAAGGAAGCTCCGGTCGGCAATCGACCCTCTTCCACCCGTCATTGAGGGCTTTATATTGAGGCCAGAGCATGTCTTGTGCAACCTGATCAGCCTGGGATCCTGCTATAGCTCCTCCGCTGCTTCCAAACAGTAGAAGAGTTCCCATTGGAAAAACCATGGTTGACATTAATGGGGTTTGGGACAAAAAAAAAGTGTGGTGCAATTGGCACAAAGGCTCATTAAAACCTAATTATCAGCAGAAAAAAATAGCAAAAATAGTCAAGAAATTATGCATGATTACAGATTGAATATACATACCAGTGCTCTTAAAAATCAACTATGGCAGCAGCTAATTTAAACAACATTGGACACCCATTTTACATGGTTGTCCTTTAGAAATAATAAGAGCAATTTTAACCCTGCCCACCCGGTGGTGTGGGGTGTTTGAGTGTCCTGCCATGGAGAGGCTGAACCTTATTAACATATTTAAATCAGGCAATTTGGAGCCAAATTTAAAGTTAACGGGTTGCAAGGGAGGTGGGTAAGTGCCTCTTTCAGCACTCCTTGTGGGAGTTAAAATTACCTGGAGTCCTTGCCCACTGAGATCCTGCTGTCTTATCGCATGTTCCAATTTTAACCTGCTCTTCTGAGCAAGTGGGAATGATACCCTTTGGCAACCGTTGGGGCCCTTCTTTAAATATGTAGATCGGGCTCCGATGACATCAGATACGACGACGAAGAACACCTGAGTTAAAATCGGGATTATTGTCTTGCACAATAGAATGTTGGGAAATGATGTGCAGGATGTACCTCCCATCAAAATGGATATTTTAAAAATCACTCCCCTATTTAAGGTGTATGTTTTGTATGCCTCTGGCACCTACCCCCAGACACAACACCATGGCATGAAATGAATGGCATTTTCTTAGGACAGAAATCCTGCCCATTTACCTCTACCAGTCACCTGATTTATGCTCTTACAACAGGCAGCCAGCAGCAGAAAATGTAGGTATTAATGTCTAGACTCACATAAAAAATGGTCACTTGGCACTAGCACCCTAAACTGCACTCAAACAGCAGTCAGTGTTTGCAGAAGAGGGGAAAAAAAGAAAGACGTGCATTTATATAGCGCCTGTTATGACCTCAGGCCACCCCAAAAGCACTTTACAGCCAATGCTGTACTATTGAAGTGTAGTCACTGTTGTAACATAGGAAACGTGGAAGCCAATTTTGTGCACAGCAAGGTCCCACAAACAGCAATGTGATACCAAGAGAACTCCACTGCTCTTCTTCAAAATAGTGGCATGAGATCTTTTACGTCCAGCTGAGAGGGCAGACTCTTGGTTTAACATATCATCCGAAAGTTGACACCTCTGACAGTGCAGCTCTTCCTCAGTACTGCACTGAAGTGCCAGCCTAGTTTTTGTATTCAGGTCTCGGGAGTGGGACTTGAACCCACAACCTTTTGACTCCGAGGCAAGATTGCTGCCTTTGAGCAATGACTGACACCAAGGGAAGAAAGGGAGAAGAATATCAATTTTTTAAATAAAGTTTCATAATGTTTGATGGACACTACGATGGAAGTTATTAAAGTAATCCCCAATAATTGTACTTGCTGTTAATATTCAATGTTGATTTAGGAGACCATGGCAGTAACGGAGTTCCTGGTTCCAAAGGAGATAGAGGGCTGCAAGGGAATCAAGGAAGGATGGGTGAAAAAGGAAGTCAGGGTAAGTAACAAAACATTTCTTCTTTTCATGCATTCATTCCTTCCTCTCTTTAGGTTGTCCCTTGGTTGTGAATCAGTTCTCAACCAAAAAAGTGAAAAGATGACCAACTGCCATTGCCACTCTTAAACTGGGACTATGAAGTGCATAAGATCAGCTCAGGATTTTGTGGTGTATGTGCCTTTAAGAGCTCCTGTGTACTGTAATGCCGGTAGTGGCCACTCAGGCTATATAAGCCTGTATAGTGTCTTGTATCTTTTAGTTCACCTCCAGACTTTGTTCAGTAAACACCTGTTAAACCAACTCCTGCATTCCGTGTCTCCATTAACACACGGATACAACAGATTTCAATGGTGTTTATTATCCATTTCCCCTGTGCAAATACGTAGCTTCTGCTTGGCACTTTCATCTGCTAATGTAGCTAAAGTTAGGAATCTAGCTGATAGGTAATTATGAACCTGCCACTTTAAAGTGAACAAATAGAAGTATTAAAACAAAAGTAAAATACTGTGGATGCTGGAAATCTGAAATAAAAGCAGAAAATGCAGGACAAAAGCAAATCTCCCCCTGGCCTTTCCGATCCACCCCTCCCCCCGACATTTCCAATCCCTCTCGCTGTCCCCTCCCCAACCCAGCCTTTCCAATCTCCCCCCAACCTTTCCAATCCCCCCCCCTGCCCCCCCCCCACCCACCTGGCCTTTCCAATCTCCCCCCCCCACCCCAGCCTTTCCAATCTCCATAAATGTGAACATTTACTGAGCAGAAATAAAAAATATTTTTACGAATCTGCATCTTCTTCACAGAAATTTGGCATCGTAAGAATGAATGGAAGAAAGTCTCGGTAATGGGAAAAAGGATTCTTCCTAAACTTGCTATTAAGTTGTGTAAATTTGTGGTCCATATTTTAGCAAATAGATTTTTTCTACACAGTAGGTGTAGTGAAATCGTTAATCCAATATGTATAAGCGAGTTTTGTTACACTCATCTCACAGAAGGACTCTTCCCCTTAGATCTTTCTTTCCCTTCACTGTACTGATACAAATTTTTGGTCTTATTTTGGGTCTACAAACATCTTTAGGTGTAAATGGATTAAAAGGTGAGAAAGGCAGACAAGGAGACACTGGACCAGCGGGGGCTGTTGGCTTAATTGGAAGCAAGGGCGAGAAGGGTGACCCAGGAAAAGTTGGTAAGCTTTGAGCATATGAATAACTTACTTCTATAAATCAGATGTGAATATTTTCTTAACTTGAAATAAACTTTTTTAATATGTTTAATATTTTAGGATCCATGGGTCGTTCTGGATTGAATGGCCAACGCGGAGAAAAGGGTAACTTTATGAAATGAAATCATATTGGTCACTTCTTGTGTGAAAAACTTTCTGACCTCAGTCTTAAATTTGCCTTTTGCTAGTTTGAACCTTGTCCTGGTGTCACAGTTGATTTTGAAGTGATTTGATTGCTGTACATTGATCTTTACTCTCGTGATATACACTGGAAGTAGGTAAGAACATAAGAAATAGGAACATGGAGCAGGCCATTTGGCCCCTCGAGCCTGCTCCACCATTCAATAAGATCATGGCTGATCTGATCTTGGCCTCAACTCCACTTCCCTGCCCGCTCCCCATAACCCTTGACTCCCTTATCATTCAAAAATCTGTCTATCTCCACCTTAAATGTATTCAATGACCCAGCCTCCACAGCTCTCTGGGGTAGAGAATTCCACAGATTCATGACCCTCTGAGAGAAGAAATTCCTCCTCATCTCCGTTTTAAATGGGCGACCCCTTATTCTGTAACTATGCCCCTGAGTTCTAGATACCCCCACTGGGGGAAACATCCTCTCTGCATCTACCTTGTCAAGCCCCCTCAGCATCTTATATGTAATAGGGTAATAATTTCTCAGTCCAGCTAGTGTGCTTACCTGCCCATACTGTATTCCAGTAAAAAGTGTTTACAGTTATATGGGCGATCGATTGATGTGTACAGAGATACATTCCAGAATGGACAGGTCCTTGAAGAGTGCCAAATGTTTCTTGATGTTCAAAAAGGAAAACAGATCCTCCCATTCCTTTAATCTATAGACCAATTTTGGGATTAATCACTGGGCAGACAACTAAAAAGAATAATGCCTAGGTTGGTATATTCAGATAAATGAGACCATGAGTTGATAGACAACCTATAACACCTGTGACATCATTCCACTGATGCTTTCTCTCTGTGTTTGTTTTTTTAATATATATTCCCCCTTTTTTTGATGGTATTAATACGCTTGTCCGCCTTTTATTTTTCAGTTCTGAAGGAGGGTCCGCACCCAAAATGTAAACTTGATCTGTTCTCTCCTCAGACATTGACTGACCTGCTGTGCGTTTCCTGCATTTTCTCTTTCTGTTTTAGATTTCCAGCATCTGCAGTATTTTGCCCTAGCTTTGTAATGCAGTTCATATCTGACACTGGGGAACTGCTTATGCTTATCCACATAGGATAAATACTTCAAATGGTAGAGAAACTGAGTTGAGAGAGTGTGGTAAGTGGGAGAAAAGTCATTTAAGTGTATTTTGTGAATTTTAGTGTGTTAAAAAGTTAATTATTTGAAGTGAGTTAATTTTTTAAGTGTAAATTAAACTGCTGGGGAGTTTAAACCGGAAGTAGAATCCGGGTATAAAAGGGGCGGGACTAGTGCAGCTGTGGGCAAGTGGGAGGTGAGGGGGTGTTTTTGCTCTGTTTTGTTCCCCACTCCCAGGCTTAGACAGCACTGCGGAAGCGGAGCAGCGAGACGAGTCAACCAAACAGGCCCCACAGACAGTATTCAAAGAGGAGGTTGGTGATCAGCTGGTTGGTAGGTTTTCTTCCTTCTCTTTTATACCTTTAAGTTGGTAAGTCCTATTGAATAGTGGTGTGATATTATCATCTATATCCGGGCAGAGTCTTCATAACTAATAATAAGAAATTTAATTAATTATATAGAATGGAGCAGGTGATGTGTTACTGTTGCGAGATGTGGGAGCCGGTGGACCCCATTGAGGCTCATGGTGATTACATCTGCGACAAGTGTTTGCTGCTAGAGGAACTCCGGCTCCGTATTGAGGTGCTTGAGACCGAGCTTCAGACACTGCGACACATCAGGGAGGGGGAGAAGTTCCTGGACTCTATGTTTCAGGAGGTAGTCACACCTATGAAATTAATTAATTCAGATGTAGTCCGTGGTCAGGGACAGGAGGGTGTGACTATGAGTGAGGCAGGTACAGGGATCCAGGAGGTAGTGTTGAAGGAGCTGCAGCCCTTGCTCTTGTCAAACAGTTTCGAGATTCTTTCTCCCTGTGAGGGTGGGAGCGGGGACTGCAGGGAGGATGAGCAACCTGGCCATAGCACTGTGGAACAGGGGGCCATTCAAGTGCGGGGAGTAAAATGAAATGTTGTAAAGGTAGGGGATAGTATCACTAGGGGGATAGATAGGGTTCTCTGCAGTCGAGAGCGGGAGTCCCGAAGGCTGTGTTGTCTGCCCGGTGCCAGGGTTAAGGGCATCTCTTCTGGGCTGGAAAGAAACTTGGAGCGGGAGGGGGAGGATCCAGTTGTCATGGTCCATGTTGGTACAAACGACGTAGATAGGACAAGGAAGAAAGTTCTGTTAAAGGAGTATGAACAGCTAGTCAAATTAAAAAACAGAACCTCAAGGGTAATAATCTCTGGATTATTACCTGAGCCACGAGCGAATTTGGCTAGGATAAATAAAATTAGAGAGTTAAATGCGTGGCTCCAAGACTGGTGTGGGGAAAAATGGGTTTTGCTTCTTGGGACACTGGCAGCAGTACTGGGACAAGAGGGAGCTGTTCCGTTGGGACGGACTTCACTTGGCCAGTGCTGGGACTAGAATCCTGGCGAATCATATAACTAGGGCTGTAGAGAGGGCTTTAAACGAATTAGTTGGGGGCAGGTTTCTAGAGAGCAAATAATAAAAATGACAGTGGAGAAGGTCATAGACTTAGGTAGCAGTGGGGGAATTAAAAAACAGAACATGTCAGGAAGGGACAGAAGGTATGGAGTAAAAGGTAAAGTAGTAAAAGGGGAAAAAGCAGGAACTAAGTGTCACAAAACATATTTGAAAGTTCTTTATCTCAATGCACGTAGCATTCGTAACAAAATGGACAAGGTAATGGCAAAAATAACTACATATGGGTATGATCTTGTGGCCATTACAGAAACATGGCTGCAGGGTGACCATGACTGGGAATTAAACATACCAGGTTATTTAACAATCAGGAAGGACAGGCAGGAAGGAAGGGGAGGTGGGGTGGCTATGTTAATAAAGGAAAGAATCACTGTAATACAGAGAAATGATATTGGGTCAAAGGATCAGGACAGTGAAACAGTTTGGGTGGAGATAAGGAATAATAAGGGGAAAAAATCACTAGTGGGCGTAGTCTATAGGCCTCCGAACAGTTGCAACTCTGTTGGACGGAGTATTAATCAGGAAATAGTTGAGGCTTGTAATAAGGGAACAGCTATAATTGTGGGGGATTTTAACTATCATATTAACTGGACAAATCAAATTGGGCAGGGCACCCTTGAGGATGAGTTCATTGAGTGTATTAGGGATGGGTTTCTTGAGCAGTATGTAACTGAACCAACCAGGGGGCAAGCAACCTTAGATTTGGTCCTGTGTAATGAGACAGGATTAATTAAAAATGTCTTAGAAAAGGATCCCCTTGGAATGAGTGACCATAACATGGTTGAATTCCATATTCAATTAGAGGGTGAGAAGGTTGGATCTCAAACAAGCGTGCTGAGCTTGAATAAAGGAGACTATGAAGGTATGAGAGCGGAATTGATTAGGGTGGACTGGGAAAATAGATTAAAGGGTAAGACGGTACATGATCAGTGGTGTACATTTAAGGAGTTATTTTACAACTTCCAAAAAATATATATTCCACTGAGGGAAAAAAGGGTGTAAAAGTAAAGATAGCCATCTGTGGCTAAGTAAAGTAATTAAGGATAGTATCCGACTAAAAACAAGGGCATATAAGGTAGCCAAATCTAGTGGGAGGATAGAAGATTGGGAAGTCTTTAAAAGACAGCAAAAAATAACTAAAAGATTGATTAAGAAAGGGAAGATAGATTATGAAAGTAAATTAGCAAAAAATATAAAAACAGATAGCAAAACTTTCTATAGTTATATAAAAAGAAAAAGGGTGGCTAAAGTAAATGTTGGTCCCTTAAAGGATGAGACCGGGAAATTAATGGTGGGAAACATGGAGATGGCAAAAACGCTGAGCAATTATTTTGTATCAGTCTTTACGGTAGAAGACACTAAGAATATCCCAACACTGGACAAACAGGGGGCTCTAGGGGGGGAGGAGCTAAATACGATTAAAATCACTAAGGAAGTGGTACTTGGTAAAATAATGGGACTCAAGGCGGATAAATCCCCTGGACCTGATGGCTTACATCCTAGGGTCTTGAGGGAAGTGGCGGTAGGGATTGTGAATGCATTGGTAATAATTTTCCAAAACTCCCTGAACTCAGCAAAGGTCTCGGCAGATTGGAAAACTGCTAATGTAACACCCTTATTTAAAAAGGCTGGAAACTATAGACCTGTTAGCCTAACATCTGTGGTTGGTAAAATTTTAGAGTCCATTATTAAGGAGACAGTAATGGGACATTTGGATAAACATAATTTAATAGGACAAAGTCAGCATGGTTTTATGAAGGGGAAGGAAGTCATGTTTGACAAATTTGCTTGAGTTCTTTGAGGAAGTAACATACAGGGTGGATAAAGGGGAACCAGTGGACGTAGTGTATTTAGACTTCCAAAAGGTATTTGACAAGGTGCCACACAAAAGATTATTGCTCAAGATAAAAAATCATGGGATTGGGGGTAATATTCTGGCATGGGTGGAGGATTGGCTATCTAACAGAAAGCAGAGAGTTGGGATAAATGGTTCGTTCTCAGACTGGCAATCAGTAACTAGTGGTGTTCCGCAGGGGTCAATGCTGGGTCCCCAACTCTTTACAATCTATATTAATGATTTGGAGGAGGGGACCGAGTGTAACATATCAAAGTTTGCAGATGATACAAAGATGGGAACGAAAGTAGTGAGTGAGGAGGACATAAAAAACCTGCAAAGGGACATAGACAGGCTAAGTAAGTGGGCAGAGATTTGGCAGATGGAATACAATACTGGAAAGTGTGAGGTTATGCACTTTGGCAGGAAAAATCATAGAGCAAGTTATTATCTTAATGGCAAGAAACTGGAAAGTACTGTAGTACAAAGGGATCTGGGGGTCCTGGTGCACGAAACTCAAAGTTAGTATGCAGGTGCAGCAAGTGATCAAGAAGGCCAATGGAATGTTGGCTTTTATTGCTAGGGGGATAGAATATAAAAACAGGGAGGTATTGTTGCAGTTGTACAAGGTATTGGTGAGACCGCACCTGGAATACTGCATACAGTTTTGGTGTCCATACTTAAGAAAAGACATACTTGCTCTCGAGTCAGTACAAAGAAGGTTCACTCGGTTAATCCCGGGGATGAGGGGGTGGACATATGAGGAGAGGTTGAGTAGATTGGGACTCTACTCATTGGAGTTCAGAAGAATGAGAGGCGATCTTATTGAAACATATAAGATTGTGAAGGGGCTTGATCGGGTGGATGTTGTGAGGATGTTCCCAATGATGGGTGAAACTAGAACTAGGGGGCATAATCTTAGAATAAGGGGCTGCTCTTTCAAAACTGAGATGAGGAGAAACTTCTTCACTCAGAGGGTAGTAGGTCTGTGGAATTTGCTGCCCCAGAAAGCTGTGGAAGGTACATCATTAAATAAATTTAAAACAGGAATAGACAGTTTCTTAGAAGTAAAGGGAATTAGGGGTTACGGGGAGCGGGCAGGAAATTGGACATGAATCTATGTTCGGAATGGTCATGGCCCCGTGGGTAATGGAGCGGGCCCAGGGGCTGTGTAGCCTGGTTCTGCTCCTACTTCTTGTGTTCTAATTATGTGTTAGATTTCAGGAGATGGTTCTATTCCTGTTCCTGGCTGGGGTGGAGATCACCTTTTTACAGAAGGTAAGTTCTGTAGAAAATATAGGGACAGTGATCTCCTGGACGAGTTTCGATCGCCTAGATGGGTCGGAGAGGAATTTCCCAGATTTCTTTCTCCCAAATTGGCCATTGGGTTTTTTACCTGGTTTTTCGCCTCTCCCAGGAGATCACATGGGTTCGGGAGGGATGTAGAGTGATAGTAGATTTGAGGTTAGGATCAGATCAGCCATGATCTTATTGAATGGTGGAGCAGGCTCGAGGGGCCAATTGGCCTACTCCTGCTCCTATTTCTTATGTTCTTATTAAAAATATTCTAACTTGGGGATAGTTTACTTTTGATTTGTTTCTAAACTTGGCACGCATTGGCGGGAGGAACGACCAAGGTTCTGCCTTGCCTACTTCGGTTACAAATGGAAATTCTGGCAGAAACCACACTAAGTACATTGGTCATCAATATGAGCATCCTGTATGATATTCAAGCTTGGGCTGATAAGTGGCGAGTAACATTCACACCGCACAAGTGCCAGGCAACGACTGCCTCCAACAAGCGAGTGTCTAACCACCGCCCCTTGACATTCAACGCCATTACCATTGCCAATTACCCCACCATCAACATCCTGGGGGTCACCATTGACCAGAAACTTAACAGGACCAGCCACATAAATACTTTGGCTACAACAGCGGGTCAGAGGCTGGGTATTCTCACCTCCTGACTTCCCCAAAGCCTTTCCACCATCTACAAGGCACAAGTCAGGAGTGTGATGGAATACTCTCCACTTGCCTGGATGAGTGCAGCTCCAACAACACTCAAGAAGCTAGACACCATCCAGGACAAAGCAGCCCGCTTGATTGGCACCCCATCCACCATCTTAAAATTCACTCCCTCCACCATCGGCGTACCATGGCTGCAGTGTGTACCATCTACAAGATGCATTGTAGCAACTCGCCAAGGCTTCTTCGGCAGCACCTCCCAAACCCGCGACCTCTACCACCTCGAAGGACAAGGGTAGCAGGTGCATGGGAACACCACCACCTCCAAGTTCCCCTCCAAGTCACATACCATCCTGACTTGGAAATGTATCGCCGTTCTTTCATCGTTGCTGGGTCAAAAACCTATAAATCCCTCCCTAACAGCACTGTGGGAGTACCTTCGCCACAAGGACTGCAGCGGTTTAAGAAGGTGGCTCACCTTCTTAATCTAAATGTCTTAATCTAAATGTACACTCTCTGGAGCCGCAAGCCTACATTTCGTTGTACTGCACTTGTGCACTAACAATGATAATGAAGTTGATTATGATTATGACAACCTTCTCAAGGGCAATTAGGGATGGGTAATAAATGCTGGCCTTGCCAGCGACGCCCATATCCCAGGAATTAATATAATTTAAAAAATCATCGATGTGGCTAAGATATAACATCTAGTAGCACTATTCTTTTAATTCATTACAAAGTTCAAACAGACTATTCCTGCACTGATCTTCGTTATCAATGAAAAGAGGTATCTGCTGGAATTCACCTCATAAAAATCACAATCTCACCACTAAGACATTTAAGCCTAGAAGTAACTGCTGGAGATATTAACAGGCCCCCCAACATATTTGTATTACATTCCTCCGTCCACTCTTTTAAGAAAAGCTTTAACTCATTTACTTTAAATGGATTAACAACACAGCTAAAAAGCCAAAGGAGGAATGTCGTGGAAACAGATTAAGAATTCATCCACTAATAATGGAGTAGCCCATCAATCTGTCTCTTACAAAAAAATACTGCAGATGCTGGAAATCTGAAATAAAAACAGAAAATGCTGGAGATACTCATCAGGTCAGGCAGCATCTGTGAAGAGAGAAACAGAGTTAACATTTCAGGTCGATGACCTTTCGTCAGAACTGGAAAAAAGCAGGAAATGGAACAGATTTTTAAGCAAGTGCAGGGGCTGGGAAAGGGGGGAGGGGATGAAAGAACTAAAGGAAAGGTTTGTGATAGGATCTGTCTCTTTTAATGGGCCATTCATGACTTGAAGTATCTGTAGCTTAAAAGCTCTTTTTTAACTGCTATGAAGTAAATTATCCTCAGTTAATTACACAAACTGCGTAGCCTTGAAATGCGCATCTCTGCAACTCTTTAACAAGGAAGGAAAGGAATTGCATTTATATGGTGCCTTTTGTGACCTCAGGACATCCCAAAGTGTTTTACATCCACTGAAGTAATTTGTTGAAGTGTGTTCACTGTTGTAATGTAGTGAAACAAAGGCCCCAATTTTAACTGCCCCTGCTTGGCAGAAACTGGGCAGGGGGTCAGTTAAAGTAAGGCTAGTCACTTACACCCTCCGATCCCGCTGCTTTTCCACTATGTCCCGATTGTAACCTGCTCTTTTGAGCAGTTGAGCGGGACACCCGCAGGAAAGAGGGGGGGGGTCCTACTTTAAATATGGACCCAATCTGCAATTTTAGTTGAAGCCCTGAGCGGGGGGAACAGTGACGTGGTGATGGCTTCCCCGACAGGTCAATCCTGTCGAGAGCCAGATCTTAGGCCAGAGGAGGCCCATCAGGTAAGTTTTAAAGTTTTATTTTAGGTTTCCTTCTGGGCAGAAGTGCTCCTCCAGGCCTCACAAGGAAGTCTTGGGTCTCCCTTGCACCGGGCTACCTCAAACTGATTGCTGCCAGACCCCCTTTCCCCCGATTCCGGCCAGAGTCTTCCCCCCTCCCCCGGTCACATCCAGGTTCCCGCGGGTCCCCAGCTGTGACCTCCTGCCGCCAGATTCCCACTCCCACCCACCAAGTAGTCAATCTGGCCTGGTATTGGATGGGACTCTGCGAAGATTTATTCAAATGAGGCCCTACCATTAAGATCGGCAGGGCCTCGATGTCCCCGATCGGGTTATCCCACATCTTTCCCACATCCCTGTTTAATATCGAGGCTGAAGAGTATTAAGACTAATAAAGTAAATATTCTCACTTTTATTCTAGTCTATCCAAATCTTAAAAACTTAATACCAGATTAAACAGTTATATCCAAATTACCACATGGTAATTAATGTGATAAAGTTGTCTTTATTTTGTATTTTAATTTTTCCTACTCTTTGAGTTCGCTGATCAATTTTATCATTCTGTTTAAGAATCATTGGTGGTCTATGTTTTCAGCCTCCTAGGCCCCATTTTCTGGTATTACCTCCCAAAATCCCTCTGGCTCTCCACTTCCTACCCACCCCTTTAAGACCCTCCTTATAACTTAAGCTTTTATCCATTTCATTTAAATACCCTCTGTAAGACAGCACCACCTCCACTTCAACAGCCATCAAACAGGGGGTCAGGTGCTGACCTGCTCCATCATATACCTGTAGACTCGTGCCTGCACCTTAGACCTTCTCGGCTTTCCTTTTATTTTTGGCAATTTCTTCTTAGTCCTTCTCTGTGAACCTTAGAAAACTCTCAATACTCGCAGAAGTTTTGTCCCCCTTTACTTCCATGCAATTCTCCGCTCCCTAGTTGTGCCCCGTACACCCATCCTAATCTGCACATGATGCTATGCTGATGAGCTGATCTCAGAAATTGGGTGCAAACAGCAAGCTTTTATTGAAATATTGTCTATAACCCACCTATTCAGGTCTAATTTATAACCAACTGGCAGGGGGGGCCCGGCGTTGCCAGGGCAGTTTAGAGGGCCGCACGGTTGACGGCCAGCCGCTGCCGCTCCCCCGCTCTGTGTCTCGGGCCGAGCGGTTGTGAGGCCCGGCCCGAGTGACCCCAACTCACCTCCCGCTCCGGCGGGCCGACGCAGCTGCCCCACTCGCTGTTGAGGAAAAGCAGGGGAAAAAATGGCAGCGAAGTTTCGGGAGGCTGCAGGATTAGGTCCCACCCGTGACGCACTGATTGGTCAACGATCAGGTCACTGAACTGTAGGATTGGTCAACCATCACGTCACTCAATGTTAATGAGCGGTAGGATTGGTCAACCGCTAATGAGCGGATTTTTGAACGTTTTTTGTATACTGTCCGAACAATTTTTGTCTGACCGACACTCCCCTGATCATCAGCTTTCTTTTGATATAACATATGTGTAGGTATGCTCTATAACTTTTGAGTGTATAGCGGACATACAGACAGACATACGGACGGACTGCTTTATATATACTGCTTTATATATATAGATATACTGAAAACTCTAGGCTGCTGTTTAGGCTCACAGATAAAGAGTGGCTATTTGGTGAATTACTGGAGTGCTGCTGATACCCATGGGACCATGCCCAGCATGTCATCACTTGCATGAAATGAGGTGTAATTTGTGCGTAATGACAACAGAAAACACTGGAAAAACTCAGCAGGCCAGGGCAGCATCCGTGGAGAGAGAAACAGAGTTAACGTTTCAGGTCGATGACCTTTCGGCAGAACTGGAAAAAAGCAGGAAAAGGAATAGATTGTGAGGCAAGTTAGGGGCTGGGAAAAGGGGGAGGGATGAAAGAACAAAAGGGAAGGTATGTGATAGGATAGAAAGCAGGAGAGCAGGAGAGACTAAGAGACAATGAGAGACATTAAGAGATATTCAAGGCAAGAGGAGGTGGTAATGAGATAGGGTAAGGAACAAAGGCTGGCTATATGAGGTGTGAATTGCACTGGCAGAATGAAGGACAGCTGCCATGTGGGAGGGAAGAAAAAAGGCCAAACAAAAGTGTGGATAAAAAAATAGTTTAAAATGTGTATATATATGTGATAGGGGCCGAGGTTATGATCTGAAATTTGTTGAGTCCAGAGGGCTGTAAAGTGCCTAATCGAAAGATGAGGTGCTGTTCCTCAAGCTTCTGCTGAGCTTCCGTGGAACAATGCAAGAGGCTGAGGACCGTGAGGTCTGAGTGGGAGTGGAGCGGTGAATTAAAGTGACAGGCCACCGGGAGCTCGGGGTCCCCCTTACGGACTGAACTGAGGTGTTCCACAAAGCGGTCACCCAATCTGCGTTTGGTGTCCCCAATGTAGAGGAGACCACATTGTGAGCAGCGAATACAGTATACTAGATTGCAAGAAGTACAAGTAAATCGCTGTTTCACCTGGAAGGGGTGTTTGTGGCCCTGGACAGTGGGAAAGAGGGAGGTATAAGGACATGTGTTGCATCTCCTGCACTTGCACGGGAAGGTGCCAGGCAAAGGGGAAGGGATGCTGGGGGTGGTAGAGGAGTGGACTAGGGTGTTGCGGAGGGAGCGGTCCCTACGGAATGCTGAAAGGGGAGGTGAGGGGAAGATGCGTTTGGTGGTGGGATCACGCTGGAGGTGGTGGAAATGGCGGAGGATGATCTGTTGAATGTGGAGGCTGCAAGGTGAAAGGTGAGGGCAAGGGGAACTCTATCGTGGTCCCGGGAGGGAGGGGCAGGGGTGAGGGCAGAAGTGCGGGAGATAGAACGGACACGGTCGAGGGCCATGTCAACCACAGTAGAGGGGAATCCCCGGTTGAGGAAAAATGAAGACATGTCGGAAGCACTGGTATGGAAGGTGGCATCGTCAGAGCAGATGCGGCGGAGATGGAGAAACTGGGAGAATGGAATAGAGTCCTTACAGGAGGCGGGGTGGGAGGAAGTGTAGTCCAGGTAGCTGTGGGAGTCAGTGCGCTTGTAGTGAATGTTTGTCAATAACCTATCCTCAGAGATGGAGACGGAGAAGTCGAGGAAGGGAAGGGAAGAGTCGGAGAAGGTGAGGGAAGGGTGGAAATTGAAAGCAAAGTGAATGAAATTTTCTAGTTCAGGGTGAGAGCAGGAGACGGCACCGATACAGTCATCAATGTACCGGAAAAAGAGGTGAGGGAGGGGACCCAAGTAGGACTGGAACAAAGAGTGTTCTACATATCCCACAAAAAAGCAGGCATAGCTAGGACCCATGCGGGTACCCATGGACATCAAACACCTTTGATTTGGAGGAACTGAGTGGAGTCAAAGGAGAAGTTGTTCAATGTGAGAACAAGTTCAGCCAGGCGGAGGAGGGTGGTAGTAGATGGGGATTGGTTGGGCTTCTGTTCAAGGAAGAAGGGGAGCACCCTCAGGCCATCTTGGTGGGGGATGGAGGTGTTGAGGGATTGTACGTCCATAGTGAAAAGGAGGTGGTTGGGGCCGGGAAACTGGAAACTGTTAAAGTGGCGGAGGGCGTCGGAAGAGTCGCGGGTGTAGGTGGGAAGAGGCTGGACAAGGGAAAAAAATAGTCGAGATATTTGTGCATGTGTGGTGGGGGATGGAGTGATTCTCTTGTCATACAATCAAAACAAAATTAAATAAATATAGTTTCCTTATTTATCAGGTAGTCCTGGAGAAAAAGGGAATGTGGGTCCTGAAGGATTGCAAGGTCAGAAAGGAAACAAAGGAGCTGAAGGGTTGAAAGGAGACCTTGGTAGACTTGGAATGGCAAGTGAATAGTTAGAAGACAACCATTTAAAATTACCAATTAAAAATAGTAATGCAATTTTCAAAATATACATCTGTATCTGTTTGCTCTCAGGACCAATACGGATCCCAGGTTTATCAGGTCCAAAAGGAGATAAGGGTCATCCAGTTACAGTATGTGGACATTTCCAAAATACAATTTGTATACAGCAATTTAGAATTAATACATGATTATTTTGCCAGAATTGCGGGAGCAGACATCTCGCGATGTGCTCGGTTAGTTAGACATTTTCCTGCACATTCAGCTCAAAATTTCTTTGCCCTGTAAGTTGCTGGAAGTGTGAGCTGATAACAGTGCATTGAGGGCAACAGGGCATTTGGAACCTTGGTGAACAGCGGGACCAACAGTGTACTCTTCTGAACCAATGAGATTGAAGAATTGATAAATAAACAGAGGAAGGAGGGTGAATTAGAGTGGGTGAATTCAATGTCAAATCAGATACAGAAAGAGAAATAAAGAGAGGGAAAACAAAGATTGGATTAATAGAGAGAGACAGAAAAGTAAGAAGAAACATTTTAAAATTTAAAGTTTATCACTTTTAAAATCTCCAACAATTCACTACCTGAAGAAATGAGACTCCATACTTTTAATAGTTCACTTCTTGGCCAGAGAGGTTGATTGGCAGTCATTAACAATTATCACACCTTTAAAAGGGTTCTTACACTATTAATTACTAGACTTAACCTTCTGTGGCAAGTTTAATGGGCAATTAATGTGCAAATGCAGCAACTTGACGAATCTCACGAGGAGGTTAAGGGCAAGATACTGTTTTCACGAAGCGAACAGCAGAGCTGCACAAATTGGCCAGCAACTTGTGGGCAGCACGGTGGCATAGTGGTTAGCACTGTTGTCTCACAGCGCCAGGGACCCGGGTTCGAATCCAGCCTCAGGCGACTGTCTGTGTGGAGTTTGCACATTCTCCCTGTGTTTGCGTGGGTTTCCTCCGAGTGCTCCGGTTTCCTCCCACAGTCCAAAGATGTGCGGGTTAGGATGATTGGCTATGATAAATTGACCCTTAATGTTAGGGGGATTAAAAACGTGGGGTTACGGGGATCGGGTGGGATATGTGTCGGTGCAGGCTCGATGGGCCGAAATGGCCTCTATCTGCACTGTGGGGTTTCTGTGATTCTGTGATTTGCAATTCACCGTGTATTTCTTCCCTTCCACAAGTTGCTGGCCAATTTTCGCATTAATAACGGCGTACATCGTTCAAATGCCATTATTTATTTCAGAAAATTCCGGCCCAATGTTTTCTCAATTTTGGATTCTTACTGTAACTAAATTCAATCTTTATAAATATAATGTAATCTCAATTTGTTTGTTTATATTAAAGTAATATTTTTGTTCCTAAAAGATAAATTGTCACAAAATATTCATATGCTACAGCCAAGTCTGATTGGTGTGACAAACATTCTTATGTTAATTATTATAGCAAATAATACTTACTGATTAATTTATTATGTTATCATGCAAGTGCAGTGCCTATAGCTTAATTTGTAGCAAATAGATTATTTATTTTATTATTATTTTTATTTTTTTAATTTTTTTATTCATTGATAGGATGTGGGCGTCGCTGGCTGGCTAGGCCTGCATTTAGTGCCCATCCCTAATTGCCCTTGAGAAGATGGTGGTGAGCCGCCTTCTTGAACCGCTGCAGTCCATATGGTGTAGGTACACCCACAATGTTGTTAGGAAGGGAGTTCCAGGATTTTGGCCCAGCGACAGTGAAGGAACGGCGATACAGGTCCAAGTCAGGATGGTGTGTGGCTTGGAGGGGAACTTGTAGGTGGTGATGTTCCCATGCGTCTGCTGCCCTTGTCCTTCTAAGTGGTAGAGGTCGCAGGTTTGGAAGGTGCTGTTGAAGGAGCTTTGGCGAGTTGCTGCAGTGCATCTTGTAGATGGTACACACTGCAGCCACAGTGCGCCGGTGGTGGAGGGAGTGAATGTTGAAGGTGGTGGATGGAGTGCCAATCAAGCAGGCTGCTTTATCCTGAATGGTGCCGAGCTTCTTGAGTGTTGTTGGAGCTGCACTCATCCAGGCAAGTGGAGAGTATTCCATCACACTCCTGACTTGTGCCTTGTAGATGGTGGAAAGGCTTTGGGGAGTCAGGAGGTGAGACACTCGCCGCAGAATTCCCAGCCTCTGGCCTGCTCTTGTAGCCACAGTATTTATATGGCTGGTCCAGTTCAGTTTCTGATCAATGGTAACCCCCAGGATGTTGATAGTGGGGGATTCAGCAATGGTAATGCCATTGAATGTCAAGGGGAGATGGTTAGAGTCTCGCTTGTTGGAGATGGTCATTGCCTGGCACTTGTGTGGTGCGAATGTTACTTGCCACTTGTCAGCCCAAGTCTGAATGTTGTCCAGGTCTTGCTGCATATGGACACGGACTGCATCAGTATCTGACAAGTCTCGAATGGTGCTGAACAGTGTGCAATCATCAGCGAACATCCCCACTTCTGACCTTATGATGGAGGGAAGGTCATTGATGAAACAGCTGAAGATGGTTGGGCCTAGGACACTGCCCTGAGGAACTCCTGCAGTGATGTCATGTGATAAGAACATAAGAACATAAGAAATAGGAGCAGGAGTAGGCCAATCGGCCCCTCGAGCCTGCTCTGCCATTCAATAAGATCATGGCTGATCTGATCCTAACCGCCAATCCACTATCACAGAACCATCTCCTGAATCTAACAGAATTAGACACACGAAATAGGAGCAGGATCAGGCTACACGGCCCCTGGGTCCACTCCGCTACCCACAGGGCCATGACCGATCCGAACCTAGACTCATGTCCAAATTCCTGCCCGCTCCCCATAACCCTTAATTCCCTTTACTTCTAGGAAACTGACTATTTCTGTTTTAAATTTATGTAATGATGTAGCTTCTACAGCTTTTTGGGGCAGCATATTCCATGGACCTACCACCCTCTGAGTGAAGTAGTTCCTCCTCATCTCAGTTTTGATTGATTGAGATGAATGGCCTCCAACAACCACAGCCAACTTCCTTTGTGCTAGGTATGATTCCAACCAATGGAGAGTTTTCCCCTTGATTCCCATTGACTTCAGTTTTGCTAGGGCTCCTTGATGCCACACTCGATCAAATGCTGCCTTGATGTCAAGGGTAGTCACTCTCACCTCACCTCTTGAGTTCAGCTCTTTTGTCCATGTTTGGACCAAGGCTGTAATGAGGTCAGGAGCTGAGTGGCCCTGGCGGAACCCAAACTGGGAGTCAGTTAGCAGGTTATTGCTGAGTAAGTGCCGCTTGATAGCACTGTCGACGACACCTTCCATCACTTTGCTGATGATTGAGAGTAGACTGATGGGACGGTAATTGGCCGGGTCGGATTTGTCCTGCTTTTTGTAGACAGGACATACTTGGGCAATTTTCCACATTGCCGGGTAGATGCCAGTGTTGTAGCTGTACTGGAACAGCTTGCCTAGGGGCGCAGCTAGTTCTGGAGCACAAGTCTTCAGTATGATTGCTGGAATGTTGTCAGGGCCCATAGCCTTTGCAGTATCCAGTGTCTTCAGCCGTTTCTTGACATCACGTGGAGTGAATTGAATGGGCTGAAGACTGGCATCTGTGATGCTGGGGACCTCAGGAGGAGGCCGAGATGGATCATCCACTCGGCACTTCTGGCTGAAGATAGTTGCAAATGCTTCAGCCTTGTCTTTTGCACTCACGTGCTGGGCTCCACCATCATTGAGGATGGGGATATTTTTGGAACCTCCTCCTCCTGTTAACTGTTTAATTGTCCACCACCACTCACGACTGGATGTGGCAGGACTGCAGAGCTTTGATTTGATCCGATGGTTGTGAGATCGCTTAGCTCTGTCTATCGCATGTTGCTTCCGTTGGCATGCAAGTAGTCCTGTGTTGTAGCCTCACCAGGTTGACACCTCATTTTTCGGTATGCCTGGTGCTGTTCCCGGCATGCTCTCCTGCACTCTTCGTTAAACCAGGGTTGATCTCCCGGAGTTTTAGAAGGAGTTTTAAAGCAATTGTTATCACTATGATTCCACCATTTCCTGCTGTAAAATATTACATTATGTGATAACTGACAAAAATAACTTTGTGGCACAAATTTTGTCTTTAGAATCGCCTTTGTCTTTTGTAATAAATTATGTAATGTTTATACAATTGATATTTTTCTTTAAAATTTTGGATTACCAGGTTTAACAGGATTCAGAGGGTAAGAGGTTCCCCAGGTAACAACTAACATTTGTTGGTTAGCTGTTTCTTAACTGGCTTTAGAGAATATTCATTTTTTGTAGCTTGCTAATATCTTTTCAAGTTAAAATGCAATCTAATTATACAGGACGGGAAGGTCAGAAAGGAAAGAAAGGGGAACAAGGTATGCAAGGTCAAAAAGGTGCATCAGGAGAAAAAGGTGAGATTTTTGTTACCATTGTTGAATAGTTTAGTCCAACTGAAACAACTGAGTGAAAGCCTTTAGATTGTATTATGCGTACACCAGTGTCATATCTCCTTGGTGAATGGCTGGAACTGACCATTTTTTGACACATATACCATCTGGGATGGATGTGGCAGCTCCTTGAAAGAGAAAACTACCTCATCTGTGCCGACTCCAGCTGTGTCCCTGTTGCTGAGGATTCCCTCAATCAGTCCATTGATCTGTGTGACAACATTGAGGTCTATGAGGCCACAGTATTGATGACTCCACGATCTGCTGCTCCCAGTGGGGCTGGTGTTCACAAGAAGATGTAATTTGGTAATTACATCCGATATGTACTGGTAAAGATGGCTTGGAATATGTTAAAAGAGAATTCCGAAGAAAGTTCAATTCTACCTGTCACAGTCTGGAACTTCAGAATCTATCTGCCCATTAATGGAACAATGTTGTCCCATTTGGCAGACTGCAGAGAAAACTCATCTGTTGCTCCAAGGATCAGCCCAATCTAAAATCATGGGAGTCATTGGAGGTGGTAATAATAGCCTATCCATTGCCTGAGTCCATCTTCCCCAACAGCAGAGAGATGTGGCTGGATCTTCCAAAGGATTACTTTAGCATTGCTACAAAAGGTGCTGGGAGTGTACCAGGTTATCATATTTTTGACAAGACAGCTGCAGCTATACCTCAATATTCTACATAAATCCATGGTACCTGTCCAGAACACCAAAGACTAAGGGGAAGAAATTCAGCATGTTAGCACCTCCTGTTAGCGCCCCCCCCCCCCGGTGCAAACGGGGCACGAATGGGTTTGTGGCGGGGCGTGGTGAATCAAATGCCGCATGCGACATTCACCCGGGATTTAGTGCTGCTGATAACATTTAGCGCCTACACCTTTAGCAGCTGCCAGATCATGACGTCAACGCATGTGGAATGCCCTGTTAATGGCCCAGATGCAAAATTGACTGCCGCCCCCTGCCTTAGCGCCTGACATGAACAACGGCAGGAAGAGGAGGTGTGATGCAGTCGGATGGCCATTATAGGGGCGGTATTTAAAGGGATCAACATGTGGAAATTGACATTATACTTAGCATGCTGGGTAGAATAAAATGGCCAAGTAAAAGAACAAACTTGCTTAGGTTGTAGCTAAAGCAAGAAAAAGTAAATGTGTCACAACGTGTCCAGGACCAAGAGATCTTTCATAATACCCACCCACATTGAGGATGTGATAACAGCTATAATTGACTCACTAGCACAAGGGAGACATAAGGCTATAGAATAGATAAACTATTAATGATTGTCGCTAGACAAAGAAGCAAAACTATTGAGTAAGCTAATCATCTTGGTAACAAGATGATCAGACATGAGTAAGTAAATCATTTTGGTAACAAGATTCAGACAGAACCTCCTGACAGAATATATGATTAACTAACCTTGTCTGGAGATATTTCTGTCCTGTTGACCTTTTGATTGTCCTTGTGCAAACTCTTATTGTGTTTAAAATGATACAATACCATTACACGTGATTTATGGAATGCTTGCTTGTTTGAGTGTATAAATATGCTGCATTCACTGATGTTCGGGAGAGAGTCTCTGCTAGCCTTTGACTTAGCGGGACGCTCTCCTTGTGCAAGTAAAAATAAACTAACAATCTGATGGTACTGCTTGTGTTTTAGAGTCTTACTCGGAGTCGAGATTTCGACAGTAAAACTTGGAGGTTCCACCGAGATCGCTTACTACCTACCGGTGAGTAAACGGACAAAAACACGATGACTATCTAAGAACGGACCCTAACTGGCCAGTTATCAGTGGCGCTTAGTCACCAAAGGGGTTCCTCCTTGGACAAGTACAGTAGTGTAGTCTGTTTGTCTCGGCGGGAGTACTGCGATCTGTTAAGACTCATTTCAGGGTTGAGTTGGAAATTTTTGTTATCACTTCCTCTTTCAGCTTGACAGAAAAGGGAGACAGATTTCGAAAGCCTGAACCCTGAAAACAGGCCGGGCAGATTGTTGAAAGGAAGGTAAGAAGAGACGTCTGTAGAGGTCCCTGTTTCTTGAAGGAAGGAAACGACTACCCTTGAAAGGGAGAGATATCCTTGAAATAGAGGAAAAGTAAAAAAAAAAGGGACGCTCGTCCTTGAAAGATAGGACTTATCCTTGAAAGACAGGATTTTAAAGTAATAAGTTTTACTGTTAAGGACTCAGTCTGTAGGGGTGTACAACACAGACCGAGAATTGGCTATTTGTTTAGTTAGAGTATAAGAATTTTGATCTGTATACCCCTCTGGGTTTTTGCAATTTTTGTCATCTCTGTAATTTTTTTTAGCTTTGTATTATTGTGCTACTATTGTCTGTGAGCTCTTGGAAAAACATAACAGGGGATTCAACAGGGGAGGTTGGGTCTTAGAAACACTTAAATTGGTAAAGAGTAAAAAGTGATCAGGGGATCGCAACCAATAAAAATGGGAGCCAGAGCAAGTAAAACACCAGAAAAAGGCACACCTGCCTGTTACATGCTCCAGAATTGTGGTCAGACATCAACAGATGACTTACCCAAATGGGTAAAATGGACCAAAAAGGGGAAAAGGCCATTCCCACCGGATGGTACATTTAATCTAGACCGAATAACGTGTCTCGAGGGGTGTCTCTTAGAAAGGGACCCAGGGAGAAGTGATAGAAAGAAAGTCAAAACTGGCAATTACAACAAAATGGGGGATAAGGTAATGAATTTATCCAGGGAAATGGTTCTACCGAAGCGCTGGCTCACACCCGCCCTCAAGCGAATTTTTCAGTCCACAACCAGTGGGGAGCACAAAATGCTACCCAGAATCAAAGTGGACAAAGTTTAAATTTACCCTATTCAACATGACGCCTGGGACCTGACCCGCAGATTGCCCAAGAGCAATTACCCCTAGTACGATTGCCTGCAGTTTCAACCAATATGACAAAAGAGCCCACCTTAATAATAAATATGGAGGGAAAAGAAATTCCTTTTCTGGTAGATACGGGAGCCACCAATTCAGTGTTGACAAAACAATATGCAGAAGGAATTCCGTGTACAGCCAGTAGTGCCAGTTGCATAGGATTGTCAGGAGTTACTCAGACCATGACTTGGTCAGAACCCCTCAATGTGCAAGTAGATAATTACAGGAATCAGCATACCTTTTTACTGTCTCAAGTACCAGTGAATTTATTAGGAAGCGACTTATTATGCAAAATGAAGGCAACGATTGTTTGCTCTGAAAAAGGACTTGAAGTCCATGTTCCCGTAGACAGATGTGGTATGCACACACTACGAATCATATTGTCCCCGGTCCTATACGCATGGCAGATTTGTGAAGATGGTCTTAACAAAATATTGTCAACTATTATAGGCTCCCTCCAATTTGTCCTTAGATCGGTGTCCGAATACCAGAAAGAATTGCATTTGGGCCATTGGCATACAGAGCCCCACTGCACAGCCTTTTATGATGAGACAGGAATGGACAAATACCACAAAAGATATTATAAGCCCGTTCTACAACACAGATATTTGCTGAAAATTCGGAAAATTTTAATTGGTCCCGAAGGCATAACCGCCGCTGTTCTTTTACCCATGGAAGCATGGGACCTGTTTGAAGAAAAAGACAGTAAACCACATTGCACCCTAGCGGTGGCACAAGGACATGCACCAAGGGACTTGGGACCAATGGTTAAAAGAATGGGAGGACTAGGAATAGAAAAAGAGTGGCAAGTGCCTCAGGGTACCTTGGTCCAGTATGAAGAAAAGCAGGGATACGGGGTGGAATTGCAGACAAGCCCGCTGTTCGAAGGCAAATTTGAGGCAAGGGTGTTGGACATCCATAATTTCCCGCTCCTACCAGAAGTAGAGAAACTTCTGAGTCAAATCCCCAAGCAAGTATGGTCTAGCCACCCCAATGAGGTCGGAAAGATGTTAACTGCACAACCCTACAAGGTTACCCTCAATCCTGCAGTCCCACTCCCAAGAAAGGCACAATATCCTCTCTCCCAAGCAGCAGAACAAGGCATTGAACCAGTAATCAAGTCCTTACTTGACCAGGGCATTATAATACCAACAAGAAGTCGGTCTGCCGGGATGACTGCCCGCACTCGCTGCCGTTTACTATGCTGTACAACAAACACAAACTGTGACTCTAAATCATCATACAGTACTACATGTCCCACACTCTGTCGAGGTGCTGTTAATCAAATACGCCACTCAACACCTAACATCAGCACATACCATTAAGTACGAGGTAGAATTACTGTCCAATTCAAACTTGACCATAAAGCGATGCGCAACCCTAAATCCAGCTACGCTCCTCCCGACCGTTGAGGATGGCATACCCCACTGCTGTGAGACGGTAACCCAGCTGGCCACCAAACTCCGAGTGGACTTAAGTGAAACACAGCTAGAAAATCCAGATTTAATATATTTCGTCGACGGCTCAGCCCTCCGAAATGACAAAGGTACTTCCCGCACTGGCTACGCCATCACGACGGACAATTCAACTGTAGAGGCAAAGTCGTTACCAAACTCCTTTTCAGCACAACAAGCAGAACTATTCGCGCTCACAAGAGCATGTATCTTGGCCACAGACAAAACTGTTAATATTTATACAGATTCAAGGTATGCCTTTGGAGTTGCCCATGATTATGGACAGATCTGGAAATTTAGGGGTTACTTGACCTCCGCAGGCTCAACGATCAAGAATGCAGAACAAGTTGACAATCTTTTACGTGCTGTCCAGTGTCCATGTAAAATTGCTATTATTAAATGTCAAGCACACACAGGCAATCAGGCAGGACCAAATTGCATTGGGCACTGACAGGGCTGCAAAAGGTGCTGCTTTGTCAAATACAGGTTCCCAGGTGTCAGCCTATGTTTTTAAAAACACAAAACCCGTTGATTTGCCGCCCACATTGGATGATGTATTGGCCTTTCAGTCACAGGCCAGTACTGAGGAGGTGTTAGCCTGGGCACAAGATCAATGTGATAAAACACCTTAGGGAGTGTGGGTTCACCATGACGGCCGCATGGTGGCACCCAGATCTTTGCTCCCATGGATTGCCCGCTGTGTTCATACTTTCACACATGTGGGCAAAGGGGGGATGGCAGACTATATTGCACAGACATGGTATGCACCAGGTATTTCGGCAATTGCAAAACAAATTAGTGAAAAGTGTACTACCTGTCAGACGATGAATCCAGGAAAAACGGAGAAGGTACAGTCTGCCTCCCACCCAAATCCAACAGGACCTTTTGTGAATTTGCAAATGGATTTTATTGAATTACCCACATGTATGGGTTTTAAGTATGTATTAGTTATTATAGATGTGTTTTCTAAATGGGTTGAAGCTTTTCCATGTAAAAAGAATGACACTGTTATCGTCGCTAAACATTTGTTAAAGGAAATTGTACCACAATTCGGTATACCTGTACAACTCTCGAGTGACAATGGGTCACATTTTACTGGGACAATTATGCGAGAGAGGTGTAATGCTTTGCAAATCAATCAGCATTTTCACTGCAGCTATGATCCACAGTCAGTTGGGCTGGTGGAGCGATATAATGGAATGTTGAAAAATAAGTTAGCTAAGCTATGTGATGAGACTGGACTCAAATGGGTCGAACTGTTACCCCTAGCATTGATGGTAATGCGGTCAGCAACAAACAGAACAACAGGATTATTACCACATGAAATCATCATGGGACGTCCCCAGCGATTACCTTTTTCCGCACCGTTTACTGCTAAGCAAATGGACATTCACAAAATGGAAGAAAATATGCTAAACTATTGCATTGCTCTGACAAAATGTATTTTTAGTTTCCATTCGCAGGTAAAAGAAGCCTAAGTTGACCCTGCCGAAGGAAGATGCCATAGCTTGGAGCCCGGCGAGTTCGTCTACGTAAAGGTGTTCAAGAGAAAGAGTAGCCTTCACCCAAGATTTGAGGGTCCGTCCCAGATCCTGTTAACCACCAACACTGCTGTAAAGGTGAAAGAGAGACCAACATGGATCCACACCTCGCACTGCAAAAGAGCCCCAGAACCCGAAGAAGAGGAATCGCCAACCTCATCAGTAAATGGAAATGGACATTAGGACTATGTTTCCTTGTAACACTTATAATACCTGTAATGCCCAAATTGCATGTAAACACCTTTTTGTATATGTCTTACACTTATGCTAGGGGAACTAATGCCTCCAGTTGTTGGGTATGCACATAGGTGCCCATCCGTACGAAGGGAGGAATTCCATTAAGACCTATCCCCTTTAATTCCAATAAAATGGCATATTGGCTGTTTCAACAAAATTCAGAAAAGGCAGAATCCATGGAGTTAGAAAGGCTCCGAAGAATCCAGATCTGATTAGATTATTGTCCTAGTTAGGACAAAAGGGGGGAATGTGGAAATTGACATTATACTTAGCATGCTGGGTAGAATAAAATGGCCAAGTAAAAGAACAAACTTGCTTGGGTTGTAGCTAAAGCAAGAAAAAGTAAATGTGTCACAACGTGTCCAGGACCAAGAGATCTTTCATAATACCCACCCACATTCAGGATGTGATAACAGCTATAATTGACTCACTAGCACAAGGGAGGCATTAAGGCTATAGAATAGATAAACTATTAATGATTGTCGCTAGACAAAGAAGCAAAACTATTGAGTAAGCTAATCATCTTGGTAACAAGATGATCAGACATGAGTAAGTAAATCATTTTGATAACAAGATTCAGACAGAACCTCCTGACAGAATATATGATTAACTAACCTTGTCTGGAGATATTTCTGTCCTGCTGACCTTTTGATTGTCCTTGTGCAAACTCTTAATGTGATTAAAATGATACAATACCATTACATGTGATTTATGGAATGCTTGCTTGTTTGAGTGTATAAATATGCTGCATTCACTGATGTTCGGGAGAGAGTCTCTGCTAGCCTTTGACTTAGCGGGACGCTCTCGTTGTGCAAGTAAAAATAAACTAACAATCTGATGGTACTGCTTGTGTTTTAGAGTCTTACTCGGAGTTGAGATTTTGACAAACATCCGGTTTGATTTTAGTCGCCAATCAATGCTGCCTTCTCAGTTTGACATAGGGAAACAACCGTTTTCAGTGAGGTAAACATTTATTACTTTCAGGAGTGTTCTGGCTGCTAAAAAATTGTCAGTTTCATTGTACTGAGATTTTGAACTCCTACAATTGGATACGTTAATGGGGGCTGTACTGGCACTCGCTCTCACCCTCCCGCATCAGCATCGGAGGCAGAGACAAAGATTGGAAAATGTGGCCAGAGGGAGGAGGGCCAACAGGGCTGTCAACAGGAAGCCTTACTCTCCCTGGGTATTCCGGGAGCACATCTCCTACATAAATTTAACTGAGGAGCAGTGTCTTAGAAGGCTCCGCTTCAACAAGGTGGTGGTCACAGAGCTTTGCCATCTCCTGCAGCCAGACCTCGAACCTCAGATCAGGACCACCACGGCTCTCTCAGTGGCAGTGAAGGTTACCGTCTCAATTTCTACGCTAGCGGACCCTTCCAGTGTGCAGCAGGAGACAGATCTAACATTTCGCAGTTCGCCGTCCATCGCTGCTTCCAGGAGGTCACAGAGGCTCCCTATGGTAGGAGAAGGGACTACATTTCCTTCCCCATAACCAGAGAGAAGCAAGACGAGCATGCATGTGGCTTTGCCAGGATTACAGGCATCCCCATGGTGCAGGGCGCCATTGACTGCACCCACATGGCTTTGCAGGCACCCCGTAACCATCCTGAGGTATTCTGTAACCGCAAAGGATACCACTCATTTAACGTGCAGTTGGTGTGTGACCACAGACCGTGAATCCTCACTGTCAATGCCTGTTATCCTGGCAGCAGCCAAAATGCCTTCATCCTGCACTCTTCCAGCCACCATATTAAGCTCGCGGCTGGATGGTCGGAGACCAGGGCTATCCACTCTCCACCTGGCTCATGGCTCCCTTCCACAACTCCAACACTGCTGCTCAGCACTCATACAATGAGAGCCATGCCGCCACCAGGAACATCATTGAGCAGACCATCGGTGTGCTCAAGCAATGGTTCCGCTGCCTTGCCGCACTGGAGGAGCCCTCCAGTACTCGGCTGAGTGGGTGTCCCTTTTCATTGTGGTATACTGAATGCTGCACAACTTGGCCATCATGAGGGCCCAGCCATTACCACCAGGCATAGCAGGACTACCTTAGGAGGAGGAAGAGGGAGAGGAGGAGGAAGAGAAGCAACAGGAGGAGGGACAGCATCGAGGGAGGAGGCAGCCACTCAATCAGCCTTCAGGAAGGGTGGACCATGACTGCCTGATCAGACTGCGGTTCCAATAAATTCTATCCCACATCCCGGTTGCTGACCACATCCCCATCATTCCATCCATTTTGCTTGCCATATCACAGCGCAAAGTTGAAATGAGAGACAGCACAAAATCAGCAATATTCCATTAATAAATTTATCAACATTCAGTAAACAAATATATACAACAACAATATAAACTAATCCCCCTTGTGCAAACCCTTACTTCCCCTCTTTACAGTGCCTTTTTCTAATCTACTGCTCCTACGTAGTCTGTCCCCAGTGGAAGGCTGCTGAGTGTCGGTGCCTGAGACTACAGATGGCTTTGCAGGACGCCCTCAACCAGCTCTGAGCATGGAAGGCTCGGCTGTAAACTGTACCACCTCAGGCTGCAGTCTGGCCTGGCTGGATGACAGGCAGTAACAAGTGCAATGGCGGAGTGGCAGTGGTGGGAGCAGGAATGCTATCATCCTGAGAGGACAGCATGTTCCTGTTCGACTGACACACTGTCACTCCCCTGGGGGCAGAACCTCAGCATCCCTACCAATCTGCTGGAGCACAGATTGCTGGCCTGCTGCGACACCGTGAGATCCCCCGTGGACTGTGGTGGACCCAGCGATGATGTCAGCAGTCATAGCTTGCATGGCATCAAGCTAATACTGCATAAGTGCAGTCTGAGACTCGATGGCAGCAAGCCTTGACTGTATTACAGCAGTAAGACATTGCTTCCGCCTGTGCTGCAATGGATACTGCCACATCACCCATGACATGAGGCCTGGGTCCCCACGGGCTCCACCATCCTTTGCAGACTGCAAATGATGGGCTCCATGTTGTGTGCAGAGCTCTGTGCAATGTTGGAGGCGGACTCCTCCACGTTCCTTACCATGGCTGAGAGGCTCTCGGGCACCCTTGCCATTGTACCTATCATTTTGGTGTGCATGTCCATCAGCCTTCTTGTGAACGCCTCCCCATCGAGGTCCTCAACTGAGTTGTGGTGTGGAGATGCCGGTGTTGGACTGGGGTGGACAAATGTAAGAAGTCACACAACACCAGGTTATAGTCCAACAGTTTTATTTGAAATCACAAGCTTTCGGAGCGCTGCTCCTTCGTCAGGTGAAGTGGAGAGATGCATAAAGACACAGCTGTGTCTTTATGCATCTCTCCACTTCACCTGACGAAGGAGCAGCGCTCCGAAAGCTTGTGATTTCAAATAAAACTGTTGGACTATAACCTGGTGTTGTGTGACTTCTCTCAACTGAGTTGTGTGCAGCAGAATTCACGTGTGAACTCGCTCTCCGGGGAGCTGGCTCCAGAGCTACCCTTTCTTGCTGGCCTTGCTGCAGCCCACTCATCCTCGGTGCATCACCCAGTGCAGACCCCTCTACTAAACTTGCCTCTAAAGAGCCCAGTATCTGAGGTGGTGCCTGCGGGTGAGATATGCAGTGACGCGGTGCTTTCTTCCTCCTCCTACTCTTCTCCCGCCTCACTCTCATTGGGAGGTTCAGGGACAGGTTGGTCATCTGGTTGCTGATTACCTGAAAGCATAAAGGCAAAAGACTCGTGTTAAGGTGAGGGCAAGGGTGCAGGTAGGGAGCAAGGAATGCAGACAGTATAATGAGCTGGAAAGGGGGAAAGGCTTGTGCTGTGAGGGGGAAGTGGGATGAGAGAAGGAGAGGGGATGAACATACTGTTGTTGCCCCCAAGGGGTTCGATGTTTCCGACGGCCACAGTGTCCACTGGCACCCAATTACTCTCAACACTCGCTCCTCCAGGTCTGTAAGCTGTTGGATGTCCGCTTCACCCCTGCCTATTCATTGCTGCTCCCTCCTATTGTGGGCCAGCTTGACCTGCAAGACAAAAGAAAGCATGTGAATGAGTGTGCAGCTCACACAAAATATGTTTGAGAGATGTGCCTGCCATAGTTAAATAGCTGTGATTGTAGGCAAGGCGTGAGATGTGCATGTGAGTTTTAGTAGGTGAAGATGCTTGGTGGGTGAGTGGTGGGGGTGTGGTGGTTTGTGCAGTGTGTACAGACTGAGGTTCAGATGCTGGTATATAGGACTTGTTCAAGCATGTACTCACCCTGACCACCCGACTGAGGTCGTTGAATTTTTTACGGCACCGTGTGAGGATCCTGATGACCACACTGCTGGCTGAGGCTTCCTGCGCCACTTCCCTCCACATTGTCCTAAAGACCTGGGGTAATGGCCTCCTGCCAGTGGCCAGGAACAGCACTGCCCTTCTTCTTTCGACTGCTGCGACCAATGCCTGGTCGCTGAAACGCCAAGCTCTCTCCCTGGGACTGGGATCAGCTATGAGGATAAGAGGTGTAGCTGTTGAGTTGCTTGGAGGTCGCCTTCAGAGCCAGCAATGTTGAGAATGAACTTCCCCCCGCACGGCTGACCTTTCTCCCACATTCAGAATTCTCATTCTACCTGGACCCCTCCCTCTGGCCTCTTACCCTCTCTAGATCTTTTCATTGCAAACTGCCTGTAATGTATGTACCTTTAAGGGGGGAACTACTTCTTACAGCTCATGTATACTGTAGTACCGGCAGTGACCACACCTGTATATAACACTGAGTACTGATCTGTACAGATCAGTTGCAGTTTGAGCCACATTGAGTAAACAGCTATTGTACCATTCTCCGCAGTCCGTTTCTGATTATTACACGGACGTAACATTGGCGACGAGGTAGGTTCGAACCTACCTACAACTCTGCATCTCCTCCCGGGGATTCGTTCCTGGAGATCAGTGGATTGGAGGTCAAGGCCAGAGACTCGGTCGTCGACCACGGGCAACCGCCCAGTCATCCAGCAGAGACTCGAGAGCCAGGCTTGGCTTTCCAGCCGAGGTGGTCCAGCGAAACGGGCTGGCAACAGGTAGTGCGCAGACCCTTCCCGGACGGCGGCGGGTTAGAACCCGACTGAGCGGCAGCAAAGGGCCGAGCAGTGTCGACGGGGAGAGAGAGAGAGGGCAGAGCGCACAGGGTGCAGCCAGTGTTCAGGGGCTGAGCAGCATCGGAGAGAGGGAGAGAGAAGCGCGCGAAACCTACAGGGCGCCGCCATTGCCACGAGAACTGCCGGGAGCGGCGTCGGCAGCAGCGGGGGAGGAAGGAAAGCGCGGGAGATGCCATTTTAAGCCATTGGGAGATGCCATTTTAAACCACACCCAAAATGCCGAAGAGTGGCAGTATCACCGCATTTGACAATGAAGTCGAAGATTGGACTACATATGTTGAACGAATAGAGGTGTACTGCAAGGCAAATGGGGTGTCAGATGACAAGAAAGCATCGGTATTGTTGAATTTAATGGGTGCAAAGACGTATGGTTTATTGCGAAATCTAGTAACCCCAACGAAGCCAATGGAAAAGAGCTTTGAAGACATAGTAACGATACTAAAGGAACATTTAAACCCCACACCGCTGCTGATAGCAGAAAGATTCAAGTTTCACAAACGGAACCAGCATAAGGATGAAAGCAATGCTGATTATTTAACAGAACTGCGCAAACTATTGAAACACTGCCAGTTTGGAGCGGGACTGGCAGATACCTTAAGGGACAAGTTTGTGTGTGGGCTTCAAAGTGAAGGAACCCAGAAACGGCTTTTATCTGAAAAGGACCTTACGCTGGAAAAGGCTTTCAGCATTGCGGTATCATATGAAGTAGCAGCACGGGGCGCTGCAGAGATACAACAGAGACCGCAAGAATATGGCACAAACGAAATGTCATATGGAACAGAGAAGTGCTATCGCTGCGGCAGAACAACACACGACCAGAATGATTGCTGGTACAAAGACAAAGTGTGCAGACAGTGTGGAAAAGTAGAACACATAGCACGAGTCTGCAGGTCGGGAAAGAAAACCAGCAATAAGAAACCTACCAAAGGAAAGTACCAGAAGGTACATAAGATGACGGAGAATTGTTCAGACGAACAAAAGAGTGATAACGACACTGAAAGCAGGGAACTGAGTTGTCTGAAACTACATAATGTGATCACAACGGAGGATCACCGAACCATTTGGGTCACTCTCAAGATAGCAGGAGTCCAGGTAAAGATGGAATTGGACACGGATCAGCCCTAACAGTCATAAACCGACGGGACTATGAGTGGCTATTCTCACACATACCCTTGAGAGACACAAAAATTATTTTGAAGATGTACACGGGGCAAAAAGTCTACCCCAAAGGAAAAATAAAGGTGACCGTTATATATAACGGTAAGGAAACACCAAAACTAGACCTGTATGTACTGCAAGATGGAGGACCACCATTACTGGGATGTGAATGGATCCGGAAAATACAACTGGATTGGCATTCCATACAGGCACTGACTGTGGCTGACAAAAAGGATGACGACGTCACACCTGGGCGACTGTCAAAGATCCTAACTGACACAAAAGAAGTGTTCCAGCAAGGACTCAGAACACTAAAAGACATGACAGCAACGATTAAAATTGAAGAAAACGCAAGCCCAAAATTTTTTAAGGCCAGACCGGTACCTTATGCAATCCGCCCAGCCGTCGAAGCAGAGCTGGAGAGTCTGGAACGTTCAGGTATACTGTCCAAGGTAGACTGGAGCAAGTGGGCTACACCCATCGTCCCTGTGATGAAAAAGTCGTTGAGCGGCACACCTGGGGAACCAAAGAAGGTTCGCATCTGTGGGGACTTTAAGGTAACAGTGAACCCGGTCCTTCACACCGTACAATATCCACTTCCGCAGATTGAAGATATTTTCACCTCGCTATCTGGAGGGAAACACTTCACTAAGATTGATCTGGCCCAGGCGTATCTGCAAATGGAGGTAGAAGAAGCATCAAAAAAATACCTCACAATCAACACCCATAAAGGTCTCTACCAATACAATTGGCTGGTATTCGGGGTAGCATCAGCTCTGGCTATTTGGCAGAGGGCAATGGAACAAGTCCTGCAAGGGATCCCAGGGACCCAGTGTTATTTGGATGACATCCTGGTCACGGGCGAAAATGACAGTGATCACCTTGCCAACCTGGAGCAGGTGCTCACTAGATAGCCGGAATATGGGCTCCGAGCTAACCGCCCCAAATGCGAGTTTTTTAGAAAACAAATCTCGTATTGTGGCCACGTTATCGATAAAGAGGGGTTACATAAGTCCCCAGAGAAGATTGAGGCAGTAGTCAAGGCTCCAGCACCGGAAAATGTGTCACAACTGAGGTCGTTCCTCGGGCTGGTAAACTACTATCATAAGTTCTTGCCAAACTTGTCTACAATACTACACCCACTGAACACCCTGCTGCAAACTGGGGTGCCATGGAAGTGGAGTGATGAATGTAGGCGAGCTTTCCAGAAGAGCAAAACACTAATCACATCGAAAGAGGTATTGGCCCATTACAACCCAGCATTACCAATTCGGTTGGCATGTGATGCATCACCCTACGGCATTGGAGCGGTGCTGTCGCACAAATTCTCGGACGGCTCAGAGAGGCCAATAGCCTATGCGTCATGACCACTAACCTCAGCCGAGCGTAACTACGCCCAGATTGACAGGGAGGCCCTCAGCCTAGTGTGGGGAGTGAAAAAGTTCAATCACTGCCTGCACGGGCAGAAATTCACCTTGCTGACTGATCACCAGCCTCTTGTCTCCATTTTTAATCCAAAGAAGGGCGTTCCGGTGATGACTGCACAACGACTACAAAGATGGTCACTTTTTCTAGGGGCGCATCACTATGAGATTGAATATAAGGGCACGAAACAGCATAGAAATGCTGATGGGCTATCACGCCTGCCACTGCCTACTGCGGAGGAATCACCTGCAGTGGATCCTGTCAAAATATTCCATTCGACCATAGTTGAATAACTACCGGTAACTAACGCTTGTATCGAAAAGGAAACCCGAAATGACCCGACACTGTCTCGGGTATATGATTAGACGGTGAAGGGATGGCCAGCACATGGTGACTCACTGTTGCCAGCATTCTCGACAAGGAGAGAACAGCTGTCAGTGTGCCGGGGGACCTCGATGTGTGGATCCCGAGTGGTAATTCCACCCAAGTTAAGGGATAGGGTGCTCAATGGGCTTCATGAGGGTCATCTGGGAGGGGTAAAAATGAAAAGCCTAGCCAGGGCTTATGTGTGGTGGCCGGGAATCGATAAACAAATCGAGGACCTGACCAAGAGCTGCTCAGGATGCCAGAGAGTCCAAAATGCACCACCACAGGCCCCTCTACACCCATGGGAGTGGCCCTCATCTCCATGGCAACAGGTGCATATTGATTTTGCTGGTCCATTCATGGACTCAATGTTTTTAATAGCCATGGATGCGCACTCGAAATGGCCTGAGGTCATCAAAATGTCCTACACCACCACAGAGAAAACTATTGCAGTCCTACGGACCATTTTTGCCAGGAATGGCTTGCCAGAACAGATTTGCTCCGACAACGGACCACAGTTTGTGTCCGAAGAGTTCCGGAGGTTCTTGAAAAAGAATGGGGTGAGGCATTACACATCCGCCCCGTATCATCCAGCCACAAATGGATTGGTTGAGAGGTTCGTACAAACCTTTAAGAAGGCAATAAAGGCTATGTACAATGACAACATTCCGCTGCAGCACAAGGTGGACAATTTCCTGTTCACCTACCGGAATGCGACACATGCAGTCACCAACCAGGCCCCAGCCATGATGTTCTTTAACCGAAGGTTAAGATCTCGCCTGGATTTGCTCAGACCAAACGTACAAAGAGATGTTGAGAGTAAGCAATTCCAGCACATCCATGAGAAGCCAACGAGGAGCTTCAATGTAGGGCAACCAGTCTTGGCCCGCGACTACCGAGCAGAAAAATGGCAGCCAGGAACGATATGCACACGGCAGGGCCCACTAATGTACACAGTGGACGTTGGCGAGTGCATCGTGAGACGCCATGCTGACCAGATCCTAGAGTCACAGGAACAAGTCAACCCCATGCCTCGCCCATACGTACCTGGTGATGAACCCGACGTACAGGTAGCATCTACCCCAGAAACAGTAGCATCGGAAGCTGATGAACCAACCGACGACAGGGGGCCAGAATCACCTCCGCACCAAGAGCAAGACACTCGGGAAAGGCACTATCCAGAAAGGATCAGGAAGCCTCCCCAAAGACTGAATTTATAAATAGACTATTTTCAGCTAATGTTGCATGTTAAAAGTGTTCATTGTAATTAGTTTGATATTTAATTGTTAAATGAGTGTTATGGTACTGTTAATCTAAAACGGGAGGAATTCTAATGTATGCACCTTTAAGGGGGGAACTACTTCTTACAGCTCATGTATACTTTAGTACCGGCAGTGACCACACCTGTATATAACACTGAGTACTGATCTGTACAGATCAGTTGCAGTTTGAGCCACGTTGAGTAAACATCTATTGTACCGTTCTCCGCAGTCCGTTTCTGATTATTACACGGATGTAACACTGCCACCATGACATCGGCGGTCTCCATTTCTCTGCTCCCCTCACTCACTCCAACCTACCTCCCTCTGAACTTGCAGCACTCCATTCTCTCAGATCCAACCCTGGCATTGTCATTAAACCTGCTGACAAGGGTGGTGCTGTTGTTGTTTGGCGTACCGACCTCTACCTAGCGGAAGCTGAATGCCAACTCTCCGACACCTCCTCCTACCTCCACCTGGACCATGACCCCACTGACGAACATCAACCCAAGACTGTCACTGACCTCATCTCCTCTGGAGATCTTCCCCCCCCACGGCCGCCAAACTCATAGTTCCCCAACCCCGCACAGCCCCGCTTCTACCTCCTTCCCAAGATCCACAAACAGGACTGCCCTAGTAGACCCATCATTTCAGCCTGTTCTTGCCCCACGGAACTTATCTCTTCCTATCTCGACTCTATTTTTTCTCCCCTTGTCCAGTCTCTTCCCAATTACATCCGCGACTCTTCCGACGCCCTCCACCACTTTAACAGTTTCCAGTTTCCTGGCCCCAACCGCCTCCTTTTCACTATGGACGTACAATCCCTTTACACCTCCGTCCCCCACCAGGATGGCCTGAGGGCGCTCCGCTTCTTCCTTGAACAGAGGCCCAACCAGTCCCCATCCACCACCACCATCCTCCACCTGGCTGAACTTGTTCTCACCTTGAACAACTTCTCCTTTGACTCCACTCATTTCCTCCAAATCAAAGGTGTTGCTATGGGTACCCGCATGGGTCCTAGCTATGCCTGCCTTTTTGTGGGATATGTGGAACACTCCTTGTTCCAGTCTCCTACTCGGGTCCCCTCCCTCACCTCTTTTTCCGGTACATTGATGACTGTATCGGTACCGTTTCCTGCTCTCGCCCTGAACTAGACAATTTCATTCACTTTGCTTCCAATTTCCACCCTTCCCTCACCTACACATGGTCCATCTCCGACTCTTCCCTTCCCTTCCTCGACTTCTCCGTCTCCATCTCTGGGGATAGGTTATTGACAAACATTCACTACAAGCCCACTGACTCCCACAGCTACCTGGACTACACTTCCTCCCACCCCGCCTCCTGTAAGGACTCTATTCCATTCTCCCAGTTTCTCCGTCTCCACTGCATCTGCTCTGACGATGCCACTTTCCATACCAGTGTTTCTGACATGTCTTCCTTTTTCCTCAACCGGGATTCCCCTCTACCGTGGTTGACACGGCCCTCGACCGTGTCCGTTCTGTCTCCCGCACTTCTGCACTCACCCCTGCCCCTCCCTCCCGGAACCACGATAGAGTTCCCCTTGTCCTCACCTTTCACCCCACCAGCCTCCACATTCAATGGATCATCCTCCGCCATTTCCGCCACCTCCAGCATGATCCCACCACCAAACGCATCTTTCCCTCGCCTCCGCTTTCAGCATTCTGTAGGGACCATTCCCTCCACGGCACCCTAATCCACTCCTCTACCACCCCCAGCACCCCTTCCCCTTCGCCCGGCACCTTCCCGTGTAAACGTAGGAGATGCAACACATGCCCTTATACCTCCCCCCTTCTCACTGTCCAGGGCCCCAAACACCCCTTCCAGGTGAAACAGCGATTTACTTGTACTTCTTGCAATTTAGTATACTGTATTCGCTGCTCATGATGTGGTCTCCTCTACATTGGGGAGACCAAACGCAGATTGGGTGACCGCTTTGCGGAACGCCTCCGTTCAGTCCGTAAGGGGACCCCGAGCTTCCGGTCGCCTGTCGCTTAATTCACCGCCCCGTTCCCACTCAGACCTCACCATCCTCGGCCTCTTGCATTGTTCCATGGATGCTCGGCGTAAGCTGGAGGAACAGCACCTCATCTTTCGATTAGGCACTTTACAGCCTTCTGGACTCAGCATAGAGTTCAACAATTTCAGAGTCATAACCTCGGCCCCTATCATATTTATATATTTTTTATCCACCACTTTGTTTTGTGCTTTTTTTCCACATGGCAGCTGTCTTTCTTTGTGCCAGCGCAATTCACACTCCATTTAGAGCCATCCTTTGTTTCTTAACCTGTCCCATTACCATCTCCTTTTGCCTTGAATATCTCTTAATGCCTCTTTTCTTCTCCTGCCTTCCATCCTATCACAGACCTTCCCTTTTGTTCTTTCATCCCCTCCCCCATTTCCCAGCCCCTAACTTGCTTTAAAATCTGTTCCTTTTCCTGCTTTTTTCAGTTCTGATGAAAGGTCTTCGACCTGAAACATTAACTCTGTTTCTCTCTCTCCACGGATGCTGCCTGGCCTGCTGAGTTTTTTCAGCGTTTTCTGTTGTTATTTTAACGTTGAGAATGAGGTTGCGTTGAATGATTGAACCTCCCCTTTAAGAACTGGGAGGAGCCAGTGTGAATGATGAGTCCTGATTGGGCTGCACCTGAAATTGGTTATAGCTCTGCAGGTCTCTGAGTGCAGCGCTTGATTTAGTGCACCAGTTCTCTCTGGAGCGCTAACAATCAATTTAGCGTGAGATCAGAAGGATTAACGCCTGGCGCTAATTCTCCAACTTTTTTAAATTTAGCGCCCTCAACTAGGGCAATACCGAATTTCTAGCCCCAAATTGAAAGCTTTATATACATCATTGGTGTCTGTCCAACAGTCTCCCAAGTGGGATTCATCATCATACGACCCGGGCCTTGTTGTCAGAAGTTACAAGCAGAGACATTTGCTCAAATATTTGTACTGTACTCTGCATTAAGTAGTAGGAAATCTCTGATGACCATGGGTTCCTTGTACATTTTTTCTATATTTTTCTGTGTTCACAGTTACTGCCAGGGTCAATGTTGTAAGACATTTGTTCTTCTGACTGTTGACTCAGGCTGCAGTCTTTGTTATTACCATTTAAAATATTTAAATAACAAGAGACTTTAATTTTGAGCATTTTACTGAGAATTTTAGCTGCTATTTCAGCAGGAGTAATGCAGATGGAGAGTCACTGGGTGGTGCATCTATCTATATTATTATTATTTTATATTGTATATATAAAAGGATAGTGGTGTCTGTCTGTCTGACTGTCTGTCTGTCCGGGCATCACTCAAAAGTTATAGAGCGTACCTACACATATGTTATATCAAAGAAAGGTTATGATGAGGAGGGTGTCCTAGGTATATTTACTTTTTGGTCAGACAAAAATTGTTCGGACAGTAGACCAAAAACGTTCAAAATTCCGCTCATTAGCGGTTGGCCAATCATACGGGGGAAATCTGCTCATTAGCATTGAGTGACGTGAAGGTTGACCAATCCTACGGGGGGAGGCGCGCTGCGTCACGGGGGGCGTTTCATGGCGTGTGTGGGCGGGGCCTAATCTTTCAAACTGCCGTTAATTCGGCCAACTTTACCTCAGCTTTTACTTTTATTCACATTTAACAGCTGCCACCTTCCTGTTCTATATGCTTAATGCCAGATCATGTAGTGCAGTTGTCTTCTTAGCTATGGGGTGCTTAAAAACCTGAACTTTAATACAGGGAACTAAGGAAAAGAACA